>NC_087440.1:66318908-66943908 GCF_036321535.1 Camelus dromedarius
AGCACGGTTGCTCTTCCCTGTGCCTGGGTCCATGCTTATCCTCATCCTTTTGGTCTCCACACAGACATTCCTTCCTCAGGGTGGCCTTCTAGGGCCATGTTATCTCCTTGGATCTCTTTCCTCCCCACCATCCTCACCTCTCCATCGTGTTCCATCACGTTACTTACTCTGCTTATTCCCTTCAGTGCACTGATCACAGCTGGTTAGCTGGTTAGGTTACTAACTCACTTGTCTAGACCCTACCTGCCCATATTAGAGTATAAGCTCCCTGAGGACAGGGGACATGTCTTATTTGCCACTGTCATTCTAGTGCCTGGTGTGGAGGAGACCCTCAATCATGTCTTCCTGAGTGACTTTCTAATGGTGAATTTCTAACATACCAGCAAGTCATAAAATTTCTAATTTCATGAAATTAATCTGAAATTGATGAAGTTAATCATGAACCTGGGGCTTCATGAAATGAATCAACTCTGCCTTTTCACAGTAAAAATACAACTCGTTAGGGACAAAAAAGATATTGAAGGTTACTTTGATGGAATGCCCAATGATTCTCAGTGGGACAAAGGGAACAGAAGCCTGAATGTCATTGAACTACACCTTCAGTCACTCAGCCTCCTCTATCTGTCCAGTCTATGGGAGCTCTCTCCAACAACAAGCCGGGATCTAACTCATGGGTTCAGGCTAGGGCTTCTGAACCTGTCTGTCCTATTCCCAACTCCTCCTTCTGCCCAGATTGGGGTCTGATTATCTTGAGCAGCTGCTCCTGGAGCTGGTAATGCTTTCAGAGGCCCCAGGCCAGCATCTGCCTCTCTTCCGAGCCTTCTGTGGAGGGAGGTGCCAAAGCATGCAGCATTCCCAGCTAAGACCCAACTGTGCTGCTTGGAAAAGATGCTCCCAGGAGCTCTCCCACCAGCAACCTGGAGGGGATTGGGAAACACATTTCTGGCTGCTTGACTGGCCTCTCAGAATATTCCTTTGTATGAGGACACCCAATTCCAAATCAGGACCTTTAAGCCAGGAAGGAGTCTAACATAATACATGCATTTACATTACATTCAGCGCCATGAAATGAACTTTCTTACTTCATCCTTACTTTAGCTGTGCAACACATATATTACTCGTCCAACTTTATAAAGATGAGAAAACAGATGCTCAGAGAGGTTAAGTAACTTGCCCAGAGTCACACAGCTAGTAAGCATCAGAGTTGGGATTTTCACATATGTTACTCTAATAGTTTCTTTTGTTCAAGCAGGTTGGTACACTGTGAGTGTCATTCCCAAGCTGTGGCCACAGTAAAGAACCACAGAAGGTTCCCATTTAAATTCAGGCAGCACAGGCAGGGAATCAGGGGATCTGCCTCTGCATCTCAATGCGAGTAGGTGGCTTCCTAACCCTCTGGCCCCTCCTTGCTAGAAATAATCTTTAAATAATCTCTCACTTAGTGACCTCTTCCCTCCTGATTCCCACTAAATGACTCTTCACTGTATCAAGAAAGGTTCCTTCTCATCATTTCTAAATTTATCACGGCCGCTCCAGGCCAGCTAACCCTCACAAAGCTTCCTTGACCTGGGGCACAGGACAGAGCTGAAGGCAGAGCTGTTAGCCTTTCTGTGGGAGCTTTCAAAAGCCTCACATCCCTGTTGGGTTGTTCTTTTAGTTTTGGGGGGTTTTTGTTTGTTTGTTTAATCTCTCTAGTCAGTGCCAGCAGCCCCCATCTCCTTCCCTGCCACGTTTCATGCTCTGAACCAGGACAGAAAAGCCCCTCCCACCTCCAACCACACCCTGACAGCCCAACACTGGCACTCCACCCGCCGCTACCAAGGTCTGGGAGAAAGTCTCCCTGTGTCATGAGAAGGCTTAGGACGCTTTCATTGATTTTCTCAATTGAAAATAGGTGTGTCACAGGGTCCTGAAAGCAGCGTATCTCAAACTTTGGCGTGCATATGCTTCCCCTGAGAATCTTGTTAAAATGCAGATTCTGATCAGGCAGGTCTGGGGCAGGGCCTGAGAGTCTGCATTTCTAACAGGTAAACAGGGTATCCCTCTGCTGCTGGTCCAGGGCCCAAGACTCCTTGGGAAAGTCTCTCTGATTGTGCTAAAACTTAGAGAAAAGGAGACAGCTACCCCCAAACTAGTGCCAGTCAGGGAAAGCGGGGTTGGAACCAGTCTAGCATTTCAGCCAGAGTTTGGAGTTAGGTCCCTTCTGACACTCCAGTTTGAGAGGGAAATCAGAGTGCACCCAGAACAGGGTGACTGGCATGATGAACGGCCCAGAAACCATGCTTCCCATTACTTACTAGTATTTCATAGCACTGACTTGATGCCAGGTACTGTCGCATTCTGGCACTTTAAGTAATTCAATCTTCACAATAAACCCAGGAAGCAGGTACGGGCCAGGCAAGGTGCATATAGCATCTCATTTGGTTAGTCTTCACCATAACCCATGAGGTGGGTGCTATTTTTATCCCCATTTTATGGACGAGGAACCAGAGGCCCAGAAAAGTTAAGAGACTTGCCCAAGGTCATAGTTAAAGAGCGGCAGAGCTGGGATTTGAACTCGGACAATGCGGCTCTAAAGACAGAGCTTCTAACTGGGATCTGATACGTGGATCTAGAGAACTGTCTCCTGGGGGAGATGGCGCTCACTCCGAATGGTTCTGGGATTGTCACAAGTGCTGTGTCCAAAGGACTGAGGCCACTGGCAGGGAGGCAGACTTCAACTCTACCATGAAATGAACTGATTTTAAAGGGCGTGATTGCCGCGTTCCTGGTGGAATTAAAAAGTAAGGTGATGTCCGCACATGGAAAAGGCTGTGGAAAGGATTCTGATGGCTACAGGAGGTCAAGGACATGACCTGGAAAGAAAGGCTGACCCCCAGTGGCACACTGGTAAGCCTGCTTACTGGAAAAAAAGAAAGGAATCTTGATTTGAGGTGATGCTGTCTATGGTGTAAATACCCCTGCTATAGTCAATTTTAAGGTACTAATAGTTTTAACAGCCAGCTTGCAAAAATCTTAAACACTTAACAATCAGCGCTTGTGAACTGGTAGGAGCTATTCCCAGCAGACAGACAGTGTCAGATTCTACCAATGTGTTTGAGAGAGGTGATGAAGAGAAAAGGTGGTTCTGATTGATTGATCAATTATCTTACTACGTGTTGGTATTTGCTCAAAATGGGTAAGTATCTGACAAAGTAAGGCAGGAATGAGCTTGTTCAAACACAAAGGCTCAAATATTTGGCTTTTAAAAGGAATGTGGGTGGGCGAGGAGGCTGCGGTAGGTTACATTTCTAAAATATCCTGTCAAAGATCCTCTGCCCTAATCCCCGGAGCCTGTGAATATGACGAAATGTCACTCCCTTCATGTTATACAATATGTTATCTGTCGCAGTTGACCTTAAAATAGGGAGATCTTCCAGGTGGGCCTGCTCTAATCACAGGGGTCCTTAAAAACAGAGAGGAAGCCAGAAGGATTCAGGCACGACTCTCTCTGAAGCATGAGAAGGACTCAACACGCTGCTTCTGGTTTAAAGGCAGAGGGCATCACATGAGCAGGGATACAGGCAGCCTCAAGGTACAGAGTGGTCCCTGGATGACAGACAGCAAGGAATGGGGCCCTCAGACCTAAAGCCACAAGAGATTGGATTCTGCCAACAACCTGAATAAGCCTGGAAGCAGATATTTCCCCAGAGTTTCTAGATAAGAGTCCAGCTGCCCACACTTTGATTTCGGCCTTGTGAGACCTGGAGCAGAGAACCCAGCCGCACCATGCCTGGACTTCTGAGCTATAGAACTGTGAGCTAATAGATGGGTATGGTTTTAAGTCTCTAAGTTTATGACAGCAATAGACAACTAATATGAAAGGCTTTTTAAATGTTATGATGTCAGGACCTGAGCCAGATGACCTCTTGGAACTGCCTTGCAGTATCTATTTTGTAACCAGAATATTTTGCCCTGTTGGCAGGGCCACCATTAGGTTCTAAGGCAACTCTGTGCAAAGTTGAGAAAAAATACACCCCTGGAGATACACAGCTCGGTGAGGAGAGAGCACCTTCCGCTGGCTTGCATAGCCTCATGTCAGGGCACGGGGCTTGGTGTCTAGAGTTCTGGCCCACGCCAGGGTCTTTATGCAGTGCACAACCTTCACAACTGTACACAGTGGCCCTGCTTGGCAGAATCTTGCCTGATTCACTATTCCATATACATGACTGAACCAACAAGAATATGGGACAGGTGGAGGCAGAGACATGGATTTCACAGAAGAACTTTGTGCAACCTGCTGGAGTAGTCAGGTGGACAGGCAGATGAGCAGGTAGGGAGGTCCAGAGTGGGAGGGAAGGGTGTTTTGGTGTGTATGCAAGAGTGTGCAAATGATCTTTGCCACTTTGGCATCTATTCTGGACCTTTCTGATGAGCCCTCTGCTGCTTGCAGTTTCTCCATACCTATGACTAGCTGGGGTGTTCAGAGAAAACCCACAGACATGAGGCTTCCCCTAGGCAAAATGTAGGAGCATTCTGTCTCCACTGAAAGTTAAGACCTGACTGCTGGGCAAGGCGTTGGGCGCACACCCACGTTGGAGGACTTGATGCTTATTCTGTCTGTTCAGGAATGTCTGGGCTCACAACTGGGCACTGTAATTCACAACTGAGTCCTTTGCTCTCCTAAATACACACTTTTCCAATGCCTGGAGAGCTTCCTACCTGTGGCTAAATGGGAAAGGGCATCTGAAATGACTGTACAATTGATTATGGATGTAGGCTTCAGGATATGGTCAGAGGCAAAATGGTACCAAAAACCCCAATGGGGCCACTCACTCTGTTTCCCAAAGGTCAAGGCAAGATGAGGAAAAATTTTAATTTCTTAGAAATGCAGTCTTCTGAATTAGACACCCTTCCTTTCAGAGGCTGCCATGCCTCTACAGGGTAAAAAAGATTTTAAATTACAAATGTTTATGCTTTCTGACCTTTCATAGAGGATAAAGACTGAACCTTTCATCCCAGGAATCTCTGTAATGTCCATCCGTCCATCCATCCACACACCCACTCCTTACTTATCAAAAGCGTGTTCCAGCTCACATGGAGCTAATAGTCTAGTGGTGTCAACATGGACAGAAAACATCCCTTTTGCCCCTGATCTTTGCTTTTGTGGAATTTTCACAGCATAAGGGCTAATATTAAGCTCTAAGAAATTTAGCGTCTCATGGGAAGGAATTGGTTTACATTCCCCAGGCAGCTCAAATCTGTCTTTTTAAGATTAAAAAAAAAATTGTGGAGGTGGGTGGAAATAAGTAGGTTTATTTATTCATTCATTTTTTAATGGAGGTACTGGGGATTGGACCCAGGACTTTGTGCATGCTAAGCATGAGTTTACCACTGTACTGTACCCTCCCCAACCTGGCCTTTTTTTTTTTTTATTGAAATACAGTCGGTTTACAATGTTGTGCTAATTTCTGGTGTACAGTACAGTGATTCAGTTACACACATATACATATATTCCTTTTCATATTCTTTTTCATTATAGGCTATTATAAGGTACTCAATATAGTTCCCTGTGCTATACAGTAGGACCTTGTTGTTTATTTTCTATATAGTTAGTATCCACAAATCCTGAACTCCCAATTTATCTCTCCACTGCCCCCCACTTCCCCTTTGGTAACCACAAGTTTGTTTTCTATGTCTGTGAGTCTGTTTCTGTTTTGTAAGTAAGTCCATTCGTGTCTTTTTTTTTTTTTTTGATTCCACATATAAGTGGTATCTTATGCTATTTTTCTTTTTCTTTCTGGCTTACTTTACTTAGAATGACTATCTCTAGGTCCATCCATGTTGCTGCAAATGACATTATTTCATTCTTTTTATGGCTGAGTAGTATTCCATTGTATAAATATACCACAACTTCTTTATCCAGTCATCTGTTGATGGACATTTAGGTTGTTTCCATGTTGGCTATTGTAAATAGTGCTGCTGTGCTTTTCAAATTAGAGTTCCCTCCAGATTTATGCCCAGGAGTGGGATTGCTGGATTATATGGTAAGTCTATTTTTAGTTTTTTAAAGGAATTTCCACTGTTTTCCATAATGGCTGCAGCAAACTACATTCCCACCAACAGTGTAGGAGAGTTCCCTTTTCTCCACACCCTCTCCAGCATCAAATCTGTCTTGCTTTAGGGATACCACAAACCTCAAGGAGGCGTCTAAACCTGACCACTTCTCATGGCCACCATGCAAAGATAAAAGTCTGTGTATGTGTATGCTCACACACGGGAAAATGAGTGTGTTCATCCGTTGTCTAACTATTTCTCTGCTCAGACAAGCGTGCTCTTCAAGCCACAACAAAGGTTTCTCTCCCTCTTTGCTGCCCTATGGTAGGGAGTCCTTCATCTTCCTGATTGCATGTGTATGCATGTGAGTGGGGAGATGATGGGTGGAGTGAAGGCTAGGAACTTTCCACTGTACATTAGGGGGAGAATCTGGCCTTCTTGAAAGTAGTCTCTGTAGGAGCCTTGCCTAGTTATCCTCAAAGGGGAATTGGATTTCCAGTCCCAACAGCGGTGGACCTGTGTGGGTCTCAGCTCTATATGTGACTAAGTCATCCACAGACCTATTTTAGCCCCAAGTGTGCCCTGCCTCACCCCACAAAGATGGGGTGGGGAGAGGAGGATGACTCACAGCTCCAATTCTCTTCCACTTCTAAGTCAAAAGGGGAAGTAAAAGAAAAAAAAACCCACCAAAGTTCTGGGAATAAGCCATTTCTGTGCCTTGAAATTGATAAATCCCTTTCTTGGCAAGGCACTGAGAATAATCTATAAAATCCTTCTACTTAACAATGTGTCTGCTCCCAGCTCAGAAGAGAACAAGTGATTGGTTATCTGATTTATAGCTTTGGAGATGCTGTCTCTCTGTCTTGCTTTCTCTCTCTGCTGGGAATCTCATTTTTTAAAGAATGATTTTGACCCAAGCAGAAAGGAGAGATATTTGTACTGTCCAGATGTGAAAATTCAGGTCCAAGGAAGACCTTCTAATGATTAAGAAGAGAGAGGAACTGGCTTCCCAGCACAGGAGTCAAACACAGTCAAACCTCCTGCCTTCTGCCTCAAATCCCTGCCCGCTGGAATATTTATAAAGCCCATATTTCTGGTGGATAATTTCTGGAGATCCCAATAAAGAGCAAGTCCAGGAAAGATTACTGTCCCTGGGCTGCACCGAGAAAATCCTTCCATTAGTGACTTAAGTACGTGGAAGATTAGTTGATTCTACAGGTATTTTCTTGACTGAATCAATCCAGTGCTAAACTGAGCAGAACTGGGCTCTATTCACGTGGATGTCATAGGGAATGCTGGCCCTGGGGATGTGGAATTCAGTGGCCCTGGATGACAGGACAGCATTCAGGTTACCTTTCAGCCACTGTCACCATTTTGGGTGATCTGTGTGTGCTGTGGATCCCAAAGGGGTTGTCTGAAGTTTCTGTTTTTCTAGTTCAGGGTTCTTCCCTTCTTCTACCAGCCAAATGGCAAATTCTTGTTTTGCACAACGTGGAGATACAAAATAGGGCTCAGGCTGTCAAGAGGTTGGAGTCGCCAGGGCTGAGTCCTAGCCCCAGCTCAGCCGCAGAAGTGATGGGTCCTGTACCCTCTGCTCCAATGTGAGGACCTAGCCTTCTGCGACTTGGTGATCTTGGCAGGAACATAGCAGGCAAACATCTTGGGATAGACAGTCTGAAAGCAGCAGCTGAGATTTCACAAGGGTGAGGGGAATGGAAATCCTATTTGCTTCGTGTTAAATGTCTGAAGTTCTGCTGATGGTCAATGTAAGAGGCTGACACAGAGAGTAATGGATCCAGGGTCAGGACCAGTGTGAGGCAAGCGAGGCACAGGAGCAAAATTTAAGGGTCCACCAAACAGCTCAGTAATCAAGATAAGTCATATTTTAATGCAACATTTAAAAACTCAGAAAGTAAAATAAAAAAATCCATGATGAACAAAATACCAAAATTTTAAATAAAGACAGGACACATCTGTGCAGCTGCATGACGTCACCCTGATCCTAATCCACTCCAGGGGTCATCTGGTGCCATGTGGTATGACGAAGAGGATGTTAGACTTGGAGGCAAAAGACAGGCGTTTGAGTTCTGCTGCTGCTTCTTTACTTGCTGCCTTCTCATAAGGCATTCCCCTATACAGGAGGATTACCTCTCTCTTGAGATTTTTGTGGGTAATGTGAATGAAACATATTGCCTGCCATATCAGTAAACAAAGGATGCTGCAGCCATTAAGCTATCAGCCACACAGCCCCTGACAGTGAGCCAGAGGGAACTCAGGATGGAGACTAGCAGGCTGCCCACCGCCCAAGTCCTCAGCCTCTGCAGCCACTCCCAGCGGTGCACCCCGAGGGGACTGACTCAGGATGGGAAAGGATACTGGCCCTAGATTGCTAAGGTGCATATCAAAGAAATGTTTTCTATGAGCCCAGACTTTTGCATCTTCCCATACAAAGAAAAGAGCTAAATCCGTTAACTTGAGGTATCTGGTTTTCTTCAATTCACAGCAATCTTTTGGTGTTCCTACTACCAGGTCTTTGTTGTAAAAAATCCTGTATATCCTGGCCCCTCCCCTACCTCTGGAGCAGTCCCTTAGAGCTATCTGAGAAGCTGCCTCCTGGGCTTGAAGTCCTCAGAAAGTGCACCAAATAAAACATAACTCTCAACTTTTAGGCCGTGCTTTTTTTTTTTCAGTTGACAATAATAATCTGAGCAAAAAAGCATAACCCTTGCTTTTGGAAACTGCAAGTCTCACTCAGCCGCATGTGTGCATGTGTGTGTGTGCATGTGCAATGTAAGTAGGGTTCCTACTTCACCCTCTGGGATGAACCCCTTAGGCCTTTCAGGAAGCCAGCCAACTTTCTCAGCCTTTCAAAGTCCATCCCCTCATCACTGCTCCCCACTCTCCTGCCCCATCACCTTTCCTTTTGCAACAGAGGAAGCCCCTGCCCTCTTGGAGCAGGCCAGATCTCTGCCTGGAGCTCCCTATTTTTAGACAAAAGGGAGGAGATGGGGGAGAGTAGAATGTCTTCAGAGAAGACATTGCCTTTGAACTGTGCTCTGGCGGATGGCAGTCTGTTTACTGTGGCCCTAGCTTCTGCCCCCTGCCTTTCTCCAGCGAGGTCCCGTCTCCTCTCTGCCACACCACCCAGCTCAAGCCACTGTCCCCTCTGGCCGAGGCCCTTGCAATAGCCACCCAACCCAGCCTGGCTCCGTTTCCATTCATCTTGCTGTTTTAGAGTCCATTCTATTCTCAACAGCTAGGATGATTTTTTTTTTTTAATTTGAAAGAAAATCCTAGTATACCATTCCCTTACTTAAACCCTCAGTAGGTTCCCACCGCACTTAGAATAAAATTAAAACTGCAGCGTCTAGCCCAGAAGTTCTGAAACTTAAGCGAACTCAGAAGCATTGAGAGGGCTTGATGAAACACGGAACACTGAGCCCCATCCCCATTATTTCCAATTCAAGAGGTCTGGGTAGGCCCTGAGAATTTGCATTTCAGACAAGTTCCCAGCGATCCAGATGCTGCAGGTTCCAGAATCACCCTGCAGAGCTCAGCTCGGCTTGCCGAAAATTCACCTCCCACCACTTGCCCTCCACCCACTCTGCCCTACCTGTCCTTGCCTTCTTTCTGTATCTCAAATGCATCAACCTCGCTCCTGCTTCAGGGCCTCTGCCCTAGCTGTTTCCTCTGTCTAGAACTTTCCTCCTCCAGAGTCTTATCATCAAGTCTTTTTAAAAAGTGTCTCCATTTATATATTATTTCCTTGTCCACCCAATCTGATTGGGTCTGCCACTGCTCTCCAGCAAATCACCCGGTTTCATTTTTATCTTGATTACTGATTTGTTTTATCTGTGTACAGTCTGTTTCTCCCACCAGAATACAAGGTCCATAAGAGCAAAAACCATGCCTGTCTCATTTACCAGCACACTGTGTCTCTGGCACATAGAAGATGCCCCTGGTATGCATATTTGTTCAATGGGTGAATGAATAGTTAATGAACACTACTAAGTGGTGGAGCCAGAATTTGAGCTGGGGACCAACTGCAGAGCCTGGACTTCCCTCATAACGTGTAATTACGCTGGCAGGTGTGCTGGGACTGACCCGTGGCTGGTCTCCCTGACTCCATCCCTGCCCCCTTCCCTGCCTCCATCACTCCTTTCACAGAGCACTGCTGTTGGTCTCCTCTTATGAAAAGATCACTTTAATCACTCCCTTCTCCCTTTCCAAACAAATCTAAAATCCTTTGACCTTCAAAATATGCAAGAAAGGAGTCCTGTTGGCTAGAACCCGGCTCTGCTATCACGTCAGTAATTCAGTCATGACTTTAGTTAAGTATTAATATACTCTGTTGTTCCTTCCTGTGACCAATGTTATGAAAACAATTTTTTGTTTCTGTCATTTAGTGGTGAAGAGCATGAGCCTTAGTGTCAGAGATATCTGGAGTCAGTATTTAAGGATTTCAGGACTTTTGGCAAATGGCTTATCTCTATGAACCTTGGTTTCCTTATCTGAAGATGGGTACAATAATCAAACATACCACACTGGGGTTTTGAGAGGGTTAAATGAGACAATGTAATTAAAACTTGTAGCATAGTCATTGCCTATAATAAGCAGTCATAAATTTCCCTTAATTTGATAATGGTCTGTTGTGTAAGTTATGACTGGAGCAACCAGTAAAGGGACTATTCTTTTCCTAGCTTCCTGGATAGGGTCAGAAAAGGGTGAGATAGTTGGGAGTTTGCCAAGTGCTGGTTTGGGACCAGACAGAGTGTTTTCTGAGCTCCATGGCCTGAAGAAGAATTACAAAGGGGTATGCCTGGAGTGAGCTTGTGTTTCCTCCACATCATTCCTCATTTTCCTATCCCTGCGTATTGACCTTAGCCTGTCTTAGGAAGTCTGTTTGGAAGTAAGGATCATCTTTCTCCTGCACCTGTTGCCCCCATGTTAGCTGCCTGCCTCTTAGAGCGTAACCTTCCCTCTGACCCTACACTGCTCTTTGTTCTCTCCTAGGGCAGGGGCTGAGAGGCTGGTCCCAGGGGTAGTTCATTTGCATATTTAAATCCCATTGGTTAGAGAAGGGCCTTCAAGGGTCCTGTTTGATCTCCCTGGGGGAATGTGTGGAAAAAGCAATGGTACCAATTTGTCCTACTGAAGGCTCCTCCACCTTGGATGAGAAGTCCTCCACGGCAGGTCAAGAAGGTGGAGGCAGTACTGGAATTCACTTCCTTCTAGCCTAATCCTGGCTGCTCTTGCTGACAGATCGGCCTCCCAACCAAACCCTTTTCTGTTCCCAGAGATGCTAGATTCTGGTTTCGTAGTCCCAATTAGTGCCAATTTCTCGAGCTCCTTTCCCGGCCTGTCCCCACCTCAGTGACATCTCCTGAGCTGTGCCCCATCTCTGCTGGCCTGGCTGAGTGAGGCGGGGGAGAAAGCTGCTTCCCTTTCACAGTCCACTATCTGCCCTTCCCCCAGCTGCCACCTCTCAACCCTGTGCAGGACCAGAAGGTTTGCAATCAACACTCATTGCAAGCACAGCCTTTGCTTCTTCCTGTCCTGGTGGTGGAAATAAAATGAGCTTGGGTTCACAGAGAAGGGAGGAGCAGCTGGCGAGAGCTGGCCCAGCACGCCTCTGGAACCCTCAGTTAAAAACATGTTTATTTATCCCACACATCTGTGGGCTGCTGACTTTCCAATGACATTCAGGGCATGAAACACTCAGGCAGAGTTGTTCACCTGAAATGAAGGCAGTGACACTCTGGGGTGATAAAGGAAAAGCTAACGACAATGACAGCAATATAACACACCTGAAATTCTACACCTGCTTGGAGGGCCTTTAATCAAGGCTTTCAAAGCACATTCCCTGGATCTTGCCCATTCATCTGCACCACGTCCCTGGGAAGGAGCTGGCAGGCAGGTAGCAGAGCACTGTAAATGGAGTACTGTATCATTATCTTTGATGCGAGCACCATGTATTTAGACAGTTATTTCTCTACAGAGCTAAAGGGCTCCACACACATTATATTATCTAATTCTAACTCATTCATACAGCCGTATTTGCTGCCTTGCTGGTAGTTTGGGAAAGCATTGCAACCTCAGAAATTTACAACTTCCTAATCCCTACTCCCTCCCCTCCCACACCTGCTTATTTCACAGGCACTTCCCAGTGCTGCTCCTGGTAGCCTGAGGGAGCCAATACCATGGCTTGATTCACCTTGTCTACATTAGCACACACTTGGTTTTAAGCCAGTGATGCCAAGGGTTGTAGGAAGACAACATACATAACACATTTCCATATTGTCAGACATCATTTGGGTCTAGTTTGCTGGGTTTTGAAAGCCTCATCTGTACGACTATCAGATGGACTTGATGACAGTCAAGAAGATACAGGCAGGGAATGAGTCCATAGGGTGCACCGATCACACAGGCCCATGGTTGAAGCTACATCATTAATACAACACCTTGAAAATGTACATCACCTTTAAAAATGACCAAGTGGGTTTTTTTCATTTGTAACAGCATCTGTATTTCCCTTACACTGATACCAGCAGGGAGGTGATGGTCTTCTGTTAGGTACTTGCACATGTCACAGTTGTATAGAATCAGTCACATGTGTAATTATTTCTTTATCTTCTCCACTGTCTTAAGCTCTAGACGGGTGGGGGAGGCATTTGTTTTCATTGTCTTCATAGCTCCAGAGTTGAGCACATGTCAGATGCTTAATAAAAACATTTGCTGAATGAATGAGTGATAGCATGAATCACAGCGAGTGTTCTCTGGTTTAGGGCTTCTAATTGTGCCTTTTTTGCCCAGGTTGAAGTTCCATTTTAGGGCATTAAAATGGCTTCCATTCCCGCTCTATATTATTATGGGAAACTCTCACCAACACTACCCTCTTCATTCTCCCCGGTCCTCAAGGAACAAACTGGGGCTGCTTAGATAGGAGCCATATATTTGACCTCTCCTCTCTACCTCTCACCCTACACCGAATCTCATCCAATGATTTAGTCAGGTTTGGCCTCAGCTTATTTATATGACCATCTTGAAAAGCCCAGTGTCCCCAGCAAAATCTCTGGCCTGCACCTATGTATATGGTACGGTGGGAAAAACACATAAACTCTGGGGTCCCAGAGACATACGTTAAAAATTGAAGCTCTAATGCTTACAGCTGTGTGTACTTTGACCAAGTTCCTAACCTCTTTGAGCTTCTGTGTCTTCAACAGTAACACGGAGGTGATACCATCCCCATCAGGGGGTGGGTGTTACATGAGAAGACACAGGAGTAGGCTCAGCGAACGGCTGTTCCCCATCCTTCCCTTCTACCATCCACCCTTCCCAGACTCATCCTCCCTCCTGGCTGCCACTCATCCTTTGGATGCTTCTAGCTGTCACCCCCTAGGTTTTAGGCTCTGTGCTGGAAGTGTTGAAACTCAGACTATATTTAGATGCCTTAGCTCTTTTATTTTTTTTACACCACGGTGTTGCTATGGTGATGGTGGGGAAGGAAGCAGGGAGGACAGCCTGAAAGGAAAGGTGAAACTCAGCCACAAAGATGGGCAAGTCTGGCTGGGAACCTCTCCCGGTCAGCTGGTGCTCCCCAGGACCCCTCCCTACCTGCACATTCTATCAGGAGGTGCCACAAGGAGATGGGAGGAGTCGCTGCCTAGAATAGGCTCTTAGAAAAGAGGAGATGAAGAGGACTAACTGTTGAAAACTGCTCACTCCGCTGGCCCAGCCACAGCCTCAGCTCCTGAAGTTTTTCTCAAGTGGTTTCTCTATCAGTTGAGTCAGAAGAGAGCAAATGGGGTGGGTGGAGGAAGGGCAGCAGTGATGGCAGAGTTTGGAAGATGCTGGGACCAGACTCCTTTCCAGGAAGGAAGTCCCCTTTCTCATTGCTGACCACAGGGAAACTCTTGTCCTCCTCAGCTCTGAGGACTTGGAGGAAGAAACAACAGACTCCAGTGGAGCCACATCATGGCCTTGCCTCGTCATGGACTTGGCCCCTAGGGAAAACCCAAGTAGCACAAGGGCAGAAAGGAAGAGAAGGTGCCTTCATTCCTGTGCAGAACTCCACGCACTCACTGGATTTGCACGTGGGCATGGCAGGCTCCAAGATGATGCTGAATGCCTGCACTGGAGAATGATCCCGTGTTCCTAAAGCTGTTACGCACATGTTGTTTCACTGGATCCTCAACATGGCCCGATGAAGTAGGATTATCTTTACTGGAAGAAATGACACAGAGAGGTTGGTGCCTTGCCCAATGTCACACAGCTGGTAAATGGCAGAGCAGGGATTTGAACGCAGGCCACCTGGACTCCAGATCCAAGGCTCTTCCCAGTACACCAATGGCTATCGAAACAGGTTTTTTAAAGCTGAAGAAAATGTGCATGAAGAAGGAAGCCCACGGCGGGGTATAACCAAGCACAGCAGATACTAGCAGAGGTGCTGTAGTTGAAGCAGCGGGTCGCTCTTGGATGACCTCTCCTGCCAACCTCCCCTGCAGGGAGGGCGAGTTCTAGGCAGCCCTTCTCAGAGTGTGGACCTGGAAGCCCTCTTATTAGAAACAACTGGGGTAACCATGGAAGTGCTGATGCCCAGGTTGCAGTCCCAGATTCAGACTCAGGAGCTCAGGGTGGTGCCTAGGAAAATGCATCTGGACAAACACCTCCAGAGAGTCTGATAGATGCTGACTTAACTGGAGGTAAACTAGCAGCTCTCGAGCCAGAAAACTGGGAGACGGGGGTGCATAACAGCATCACCTCTTTCTCTTCTCTTCTCTGATTCCTCAAGCCCATCTGTAGCAGCCTGAGGAAGGCAGCCCCCAAAATGGGGCTGGATTGGTTTTTGAAGTTTTCCAACTGTCCTCTAGGCCTCAGCCAGTTGGTGAGCCCCTGGGTTCTAGCCTACGAACTGGTCATCAGGGTCTAGATGAGGCCACGGACATTGTCTGACCTTGATGGGGTCACCGTTGTGTCTAACAGAGCAGACGGCCACCCAAGGAAGCTCTGGGTGGAGGTAGAGAGGAAGGGCACCATACTGGAGAGCACACGAGAGAGGTGGATCGGGTGAAAAATCCAAAAGGAGCATGTGAGAGTTGGGCTGAAAATATACTTATTGGCCAAGTACAAACTCTGGAGAAATATACAGGAAAATGAATGCTTGATTGCTCACTCACTGAAGGGTTGAAAGAACTATATGACAAAAGATGGAGGTTCTGAAGACGGACGTTCTGAAGCTGCTGTTGAAGGGAGCACTAGGGTTGGACTAAGATTTTTAGCTCCCCTATGTTCGGAAGAGCTTATGATGCCCCCGCCCCCTTCAGTAAGTGACAGCTTCCTCTGGTCCAGACACCATGCTATATATAAATAACTCATTAATCCTTCCCAGAAGCCTGTGAGGTACTGATAGCATTTCTAGTTTGCAGGTGAAGAAACTGGAACTGCTAGGAGTTAAGTCATTTTCCCCAAGGTTACCCAGCTAATAAGTCATCGGCTGCCAAGGCCTATGCATAATTTAACCCCAAACTAACCTATAAAATAAAGTCCAATTAAGTCCTCATGATAAGATTTTTTTAATCTCAAATTATTTCAATTCTTTTCCTAATTTTTTGAGGATGATTATGTAGCTGACGCTTTTGGGTAATTCAGGACTGAGTAAATGAAGGAATATCTCCAAGAGGGTTATTTTCCCAATTTTCTCTCTTGGTGTTTTCTGCTCTTTCAGCAGATTGCATTTTTAAAGTTGCCTCTACAAAAATTTATTAAAAAAAAAAACCCAACAACAAAGGACTGCAACACATTTATTATGTAAGTCTCCTAAGGCAGAGCCGAGGTCACATCTCCCCCAGAAACTGACTCCAGTGACTCAGCCTGCAGGGCCTCTCCCTCCTCAAAACTGGTCCCACTTCCACTTCGTAGCAACCACTTGGCGCCCACAACCTACACAACCTCTGTCTTCTCTTATCATTACTGTCCTGGGAGCCCCGTGGGGGCACAGCCATGTTGTTTATCTCTGTTTCTCCAGCACTTGGTGGAGTGAGGTTAACCTGCACCATCGATCATTCATACAGGAGCAGGAAGCTGAACCAAAGGGAAACAGAAACTGAAGAAGGCCAAGGAATTGTGGGCACAGAGGGAGGGGGGAATGGGCAGCTGGAGTTCACCAGCCACCAGTGCAATTTCAATATGGCCAGAAATGCTCTTGAATACACTCCCTCCTTCCCCATTTGTACAGTTCCCTTGGATCATAGTCTGCTCTACTTATCTTCTGTCCTGAGGTCATTGGGGGATAAGTAGGGAGGGGGAGGGCAACAGGGTTAGGAAGGGGACATGACCTAGCCATAACTTGCGATGCAAGCCCGAAGTCCAAAGGAAGTTCTAAAGTTTTCCTTCGTTCTAAAGCTTTCATAAATGAAGATTTGACACAGCTGGTTTCCATTTTGGAGACCGACCTGGCTCCTCTCCCCAGCACCTCTTTCAGATTCTGGCCATGTGTAGAGTAACTGGTTTTCCAAGAATCCATCCATCAAGCATGGAACCCTCTGATTGAGATTTCTTCTCTCTGGATAGCCCTTTACAGTTATGACATGCTCTTGCATACATGACCATTCACACATATGTAAACTAAAAAAAAAGTGCAATATATTGTATATGTGTATTTACATGCAATATAATGTATATGTGCAGTCAAACTGAATAATTCTACCAAATAAAACTGAAAAAGGAAAAAAGAGTTTGCCAACCACATAGGGGTGTGGGCGGGGCAGTTATCAGGGACCCCATTGTGTTTACTGCTGAGAATGGAATTACGGTGTCAGCTATTGGGCATCTTGGTCTATTTTCTCTCTCCCAAAGGAAAACAAAATCCTATTGGAAAGGCAGCTGGCAAACGTCTTAAGTTTTGAAGGGAGAAGAGAAAGAGGAGCCAAAATTAACTACAGCACCAGTCAGCAGACACCTGACCATGGCTCGTGTTTCCAGTTGCCTAGTGTCAGCTTCTAATACCTGAAAGAAGGGAGTGCCAATAATCCTTTGCATTTGCACTGGGCACCTCTGCTTAGAGAGTTATTTCATTTTAGCCTCACAACAACCCAGTGAGGTCCATGCAAGCTACAGTCACTCACACTTGAGGGGTGTGGCAACTGAGTCCTGGAGCAGTGATGGATCGATCTGCCCAAGGTCACCCAGCTGGTAAACTGTGCTGCCCAGCTCAGGCTCACGGCTTCAGAAAACAAAGCTAATTAAACAAAGCTCTATTCTTCCTCCTAGTCCATGAGCTTTACTCAACCCATACTGAGGCATTCTGAAGGTAACAGAAGTAGTGTTTGAAGAGGGTCCATCTCCATGGACTGGGTATATTACAGTACAGGAAAGAAGAGTAGGGATCTTGCAATTAGACTGAGTCGCAGCCCTGCCACTTACAGCCAGATAATAGTGGGGGAAATCACCTGTTTAATTTAATTTGAAGTGTATTTGATTTACGTGTTGTGTTAGTTTCTGGTGTACAGCACAGTGAGTCAGTTATACGTACACATATATTCTTTTTCATTATGGGTTATTACTACATATTGAATATAGTTCTCTGTGCCAGACAGTCGGACCTTGTTGTTCGTGGGAAATCCCCTTCTTAAGCCTCAATTTTCTCATCTGTAAAAGGATGACATGCGGATTAAATGCTACATCTTCCTGAAAACTGCTTAACACAAATTACTCAATATACACTCACTGATTGTGACTGTTGACACCAACAGTGACGTTAATCACTGATTCTGTTTTAATTCAACGATCCTGCATAGGGTCTCATCACCTTGGTTATTTTTCAGGATGGAGGTGGGATCCCACATTCTTAGGCATCTTCTCTATTTCACAAACTCCCTTATCCTGTTTCCTAAAAGTAGTTGCAAAGCTGCCTTTTTTTTTTTTTTAACCATACCCTCCAGTGAGAGTAGTTTCAATGCTGTTGCTGTCAACCTTCTGGGGCTTGAGGATAGAAATCCTGTGGATGGGTGGTTATCTTATCTTTTCACCCTGCTGGTCATTATTCAGCCAAGCTTAACACATTTCTGCCTTTTCATTTTTTTTTTTTCCCTCACACTCTGTCTAGTCAAGTTTCTAAAGCGGCAAACTTGTCATTGAAGCAATCAGACAGAACACTTAGCATTTTCCTCACACGCACAAGCTTCCAAAGTACTTTTCCATCCCTCTCCAGTGTTCAGTCTCTAGAGGGAAAGCGGTGTCCAGGAGCATGGCATTAAGAGAAGGGAGCATGAAATATTCCGGAAGTGCCAATGCCTCATGAGGACTCAGAAAGTATCCAATGAGGAAGAGGAGAAACAGAGTTGGGGAGAGAATTAGGGACCTGCCTCAGGTCAGAAAACTGGATTGCAGGGCCTGAAGAGCCCTGGGTCTCCTGGTTTCCAGAATTCTGTTTCCCAAATGGCACTTGAAATTTTTGACATGAGTGACACAGAGCAGTGGAGAGGTCAGGTACACCAATAAAGGAAGAAGAGGTCTGGGACATGATCACACGCTGTTTATACGGTGGCTGCTAAGGGAAGATAAGGCTGGACAAGCTGTAGCACAGGGGAGGGATGGGAAAAGGTGAGCGCCTTCCTGGACTTCAGAAATCCGATGCTATTTCTAATGGTTACTGAGTGTCTATAAGCAAAGGACGTGAGAGATGTTAGAGACCGAAGGAGTTGAAAACACGAGTAAGATGTTTTCTTATTTCAAGGAGCTTGGCATGACACAGATTACACATGTTGAGAAATAGTGACCTAGAAGCCCAAATGGCTGAATTCCCAGCTCACAGATTCACGTCTGGGGCAATTTCTCTTGAGCTCTGGTCTTGGGGAGGGGAGTGGCTTGGCACCTCATTTTCCACACCTACCAGAAGGAAGCACACGACATACACAAAACCACGTGGAAACAGTAATTCTGCTAGTAAAACACGTGCAAGCAAATCCTAAATTTCTCTTCTACATATTCTCAGGCTCTTGTGGTGTTGATACTGAAGATAAAATATTGGCCTGGTTTCTCCTGGATAACAATGCTTGCAGTTTCTGTTGGTGACTATTGAGCGTGCGTGGCACCCCTGAAACCCTTCTCTCACCTTTAACCTGCCCGCCTTCCTGCCTGCACTGACTCACCTTGACGGACTCCCTACAATATGCCCAGGACTGTGGCTGACACCTTGCAAACGTCAGGCATCGTCATAAGATGCTAGGTTCCACAGAGATGAGTAAAATCATTCTTCTGCTCTTCAAGAATTCACAGTCCAGTGGGGAAGACAGACTTGTAAGCAGATATTTGCACAGCAAACTCAGTCTGATTTATGAAACTGGGAAGCACCTCAAAGACTCTGGAGTTCCTACATGTTCTAAGCCATCCATCATTTAATAATGGTAACAGCTAGCACTTACATATGATTTAATAGGTTTCAGGTGCTTTAAGTGTATTAACTCATTAGATTTCACAATCTAATAGGTTAGGAGCTATTCTTTTATTTACTATCTTCTTTTAGGGATAATAAAACTGAGACACAGGGAGCTGTCACATGCCTGAGGTCACACAGCTTAAATGACAGAATTTGAATTGAAGTATCCTAGGCCCATAGTCCATGCTTTTAACCACAAACTACACAGCGTTTCAAATGAGGCAGTAAAAAATGCTTTTCTGTGGGACAGAGGAGATTATGGCCTGTCATCCACTGTCGCCTTTGGGCCTCTCTGGCTACTTTACAACCAGCATATATCACGTGCTCCTTATGTGCCAGACACCGTGCTGAGTGCTCTGAACACATCTCATGTAACCCTCATTATAACTCGACGAGGCAGGTACTAGCATTATACTCTGTTACGGGCTGAATGTTCGCATCTCCCTAAAATTCTGGAGTTTCAACAAAGTCAGTTAAGCTTTTCTAGTTTCCTCAGCCTAAGACCAGCTGTGACAGGCCCTTCACTCTGGGAATGTGTTTGTATCCACCTCTTGCTGAGAAGATCCGATTCCACCAGCCCACTTACTGCACAGAGCCAGTGCCAAGTTAGGAGTGCTGGAGGGAAGAGGATGGGGGATCAGTAGAGGAGCCCCTTGCAGTTGCAAAGGTCCTGATTGAATAGAGTCTGGGGGCTGCTGCTGATGTCACCCTCCACAGGGACCACTATCCAAAGCCCAGTCCTCACTATCTTTGATGGTTATTCAAGAAAACAGAAATTCGCCAAGGATCTCTAGCCATTTCAAAAGTTTTTAAAATCATTACTCAGAGGAAAAAATAATTCAGGGTTACTCCTATAGAGGTCCTGGCCGAAGTTTAGCCTGGAGTATTAGGAAAAGGGTCATAAAAATGAGAAAAGGAAGACAGTTTAATGTGGAGAATGAAGAACAGGCAGCTCGGCAGATGGCGCTCTACAGGAGTGCTGCTGCCCTGTGAAAGCTCTTGGGTTGTTGTGCAACTTCCATTCACCTCCTTAAACTTCCTGAAACATTGGCCACTGATGTACATCTATCGATGGCCCAGCAGCCATACACTGTCCATCAATGGCCACAGGGGTCCTGTGCCCAACAGGTTCAGACACTTGCTACTCAATCTCATTTATCTTCATTTTTTAAAATTGATTTGCTATAAGAAAAAAATCTGGAGTGATACAATCTCTTCTTTTTCCTGTCTTAAGCAGTTACTCTCTAGCAAATACTCAATTTCATTTTCTAGATGTACAGAGAAATCTCTTGAACTGTCATTCACAATTTCAGCTCTCAGGCAAATCAAACAGATTCAAAACAATTGCTACAAGAGCTAAAAAGGAAAAAAAATAATTCGGCGCATCTCTTGTATGCTTTTGCTTCATGCGATTTGAGCTCCATGTAACGTCCGTCATTCCTACTGTATACAAGAAACACATGGGGCAGAACTTTTGCGGGCGGAACTTTGCAACTCATGTAATTTCCAAGTAGGACATTAACTAGTCTCCCAAATAGTCACGGTGCATCTAAGTATGCAAGGAATTGTGCTAGAAACTGACAAAGTGTAAGTTGGATTCTGTGTCCACCAAGAGACTGCAATATATATGCCTAATAGGTAGCATTTGACAGCTCCAGAACAGGTGCTACAGGAAGCGTGCAGGCAATGGGGAGAATGAGCACTTGGTAGATACTGAAAGGTTCTTAGAAGAGCTGGGATGAAGCTTGTCTTTAAGAATCCATAAGGTTCAGATCAGTGAGGTGAAGAAGACGGGAGAAGGTTATAAACAGCACAGCATTATAAGGAAAATAAGAAGCACATTCATGATAAGCCTGCATGGCCGGAGAAGAAGCCTCATGGAAACAAGGAAGTAATGACCTTTACATATGGCTGGAGATAGTCTGATAACAAAGCCCTTTTCTAGATAAGAATCCTTTAGGAATAGAATCCATCTAGGCAAGTTTTCTGGGGAAGCCAGTGCCCACCACCTCCTATGCATACTGCTGGTTTTCTCAGGGTTTGGCTGAGAAGCACTAGCCCTCAGAGCTGCATCAGGCAAGGATAATTCTGTCCTCCCTGCTTCCCCCCCAGGTAATGGTCCCTTCCCCAGCAGGCTGTAAGCCCCTTTCCTGCTGCTTCCTGCCTCTGTCTGCTCACATCTGAGTCACTTGCCTTAACGCTGCAGACTTTGGTACCTGGCTCAGTCTTCCCACCAGCATCCTGGGTGATGCTAGTAGTCCCAAGACGATGAATCCAAGATCCTTGGCCCTTCTCATCTTTGATGACCATCCCCACTGCTTCAGCTGCCCACTCTCAAGCCTATATACCTTGAGCCTTATCATCCACCTAGACCTGCTCCACCTGAAATAACAAGTTCACACATCCCAAAGCTGAACTTACTGTCTTGTTTATCAAAGCTGTTTAAAGCCCATGTCAGTGGATCATCCAACTATCCGTCCATTCCTGCATCCTGGATGCCACCCTGGCCCACCCCTACTCCCAACCAGGCACAGATCCTGTTGTTTCTACCTACTTATAGCTCATGAACACAACTGCTTCTTTCCATTTCCCCCTAAATCTCTTATTCATTGGCCGCCAATCCCTTCTGGCCCGGATCTTGGTAACAGTTTCCTAACTCATCTCCCTGACCTGCTTCATGCCCACTCAGTTTCATTCTCACAACACAGCTGGAGCCGGCTGTTCAAGTTGCAAATCACATTAGGCCCCTCCTTCCCTTTTTCATGGTGCTTCCCTGTCCTCCAGACTTATTAGCATGCTATAAAAGGCCCTCTCGAATGTTGCCACTTGCCCTCTTTCTTGCCCAGTCCCCACACATCCTCCAAACCTGAGACATCACCTTCTCTAAGAAGCAATTCCCAAGCTCCCCAGCCTGGTTTGGTGAGCCTGGCACGTCCTCCCCCAGCACTCTGTGCTCGCCTCTGCGATGACATTTATCACACAATTGAAATTGCTTGTTCACAAGACTGTCTCCAGCACCAAACACAGTTTCCAGAATACAGCTGGAGCTCATAAATGCTTGTGAAATGTACAAATGAATGAAGGGATATCTGAGAAAAATATTTGAATGCAGAAATGGGAGGTAAGGCAAAGTAAAAGAAATTTAAGTTTTCACACCCCACAAGGAGGTAGGAATGATGGAACAATGGACAGAAAGGAACACTTACAGAAGAGGAAGAGTTGGTTTTGGTGAATGAAAACAATGCTTTCCATTTGCGCAGGCCGCCTGGGAGATTATGGCTAGATATAAAGGAACAGAGCCCCGGAGACACAGAGCTGGGATTTATACACACAGAAGATCTCTTTGAAGCCATCTACATGGATGATGCCTTCAATACAGAATTTACAGAGAGAAGAGCAGAGGACAGAGGCATATTCGTGGAGGAAGTTTTAGCAATTATCGAGATAATTCAGGTCTAATGAGGCTTCTTTTCTCAATTTTCTGAATAATTGGCTCCATTGTTTTTGATGTTAAAGATCTGCTGTTTTGTTTTTTTTCTTCCTAACTACTCTTATCTTTTTTTGAGCATTCTGTGCTAACTCCAGCTGTTAATTACCTCATCACAATCAGGCGATTGTGATTTCTGTTGCCTGTTTTCATGCCGTATGATGCTTATCTTTCAACTGGCTTCTGCTGTTTTCCCCCAAAAGATAATGTCTTTGATCAACATATTAGCTGGCTATTTATCCATCCAAGTTTTACCAGAAATATTCTTGCCCGCTCTTCCTCCTGCCTCCTCAAAGTTGATTTTCTGTAAGAAAGTCTGTGTTTTGAATTTTCTTCTCCTCCATTTCAAGGGAATATTTGTGATTCCTTCAACATAACACATAATATGGACATATCCTTATGCCTGCTTGTCAATTACAAAAGTCCTGCCAGTGATTGAAAGTACAATGCGTTGGCATGTCACGAGGGCTACATTTTACCCCTAGAAGCTAAAGTCGGCCAACCTTTTCCTAATTGAAATATAAAAGATTTCATTTAGTGAAACCACAATTATTTTTCAGGGCTGACATAAAAATACAAGCGCGCTTCGTGAATCTGATATGTCTTTCCTGCCAAGGGCAGAATCTTCAGTCTTTTGAAAGAACTTGTATATAGTGATCCTTATTCTAAATAAATTCAATACACTACATTTCTGATTCTCATGGAATTCCTACAATATGTCCTTGATGAATTTGTCCAGCTGGAAGCTGACCTGCTTTTAAGTGTGAAACTGCATCCCAGTTGGGTGAGTGCCTTGTCAAATGTGGAAATCTCTAAGTGTAGCAAAAACTCACTATTCTAGGGAATAGTTCTTAATCTTTTTTTAGGAGGGGGCGGTCATGAACTGTTTTGAGAATTCAGATGCCTTTTACCAGAAAAGACTAGACACTCACACACAACATCTTGTGTATAATTTCAGAGAGTTCACAGACCGTATGAAAAACCAGACGTTGATCCCCTAAATGTCCCTGGGCTCTGGGTTAATAACACCTAGACTAAGGGCTAAAGATCAGTGTTGGTGGGTGATGGATTTTGGAAACCTCAGAATGCACAGAAAACAGCTGCAATGAAAATGTGAACTGCTGGGCAGGAGCTACAACTCCCAGCAGGAGACGCACGGCTCGTGTACAATCACGCCCAGCGTGGCACTGAATGGGCTGCCATCTTTCCTTCCGCATGGTATCAACTCTTCTACTCATCCTATCACGAGATTTTATTTCATGACAGCAGGGCTCTGATTTTATGATGAAAGTCGGTACAACGTAGCTCTTTTTTGAGGGGGGGCTCTCCCTTCTTTATTGATCTCTGGTGAAAATACACAAAAATTTGCCTTGCAGTCATTTCAGCTGAAACAAACCCACCTTTTAGCAAGAGGGAGGAGGGGGAGGAGGCGCCTATGTGGGAAGAGCCGCTCTTCCTGCCACTCCTCCCTTCCTTCCTGCAAAACCCTGGCTCCTCACTTTCTCTAATACCTGACACTCCCTCCACTGACTTCTCCTCGCCTTTATTAGCGTCATTTCATTTTCTTGAAGTGGCACCTGAACATCCCGTATCAGTTCCAATCTTTCAAATGTCTGGGGTTTATTTATCTCATTCCACGTTGCTGGGCACGTATCTGATTTCCGAGCCGCACAGCACCCTCTTGCATCCTAAGGGGCAGCTTGGCTCTTTTGATCACTTGTGTCACCATCTCCCATGTTCCTTTTTAACCTCAGGCAAATGTAATCTCCCTCCTTCAATATTTCCTACTAACTTAACTGACCTTTAATTTTTGAAAATCGTGTTTAAAAGCATGATCTGAAGGATAGACCAACTTAATAACCACTAATTACAAACTGCACGGTGATCTGTTTTGCTTGTCTCACCATCATGCCCCAAAAACTGCATTTACCGAGATTTTATACAGATAGGGAAACTCATTAGTTACTCGGACAATGTGAGATTTTCCCCTCTCTTCCCAAAGGAAAATCCTATAGAACACCATCATGTTTCAAGGCAACATTCCTCACCACGTTGCTTGCTATCCAATACCTCTCAGCCTGTGTACTTTGTTCAGGCCGTTCTTTGATCCTATTCTAAACAAATCCTTTCAGGGTTCTTAAGATCCTAAATCTACAAATATTTTGGGGACCTTTATTCTTCTATCCTTAACATCAGGACCTATCACCCTCCTTTTGCCCCTGGGCCTCTGACAGTACTGAGATACTTGCCTTTCCACACTCTTCTGGATTCTTGCTGGTGTGGTTGTGTCTGGCGGGGATGCTCTTCCTCCCTTGATACCTGGATGATTCTCAGTTCTCAAGTGTCCCTCAACAACCCTGTAACGCTTTCCTGGGTCCCTCCTCACTGCAATCCAGACCCACGTGGATGGCCCTCCTCTGGTTTTCAAGGCTCTCATGTCGTCAAGCTTATGGGACTGTGCTAACAGCTGCTGACCTACTTGTCCCTGCCCACGCCCCCCAGGAGACTGACAGGTCCTTCAGACCAGGGAGTGGGTACTGCCTGTCACCTAGAGCGTCACCCTCCTTTCTCCAACCCCCTGTTTTGGGATGTGTTCATTCCTCTAATTCTAACCATGTGGCTGAAATGGGAGCTGCCGTCTTCGTATTACCCTGCCTTCCTGGCAGAGTGCGAGACACAAGTGGTCTCTGACACAAGTCGTCACCAATGTTTAAGCTTAAGCTGTGAGCCTGATGGCTGCCTGTCTCCAGCCCAGTGAAGGGAGCCAGTCTGCGCGAAGAGAGCTGGCATGAAAGGAGAAGACAGAAAGAACTGGGAGGCATCTGAATTCCTGGCTGTGTTCATTCCTAGGACTGCCCTTCTCATGCTTTGCTTATCTGAGCCCATGAAGCCTCCTTTCTCCAAAGCAAGTGCAACTTGGGTTTCTGCTCTTTGCAACCAAAGAATCCTCTCAAGTAATACTGACCGACTTCTCCAGTCGCTGAGGCAGGGTTTGGCATTCACTAGAGGCTCTGTAAACAAAGCCTGAAATCATGTTTGCTGTCATGTGGAATCAGGGACTGAGGTAAGAATGTGAACACATGTCATACTATGATAGGTGTAGGTATATACACCTTAAAGCTGTATACTGAAGTAGGGACTCCATATTCATTCTGAGCATCTATTTGGGTCCGAGTTGTTCTGTATATTTAATCAACCATCATGCAGAAGTGTTGGCTAATCTGATTATTTCTTGATTAACCAAGAATAACGAGCTCTTCCTGAAAAACAGAATGAGGGAGACTGTGACCTGCATACAGACTCAATACAGCTGCTCAGCTAGCTTTTGTGTGCATTGTGCATCAACCATTGCATGTGGGAGACAAGACAGCTGAGATGGACACTGTTTACCAGCTGTGTGACTCTGGAGTAGCAACTTAACTTCTCCGGGCCCTGCTTGCCCCACTCGCCTCAGGACTCCCAGGACTATTGAGAGAAGACAAAACACGTATGGTGGCACTTTGTTGTTGTCATCAAATCCTTTCTAGGGGAACCATATTGCGCTCATCTTTAAACAAATGGCTAAAGAGGCAAGGTCACCCTTTCAAGAGCTGGCCGAACGCACCTTGGTCAAGGAGCTGAGGTGAGCCCTCCCATGTCCTCTCCTCCTTGCTTGACGGTCAAACAGAGCTTTTGGACACGTCCCACTTTGCCACGGCTCAGAAAGCCTCTTAGCTCTGCCTTTGGCCATGAAGATGGATCCTGAGTCTCCTGTCTACCTGTTCTATCCCTTGGAACATGCCCCGGGTACCTGCCCTGGCTAACGAGTTGGGCTGAACCTTGGTGGAACCTGATAGTCAGTTCCGGGATTGTGCAACGTCCAGGATGCCTCCATAGGACATAGCCAGCCGGGTCCAAGCCTGGGTGAGGATAGCTGGCCAGACAGTGCGGGCCAGCATGGGCAAGCTGCCTGGGGGCCCAGTCCAGCTCTGACTCCACTTCCTTCCTTGCTGAACTCTGCATAAGTAACTTCCAGCAGCTTCCCAGTCTGCTTGACTGGAAAGGAACATCTCCGACACCTATTCCATGGCCTCCCCTCCAGTGGGAGGCAGTGGCAGAAAGACAGAGGCTTTGGAAACCTGGGTTCCAATCCCAGCCCTGTCACCACTGTTGAACTAGCACGTGAAATACAGCCTTGCTGGGTCGTGTGCCCGGTCGGTAAAATGGGGACAAATAAAGCCCATATTACATTGCAAGGATGATCTATAGTCACAGAGCTGCCTGGTATACAGTAGGTACTCATTAACAAAGGATGTTTCCTTTCCCATCCCTCAGTTATTAAACAATCCCCATCACTGGGTTATCTTCTATCTCTGGCAGAAGCTTGCATGCAAACCTGAATCCACAAATAAAAATATTTCAAACATAAATTTGGGGGGAAAAAATCTATGTCCTTATCTCCTCAACATGCTGAGACCCAAGTTCTAGGTTCCGCATTCCCCCAGCAGTAAGGGAGGACACAGCATGAGCTACACTCCTTCCAAGCCTGGGGAGGTGGGGGTGAGGCAGTGGGGCTCAGGGTGAAGACAGGCAATCCGCCCTGCTGCTGACAGGGAGGAGCTCACGGCTGGGTACAGCTCACAAAGCACGGTCAGGGTTGGGGGGAGGCTGGCAATGTGTGACAGCAACAAAAATAATTCCCATCTGCAGGGGCTGCTTGCGTTTTCAGAGCACTTTCTCTTCTTTTGTCTGTTCTCCCCCCTACAATATCCAAGTGAGATGGGCATTATCGTTCCCATCTGACAGACAAGGAAATGAAGCAGAGAGCGGAGGAGCATCACCAAGGGCTCTCGGGAATCAGACAAGGCTGTGCTCACATCCCGCCTCAGCTGTGTGACCTTGAACTAGCTGCTTACCTCTGGGCCACCACTGGCTCGCCTGGAACATGAGTCCAAAAGCACCTGTCTCATAGGGTTGTTGTGAGGTGTATGAGGGTTTGTCACACGGTAGAAAGAATGGAAGATTTGCAGATCTGTCTTAAATCCAGGAGCGCCGGGTGTGAACTTCACGAAGGCACCAGACCACAAGTTAGCAAAGAGCTGGTCCCAAGACCTCGGTGTGCTTATTCCTTGAGCCTCAGCTGTTTCAGAACTTCACTTTGGATGCTTCTTTCCTGAGCCTCTGGAACTGAATGTATCCCAAGAAGGCCCCAAGACCCCCTGGTGAGCCAGTGCTGTGTGGAGAGACAGAGAAGAGAAACCACGCTTCCCCTGGGAACCAGAGACCATGTCTGGTGGACCCTGTACGGACACAAAAGCCAGAGATCCGGACCCCAAGCCAGGCTCATTCTGTGCCTCAGTTTCCACATCTGTGACAAGGATGTGACTTACTTCTGCCTTGACTTTTTAAACTGTCACTTGCACCATGACAACAGCTGCCTGCCCGGCTTCCCTGTTGCCCTTGGGCCTGGCAGACATGTCTTTTTCTCTATCTCCCTGCCCTTCTGCTGAGCCCCTGATCCAAGTGTCCCCCTTGGAATGTGGAGTTTTAAGGATACTGTGGCTGTCTGGAATGAGGATCTCTAAACTTGGGAGCGCTGATGGAGATTTTTCCACGTGCGCAATGAAGCAGTGAAAGATAGTAGGAGGAGATGGAGAGAAATGAGGCAGAGAGGTGGAGAGAAGCGGGTGAGAAGCCATTAAGACAAGCATAGAAAACAAGCGTGTGGTTACCAGGGAGGAAAGGGGGTGGTGGTGGAGGGATAGATTAGGAGTGTGGGATTTGCAGATACTGACTACTATGTATATAAAACAGATAAGCAGCAAGGTCCTACTGTATAGCACTCGGAACTACATTAAGAACCTTGTAATATCCTATGATGAAAAAGAATATGAAAAGGATGTGTTTACATGTACAACTGAATCACGACGCTGTGCACCAGAAATTAACACAACACTGTAAACTGATTAGACTTCAATTTAAAACAAGAGAAACCATTGGGTTCCAGAGGAAAAGACAGGGAGGCATTGGCAACATCCCTGTTCCTGCTTTCAGCACCTCAGGAGGCCTGTCTGCCCTACCCCAAATTCTGTAAGATATCCTTATATCTTATTCAGTCAACATTTTTTTCTTTTAATATACATTAGCTTTAGTGGGTTCTGCTGCTTGTAACCAAAAGAAAGTGACACGGATCATACACGTGCGCTTTTCCCTACGTCACCCTTAGATGGGCTACCTCACTGATGAAATCACAGTCATTGGTTGTCCCTGGTGGTGCCCAGTTGTCACAGCATCTGGGCAAGATCCTAGACTTTAGAGGCTCCTGCCAAACACAAGGCATTGGCCATGAACAACTGGGCCAATGTAGCTCCAGACAGTTGGCCTCTGCTTTATGGTGCAAGGAGATGGCCATTGACCTATCTCTGACTTTTCCTTGGCTGCTTTCAAGCAGGAGGCAGTATAGAATGGTGATTAAGAGCACAGGTTCTGGAGCCAGACTGCCCAGTTCTGCACCAAAGTTCCAACCACTACTAGCTGTGTGACCTTGAGCAAGTAATTCTCTCTCTGTGTGCCTCAGTTTACTCATCTGTAAAATGGAGGGTGTCGATACTTAGCTCATAGGGATACAGTGAAGAGAGAAGTGTGCAGTGTAATAAATAAATCTTCACTACACGTGCCTTAGGCTTTTCATGTCCTGAACAGAACAGAGAAAGCATCCAGAGGAGAGGCTGTGGCTGGTGGGACTGTGAATAGATGCTAGTTTCATCTCCACTTTGGTTTTGAGGAGGGAAGCTGGTAACTTCAGAGAAAACTAAGGCCTTGAAGAGGGAGCAGACAGAAAAAGAGATCATCAAAGAGACTGATGGGCAAAGAAGAGGACAGCTTGCCAGGCTCAAGGAGGGCCTCGGAGCCACCCCTCAGAGAAGCGCTTGGAGAAATGAAACGCTGTCCTGAGAAAGGAGAGCCAGACTGTGTGACTGAACAAGAAGAGACACTCCCGCTGCCTGAGAATGGAGGGGGGAGCACAGCCCCACCAGCAGTGCGGGGGAGCAACGGGGCTCCAGAGAGACACGGCAAGAAAAACCAGTTGGAAACGTGGGGAGAATGGCAAAGCAGGAGAGTCAGAATGAAGCTCGCAAAAATCTTGATCGTAAAGATTTTGATGAGTTTAGAAACCGCCCTCGGAAAACCTTTGAAAAAAGCACACCACCTCTTTGAGGATGAATGAAATCCCAGCAGCGCATCTGCAGGCTACTTTCAGCTCATCAATACAAAGTTACTATAAATGGTTCTGTGCAGAAAACTGTTTCAAATGTCTGACAGGCCAGTGATAATGTTACTGATTTAAAATTGCAGATTCTCAAGTCAGGCTGCTTGACTATAAAACTTGGCTCTGCTGCTGATCAGCTCGATGACCTTGAGTAAGGGTCAACTTCTCTGTGCCTCAGTCTCCTTGTCTGTAGAATGGAGAGGGTAAGTGTCTACTCCACATAATTAGGGAAAAGAAAAATGAGCTGAGACATACACAATGCCTGAAATGCTGTATGGCCACAGGGAAGGCTCAGTGGACATTAGCTATTCTCTGCCTGTGATTTTTATCCCTTTATGTGGTGGGATACACGGACACGTACTTGTATGTGTATGGCACCCACACATACACACACAGTCCAACAAATCCAGTGCAAACAACCAACCTGGTTATCAAGAGCTCTGTCACATGCAAGGGCAGAGCGAGGGCACGGTCTGGCTGAAGAGCCGAAGTGAAAGTTCTGAGAGCCTCAGCTGCCAAGGATAGCCTTCATATCAGGCTCCAGCACCAATTACACGGATGCCAGCTCTGACCCCCACATCCTATCTTTGGATATAAACCTCCAATGTGTTAGGACACTCTCTCCCACCATCACTCTGTGGCTATTTCACACTGCAGACCCAGAGAACCCCAGCCCTTAGCTTCTCTGCTATTCCTGCCCTGCCCCTTCCCACCCTGCCCTCTGAGAGGGGGACACCCGTGGGCCACAGCATCAGGCCTTCACACTCCCTGGTTTAAGTAACACCCTGGCCCAGGCCAACTGAGCTTATGGAAAGGGAGATCAGAGGCTCCCCTGACATGTGACCAGGACAGTTGTCATGGCAGGTGTCTATGGGCTTCCCGTGGGATGGAGCTAGCCAGGAGCCACGGTCCTCATCACCCAAATAGTGCTCTATTGTCCCCCTTTGGTGAAACCTTCTCTCCCTGAGGTTTTCCTTCCCATCTGCCCTCTTTTTTTTTTTTCCCCCTTTTAATCTTCTCTCTGTCCATACTGTCCCCTCTCCCCTCCCCAATTCCCATCTCATTACCCAACTGCCTGGGCTAAAAATACTTCTGGCAGCCGTGATCAAACCCAAACTGAGCAAGATGCAGATTTAATGAGGCTTCCATGGAAACAAGGTTCCCTTTGCCAGGCAGAAGAATGTGTCTGCGCCAGGGAAAGGGGGCAGGCAGGGAGGCATGTGGCGAGGAGATGGAGATGTTGGTTTGATGGGGACAGTGGGGAGTCATGGGAAGCTTCTTGCCCACCCCTTCCTTTTCTGGAAAGAATTTGGCCCACAGCCGGGGTCTGCACCTACTAGGGATGGTCAGCTGTCCTGGTCAGCAGTATTCTGAGAACCACACTGTGTGAGCTCAGCAAGGGGAACTTAAGCTTCTTCCAAGAGGGAGATCAATATTTAACCACGGGAGTCCCTTAAACAGCCAAACGCTTGGCACCTAAAAAAGGAAATAAATTAAAACATCAAAATAAAAAGCTGTTGACTCTAAGGTTCCTGTGCTCTGATTACAACCAAGAGAGTGCAGAGGAGCGAGGTTGAGAAGGGTCAGGCAGACATGAAGAGTTTCTGCCCTTCTCCCTCTAGTCTGTGGTTCTCTGGGCTGCTGGAGGCATAAGGTTCCCGAAAGAATTGCAGAGGGAAAGCTGAGCCTTTCCACGCCCAGCTGCAGTTGGTGAAATGACCCTGGGCTCATCCCACCAGAGCAGGGACCACAACCACTATAATCCTGCTACCTCTCCCAGGCTCTCACCACTTTCCACTAAAAACACTGAGTTGTCACATCTTGAGAAGCAATGTGTGTGTTGATTAAAAGCAGAGGTTGGCAAACTACAGCCCACAGGCCAAATCTGGCCCATAACCCATTTTGTGTGTGTGTGTGTGTGTGTGTGTGTGTGTGTGTGTGTGTGTGTGGCTTGTGATTTCAAAATGGCTTTTGCTTTTATAGAGGGTAGTAAAAGAAAGAAAGGAGAATAGGTGACAGTGATCACATATTCTCTACAAAGACTAAGATATTTACCATCTGCCCTTTATAGAAATAGTTTGCCAAATCCTGGTTAAGAGCAAAGACTACACACTCAGACAGGCATAATTAGGTTCAAATCCCAGGTCCTCCATGGACTAACTCAATGAATTTATGGAATTTACTTTATCTCTTTGCGTCTCAGTTTTCCCAGTTGTAAAATCAGACTAAGTACCTATCTCATAGAGAATGAAGATACCAGCTTAGCAGTGTTCATTGGATAAATGCTCTATAAATAGTAGTTAGCACATCAGGAAGGATGGGAAAGTACATTTGAAGTATGGCAGGAAAACGACCTAGATTCTTTTCCAGAATTATCCCAATTACAAATATTCTGCCACTTGGTTTGGATAAGCATCAGATATGCATTCTCCCGACTGGTTCAGGAATTAGAATTCCCAGAGTTCAAAAGTCTTCCATGGAAACAGGGATTCTGGGCCACAAGGAGTTTGCCAAAGGCTCTTCTGATGAACACCTAAAGCCAGCATCTGCTGCTCACCCAAATCATGGCCGTGTGCTCTAAGTCCAGTCCCATTATGCACAGACTTATTAAAGCCAACATCATCAGAACTGTGGAACCGCAGAAAAGTGGCAAAGAACATACAGTGGTAAAGAACACATCTGACAAACTCTAATAGCACAAAATTACTCTGGCTTACCTTTTTCTCTTCTTCAGCTTTAAAAAAAGATTAAATAGATAAATGAGTTCAAAAGCCCCCAAAGAGACTTGACACTGCGTTCATTCATCCTTTGGAATAAATAACTGAGCTGCAGAGCCAAAGTGATGCTGAGAAGGTCGTGCTGATGAGGTCAAGGTTAAACCTGGATCAGCCATTCATCTTCGTGTGGTCAAAAATTCAGACAATGTTCCCAGCCAACAGCCCTGTGAATATCTACGCTGGTCACAGAAAGCAGCTAGATGGAGGGATAGGGTCCAGAACCATCACTTCTACCAAAAGACAACAGCACACAAACGACCACAGGCTTTCTAGATTGATGGCTGATTTCTGGCACAATTTTTATTAGCTTAAAAAAAAGGAGGGGTATTAGAATGTTTGAGATGTATTTTTGCAATGAAAAGGCCTAAGAGCAATTTTAAATTGTACTCAGATGACAAAGAGCCCCACAGGGCCAAGAATGGAAATGGGGAAACTGCTCAGTGTGGGAAATGATCGGAGCAAAATGAGTATATACCTATGTAGGGCCTCCTCTGTGCTCAAAGATGTTTTTTAAGGGCCTAAAATGTCAACATGGTTCCATTCTGAAAAACTGAAAACCTCTTTCAAAAAGAGGATTATACTTTGTACACATTTTTTCCTTGTAAGGGCAGAAAGAACGAAAGAAGTGGGAGACCACAGGGTCTTATGAAAGACTTCCTGATTAGATGTCAGGAGACTGTTCTAGCCATGTTTCTACCTCTGGGAATCTGAGTTTTGACATATTATCAGGCTTTTGTTTCTCAAAAATCTCTGTCTGATAATAGTCACAATCTTTCCTTATAGGGTTTTATGAAGCTCAGAGGAGTTATGCAGAAAATCCCTCTTTGAAAAGTAAAAAAAAAATTACACAAAGATAAGATACTATATTTATTATCAATGATAAGTGAGTAGAAGATCTAAAAGATAGAGGTGGATTCATTTATTCAACAAGTACATATTAAGTACTGGGTGCCAGACACTAATACATACTGAGGACACGAAGTAAATAAAAGAGACAGGATCTCTGTGCTGCTGGACTGTGCATTCTAGAGGACTGTGCATTCTAGAGGAGCAGACAGACATGAAAAAAAATTACCAGATAATTACAACTTTAGTAAGGAAAAATACAGGATGAAACAAAAGCACATAACAGGGGATATAACCTAAGACTGGCTGGGTCAGGAATGGCCATCCTCAGGAAATAACCATTTCAGTTGAAACCAGATGATGAGTAGCAATGGCTGAGGCAAGGAGATCGTGGAGCATTTTTAAGGTGGATGGAGTACCATGTAAGAAGCCCTCAGGGAAGAAGTTCATAGAAAGTGAGAAGACAAAGAAGAGGGGCGTGTATGAGAGGAAAAGGTAGTCCAAGAAGAAACTAGAGAATTTGGCAGAGTCCATGTCATGTAGGGTCTTGAAGATGATGTTGTACATCACAAATGTATCCTAAGAGCAATGTAACGCTACCAAACGGTTTTGGGCAGGAAGAGGTATGACCCAATCTGAGTTTTAAAAAAGGTTCGAGCTGAACTTGTGCCTCCAGCCATGACAGAGTAACTGGTCCTAGACATAGCCTCCCATTGAAAACAACCATAAAACTGGAAAAAAAAAGTCTGAAGACACTGTTTTCAAGTATTGAACAACAAGCAGTACAGAACTGTAGTCTTTGAGAGAAAGAAAATACATGAATCAATGGCCACAATCACTTCCACAACTGTCCAGCCTTCCTTCCTGGAGAATAGGAAGATGGAGCCCAACATGAGTGGTAGTCTGGCTGAGCTGAGAAGGCAGAGACTAGAGTTCTGGATTGGAGTGGCTAAAATTTTCAGGGTAGAGTCCCTGAGAAGAGGAAGCTATACAGAGGGAGGGCCCCAAAGTCTGTATGGAGATTCCTGCAGGTCCTCAGTTGAGGGCTGCACTGCACAAATGCAGGTAAGACCCCACAAGGCCCAGAAGAGAGTTTGTCCTGCAGGCCTGAAGAGATGAATGTCAAAAACAGAGATCAGGCCATGCTGGGAAACACAGCAGTTCCAGCCCAACCAGAGTAGTGAGAACTCACTGAGCATCTCAGGCATTAATAATGAGCATGGTAGAAGTAAGGACTATGTCATAGAACAAGGGCCATGCTCTAGAACTAAGTTTAAAACTAAAAATAGGCTTGTCCTAACAAAGAACAAGACCAAGCTTGAGAGGAACAAAAGTTACATTAACTTAATTACTTTCTGAACAAAACTCAATACCCTTTAAAGGAAGATGACATTATTGAGATCTTTTACAATATTTCATCTCAATGTCTAGGAGACAATAAATACTAGACATGTAAAGAAACAGGAAAATGTGACCAACAGACAAGAGAAAAATCACTCAATAGAAAATAACTTCCAGATAACTCAAATGTTGAAATTTGCTGACAAGGACTTGAAAACAGTTATTTCAAATATGTTTAAGAACTTAAAGGAAAATGTGTCATAATGAATGAGCAAAGAATCTTAGCAGAGAAATGAAAAAGAACCTAATAGGAATTCTAGATCTGGATGGCCTTAATATCAGCTTGGAAATGGGACAATAAAAGATAAATGAACTTTAAGATAGATCAAGATAAATTGTCCAATCTGAAGAACAGAGAAGAAAAAATTGAGAAAGAAAGAAAGCAGAACCTCAGTGACCTGTGTGATAACCTGTGGGCAAGCAGTGTAACCTATGTGTAATTGGAGTGCCAGAAAGAGAGGAGAGAGACTAGGGAAGAAACATAAAATAATGGCTTAAAATTGCCCAGATTTGCTGAAAAAATTAACTTACTCAACCTAGCAGCTCAGTGAACACCAAGTAGGATGATTACGAAAAACAACACTTAGGCACATCATATTCAAAGTGTTGATAATCATACATAAGGATAAAAGTCTTGAAAGCGGCCAAAGAAAAACAACACATTATACACAGGGAAACAACAAATAACAGATAACTTATTTTCATAAATGACCAAGTTCAGAACACAGTGGAACCCAAGAGAAAGGGGAAAAAAGTCAATTGAGATTTCCATGTCCAATGAGAATGTATTTCAAAGATGAAAGCAAAATAAACACATTTTAAGATAACTGAAACAAAAAATATGTTTCCAGCAGTCCTACATCAGAAATGCTAATGGAAGTTTTCAGACTGAAAGAAATGATTCCAAATGGAAACAGGTCTACACATAAGAATGAAAAACAGTAGAATTGGTAAATATGTAAGTTCTTATATTTTATGTGAAGATGTATAATACTCTCAGTTGACTATCATCAGTTAAAGATGCATATTGTTATCCCTAGAGCCACCAACAAAAAATAATGCAAAGAATTATAGCTTTAAAACCAACATAGGAATTAAAATGGAATACTAAAATAGCTTAAAAGAAGGCAGTAAGTGAGGAACAACGAAAGAAGATGGGAGATACGACAAATAACAAAATGGTAGACTTAAATCCAACTATATTAATAAGCATATTAAATGAAAAGGCAGAAATTTTCAGATAGGATTAAAAATAATCAAGATACAAACTACATACTGTCTATAAGACATGCATTTTAAAAATAGAGATTGAAAGTAAAATAATAGAAAAATATAAGTTATGCAAGTAGTAAGCATAAGAAAGATGAAGGGGTCATATTAATATCAGGTAAAGACTTCAAGGCAAGGATACTACCAGAGCTAGAGAAAGATATTCTATAAATGATAAAAAAGAGTCAATTCATCAGGAAGCTACAGCAATCATAAATGTGTATGAGTCTAATAACAGAGTTTAAAGTTATATGAAACAAAGCTGACAACTCTAAGGAGAGAAGTGGTAAAATCCGCAATCATACATATAGATTTTTAACACTCTTCGTAATTCACAAATAAAATTCAGTGAGGATATAGATGATCTAAACAACATTATCAGTTACCTCATTGTCATTTATAGACATCTACACCCAGTAATTACAGAATATACTTTCTTTTCAAGTGCACATGAAATGCTATCCAAAATAAACCATCTGCTAGGACAAAAACCAATTCTCAATACATTTCAAAAGGCTGAAACTTTCTAGAGTATGAACTCAGAACCCACAGAATTAAATCAGAAATCACTAGTAATAAGACATATATGAAAGCCCCCAAATAATTGAAAATTACAGCATACTTCTAAATTGCCCATGAGTTAAACAAGAAATCCTAAGGAAAATCAGAATATGTTGAATTTAATGATAATAAAAACAAATATAAAATTTTATAAGATATAGCTAACACAGTGCTTCAAGGGTAATTTATAAGTTTAAATGGGCATATTAGAAAAGGAGGATATTTCAAAATCAAAAATGTTAGCTTCCATCTCAAGAAGCTAGGAAAAAAGAGAACAAATTAAAACCCAAAGTAAGTGGAAGAAAGAAAATAATAACGAATAGAAATCAGTCTAATGTAAAACAAACAAGAGGAAAAATAAGCAAAACCAAAAGATAGTTCTTTGAAAAGATTAATAAAATTGATAAATCTCTAGCAAAAAATGGAGAGACATCACTACAGACCCTACAGAGCTTCAAAGAATAATACAGGAATATTATGAACAATTTTATGCTAATAAATTTAACAACTTAGATGACATGAACAATTTCCTTGAAAAACATAATTCACCAAAACTGTCACAAGATGATATGGAAAATGTAAGTACTATATTTTAGAGAAATTGCATTTTTTATCACAAACTTTACCACAGGAAACTGCAAGTCCAAATTGCTTCACTGGTATATTCTATTGACCATGTAAGGAAGAAATAGTTCAAATGCCACACAAATTCTTTCAGAAAAATAAAGAAGAGAGTACTTATCAACTCATTTTCTGAGACCTGCATAACCTTGATACCTTAAATCCTTGCAAAAACTTTACAAGAAAAAAACTGTAGATTAATTTTCATCATGAAAGTAGACACACACACAAAAATTCTTAACAAAATAGTTTGAATCCTTCAGCATATAAAAGGGATAATATATCAATGACCTAGTACAATTTATGCCAGTAATGTTAAGGTTGGTTTACATCAGAAAATTGATCCGTGTAACTAAACCATATTAATAGTTTTAAAAGCAAAATCATATGATCTTCTAAAGGGATACAGGAAAACAACTGACGAAAGTCAAAACCTAATCATGGTAAAAAAAAAAAATGATCAGGGAACAGAAACAGAAGGAAATTCTTCAATTTAATAAATGGCATCAATGAAAGACTTACAGACATCATATTGAAGAAGACTGGGAACAGAGTAAGAACATCCATTTCTTTCCACTCCTATTCAACATTATACTAGAAGTTTTAAACAGTGCAATAAAATAAGAAAAAAAGAAATAAAAAGCATGAAGATCAGAAGGAAGCAAAACTACAGACAACATGATTGTTTATATTAAAAACACTAAGAAAAACATAAACTATTAGTGGCTAATAAGTGAGTTTAGCAAGGTCATAGGACACAAGGCCAAAATACAAAACTCAATGTATTTCTGTACACTAGCAGCAGACAACTGAAAAATGAAATGTTAAAAGTATTTTAATAATTTCATTTAACATGGCATCAAAACCAAAAAGTATTTTGAAATAAATTTAAGGAGATATACAGAAGACACCTACACTGAAAACTATAAAACATTCCTGAGCAAAATTAAAGATCTAAACAAATGGAGAGTTATATAATGTTCATGGATTAGAAGCCTCAACAGTATATAGATTTCAATTCTCTCCAAACTGATCTATACATTCAACACTACATTTCTAATTATAATCACAACTGGTTTTTAAATAAAATTGATAAACTGGTTCTAACATGTATATGTATATGGAGATGCAAAGGACCTAGAATAATATTTGAACAAGAAGAACAAAATTGGGGAACTCACAATACTTATTAAAATGCCACAGTAATTAAGCCAGTATGGTACTGGCAAAAGGATAAACAGATCAATGTAACAGAAGAATGAGCTTCTAGTTTCCACAGGGTATAGCATGAAAGATAAGAAATTATACCTAAAATTTTAAAAAGAAAATTAGGTTACCTAGAGTACAAGAATATTTACAAAATAGTCTTGAAAAAAGGGACTATACTCAGAATCTGTAAAGTGAACTTTTATTGTGGCAAGAATCTTAGTGTTTAGAGATGGCTTCAGAAAATGAAGAATCATCTTTATAATATGAACAATCATCCCATACATTGTTGATTCGGAAAGTTCACATATTATTGACTCTGTTCTAGTAGTTTTATGATTGTGATGGTAGTCAGGTTGCTGCTGATTGTAATAAAAATGGTAATTACCGAATGATAAATGCTGGAGATGGTGTGGAGAAAAGGGAACCCTCCTATACTATTGGTGGGAATGTAGTTTGGTGCAGCCATTATGGAAAATAGTATGGAGATTCCTCAAAAAACTAAAAATAGACTTACCATATGATCCAGCAATTGCACTCCTGTGCATATATCTGGAGGGAACTCTAATTTGAAAAGATATATGCACCCCAATGTTCATAGCAGCACTATATACAATAGCCAAGATATGGAAGCAACCTAAATATCCATTGAGAGATGACTGGATAAAGAACCTGTGGTATATTTATACAATGGAATACTACTCAGCCATGAAAAAGAATGAAATAATGCCATCTGCAGCAACATAGATGGACCTGGAGATCTTCATTCTAAGTGAAGTAAGCCAGAAAGAGAAAGAAAAATATCATATAATATCCCTCATATGTGGAATCTTAAAAAAAAAGAAGAAAAAAGAGGACACTAATGAACTCATCTGTAAAACAGAAACAGACTCACAGACATAGTAAACAATCTTATGGTTATCAGGGAAATAGGGTGGGAAGGGATAAATTTGGGGGTTTGAGATGTGCAAATGATAACCTATATATATAAATAGATTTTAAAAATTCTGTGTAGCACAGGGAACTATATTCAATATCTTATAATAACCTTTAATAGAAAAGAATTTGAAAATGAATATATGTATATATATATGCATGACTGGGATATTATGCTGCACACCAGAAATTGACACACTGTGACTTCAATTTTTTAAAAAATGGTGATTACCTTTGTAGGAAGAAGGATAATGTACTTAAAAGAGTGCCAGGATGGGACTGTGATATTACTGGAACAAACTGGTAATTTCATTATGATGGAAGAGCTCAGAACTGGGGCCCGTGTTCAATTCGATTTAATTATTGTGTATCTCTTTTTATGCCTGTGTTACAGGAAGTTGCACATGGTGTATTTACTTGAGTCTGCCTGCCTACCAGATTATGAGGACTTGAGAGCAAAGACACTGTATTACCTGACTGTGCATCTCCCATGCCAAAAACAGGACCTGACCTATGGGGACGCAGAAGAAAGAAACTCTCCAGAAGGGCAGAAAGAATTTTCAGAGATACTGAGATTTCAGCTGGGTCATGCAGTATAAGCAAAAGCTTCCCCACAGCATTCCTGATAAACAGACCAGACTGAATAAAAGTGACAAGTTCAGGATCCCACAATCAGTTTAGTTTGAAGAAGCAAGAGTAACAAAGAACAAGGAGGAGCTGAGACTGGAAAGGTAAGTTAGGATCGGTTGTTCTGACATCAATGGAATATGATTTAATATGATTGTTTTATATCTCTGCCTAGATAACCAATAACCACACCCTCCTGAGTAAAAATGGACAGCACTGGGTGAGCAACTTCCTGCTCAGTTCCCAGACTAAAAGGGGTATAGACATAGGGAAATAAGATAACTCCGATCAGTCGCAGTGAAGCCAGGTTCCTTATACGCCTACCGTGTCTGATAAATTTTATCAGAGTCCATGAATAGGACAGCACATGTCACACTCGAGTTGCAGTAAATGTTGCCGGCAGCCACTGAGTGCTTGTAGACATGCATCTATACATCAGATCTTATCAGCAAGGGCACCCAAGGCATTTTCAGTCTCAGTGTGGGGAGACATTTGGCTTGCCCTATGCCTTGGAACATTTCCAGGAGAAGCCAGCCTCCTGATTTGTAGAGAGACTGCAGTCAATTAATTCACACCAATGCTGTTCACTGGGGTCCTAACACTATCGCAGCAGTCGAAAGGGCTACAGCACACACATCCTTTTATATAAGCTGCTTTCTACAATAGGATGAAATATGGGGAAGTCTGCAAACTTATCTTTGAAGTCTTCATTTCTCCGTATTTACTTAACGCAGAAATGACTCCAGTGGGAGTTCCTGGCCATCTTATCAAATTTGGGACTGAGGTGGAAAAGCATATTACAGAGAGTGAGGCAGCACAGCAGATAAATTTTCCCACCCAGATAATTTCCCTTGTTCTTCCTCTTTATTTTCCTTTCCAAAAACTGCCTTTCATCATTCAGGTCAGGTCTTAAAATTCCTCTTTCTCTTGCCTTTGATATTTGGCATTAATGGATGTGTTTGCCCTTGGCCTTTCTTCTTGTGGATGTGCTTACAATGACTTCCTAAAGGGTTGCCTTCCAGCGCCTTGTGTCCACTGCTATGTAGGCTCTCTGATGGCAGGAGCTTTGCCTGTCTGGTTCATTGTCATATCCCTGATGCCTGGGACAGCCTGACACATAATAGAGGCTCAAAAAAATTCACTGAGCAACTGGATGAGCAGCCTGAATTATTTCCAAGATTCTCTTCCAAGTTGTCTCCAGCCATTGAATGAGAACCATGAGGACAGGCTCCTCTGGGTACCCAACTGAAGGCTGTGGGTTAGGGGAAAGGGCTCAGTACCTCCTTTTCTCTTCTCATCTTTACAAATCCCTATCCCAGCAGACTGTCTTCCCTTGCTGCCTCGTCTTCTCTGAGACTCTGGCACTTCCCTAGGCAGTCTGCTAGGTTCCTCCCAGAGAAAAATGGCCCCTCTATGAATCAGAGCTCTGTCCCACACGCTATTTGGCAGGAGGACCTGTCCTGAGTGAGAACAGCTGCCACTCAGGATACAAGAGTTTATTAAAGACGCTGCCATCCTTAGACAAATCACTTCTTAAACAAATAGTTTCCTAGTGCACTGAGAAGAAAATCTAAAGCACTCGCTTACTGTGGCCTGTGGGGCCCTGTCTAGCTCTGTACCTCACCCGTGGTCCTGCCATACTGGCCTTCCTTCATTTTCATTTCTCCTCCAGTCTCCTCTCCACCACAGGGCCTTTGCATTTGATGCCTTCTCAGCCTGGATTGCACTTTCCTCAGTATCTCCTTGTTTAACTTCTACACCGTAAATGCTGCTTTCAAGGGGGCTTCTCAATATAAAGTATATCCATTATTTTCATCTTAGCACCTTCTTATTTTCTTTACAGCACTCTCACTAGTGGTGGTTTTCTTCCTTCTTTCCTTCCTTTTCTTTCTCTTCTTTCTTTCCTTCCTTCCTTCCTTCCTTCCTTCCTTCCTTCCTTCCTTCCTTCCTTCCTTCCTTCCTTCCTTCCTTCCTTTCTGTCTTTCTTTCTTTCATGAGTCCTTCCCAGTGGGCTGAAAATACATCAAGGGGAGGGATTTTGGGGGTTTTTTTTCCCACCACACTCTCATCCCATAGCACAGCTATTGGCACACACGTGATTACTAATAAGTATTTTTTAAAATAAAGGATTAAATATTCTATCCTATCTGGCCATCTCCCCTCCTTCTCAACACAGAAATGACCTCTGTAATATGCCTGACACAGAAATAAAGAGCTCACTACATCTTGTGACAGTTTCCATATTGTACTGCTCCAAGTGTTAGAAAGTTGTTTCTACATCAAGTCCAGGATGCCCTTCCTCTAAAGTCCACTCACCTGTTTTAGTTTTACAATATGAGGACACAGAGACTAAGTCACCTCTTGCTTTTCCATGGTCAGATGTTCAAGCACTAGATTTTCAAGCTGTCGTGACAATCCACAAACATACTGCACTCATCCTATGGATGGGGACCTGTTCCAACTATAACAAGGAAATTTAGCCCTAGTAACAAACTTGTATGTTAAAACAGGGGTAATCATTCTTAACTGATGAATAGTTTGAGGATTAAAGTCCATGCATAATTTGAAAGCATTTTGTAAACCATCAAGTATAATATAAAGGTAAATCATTCTTTGCTATTATATTATTATATTAGTAAGCTATTATTATATTAGCAAACCATATGTAATATATATGGCATAGCAAACTATTATTTGCTATCATAAGTAATTCACAATATAGAATGAAAGATATGCCCAGTGTAGAAATAATCCTAATAGGAGGCAGAATATGATGGGAAATTAGAGAAATATAAGGAGAGACCAAAGACAGTGACATATTAGCTAGTAATTTACCTTTTCTGATCTGTTTTCACATGCCAAAAAAACAGTATTTACCCTTCCAAGCTATAGGGGTTTTGTGAGGCTCAGTTGAGTAAGTGCACGTGAAAACATTTTGGAAACTGTGAAATCCTATTCAACTGTAAGGTAAGGTGATGGTGATGATGACGGCAATGATGATTTGGGATAAATGTTAAAGCATGTCCTGGAATTTGATGGGTACTGCCAGATGGTGCACAGGGAGCAGGGTGGGGTCATTATGATGGAGGCTGTGGCACTCAGAGCCAAGACACAGAGGCTTAAAAGCACCAGAAATGTCAGAGAATCCTGAGCAGGAGAGAAAGTACAGGAGAGAGTGAGAGATATAAACAGAACCATATGGTGCTGGTATTTGGGGGTCAGCTTGAGTCTTCTGCCACAAAAGAATGTTTTGTTCTTTTATTTTCGTAGGGTGAAGTCATGCTGTCTCCAACTCAGGCCTCAAACAATCCTCTGGACATTTTTTTCTTTCAGTATTTAAGTTGGCATTGGCTCAGGGAGAAACCTGAGCCATAAGGACTAGTTAGTAATCCACTGCAATGGTCCAGATGAAATGTAATGAAAACCTCACTGGGGGTATTAGGAATGGAGGGGGAAAAAAAAAAACTAAGCAGCAGCAGATTTTAAGGGACAGTATGGGACTGGAATCCAGTTGGGGAGGTAGGAGGAAAACTGGGGTCCAGAGGATTAGACTACTGATTATATTTGAGAAGCAACTGGAGATGACAGGCTCCAAACTGACATCAGAGAAAGCAGTGGTACCCTGGACAGAAGCAGGGGCACAGGAGAAGTGGGGCTGAAGTGGAGATGGAGGAGGGAGAGCCCACAATAGACCCCAGGTTGCTCAGAAGAGTAGCGGCATGGATGAAGATGCCACAAACAGAGAGAAAGAGCACAGACAGAGAATGTTTGGGAAAAGACCATGAGTTCAGCTTTAGATATGTTGAAAATGAGGTGTCTGTTAGACAACAGGACAGAGCTGCCTTGCAGGTAGTTGGAGAAGAGTCTGGAAATCAGTGGGAGGTCTGGACTGAGGATAGGAAATTGCGAGCCATCAGCATACAGGTGACAATTGAAATCATAGGAGTAATGACATTATTCGTGGATAGCTTGTAGACTGAGAAAAGAAAGTGGCCACTGAAAGTGGGTAGAGGAAGAGGAGCCAGAAAAAGACACTGAAAAAGAACTGTTGGAGGGGGAGGGGTAGGAAGAAAACCAGGGTCCAAGAGGGTTGAGAGTTTCAAGAAGAAGAGTGGCCACAGTGATAAAGGCTGCAGAGAGCACGCAAACCATGTTAACTACATAAAAATATATGGACCTAGGGATTATCGTAGTAAGTGAAGTAAGTCAGACAGAGAAAGACAGATATCATGTGATATCACTTACATGTGGAATCTAAAAAAATGATACAAATGAACTTATTTACAAAACAGAAACAGACTCACAGACATAGAAAACAAACTTATGGTTACCAAAGGGGAAAGGCGAGGAGGGAGGGATAAATTAGGAGTTGGGATTAGCAGATACAATCTCTCTCTCTCTCTCTCTCTCTATATATATATATGTATAATATATATAAGATATATATTATATATTTGTATATAATGTAGATCAACAAGGTCCTACTGTATAGCATAGGGAACTATATTCAATAGCTTATAATAAGCTATAATGAAAAAGATATATATATGTATAACTGAATCACTACGCTGTACCGCAGAAACTAACACAACATTGTAAATCAACTAAACTTTAATTAAAAATACATATATTTGTCAGGGGGAGGGTATAGGTCAGTGAGTGGTACAGTGTGTGATTAGCATGCACAAGGTCCTGGGTTCAATCACCAGTACCTCCATTAAGTAAGTAAGTAAATAAATAAATAAATATGGATGAATGAATGAATGAATGAATGAATGAATGAATAATGAATGAGTGAATGAATAAACCTAATTACCTCCTCCTCCCCTCTCCAAAAATATTTGTGTGTGAAAGGCAAATTGCAAAAACAGAACATTGTCTTTAAGTATGAGACAGTATGTGATGTCTTAAAATTAATCTTTGAGATGTCTTTCATGTTAATAGAGAGAAGACTGATGTATTGATTGAGAAAGTCTCTAATGGCTTCATGACAGAGTGTGAGAGCAATGGTCTGTCTATGAGAGTTTGATGAAATGGAAGGTGTGACCATTTACAACTCTGTAAAGAAATCTGAGGGGAAAGGGAACGATCAAGCCGTGGTCTGAGGAATGTTTACTGTTGGTTTGGTTTGGTTTATTAAGAGAGCCCTAAGCCTGCTGGTAGAAAGGGACTGAGCGTGGGGAGGGAGGGGAGCACTGGAGAGGGAGGCACTGAGACCACGCTGGGCAGAGCTGATGAAGTCCAGGCCCTGAGGTTGCCAGAGAGGGTGGGGGCAAGAGCACAGGTGAAAAGAGGGGTCCTAAGGTGAGGCGAGAAGTGAAGACTGCTGTCATCAATGTCCCAGAGTAAATCATCCATTGAGGATGAGGCAGGTGGGGTGGGTTTGGAGACTTGAGAAAGGTGAGAAAGGTTTGGAACGGTCATTGAGGGGCTGAGACAGGAGCACACCAGAGCAGAAGGAAAGGCTTGCTACACAGCCATGGTGGTCTGGACAGGACCAGGGGGCGGCATCTGCAGAGAGACCAGCTGCAGGCTTCACAGCTTCCTGCCACTGAAGCCTGGAGGTGGGAATGAAGGCAGCAGGCAGGACCGCCAAAGCCTGGGGGCTTCTGGCTCTCAGAATTTGCTCACATGTGACTCCCAGATGCCTCTCTAGCCTGGCTGCATCAGCTCCCTAGAGCTGCCGTAATAAACTACCACACACGGGGTGGCTTAAAGCAACAGAAAATTTTCACCTCACAGTTCTAGAGGCCACAAGTTTGAAATAAAGGTACTGGCAGCACCGTGCTCCCTCTGACGGCTCTAGGGAAGGATGTTGCCTTAACTCTCCCCAGTGTCTGGTGGCTGCCACAATCCTTAGTGTTTTCAGGCCTGCAGCAGCATCAATCCAATCTCTGCCTCTGTCATCACATCCCTTCTCGCTGTCTGTCTCTGTATCTGGGTCTCTTCTCTTCTTCTAAGGACATAAATCATATTGGATTTGGGGTCCACTCCACTCCAATATGATCTCATCTCAACTTATTACATCTGCAAAAACCCTATTTCTAAAGGTTATATTGGGAGGCGGACATGAACTTTCGGGGAACATGATTCAACTAAGTACACTAAGTCTTTGAGCCGAGTGGAGACTCCAGCATAGGGATGGTCCTGAAATAGAGTGTCTAGAACTGAACTCACAATGCCACACCTGGATTGAGCGGTGCAGAGGGGAGAAAGCCTGTGGCATCTGCCAACTGCAATGGCATTAAGAACTCTTCCAACGTCTACCTTTTATATTCTTTATTAAAGTCATTTGTATCTCAGAAAGGGTGGTTATTTAGCCATTCTTACCTCAGTGTTAATCCCTTAACACCAAGAAAATGATCCTGCTATAGGGAAAGGGAGATTAAAAATGAGGAGAATTACTAAATTGTTAGCACTATAACCACCAGCTAAATCAATATGCACATATAGAGCCAGGGTTGCTTGTAACTGGTTCAGAAATCTACCCCTGTGCTAAGGGAATGCCAAAGCATTCCATTAGGTCACTTACCTATCTTGTTCAGTTATAGCAAGTTCGAGGTCACATCAGAATTCAGCAAACTAAACTGACTATGGCAGAGGGGACTTTTTTCCCCTGATGTTGCTAAGTGTTTGTGGAAATTTCTTCTCTGAAGATTTGATACCAAGCCTCATCCAGTCCCAGTACTGGAATAATAAACCATGCCCTTCCTAGATGGCGTTCATAACCCAGAGAAGCCTTTTACCTTCTTCCCCAAGAATGCTTATAAAATAAAGCCCTAGGTTCTTGGACACTTAGGAGGATAGGCAAGGTTGTATCAACAAAGGTAACTGAGAAGTCTTGGGTGGAGGAAAGAATTTAAGCAGGAAGAACCTAACTCTTTGTGGACCACATGACATTTCACAGTTCTGGGGCTTTAAGCACTGTTGACATCTGAGGATCATCTAGGATTCCAGAGTTGGAAGAGACATGAGACTCATTTTAGTTCAACCTTCTCATTTTGCAGATGGAGAAACTGATAGGGGAAGTAACCAGTCCAAGGACACATTAAGGGCTTTTTACTGAGTGGGGAATGGACTCAGGTCTCTTGAGTCTCAGCCCAGCCATCTTTCTACTATATGCAACAGCATCCAAAAGAAAAATGTAGATGCAGGAAAGTGAACTCCACTCTCATCTGCTATGATTTAATCTGTATACTCCCATCCTCTCCGCCCCTCTGCTAATTTTCTGAATTCAGGGTCAGAACTACAAAGGCTAACATTTTAGGAGATTTGTTGGCTTTAAAAGGTTTTCTGTTAACATCTCTTATCCCTGCCCCCAACCCTACCATCCTTTGGCAATTCCATTAAAAATAGCTTTGACTTGAAATTGGCCTGGAGATCACTGTGGACTCTGCAATTATATAAGCCCTCAACTGAACGCATTATCATACCAAGGAAAACCCAGATGACTACAGTGGGGCTGTGCTGCCTGAGAGGGAAGTCAAATCCCTGCCGAGATCTGCAGATGTACTGAGGAGAGCTCAGACCTGCCGATTCCTCACCTGAGTGGGAGTCTGTGTGTGTGTGTGTGTGTGTGTGTGTGTTTGCACACATGCGCGAGCATGCACACATTGATGAGGGATGCTCCAAAGAGTCCCTGAGGTGAAGCTTCCTTATCTCAGCCTCTCCCTATGCGTCCTGGCCTGGCAGAGCCAATATGAAGTGGACTTTGCAGACTCCAGGTGGGGTGATGGATGAGTGTTTTGTTCCCTATGAGATATGACCAGGAATTCCCCACACAGAGACAGTCTGAAGGATATAGAGTTACAGACTCTAAAACGCTTGGGCCCTAAGGACACTCTTTCCTGTGGACACTTGCTGTTTATTCTCAGATGAAGAACCGAGACCCCATGAGATACAGAGACATACAGGAAACACTTGGCAAGACAGAGGCAGAGTCAAGCCTAGATACCAAGACACTTCACTCCATGTCCAACGTGCTTTCCTTATACTCATCTTCGAGCTGTGTAATCCTTTTTCCCCACTCCTCCCTGTCCAAAATTTGAGAAAAGAGCCCCTTCCTCTGATAAGGTGCTAAAAAAGTAATCTTTTGCAAAGAGTAATCCAGACCCAGCCTTTTCACTGCTGGCTACTTGCCCTGGGTGGCGAGCTGGTTAAAAGCAGGGATTCTTTTCTTTGAATCCCAGTACTTCAGTTTTCCCATCTGCAAACAGGTACAATAATGGCTCTTCCTTTACAAAGTTCTTTTAGGGAGTAAATGCGTTAATTCATGTGAAGCACTCCGCACAATTCCCGGCACACTGATCAATTCTAGCTGCTGTCAGTACTGCTAAGGCTGCAGGAGGGGAAGCGAGGCTGGAAGAACAGGCGTTAGGAGCTCCAGCAGGAGGAGGGAGAGGGTGTTTTAAGGGAAGATAGTGGAGGCCAATGAAGAGTTAAGTGTGACTTCACTGTGGTGCACACGGCTGCTGGTGAGACGGGCTTGAGTATTTCATGCCTGGCTCTTCCACTTAGCAACTCTGTGAACAGGGGCAAGTCACCAAACCTCTCTGGGGTTTGAATGTACAAAATGAGGGGGCTGCACTAGGTGACGTCTAAGGCACATTCCAGTTCTAATGTTCAGCTCGAAAATCTCCCGCCTTGTGGTTAAAAGAGGAAAAGCAGAGGTCCTGGGCCAACTGAAATAGCCTTGCTCAGACCCTCCTTCCTTCCACTCTTTTAACAAAGCCAATGTCAGACACCTTCCAGTGTCAGGCCAAAGTTTCTAAGGAAAATTCCTAGGCTGGTGTTTATTTTGTATCAAGGGAGGAAAGGAAAGCAGGGCCCCTCCCCTAAGAGGGCATAGTGCTGAAATGTCAGACAGGGATCAACGGAACCTGGAACTTTGACTTAGCCTTGGTGGTCGCTGGGGGATTGTAAATATGGTGTATGGGTTTTCTGGGCCCCCTCAGGGAAGGAAGAAATGAGGCACCCAAATGAGATGCAAGGAGTGGAACCAGATGCCTCGCACATTTGGTGCACACCAACTAAGTGGTGAACACAGAAACACCATGGGTGTGTGTGTGCGCGCGCGCGTGTGTGTGTGTACAGGGTGGATGGAAAGGAACTGTGGAACCCAGCAGGAAGCACCGGTGGAGAACTTGGACTCTGGGAAATGTGGTGCTTGTCAGGTGCAGTGGAAGCTGGCTACCAGCCCTGTTGTAGGTCATTTTTCCTTGAAGACCTTTCAGGCAGACAGGGACAGCACCCACTTCATCCCTGATTCTCAGGTACACTGGTAAGTCTGTGATCTACAAGGGCTGGAACGTAAAAGAAAGCCATGGTGTGCCTTTATCTGTGGCTCTCAAAACGTAATTTCCACTAAGTCTTCCTCCTCTCACAAAAGGGACACTCCAGCCACGCTCACTGCCAGGGCTGATTCTTCCCTGTTTCGAAAAGGAAGCTAGCACTTCCAGGCAAGATCCCGAAGGGGCACCAGGTAAGCATCCATCTTTAAAAACAAATCCATGAGACAGGAAATGCCTTGAGTTAGATTCTCCTAATGGGATTTTTGGCCATGGTACCACTATGCCACAAGCATACCAAAGAGATATATCTTACCTGTGCAGAATCATCAACAAAATCTGACTATGATTCTCAGACTTTTCAACATGAATAAGCCAATCTAGTTTCAGCAGCAAATTGAGATGTTTTGCCACATTGCTTCAGGCACATAATTTGATTTAAAAGAAAATATGACCCCATCCTCCCAGGGATTCCTGCCCAGCAGTCTCTAGCCTATTTCTGAGATGGATTCTCTATCCTAACTCTAATGGATGCCCAGCTGCACCACCCAGATTTCCCTTTACGTCTGAGCGTCCCTTCCTCCAGCTGCTGTGTGCCCTGCATACAGAAAGCTCATGCATTTAAGATCATACCCCTCTCAGGGCAGCATGGGGAGTCTGTATCCTTATCCCAATTCAGGACATCTCTGAAGCACTCTCTGTGCTCCAGAGTCCCCCATGGACCAAGATCTGCTGAGGTCTTTCTGTGATTGTCATCACAGTCCAACTTCTCCTCCGCCCAGTCATGCTTCCTTTACTTCCTCTGTAGGTATGAAGCCTCGGGGCTGTCCACATGTCCTTCATGCAGATCTCCATCTCAAGAGTCTGATTTCTGAGGAACCTGAACTGTAAAACGAACCCTTAGGTTGTTCTTAACTACACAAAGACTAGACCTCCTGCAGGTATGCATTAATCATGTTTTTTAAATATTTTTATTTATTTTCTGATTCTTTAACATCTAGGTCTTTGCTGGTTCTGGAGAGACTGGCTTCCCCTTGGGCTGGCCAATTTTTAGAGACAGTAAAAGACTCACTAGCAAATGAGCTTTTCATTTACAAACCAACCAATCCAAAGCTTATTCCATACATCACCTCCTTTATCAGGCTCTCACAGTCTGGACCACTCTCCACCTGCCCTAACCACTCCAGGAGTAGGTTCCACACAGCTAGAGGTGGCCGCTACACCCTATACCCCACTGATTATTCAAACTAGCCAATCCCAAGTCTGCTTATCCTGCCTTTCCGGTTCTTTCCTACAAAAACCACAATAAAGGAACAATCTTGCCCACGTTTCCCTCTGCCTCGTGACCAATCCTGGTGCTTCCCCATGTAGCCCTGCATGGCATGCCAAGCCCCCTGTCTCTGAGGATCTGTGAGTCTAAAAACGTCTTCCTCCATGACAGTTATTTGCATGTCTGCATGTCTTACCACACCTGATTAAAACAAATCTCGAGTATGTTTTAAAACAAGGCATTAAAGAGAAGTTTCTCCAAGTCAGCAAAGAGTCTGAGTCCCTTTAAGATGGAAGAGCCGTAGAGAAGCCACCAGTGTTAATCATTCCCAGCAAACTGCCTAACTGATGCTCCCTGGGCAAGACTATAACAGGCAGATTCCAAATGCTCCATTCTCCCTTCCCTCTGTCCATTCACACTCTGACTGCTCACATTCTTACCGCATTCTGGAACAAGCATGGACAAGAACCATTCACTCCAGGGGAAATTCTTGGGTCTTCTGAAGCTACTCTTGAATCTTCCCTGCCTAGAACTTGATCTTCTGAGCTCTGACTGCTGCTAACTTCTAAGCTCAAGTCTTTATTCTTCTTTCTCCCTGGTTTCTTGTGGGATCATCCTTCTTTTAGAGGCAAAGTCCATTCCCAAGAAGGGACACCTGTGCTCGTGCACCCAGACATATCAACAGAAAAATGGAAATCCTGTCGGTCATGCTCTTCCTGTTCCTTAATGATCTGTCCACCATGTCACCAAAAAGCCTCCAAAAGACATCATAAGAGGCCTTTGGAGCTTCTCCTACCCCCATGTTTGGGAATCTCAAGAGGCTTAGGAGGCTGTGGGTGGGAGCATCAAGAGGATGGAGGTAGAAAAGACATATGAAAGTGTATACAAACATCAACCCCCCCATACACACAAACATAAAATTGGTCTCTTCCGTACACAGTGAGATATGGCTTTGCTGTATACAACCATTCAGATTGTCTTTTCCTTAAATATTTGGACCTGGAATGAGTCGGAGCTCACTCTACCATCATATGAAATCTCTAAGGAGAAGTAGTGCTGGATAATTCATGCATCTCAAGCCCCTCAAGAGCATGTCGACACAGGGACCATATGGGACACTGCTCATTAAAGTCCTATAGCTTCACTCTTTCATTTAACTGCAAATATTTTTTGTTATTGGGAATGATTTGTGTCCATATGATCTCTTTTACTTTCAGAAGATCAGCATTTTGGGTGCAAAAACAGTGTTTTCCCCCCACTCTAGTGACAAGAGCACTACATAAAAAATCCTATTTCCAAGAATACCCCTATGTCACTCTGAAGCCTTGAGGGGAAAAGCACTCTTTTTACAGTATATTATATTTTTTATTAGAGAAAGGGGAATAATTTGACCTGCTTTTCCCTATATGGACACTGTGAGGATTCCTGTTTCTATAGAGAATTAGGAAACCTTTGCAAAGGCCTTTCCATAGTCAAGCAACCATGGGGATCCCAATGCAATGGGATAGATTATACCTCCTCTCAAAATTCATATGTTGAAGCCCTAATTCCAAATGCGATGGTATTAGAAAGTTAAGGAGGGGATTAGGTTTAGATGAGGTCTTGAGGGTGGGGCCCATAATGGGATTAGTGCCCTTATAAGAAGAGGAGGAGAAACCAGAGCTTTCTCTCTCTACCAAGTGAGGATATAGCAAGAAGGCAGTCTTGTCTGCAACTACAGAAACAGATCCTCTCCAGATACCGCATCTGTCAGCACCTTGATCTTGGACTGCCCGGCCTCCAGCAATGCAAGAAATAAATGTCTTGTTGTTTAAGCACCAAGCCTATGGGATTTTGTTATAGCAGCCCAAGCTGACTCAGACACACATCTATCTGTTCACCCCAAGAATCACGAAATGTCCCAGCTGGCAGACTAGCTCAGATCTCATTTCACTTAACATTTGCACTTTACAGAGAATGAGATCAAGATGCAGAGGGGAAAGTAAATGGCTGAAGCTCATACAGGAGCCCCGAAGCTCAAAAGAGTGTTGTGGAGCAGTTATGAGCCTGGCCTCTGGAGTCACAGCTTGAGTTTTGGATTTGCCACCAACTACTTATGTAACCTTGCATTAGTTATGTTACATCTCTACAAGCAGTTTTCTCATCTGTACACTGAGGATGTTAATAACCTTGTAGGATTGTTGGGAAGGTTAAACAAAATAATACCTAGCACATTGCCTGGCAAATTTAGTGTTGTCTAAACGCTAGCTGCCTGTGGCAGAGACCAATACAGATTCGGCATGGAGTTGTTGCTGGGATGCAGCTGACCAGCCAGGGTCTACAATTCTCAGTCCCCCTTGCTTCTAGGTGGGGCCACATGACGGAGTGATCACCAGGGAAGTGCAAGTACAAGTGGCGTGTGCCACTGCTGGACCAAGCGGGGAAGTGACAAGCACAGAGTTGGTTCTCCTCTGTTGATCGGTGGAGCTGCAAGAAGGAAGCAGTGTGCACCTCTTGAGTAATGGCTTGGAGGAGAACAGCCTGTCCAGGACATTAGATTTTGCATGAGTAAGAAATAAACTTTTATCGTGTAAGCCAACGGAATCTGGGGGTTGTTATAGGAGCTAGCATAAAGTACCCTGACTAATACACTATTGCTATTATTACTAAAGTAGGGCATGTGCTGAGAAAATGAAAGGGAAAATTGGAGTGTTTAGTGGGTGTGACTCTCAGCCACAACCTCTGGGTTTGAAGGTGGGAACGGTATGCATTTGCAGCGCCCCTACTTACATTCATCCTCACACTCAAAAGCCTACGTTCTCCTGCTATTAAATAGCAGAGGGCAAAAAGGCAGAGCCCAGGCTAGCTCAGTCCTCCCTAGGGGCAGACATAGATTTCCTGATGAGTGGTAAGAGGATTCTAAACGCTTTTAGCCCTGGGAGTATGCTCCTATAAAATCCCCTGCAAGAATGGTAAAAGAATTAGAAACGCTGCACAGAGTGTGGCAGCAGAGGGGCTGAGACAGCCCAGCCCGGTCTTCCCTCCACCTGCAGCTTGCTGCATAACCTTGGCCAAGCCACAAGTATCTTGAGCATTAGTTTCCTCATCTATAAAATGATGGGCTGAAGGAGCTCAAAGGATCCTTTCAAGCTCTAATGATTTGGGGTTTTTTTTTTCATAAGTTTATCCATTCAACGGATATTTATTCAGTACTATGCTGAGTGCTAGAGGTACAGAGGTCTTTAAGATATGGTCTCTGGCCTCAAGGTGCTCACAGCCTAGAGGGGATTTGCCTGTCCTGGAGTCAGGCATGAAGGAAGTGATCTTTGTGCGGTGCTGTCTTCCTGTATGGCCACTTCTAGGCCTCACATACCTTGATGTATAATAGAGGAGGATGGAGATAAGGACTACTTCACAAGGCAGTTACCCTAAGAAAGGTGCTCATTCTGGAACAGTCCATATGCAACATGGCAACAATTCAGAAAGGTGTGTTTTTCCCCTAGCAACTCAAAGCCCTGCATTTTAGAACCAAAAGGAACCTAGTCTCTCATATGCCCTCATTTTACCAGTGAAACTAAGGTCCAGAGAGATTTGATAGCTCATCTGAAGTCACTTACCTAAAGATGAGGTCAGGTCCAGGCTCTCTATGCCAGTCATTGTGAGTCATTGCCTTGGAAAGGAAGGGAAATTTGAAAAAGCATCCCACTCTATGTGCCACTCCATGGCCCGGTCAGTGTTTCCCATTGCAATGCCACCCAAGTTCCTTGCTTCAAAAACCTCTGGATTTCTTTAGTGGGCACTTTTGAAGTAGCTGGAGCCACTTCATGTCACCTCGACAGATTCTGATGAGCATTGCTCTAGTCAGGTGTAACATCCACAGTGCTAACATGCAGTTGCTGAGAAACTTCTGGACCAGTTGTCTCCTTTAGCCTTTCAGCCTCAGTTTCCACATATCATACCTGTTTTAATTAGGTTTAAACTCCAAAACTGCAAAACTAGTCATGCAGCCAGAAAAGGGTAGGGAGTGGAGTGTGAATTATGGGGGAAGAGTCAACAGCCAGCCTTCTGTTTGAAAGGATTCACCCTTCTGAGGGAAACAAAAAGCCCCTTCCTCTGTTGCCATGGGAACAGCTCAGCACTGCTCTGGATGCTCTGCAGGAGGCTGCCTTAGAGCAGAACTGGGGAGAGGGCTTTCTTTCCAATAAGTCAGGAAGGCTGTTTGTGCAAAAGCTCTTCTGATTCCTGATTCCCCAGCCTCTAGCCTTAGGTCATCTTTTTCAAATAACACTGCCCAGCTGGCAAGAAAAGGAGCCATGGCCCAAAGCTCACTCCAGATGATGACAGAGTAGGGTCCTCTGTTTAAAGACTCAAACTAACCAAGGAGGAGAGGTTTCCTCATCTCCACTGGTAGAGCTGCATCCCTGCCCCACGAGGACAGGATGACTGGGAACCCTGTGTCTACAGAAGCCAGAGATAACCAGGAAGAGAGTCACATCCGAGAAGGCTTGGTGAGGGGCAGGTGTGTGAATGGAGACGGTGAGCAGCCACAAGTCTCCTGTAAGCGACTCTGGACTCCTTTACGGTCTCCATTCCCACACCACACAGTCCCACAAAGATTGACAATGATTATCGTCTCCTGACCCGTTTTGTCTTTGTTGTGTTTCACAGAAGACTCATTTCTCAGCCCACTGCCAGCTGTTTCTGACTCAGACACACCCCCGGAGGCCACATCCCCCACTCATCCCTTATGAAGACCTCCAGCTTTACCAGGCCAAGGACAGTGAGGAGCGCTCTGACGGCACAACGGTTAAAGGCAGGCGCTCTGATGTCAGACAGGCCTGGCTCTGTGACCTCAATCAGGATACTAAGCCTCAAGTCTCAGTTTCCTCATCTGTAAAATGGATAGTAATACTATCTGCCTCACAGGATTACTGAGTATCATATGATATATGGCATGGACAGCATTCAGCTAAGGATCTGGGTCATAATGAGTATTTAATGAATGTAGGCTTAGTGGAAAAAAAAAGTTTATATTAAGTGACTTTCACAGTTTTCCCAGTTGTAGGAGTCTGTGATTTTTATCCCCACTTCTCTAAAAATAGTGTATTACAACTATTCTCCGTGGTTAGGATTATTTCAACTTTCTTAAAATTAAAAATACTATTTATTTAACTCTTCTAAAGTTTATTCAAAACATATCTATGTAGATGATCTTATTTTATTCTTACAAGTCTGTAAATGAAGCAATTATTTCAACTATTTTTAAATATCATGTTCACTCCATTCACTCTCCTTTTCTTATTCTCCCTTATAAATAACTGTTAATGCTAAACACAAAGAACACAGAAGAAAGAAATACAATAAAATGTGAACAATGTGTTTGGTGGTGGGAGACTATGTGGAGTGATTTTTTTTCTCTTATGATAGAATTAAAATGGAATATTTTAAAAAGTGGTATTTTTCAACATTTGGTGTGATCTCCATTCTCTTTTTGACATTTATTTTACAGGTCTTTAACATTGCCTAACTTTAATTGTCTTTCCCAGAGAGAATATTTTCAAGTCTCCATCTCCGGGCCTGGCCTTCCTCCCAGATTCTGGTCCCCCTGGGCCAGCATACATCCATGTGGATGAGTCAGAAGAATCCATAATTAATCAATTGCTCAGGGTTTATTACTGTTTACAAAGCCCTGCTGCACTTGTTTTATTTAATCCTCAAAATAACCCCATGATTTGACTATTAAGATCGCCACCCCCATTTTACAGAAGAAACAACTGAGGCACATTAAAAGGTTTACCTATTCCATGTCCATTTCAGTCAGTAGATAAATGGCAGAACTAGGAATTTGAACCCAGCTATGCTGATGCCACTTCAGAGCAGGTTTCCCCAAAGGTAAAACATCCGGACACCCCAGGTTGACTATCTCTACTAAATCTAGTGACTCTTCCAGTCTCTCTTTTAGTAATGGTATCACCATGTCCTCCCTCACCCAGTCCCCAGACCTGGTAGGCATCTGACTTCTCCCTCTTCTCCACCACTTTACTCTATCCATCAAGAAGTCCTGTCAGCCCTTCCCTTTCAATGTCTCTTACATTGCCCCCTTTTCTCAACTTCCACAAGGACCACTCACATTCAAGCCCTGTTTGCCTCCTATATATTCTGATGACTTAACTATGCAATTGCCTTTCAGTTGGACTCACTAACTCCAGTCTCTTTGCCCTTCATGGTAACCAGGTTAATTTTATTTCTAGTCTCTTGTGCAGAAACCTCAACAGCTTTTGATTTCCTCCTCAGAAAGTTCAAGATCACTGCCTGACAGGCAAAACCCTTCTCGATCTCCTGAACCTATAATCCTTGTTTTAATTCTTATTAGTCGCCTACTTAGTCATTCAGCTCTAGCCATGTATGCATGGCTTGCCCAGGAACAGTAAAAGGGTTTCTTCCCAAGTGCCAAGAAATCAAGAGATGATGCCTGCCCAGAGCCCTTGGTTGAAAGGCTTATGAGACCATATTTGGGTCAGAGATAAAGAGTGACAACATCAATTAACTATATCTGCCATTGTCAAAAAGACGGAGAGGAGGGATGGAATAAGGTGATATTTCATTCTTATCTCTTGTCTTTTCTATTAGTATGAAGCTCATCTAGGCTGTGATCTTCCCTGATCCACAGCCACTTAAAACAGTGCCTTGTACACAGTAGATACTCAGTAAATATTTTTACATTGAGCCATAAATTTTTCCAAACTCATTTTGAGCTACAATAAAGCAGGGGCCCCACAGGATAGAGCAGTGGTTCTCAACCTTGCAGAGCTTTAAAAAAAAAATACTCATGTCTGGACTCATCCCCATGGGTTCTGATTTAATTAGTCTGTGGAGGACCTAGCATTAGTAGTTTTTTAAAGCTCCCCAAGGTTGAGAACCACTGGTCTAAGAGAAGTGCAGTGGATCTCAGAAGTCCTGGCTTTACTGAACAGCTGTGTGATCATGAACAAATCACTGTACTTCACTGGGGCTCTATTTTACCTGTTAGAACAGAAAGTGTTTTACTGCATTAGATCTAAGGTGCATTCAGGTTCTAACAATTTTCTCTTCCATTTCCTAAAGAGTTTCTCTACCAGCAGAGTCCAACTCTTACATTGGGAGATCTGAAGGCCTTCACTGGACGTTCCCAGAATTAGAAGAAATGGAAAGCCTAATATACAGTCTTCTTTTTCCTTTTATCCCCTGCCTGTTCTAACCACTGGAAACATTACTTCTTAAATCAATCAATCAGCCAATCAGTCAATTGATGACGGTAAGGGTAACTTGGGGTCATTAAGCCCCATCCATTCTTAGATATGCCTTATTGACATTATCTCATACTTGCGAAACGTGCATTTTTCAAAAGTTCCTGAGCAACCAGATTATTGTCCCTAAGGCTCCTCTCATGTAGAAAATTTGGAGCTGCCTAAAATCAGGACTTGGACGAATCCTTATTGTTAGTTAGAACTATGCAAAGGACTGTGTAGAGAACATAAAGAAACACAAAATTTTGTTCTGAGGAACTTATTATAACTAAGGAAATAAAATTAGCATACACACACACAAAATACAACTAAATACAGGACCTGACAGTAAGAGTGTTCAGGTAGCACCCAGGGAAGGGGAACATCCATATTCCTCTCGCCAGTTCCAGCTAGGTCTCTTTGACCTTAAAGTGCAATTTCATCCTGAACCCAGTATCAACTGTATTCACACCATGACCAGGATGGGGCTCCCAGGATGCCTCCTAATTGCTGAGCACAGCAGGAAGTAGCAAGAAACATCTTCCACCCACCCCCCCCCCCATCGTCTCTGCCCTCTGTTCCCCTAGTAATGGCTCCCACATTCACACCCAAGTAATTTACATGCAATTTAGACTAGAAAGAGGCAGAAAGGATGGGGAGTGGGGAGAGAAAGTAAACTGTATCCCAAACACCTACAAGTGAGGACTAAATGTTCTCTTCCTTGGAAACAGAGTCTGCATGGTGCCAAGACCAGGTCCATGGAGAACGTGGAGAATGTGCACTTAGTAAAGGTCAGACATCTGGGCACTGTGTGCTGAGCAGGGAGACTTTCTGAACCTGTCCAGGCAACACAGCACTTTACTGATAGGTCTGTAAGACCGGTGTTCTTTGGCCGTCTCCCAAGGGTTAACTCTCAAGCAGCCAGGTTGTTACATTCTCTCCAATTTGGCTTCACAGGATGTGAATTATCCACTTGAACCTCTGATTTTACAGATGAGGGAGTCAATCCCTTCAAGAGAAGAGACTCGCCCACCGTCACCCACTAGATGGTGTTGGTGTCATAATACTCTGATGGTTTGTGCTCCAGTCAGAAAGGTACATGAAGAGAAAGGACACCAGAGTTAGCCTTTGGCCATCTTTCATTGCAAATTCTCCCTTCAGTGATCTCATCTACCACCATGTCTTCAACCTCCATTCTCATGATCCTCGCTCTGAATCTATCCTGAACACTAGGCCCATATTTCTATTTGTGTAAAACATTTCTCCATGGATGTCCCATGGCTCTAAAACAACATGTCCCAAATAGAACTGACCCCCAAATACTTCACAAACCTGTTCCCCATTTTCAGATTCTCCATCTCATGTAAAGGCAATTCTATCCATGCTGTCTTGCTGGATTAAACTCGGGCAGTCATCTTTGACCCTACCCTCTTATTTTCCTTCCAGTGCCACTCAGTCTCCAAATCTATCACTTCTCAACACAAAATGCCTTCTTGCCCACCTCCTCCTGTCTATTTAAATAGAAACAACCCCTCATCATCCTCCACTGCGATAGTTCCTCACTGTGACAGTTCCTCAATCCGTAGCCCTCTTTCTGGATTCTCCCCATCTGCCCCTTATTCAACCTCCATGTTGCTGCCAGACTAACCTTTCTAAAACAAAAATCATTTATGTCATTCTCCTACTCAAAATGAGCTTCTGTGGTTGCTTTACAGCCTACAGAATAACGTCCAAACCCTCCAGTTGTCGTTAGGACTACCTACAACTCAGCCAGACTCTGAGGTTCTTTCACGCTGCACCCTGCTCCAGCCACGTTTCACTACTCCCTGTTTCCTCAACAGGCCCTGCAATTCCTTCTGGTCAAGAGATCAGAAACGTCCTTCCTTCCATTACTACTTTGACAAAGCCCTAACTCTTTTTTGAAGACTCACTTCTTGAATGAAGTCATCTCCCATCCTACACATTCTCCCAGAGTGGTGACATTAGCATTTTAAAATTAAATTAGTGACATGCTGATTGTTAAGACTATGATCAGAATATGTTAGAAGAGGCAGTACAAAAGCAAAGCCATGGGAAAACCCAGAGAAGGTGATTGTAAGATGGCTTCTTTTAATGTATTATCTCTCCCCCAATCAGTGGGTCAGGCCTCAGGCTGTTAAACTCCTTCCACCTTGACATTGTACCTCGTACCTTCATTTTAGCTCTTACCACCTGCTTTTATGATAGACGTGGGTATAAAAGTTTTGCTTCCTTACTAGTAGAAGCTCATATAGAACACCAAGGGAATCTGAACCTATGGTGCCCTGACATTTGTCAATGTTACATCAAGGTTAATTAGCCTCTGCTGTAGATACGGGTGCAGTTGTGGTGGTGAGAGTAGGAGGCAGCTGCATGTATGAGGTGGGTCCCCTAACAGACTTGGGCTCTAGGCCAAAATACCCATATGTAACTGCAGTAAGCCAGACCGACCTCAGGAAGGCACATTTTCCTACACAGGGTAGACCTAAATATAATTCCCCTCTACACTTAAGCCCACCTCAGATCACACCCTTCTCAAGCTTGGAAAGGCCGCACTCAGTGCCCGCAAGTAGAGAAAAAGAGTTCAACAGAGCAAAGGGTGAACCCAGATCACCTTATTTATATACCTAGGGAGGACCTACAGAAAACATGGGGTCCTGGAATTTGGCCACTTTAACCTGGACTCCTGGACGTAAAGGAAGGGTAAATCATGCTGAGAAGACTTCCCCTTGAGGCTACCATTATACAGTAACTAATAATACTGTGAGTCAGGAGCCTGTGCTAAGAGCTTTATGTATATCATCTCCATTCTCCCAGCAATCCTCTGTGGGTATTAATTATTATCTTTAATTTAAAGAGAAGAAAACGTTAAGAGAACTTTGAGTTTCGTGACTTATAAAGCAGAGCACCTAGTGAGCTTCATTAATGTTTTAATGCATTCATTGGGCATTTTGCTCCAGCTCCTGTGCTAGACATTGTGGGAGAGTCAAGGATCAATCAGATATGCTCCCTGACCCAAGAAAGTTCACAGGCCAGTGGAGGAGACAGTTAAGTATTCAAGTAAACCAGATTTTGTTATGGAAAGAGAGAGGTTGGCACTGACTCAGTGGTCTTACTTAAAAAAAACAGAGTTTGGGCCAGTGGCTTTGCAAATAGACCAGACTTCAAAAGGCAGAGATAGGAGGGCATGTGCTTTCTGGGAAACTAAACTGGATGCTCCTTGTGGGCCGAATCAAATCCTTTATGCATAATTTGATTCAAGAAGTTCTCATCAAGCATCTTCTATGTACCTGGCAGGATGTTATGTGTATGAGAACGGCTGGGATATAAAGATAAGGTTGCCCTCAGAACTCTGGGCAAACTCCTTCCTTGGTCACTAGCAATATCTCCTCTTCCAGCCGCCCAAGAAATCTCCTCACTCTCTCTCCCTCAATGAATACTTGATGGACTTGTTTATTTGACTGCCCTCTGCTTCGCCTAGGTCAGCCCACAAAAAGCAGCAGCTGGGGCCAGAATTCTGAGACCTAAGGCCATGGGAAAGAGCTTCACACCCTAAATATTTGAAGGTCACTTCCTGAGCCTGTCTTTGCTCGTATTTCAGAAGAGGTTTGGTAACCCTCCTTCATGAAACTCAGTCACCTAAGGTTCATCTGTTGATCCACACGTTCCCACCCTTAATAGAAATATAACAATGCTAACAGCTGGGAAGGCAGAGATGCTGTTTCCCAGGTTTGCTTTTGTCCTGTGTATGCATGCGTGTGTGTGTACGTGAGCACATGCAAGAACAAGGGATACTTCCCAGGGTCACTAACCGCATTGGGGGAACCCAGGTCTGGTTTCCTGCAGTCCTCTGCAAGGATGTTACCCACATCCAGGGAACCACCCCGAGCCCAGCTAACTGACCTGAATGGTAAGGCAAGGCCTCTGGGAATCCCCAGGGGCTTGTCTGAGAAGAGCTATGAACATTCATAATAACAAAGGCAGAAAAAATAACAACAGTCCATCTTGGTGCTCCGGTTGTAAATGGCTCATTTACTCTGGCAAGAGGAATGGAGTTTTAATGATAAATTGTAACGCTGCACAGCAGGTTTGGTTGTGTGCTGTAAATTATTGTGAAAAAGGCACTACGCTTTAATACAAAGAGGACTGCTCTCTGCTGCGGAGTCTGGATTCAGCCATGGAGCAAGGGCAATGGAGTCCCCCATCCTCATTTCCACTCCACTCCCAGTGTTTCCCTGCTCCATCTCCAGGCCTACTCTCTCCTAACTCTTGGGCAATGAAGACACGGCAATACCTTTCATAGGTGACTTTCACAGCAGTGCATTTTCTTTCCTGGAAGTGCAAAAAGATAAAGGTGAACCCAGAGGGCACAAGGTTCGAAGGGCATCTGCTAACTTGTCCTGTTGAGAACTTTCTGGTCTCTCTTTCACAGAGGATTCAACTTCACAAAGGAGAAAGGAATTCTGACAGCTGTGTTGGAAAGATTTAGAGGCGTTCCAGGAGACCTCTAAGCTCACACCTTCAACATCTTTTCACAGCCCTTGGGGATATGAGGTAGATGCCACGGTAGCACTGTGGCAGAGCTGGTACTCACTCAATACCCACACCCTCTGCTAGATTTCCCAGCCTCCCTTGCCATTGGATCGGGCCATGTGACCAGTTTGGGTCAATGGAAGGCAGGTGAAAGTGAAAGTTGTCACTTCACAGTCAAGGCAGTTAGGAGCCTCTCTCTCTCCTCCAGCCCTCCATGGTGATCTTGGAGGCCGTCCATTCCTGGTGGAGCAGCCATGAGATGAAGGAGGGCAATGTGTCCTACACTGGGCTCTGTACTCTAGTGAACAAGAAATAAAACTACTGCATTAACCTAGTGGGATTCCAGGGTCTCTTTGTTACTGCAGCACACTCAAGCCTATCCTGACCAATGAAAACATCATCTGGTACTTGAGTTTCCTAGTGCTGGGTAGCACATCCCCATTCTGCCACCATGCGTCGGCCCTGTCTGCCCTGAGGGCTGACTGTGGGGCACTGTCAATGCAATCAGACAGGTCTGCATTCCAGGCCAGCGCTGCCACTTACTAGGCAATCTCACATGGTCACTTAGCCTTTCTGAGCCTTAGTTTCTCCATCTGTAAAACAAGAGCATCTATCTTGTCAGGCTGTTGTGACAAATAAGGTGATCTTTGTAAAACCCCCAATGCAGTTCTTGACACCTAATAGGTGCTCAAAAATATCAGTCCTTACCTTCTCTTTCCCCTTCTTCCCCCTCAAGACACAATGTGGTTCTAAATGAAGTGAGGCTAATGGGCCCATGAGAACTGGTCTCATCAGCACTTCATTCTATCTAAATATGTGAATATCTATGTGTGCCACTTACTGGTTATGTTTTCTTGGGCAAGCTACATAATCTCTCTCTACCTCAGTTTCCTCATCTGCAAAATGGGGGAGTAAAGGATGTCACTCATCTGGCTGTTGTGGGGATTAAACAAATGACATTAACTATGTAACATGCTTAGAACAGTGCCTGGCACATGTAACCACTATATAGAAAGGTTCTCTTCTGTCTTTGCTATTGTCTGCTCCTTGGTTAATCTCTGAAAAAGCTGTGTCCCAGGAGGGTCTCATCTGTTTACACATGAATTTGAGAAAACCTAAAGTCCAGAAATGCCACCCATGTAGACCGGAAGTCAGGTGACATATTTTCCCATGTCCTAATGTGTTTTAAAGCACTCTTCATCTCGGGGCTGACTCTCAAGACCAGTCAAGTCCAGTGAAGTGTTTTGGTTCATTAGAATAAGAGACTAAAGGTCAGGAAAGGAGAGAGAAGAAGGAAACTGGGTCCAGATACTAAGTTAAACATTTTCTCTGCACTTGGTGTAACCATTTAACCTCTAAACATTTATTTAGTACCTGCTGTGTTCAAGGCATTGGGTCAGGCACCATAGGTGAATTAGTCACTGTCTTCACGCTCTGACACTGATGACAAACAAAAGAGCAGAGAGTCATGAAGTAGTGTGAATGGGAGGATGGAGGTTTGTACAAAGTATTCTCCAGAAGACCAAGAAAGGATACCCAAAGCGGCCTGGGTCACGTGGTGTGTGTGTGTGTGTGTGTGTGTGTGTGAAGACTTCCTGGAGGAGGTGACCTACAGCTGAGTTTTATAGGGTAGGTAGGAGTTTATGGGCAAGAAAAGGGATGAGGGCATTCAAGGCCAAAAGCCACAGAGATCATTTAGGAAGCTATTGCAGGATAAAAGGATGGAGATGATGAAGGCCTGATGTAGAGGTAGTGATACATAGATGGAAAGGAGATGGATTATTGGGAGTCCATCCTGAGATATGTTGGTGAGGAAGAGCTGTTAGGAAGAAGGATGTGGGGTTTAACTGGATGCAGAGGAGAGCAAGAGTGGTTTGAAATTATCCCAGGTTACTCCAGCTGCAGTAACAAGGTGAAGGATGATGCTACCAGCTGAGGAAGAGGCAGTCCTGCACAAAATCATAACAGTGATGAATGTCTAAGACACCTTCAGAGAGAGAAGTCCAGCATCTCTACCTGGATACACAGCTAAAGATGGAAATTTGGGTCGTGTCAGTACATACGCTGTGGGCAAAACCTGAGTAGATGAAATAGATCAAGGAGATTGTTCAGCAAAAAAGCAAAAGTGAGACCCCAAGGAACACCAATATGTATGGGGTATGACGGAGAAAAAGCTACCAGTGAAAGAGACAGAGACAGAAATAGAAGAGTCAGGAGGATGCCCTGTTGTGGAGCACATGGGAGTCAGGAGCTGCAGGGAGGCCAGTGACCAGCACATCAAATACAGCAGAGAAGCCTCGATGAGCTCAGAAAAGTCAGACTGCAGACGGCCGAGGCGTGAAAGGAGATGGGGAGACAGAGACAGGGAGATGTCTGAGGGGTCTGGATGGGAACTGAAGGTGAAATAATGGAGGAGCGGACAGGGAGGGTGGAGCTTCTGCAATGCTTCCGAGTCCATTAGGACTTAGTTAGACAGCTTCCACACAACTGCGTGGCCCGGAGTAGATAATTTAGCCTCCAAGCCTGTTTCTTCATCAGTAAGGCGAACATGATAAAAGCTAGACCACAGAAGACAAGGGGTGGCAGGCGGGGGTGATCCAGACTGGACTCAAGCTGCAGGGCTGCCCTGCGTCAGTCCATCTGCCCCCTGGAGACCACCCTACTCAATAAATGAAACTGAAGGAGGACACGGGGTCATAGGAAAAGTTTTCTGAAAGACAGGTAGAGCAGAAGTGATGGGAAAGACAGGCAAATTCAGACACTGGTTTGCGTAACGGCAGATTGTGTGATTCAGTGCTGCTGATTTCTCTTGCTGAAACTGGGCAAAAGTGCGGGCTTCCGAGATCACTGCACTTGTTGGGAAGTGTGTCAGTTATCGAGTGTGACAGAGTTTGTGATTGTTTAGAAAGGCACTGGGTCTGTGTGAAAATCAGGCTGAAATTCAGGGACAGGAGAAAGATCACAGTGACAGTTCAGAAGTATTAAGTACAGTGAGGGAACAAGTGAAGAAATGGGAATGAGACGGCAGATGAAACAAGGTCACAGGGAAGGAAGGAGAGGGTGGGGGCAAGGGCTGTCTTCAAATGGGAGGGACAGGAGGCCTCATGGGAGAGTTTCCCAGAAAGCAAATTCTCATCCTGGCAGGGGAAAGAGTGATCAACGATCACCCAGACTGCCCCGTCATCATGCAAAGGAAGAGCTGGAGTCAGAACAGCTGGTTTACAGAAGTTACACACATAGTTAATGGCAGAGCTGGGGCTCAGCGGTAGAGTGCGTGCTTACTACGCGTGAGGTCCTGGGTTCCACGCCCAGTACCTCCATTAAATACATACTTACATACATACCTAGTTACCTCCCCCACCCCCCCAAAAAATGGCAGAGCTGAAGCTAGAACCTGGATCCCTTGGCTCCTTCCATGGCATCTGCTTGGTTGAAATCAATTAAGGACTAAATTGGGAGTTCAAGATTTGCAGATACAAACTACTATATATAAAATAGATTAACAAGTTTCTACAGTATAGCACAGGGAACTATATTCACTATCTTGTAGTAACCTGTAATGAAAAAGAATATGAAAATGAATAAATGTATGTATATAGATGACAGAAACAGTGTGCTGTATACCAGAAATTGATACAACATTGTAAACTGGCTGTACTTCAATTAAAAAAAGAGGTTAAAAAAATTTTTTTAATGAAAGAATTAGCTTGTCTTGTTTTGGCGATCACTTCTTGTTGGACTGGAATGGTGGAAAAGAGGAAACCAAACTAAGAAGCAAAAACCCTCCATCAGAGAAAGCAGCAAATTCAGGACACGCGGTAGGCTTCACTATGGTAGTTAGGGGCTAGCCCCTTGCCCCATACACTACTTTTGTTTATTCATGAACATCCTAGTATGGCTGGCTTTAAAAAAAAAAAAAAAGGTTATGGAAGAGCCAACTCATTTGACAGATGAAGAAATCAGTTTGCCAAGCACACAGGGAATCTACAGCCAAGCTGAGACTAGAGTCGAGGTGTTCAGACATCCAGCCACAGGAGTGCCATTGTATGTGTGCGCTGTGGGCAGGTGGAGCCCTGGTGGCTTTGACTTGCTGCCGTAAGTAGCTCAGAAGGCAAATGTGGAGAAAACAGGATGCTTTGTGTCCCATCCTCCAGTTGCCTCTCAGGACAGCCTTTGGAGGTGATGATTCTGGCAACGCTGTGTACAGAGAGGGGCGTCTAGATTGACCAGATAAATTCAGCTCTTTGTTTTGCTGCTGAATACCTGGCCTTTGTGGATAAATGTGTGCTGTTTGTCAGTCCCAAGGGAGGTGGGATGAGACAGTGGATGCAGGAGCTCAGGTAATCACAGCCCATCCTCGGGCACCTGGGAATTCACCATACAACAGGATGAGAACTGCAAATATCTTTCTTGGGGCCAGCCAGCAATTCACCTCTCTCTGCTGTCGGCCCCTGGCAACACGCTTGGCCTCTCTGCTTATCTCTGCTGTCTTCTGATTCTAATTCACTGCCAAGATTGACACTCAATAAAAGCCAAGAAAACATGAGTAAGGAAATTATTCCTTCCTCCAGCTACAGCCGCCCCCCCCCAGCTCCCAAACCAAACAGGTGTCTTCTAAAGTTATACAAAGCAATACAACCAAAGCAAGATTGATCTGGTACCTGCCTTTGCCATTTGTTTAAGCCAAAAAGTGAGGCCTTGAAGGAAGTGGGGAAAAAAAATATGATGTAAGTGATGCTTAAACTCTCTTGTGCTCCCAGCTCAAGCAGAATTACCTCCATTCAACAGGCTGGACAAGTGGTCCTGATGCCAAGTCCTGAAGGGGTCTGTTTAAAGACAGAACATCTGTGGACATCCCTTCCTTCGCTGTTGCCCAGAAAAAGCTACAAGAGGGCCAAGGACCCCTTCTGACAGGCCAATGTCCTAATATTTTTGAGTGGTAACATTCAACTCAGAACCAGGTCCATTGAGGCTGAAGAGGAGCTCATGTTGAGTACATCTTTTGGCGAAATCCGTACGTGGTGGGGAGAACTCAGGATGGGGCGACAGCACATCAAATGATGGGGACCAATGAGGTCACACTATGCCAGCTATCAAAGCCAGGATGCCACTCTTGATGGCAATCATTCCAAATGCAGGTGATCTGACAGGAATTCAAACAAAAAAGAGTAATGGAGATACAAGCTTGAGGGGATGCTCTGATGAAAACCCAGCAAAATTCTGGGGCTTGGAAGAGCCATTGCCGGGAATGCAGAAGGAAGTGGGCTTTCAAAACGACTGAATCAAGAGAAAGCCATGGTGATGGTGAGTCAAGCTCAGGGAACAGTTCTCTTTCAAAAGCCTGGGTTTTGGCCCATTTTTTAATCCAAGCCCTGTTTCTGTTTTATGTGCTTTTCTTACTGCATGCCCCAACCCACCATTAGAATTCCTTTCTATCTTCCTTTCTTCCAGCTGGTCCAATGGAGGGAACTTGCTACACCCTAATCTCATTTTGCTGGCACTTTGGCTGTTTGCTTTTGGGTCCTGGTCCAGCTCTAGCACCACGATGAAATTAAATTAATAAGCACACACACCTCCAGCCAGTCTAAGAAGAAACTGTGGCAGCGAACGCTTTGCCTCAGCGCTGCATGGTTCTTTCTTTCCTGACGTTCTCTTCTGGTGTCTTGTTTGCTGCCTTCTCCCAGCCAACAGCTGCTTTTGGGAATGGTGTTCTGACTGTGTTTCCTCTCCCAGGGACGTTTGCATTTTAACAGGAACTAAGCTTTCTGACAAGAGAATGCTTTGGTTGTTTATGACATTTCAGACAAAAGCGAGATGGTGACGGCTGGCAGCGGGTGGGCTTTCTAATTTTCATCCTTGCATTTTTACCGCTCCCTGATCCCCGTGCAAACCACTTCCAGCCCCAAACCTAGTCCTCTCAAGCGTGTCTGAACAATGTAAATCGTCCCACCGTTTCCTCACTATTAAAGTAAAAAACTGGATATCATCCCTGAGTCCTTCCTTTTCCTCATCCCACGTCCAGTCCGTAGGCATGTCTTGTCATTCGTCCTGTTCTTCATTATCTAAACTCCATTCACTTCTCCGACTTCCACGGTCATCTGGTCCATGCCATCATCGCCTCTACCTGGACCAGCCCTTTGCAAGTGATTCACTAGTCATCAACTTCTATGCCACCCTTCCACCACCACCGCCAGTTCCTCCTTACACAGCAGCCTTTAGAACATATATCACCTCATGCCATCCACCTGCTTGAGGCCACTCAGGACTTGCATGGAGAATAAAATTCAAACTCCTTACCAGGGAGTCATGGGTTGAATCATGTCCCACTAAAATGTATACGTTGGAATCCTAACCCCCTAGTACCTCAGAATGTGACCTTATTTGGAAACAGGGTTGCTGAAGATGTAATTCACTAGGTTAAGATGAGGGCAGGGTGGAGTAGGATGGGCCCCCGATCCAACATGATGGGTGCCCTCATAAGAAGATGGCCAGGTGAAGACACAGACACCCAGGGAGAACACCATGCGACGGTGGAGGTAGGTTGGAGCGATGCGGCTGCGAGTCGAGGGATGCCAAAGACAGCCGGCAGCCCACCAGAAACTACAAAGAGGCAAAGAAGGACTCCCCCAGAGGGGGATCACAGCTCAGCTGACCTCTTCATTTCAGCCTCCACAGCTGTCAGACAATAAATTTCGGTTGTTCAGAGCCACCTGTTTTGTGGTTACTTTGTTAGAGCAGCCCCGAGAAGCTAGCACACATGGCTTCTAAGAACCTGTGTGATGAGGTTTCTGGCTGCTTCACCAAACTCCTTTTATGCCATGTCACCCTTACTCCAGCCACGCTGGGTTTCTCTTCACATTCTAGAACACAGTTGGCCCATGTTGCCTTTAAGGCTTTTGCATGGACTGGTCCTTTTCCACAGAACACTGTTCTTCCTGCTCTTCTTGTAATTGGCATGTCCTTATCTTTGCGGTTTTGCTTTCAATGTCACCACTTCTGAGAGGCCTTCCGAGGCCATCCTACCTACATAGGTTTCCCTTACAGCACTCATCTCCACCTAAAATTGTTTAATTTTTGAAGCTGTTTGTTGACTTTATGCTGCCCCTAGACTATAAGCTGCACAAATGGCATGGACAGTCGTGGGCCTGCTGTTCTAAGCCAAGCTCACGGTCATTGTCTTGAAAGAATTTGTTCATCCTTGGCATTTCACACACTGCTCAGCACACCGAAGGTGCTCAGTAAATTTTTTGGATGAATGAATGAATGCTATGTTTAAAGGCACATCCTGCCATGTCTCTCTTTATTGGTGGAAGGAGCACCTGCTGTGAAGCACGGAAGGGCTGATCAATGCAGGAAACAGCATGCTTTTGTTGGAATCAGAAGTAGAGTTGGAAACCAGGCCTCTGAGACTTAAAACTCATGCTTTTTCTGACCAGCTCATGCTGAGTATATCATAAAAATCTGGTTATGTATCACATTTTTATAAATCAAGTCATCTTTTAAAATACTGAGGGAGCTGGCCACCTAAAAGGAATCCTGAAGTGAGCCAATCTGTAAAATGAGTGACAATCTCCTAACTCATAATCTATGAAAACTCCGCTTGGTGGTCCCTGAGGCAGTTGGTGTCGAGGCGCAACCGTGACTCCCGCCTCTGAAAACACGATGCTTATTTGTAGCACCTGCTCCGAGATGGACGAGTTTTCAACACAAACGCCGTGCCTTCACCCCCGTTTCAGGGCTGGATGCCAAAGACAATGAGCTGCCCCACAAAACCACCCACCAGCTGTCTGATTTGAGAGCTGGTGGTGACTCTTTTTTTTTTTTTTTTTAATTTTGCTAATTTGGAAATCTCCCAGCACCTTGTTAATTTGGCTCTCTGGGGAAAATGAGATCATCAATTCACCTCCGTCGAGGGAGAATGATGGATGACTGCACGGCCTATCCTTTAAGCAAGGCTCCTCACTCCCCATGCTGCGCCATGGTTGACTTCCACAGTGCCTCAACCCATCACGCTCTCCATTCCCTCGCACCCCTTCCCTGGCACTCTTCAGGAAGGAGAAATGATGGCGTGTTCCCTGAGACCTTGCCTTCAGGAAGGGGGAGGCAGCAGGGTCAGGGTGGCCCTGCTCACACTCCCAGCAGCAGAAGCCCCTGCCCTTGTGGAGGTTGAGAGGCTGGCAGAGTTTCCTGAGGGCCTGGGTGACTTAGAGAGCAACCAGCCCCAGGACTGGAGGAGCACAGGCTGTGGTTTCTCAAATAGAGAGGCCACTGAGAAAGGGGCTTTCATCCTCTACCCCGTAAGCTCCAAGGGGCAGGGGTCTTCCCTCTTCTGTACCTAGAATAATGTCTGGCACACAACAGGGACATCTTTGTTGACTGAAGGAAAGAAAGAATGAATTGGGGGGAGGGCATAGTCAGTGGTAGAGTGCGTGCTTAGCATGCACGAGGTCCTGGGTTCAATCCCCAGCATCTCCATGAAAAAAAAGAATTTTAAAAAATGAATGAATGAATAAGCGTACATGCTTCCCACCAGCCATATAAAGCAGCTTAGATGTGACACACCCTTCTCTGAAGTGGCGGTTTCCTCCGGCTCTAAGCTCAGAGCGCTGCTCACTGTCACCCATCTAGATCCAGCAGATTGAATCCTGGTTCAAACCTCTCCTGTCACTGCACTGTGGCCTAGTGCAGCGCTTTGCATAAAGCAGGCTCCAGTAAACACTTGTGGAATGAGCATGTTCCAGACTCCCGGGTGGGATGAGGACACAGAGAAAAAGCACCAGTCTCCGGGCTCTGTTTATCTGGCTCTGTGTGGACAAAAAATATGGTCTTAGCTCCTTGGGAGGTTAAGCAAAGAGGAAAATATTAGAGTAGGCCTCCCGCTGGCTACCACTTAGAAAACACCTGTCCGGTGCCAGGCACTATGTTAATATGCATTAAATATTTAACAGGATGTCAGACACACTTTTCCTGCGGTCCCAACCTTGGCAACTGGAGTGCAGAGCTGAGGCAAAGAGGCCTTAAGTCTCCCCAGTCTTAAAGATAGCAGACAGCACTTGCAGCCAGACACCTCCCTTGGGACTCTGCTAAAAGGTAGCTGAACCGGCTCCACTTGCCCTGTCCCCTCACTGTCACTCCAGCAACCCCCTTCCCAGCCTATAAAACAGAAGGAGAAAGGGAGGGGTGCCTGAGCTGCTGACTGGTGGGGGAGATTTTGGCTCCTCCCTCTCCTTCCGGGAAGGAAGGAGAGAAGGGCATTCTCTCACTCCCACCCAGCCAGGTGAAGGGGGCAGTAAGGAAAATGTGCAGAAGTATTACGGGTGCCTCCAAGAAGGTGACCCTGGCATTTTCCTCCCAACTGATCATCTGTATGCCCTCTTCTGTGCTGCCATTAAGATGAGCAAAGTACTGAGAGAGTTCTTAAGAAAGCTGAGCATCCCAAGAGGCTGGGATCGCCCAAGAGCACACAGATTCACGTCTGCTGCTTCTTGCCCAGCAGAAGGCCTGTTGGACCAGGGGAGCTGACACAATGTCCTACTGTCCCTCCCCTTCCACCAGTTCCCTCTGGGTCTCAGAGGGTATGAAAGGCTCCCATGGCTTCACAAAGCAGAACGTAAAGGCTAGAGGGTCAGGAGGAGCTGGGAGGCTGCCCAGGCAGCTGCTGGATAGAGACAGGTGATGCCCCACTGGAGAGGGGTTGAGGGAAGGGAGGTATAGTTGCTCCTCTCTTAGAGGGTCTACGGTAACTGTGGGGCTACGGTGAAGCTGAACACTGTCCTCAAATAGCCAATATGTCAATAGAAGGGCACGCAAGAGTAAGTGACAACCCTAGACATTTCTCTTATTCCCTGCCCTGACTCAAAACACCAGAGGAGTTCGAGCTCAGAAGAGGGCCAGGGTGGAGGTTTCCCAGAGGCAGATCACACATCCTCAGTGCCACTCCAAGGACCAGGGTAGGGGGAAGAATCACACAGAATCATACTTGAAGTCTCCCTTGAGTCATGAACCTGGAGGAGGGAGCCTCAAATTAGACTTGAGATTGGTGCTTTAAACTAGATGGATGGAATAATTTTAATAACAGAAGTTGCCAGGAAATAGTGGATTCTGTCCAAGACATCAATCAGGTATGAGCTTAAGGTACATGCCCCAGAGAGGGAGGGCAAGTCACCATGAGGCTTCTGGAGACAATGACTGGGGGAAAACAAAACTGTCCCATATTATACATTCTGAGCTCAGACTGTCTAATAAACTAGTTACACAAACATTATACTGCTGCATACTTACAGCAGCTGTATAAGATGTGATTATACAATCCTCACCAAAAGGATGAGGAAACAGAGGGTTAGGGAGGTAAAACAATTGGCCAAAAGTAGGTATCAGTGCTCTCATCTTCTGCAGAACATTGCCTCCCAGGCAGATGCTACGGGATTTAGAGCATGGATTAGGGGCAAGGTCCCAACGGATTAGTGTTGTGGCACCACCAGGTCATGCCTTGACATTCTGGGCAAATGGACCTGAACCTCACCTTCTTCCTCTATAAAATGGGTATAGTACCTACCATCAAGGTACTGTGGGGATTTGATAAGGACACTTTTGCATAGGGCCTGGCAGCTAATGTACACTAACTACCAATTCTTTCAGCCTTTTCCTTTTATCTTTTTTTAAATTAAAGTATAGTTGATGTACAATACTATATAAACTACTGGTCTACAATATAGTGATTGACAGTTTTTAAAGGTTATACTCCATTTATAGTTCTTATAAAATATTGGCTATTTTCCTTGTGGTGTACAGTATGTCCTTGTAGCTTATTTTATACATAATAGTTTGCACCTTTTAATCCCCTACTACTATATTGCCCCCCCTTCCCTCTCCCCACTGGTAACCACCAGTTTGTTCTCTAGATCTGTGAGTCTGCTTCTTTTTTGTTATATTCACTAGTTTGTTGTATTTTTTAAATTCTCTGTATAAATGATATCATACAGTATTTGTCTTTCTCTGTCTGACTTACTTCACTTAGCATGATACTGTCCAAGTCCATTCATGTTGTTGCAGATGGCAAAATTTTATTCTTTTTATGGCTGAGTAGTATTTCATTACTTATAGGCAGACAGATATAATAGATAAAGATATAAATACTACATCTTGTCTATCCACTCATCTATTGATAGACACTTATGTTGCTTCCATATCTTGGCTATTGTAAATAATGCTGCTATGAACATTGCTTTCAGCCTTTTTTCTGAACACCTAGTTTGAGGCACACCCTTCTCCCTTGGTCTCCTATAGCATCAGTAGACATTCTCACTGAACCCTTTACCTGCAGCACTTGGCACTTCCTACAAACTCCTTTGCAGCTGTTTTGTTTCCTTTCTATCTGATTACATCTCTCCCTAATTACACTACAAGCTACTTAAGGAGAGGGTACCAAATGCACACCTCTCTGTAAGCTCTAGAGCATCTAGCCACATATACAGTAGGGGTTCAGTTAAATCCACGCTTCTGCTGAAACAGCTGGGAAGACCTGAAGCCTATGGAGGAGAAAAAGGATGGTGATGAAAATACTGACAATAAGAACAACCAACTTACTGAGCACTGACTGTGTCAGGCATGGTACTAGGTGCTTTAAATGTATTCTCTCATAGACTCCTTTCATCTACCCAGCTAAAAGGTTTTATTTATTGGTAAGTTAGTTGGTTGCTTTAACTAACACTTATCAAAAGCTTACCATATGCACAGACACTGTTCAAAGTGTATTATCCCATTTAGACCTTACTGCAAAACTGTATAACATACTAGTATGCCCACTTTCCAGGTAGAAAAACAGAAGCATATACTGGTTAAATAGATTACTCAAAGTCACATAGCTAGAAAATGAAAGATTTAAAATTCAAATCCTCAAAATGTGTCTCCAAAGCACTGTCCTAACCCCTGTGCTATAGTGCTAACAGGAGAGGTGACTTGCCAAAGTGTGTGCAGCTAATAAATGAGAGTTTGGAGATTTGAACTCCCTGGCTCTTGAAGTCAGTTCCAAAGCAGGGTAGCAGAAGCAGGACTCCAAAGCAGCAATTTATAACTGCAGCATTTGCTTGTTTCAATCTGTGGAGCTCTTCCATAGGACAAGAGAGTTCATGGGTCCCTCTTCTAACCGCCTATACTTGTCAACCGAACCAGCTCTTCCTCAGACCTAGTGGAAAGAATGGTGAGGCTTGGGATGAGACAAGGAAAAACTCGCTAGTTATGACTGATCATAAATCAATTAATGTATACCACCAGAGATTAAATGCTATAATTTTAGGAATATTACCCCCTGGAGACCCAGCCCTGATACCTTCCTCCTACACCCCCAAAGACTCCGTGCCTTTCTCAGATCAGCTCTCCCCCTGGCTTACCTCACAGTACAACTTCCTTTCACCATGTATGCAGTCCATTCTTTGCTCTGAAAGGGCACCCACCTAGCTGCTTCCCCTGGGCCTTGCAGATCCATCCCAGTGGCCCCAGTAGCCTCCCTCTCAACAATGACAAGAGTCCTGCCATAGAGCCCAGCTCCACACCAGTCAGCCCAGCACCTAATGGCCAATGCAACCCCACACGAGCCAGGAGAGAGAAACCAGACTTGCTAGTAACCAGGCTGGGCTGACTCAAAAACCCCATCGAGAAGCAGGTCTCAGGTGGAGGGTGACACTTCAACAGATTCACATTACCGTGAGCAGACAGGCTTCTGATCTCTCAGCCCTGGGCTTTCTCGGGGAGATGCTATACCCTGTTCTTGCAGAGCCCAGAAAAGGAGCCAGTACCCTTCAGAAACTCGGACTGACTGTGACCATTCAGATTCGTGCAAAAGTAGGAATGGGGTGGATAAGGGCGGCGGTGCAAATAACCATTAGTTTACCTTAAAGATTCTTTATTTGACCACAGGGCTCCTTGAAATATGATTTAGCTTCCATATAACTCCTCAAGAATGTGTATAAAATAAGGCATCTGGGTAATTTTCTGCTAGAATTAGTGTAAGGCTACATTCTTGGACCCAACTAATCATAGGGTAATTTCTCTTAAAACAAGAATGACACTGGATCTTGTGTTAGGAATCACTCTTCAGTCCAGTATTGCCTTCTTATGATTGAACTGGATAGAAATCTATTCATCTGTGAGTGGAATCTTCACTCCAGGAGACCTCACTCAACAACCATTACCTGAATGTTAGTATTTTGGTGGAGGATTCTTTTGTTCTTTCTCTTATTTGACTTTTTTCCCATCAAGTCTAGCCGACAAGACTCTGTCCAATGCATTGACTTGGATTAAGCATAATCTAGATTCTTCTCCTCTCTTTAAGAAGTCACAGTTCCAGAATTTTTCCTCAATGGATGCAAAATTAACTTATTACCTTGGCTTCACCAACAAAGCTTTAGTCTAGGGGCTGTCCTCATTTCACTGTTTCATCATTGAGCACAGATAAGAGGGACATTCAAGTGTTTTCCTGAGCTTCATCCTGCTCCCAGCTACTCCCAGGTCACCCTATGGGGTTCATTCTTCCCTCCGCGATTCACACATCCCCGGAGTGAGAGTTGCTGGAGACAGGTTTTTACTTCTGATCAGCAGTCACAGATTTGTGACCTGATGCCTAAGTCCCTGTGGTTTGAAACATGTTGAGGGCCTAGCCTATGAGACATGAGACCTGTGTGAGTGCTTATTTATGAGCTGGGAATTATTCTGTATAAACCTCACAGCAATCCCAGGAGGAGGTACTATCATGGCCGCCAGTTTATAAATGAAGGATCTGCAAAGTTTAGGCTATTTAGTGACTTGCCTAGGATCAACCGGTGGTGGCACCAAGTCTTAACCCAGGTGTGCTTGGTTCCACAGCCTTGGCCAGAACTCTCTCCATTTGGTGCTACAAAAAGCCTGTCCACCCAGGGAAGCACCTCTGGAGTGCACACACGTGACCTAGAGAGGAGGTTCAAACCTTAGCTATGTATGAGAATCACCTGGCATGCTTTTACTACTGATGCCCAGGCCCCAGCTCAGCCCAATGAAAGCACAATCTCTGGCAGTAGGACCCAGGCATCAGTATTTTTTAAACATCCCAGTGATTCTAGTGAGAAGCTGGTCGGAGAACCACTCACCCACAGGAAAGAACTGAACTCATGCTTATGAGAATGTTTGGAGTCTAGATCCCAAAGCTGATCTGAGTTCTAACAGCTTCAATAACTTACTGGTCTTGCTGCTGCTGTTCCAGAATCCCACACCTCCCTCTGCCCTCCAGAGAACCGGCAGATCTACCTCCTCCTATCTGGACTCTAAAATGTAACATCATGTTAGCTGTGTTCTCATTTCTCAGTTCTCAGCATCCAGTTGCTTACCTATCCTATGTGAATTCTTCTCCTGCACCCAGGCCCCCTCACAACATCCCTCTCCCAGGGTTGGTCACTCCCTCTTGTGTGCTCCCATGTCACCATGATCATCGACTCATACAGTACTTATCTCAATGTACTGTCACCATCTGTTCATAGGTCTGTCTCCCTTGCTGGACTACGAGCTGCACAGGGACTGGGGCTGTGTCTGAATCGTCCTCGTTTTCCTGCTGTGAGACGGAGCACTTGGCACAGAGCATGGACTCAACCCACACTGGTTGAAAGAATACATTCAGACCTGAAGAGCTGGACTCTGGTATCAGAAAACTCTTTAGGGAAATCTTTTTCCTTCTGCTGTCACAGCCTCTCTTTCCCTTCACCTCTATTTGACACAAAGACTTTTTGCATAGGAAGCAAAAAAAAAAAAAAAAATCATCCTTTGGGGTTTGGCTCAAAACCTACCTCCAAAAAAGAAGTCTTTTGGATTGTCCCCAGCTCATAATGATCCCCTTCAGTGAATTTTTATAGTCATCACAGTCTGTATAATTCAGTTGTCAATTGCATTCTTCTGTTACCGTTTTCAGTGGTTGTGTTTTGACTGCCCACAGGTTTATGTTTTACCTTCCTGGTAAGAGTATAAGCTCTAAGAATGTGGGGACTGTCTCTAAGACGGCAGATCATTTTGTTGGCTCACTTGTTTAATGTCTTCTGACAAGCTGTACGCTCTCTGATGACACTTCCTGGCGCCACTCTTCACGTGGCAGCACCAGGCATGGTACTGGCACAGCTTCGGGGCTCAGCAGGACTTTGTTAAGTGAAGACATCTGGTAACCCCTCTTAGCCCTATGCCCCGAACTTACTAGAGACCTACTAATCATATTTGCTGACTGGGCATGAAATGAAAAAACATAGTTCTTATTACAAGATGTGGTTCATATGAGGCCCAGAAATTCTCAGATTAATCCTATTTCAATTTCTCTTTGTTTTCTGTAAATGCTTGGTTATTTGGCTCTAAAACTGAATGAGAAGTATTGGGGAGGAATCTTTCATCTCCTTCCAAATCCCTTACATATCAGTTTTACACAAAGCCCCTAAACCTTCAGTTCAAATCACTCCGGATTTCATACATGCCCATTATTAAATTCAACAAGTCACTGCAGAGAAGACCATGGTGCCAGCTGTGTCGGTTGGTGCCTGCACACCACACTTGCACCTACATGCGATTTCTAAATATGGAATCAGGTCTGCTATTTCATTTCTTAATGAAGTGAACAGATGCCCCAGCCCCCTCGGTGGAGATGCTGCCCTGCTTTCCCAGCTACAAGACACAGGGTTCTGCTCTGTTTTGCTGACTGATGATACGGAAAGGGTTCCCCGCAGATGGCAGGCTTGGTATCCATGACAGCCACGCTGCCAGATCATTGTTTTCTGTCTTCCTTTGGTGCAGTGTGTTGGGGGAGGCCATTGGGTGGGGTTGGGGGGGTAGTGGAAGAGGGGGGACAAAAGAAACAAATGAGTTCACACGCCCCAGAAAATCATTCCACTGCTCTGATGCCCAGTCCCGAATCCCCAGTCCCATTTTTGGCCCCACAGCTGCTGCTGCCCGGCATACACAGCTGTTGCTACTAAGTTCTAATAAGCTGCAGTTAGCAGGATTGGAAGAAGGGAAGGGTTCTGATGTCACTGATGGGGAGTCCCAAAGACAGGCACTCGGCAAAGCTGGTTTTAAAGCAGGTGAGTCGAAGGAAGGAAGGCAGAGCTGGAAGACAGCGTGTCCAACAGTGCTGGAATTAGAGAGCTCGGTGTAAGGTGTGTTCTGGAGCACTTCGAGTGTGTCTCAAAGCCACCGCCAGCCAGAGCTGGTTGCCATCTGTCACCACAGGCAGAGGAAAGAAAGGAAGAGGCATCTCATTTAGCCAGCTCACCTCCAGCTCTAGCCACGGGCCATCACCGCTTCAGCGTTCTCTGAAATATCATGCCTGCTGTGGATGTCCTCCCGACTCCGGGCAGCAGACGGTCTGTCACATCCACAATGCCATGGCCGGGAAGTTCAAGCCAAAGTACCTTTGGCATGAACCGGGGTCTGCAACGAGGCCACGGGGGCTGAGTCCCTGTCTTCAAAAGGCTGCCTAGAACATTTCATGACTTAGGACAGAGTAATGGGCAATTTTTTTTTTAAATCAGTAGTGGCTCAGTTTCTCTTTTTTAATGATGCCTTGGAGGAGCTGTAAAATGTATTGAGGGGATGAACACTCTCCAAAGAGGCCCAGCGAGGGAAATGGAAGAAGGGTCCTTGCTTCTGACCCTCGCTCCAGCTCCTCCACACTAGAAAAAGACTTGGGGGGAAAAAACCTACTTGTTACATATTTTTTAATTTGATATTTATATAAAATATATATATATATTTATAAAATGCAGGTCACCTGACATGTTCCCAGGTAAGGTCAAACAAGGTGATACTCTGCCTTCGTGTTTTGTCTCATGCTGTAAACAAGTGTCTTTTTACCATTTTCCCGATGCCATTTTTTTTTTACATTTTTGTGGGGTTTTGTGGGTGATTTTGCTGTTTTAAATGGCCCCCAAGCAGAATGCTGAAGTGCTGTCTAGTGTTCCTAAGTGCAGGAAGGCTATGCATCCTCTGGAGAAAACATTTGTGTTGGATAAGCTTCGTTCAGGCATGAGTTACAGGGTTGCTACCCATGAGTTTAATGTTAATAAGCAAAACCATATATTTAATAAGCATATATTAAACAGCAATACGCATAAAACAAAACTATGTTTTGATCAACTGATGAAAAAAAATGTTGTGATCAGGAGCTCACAGGAACCCAACTCTGTACTTCTCCTGTGAGTAATGCTTCCTTATTCACTAATTCAGTATGTGCAACAACTTTACGGAACATAACTCCTACAAATAATGAAAATCAACTATACTTTCTGGCATAATTTTGACTACCTGGAATGGTTTTCTGTGGTATTTCAAACCACAGAGACTGCAGGAAAGATGAACAGCAAAAGGAAGTTTAAGTAGGAAATTACGTACTTGTGTCTACTAACTGCCACTCTTTTCCACATATCTCTTTAGGGTTTGGAATAACTCTCTATGACTGGTTTTATTGTCCTTTTTCCCAGGTAAGAAAGTTGAATCTTAAAAAGAGTAGGCAATTTACTTGAGGTCACAGAGCATGCCTGGTAGGCAGAACTCTAATGTGGGTCTAAGATTCTTTCCCATCCCCACCATACACACCCTGTGTAAAGCCATCCCTAAAGGGTGAGCGGGATCTGTGAACATGGCAATGGTTATATGACATGATTATGTTACAAGGCAAAGGTGAAGGGATTTTTGCAGATTTAATTAGGGTTTCTAACTAGTTGACTTTTAAACCATGGCTTTAAGGGAAATTACCCTGGATGGGCCCCTCTTAATCAGAGGAGCCCTTTAAAACCTGACAATCTCTTTCCTGCTGACCTTGAAGAAGGAAGCCATGAGTTCTATAGCTGCAAGGAAATGAATTCTGCTAACAACCACCTGAACTTGGAAAAGGACCCCAAGCCTCAGATAAGACAGCAGCCCCAGCCAACACCTTGACTGCAGCTAAGCTGTGCCAGATTCTTGATCCACGGAAACTGAGCATTAATAAGTCAGTGTTGTTGGTGGTAATTAGTTACGCATCAAGAGAAAACTAATACACACAGTTAAGGCATGGCACAGTCAGGGTTGAAACACAGGTCCACCTGCCTCCAAAGCTGATTTTCTCGTCTTTTATACTGTGTAACATCATACTTTGTTTGTCTGTTTGCTCATTTGGTTCCATGAGGGGAGGGCACTGGTAGAAGGGAATATGAAAGACATTCAGATACAATGCCTAAGATCTGAGGGAGTCCCTTCAGCCTTGGGTGGTGGCAGTAACAGACCAGTAAAAGAGTGGGGAGCCTCTCAGTGTTGGAAGATGAGGGATAGAAGTGGGCAAGCATCTTTTCTCCTCTTTCTCAGGAAATAGGTAGAGGGAACTGGGGGTAGCGGCGTTCACATAGGGCAAGCTAAGAACACTGGCTCCCTAGTATGGGATGAACCACATGAAATGGCCATTGTGATTGTTTCTGATATCCAGAAATGACAATTACATATGATTCAACCAGCATATGCAAGAACGAGGCTCAACCAGTAGTTAGGAAATGCCAGGTCAGAGACCAGAAGCAGGAAATAAGCCAAGAGTTCTGCAGGGAAGGACTTCTTTGAGAGGCAGGAGATGTAAATGGGGACATTGTCACGGCAAGAATCGAACAACTTGGTGTTCAGAGCCAGGAGGAGCAATGCCAGTGACCAGGTTCATGCCTCAGCCACTGGAGATTTTAGCTAAGGGCTCTGCACAACTGTGGGAAGGATGAGCACCTATGAAACCCGAGATTCATCTTCAAATCTCTAACTTTGACCTAGTGACATCCTGTGCTATGAAAGCGGAAGCACAAGGCAGAGAGGCCAAGGCTGGGATGCGGATATACCACTGCAGGACTAGCGTAAGGGTCATAAATAATATACGTCACACACCTGGCACAGTCCCTGGCACACGATAAGTGCTAAATAAATGGCAGCATCATTGTTCGGCACTATGTTAGACGACAGAAAACTGCCTTGCTTACGTAAGTTGAAGGTAAGGGCGAGTCATCTCTAAATACAAAGACAAAAAAGAAAGGCAGGAGGCCCTGACTGGGAACACCAGAATCGGGCTGGGAGATACTTAATTCTTTAGTCACTGAAATTCTTCTTCTGGGGCAGCTCAGGGGAAGGGACAGCACCTCGCCCAGCACCTTGGCAGAGTTGTTATCTTGCTCCAGATCACTTGGCCATCAAGCAGGGCTCTCTGTCTAAAGGATGGACCGGCTTGTGGTTTTTATCACATGAGCCCACAGATGGGATCCGCTCTGAAACAGTCATTGTTCTATTTAGGCTCCCTGGTCAGCAGCAGGCTCTGGGGTGGATGGTGTGCCATGGGTCCTGTGAAGCAGGTCTAATGAGAGAGAGCTCAACACGGCCTACCTGCTGCTCAGAGATGTGCCCAAGAGCCCTCGGGAGCCTGTACTGTAATTACTGTCGTTCCAGCCACAGAGTCCCCCCGGCAAGTGATTTCACATGTAATTATCCTCGAGATAAGAATGACGTTGCCCATCCTCCTCCTAGCCCTTCTTCCTCCCTTCCTCCCTCTCCTTTTATTTTCCTTCCCTCTCCATACGCCTTCTTTCCCTGCATCTCCCAAACAAGTCCAATAAAGTCCACAGCAGGAGGCAGAGGGATCAACCCCAAGGTCACCTTCTACCCCAGCCTGGGGCTGCTCTCCCCGTGGGGAGAGGCCTGTCATGTTCCCTGACATCGTCAAAGAAAGCCTGGATAATGGTATTTTCCCCCACCTTCCTCCAGACAAAACTCTTTGACTTTCTATCTTTAGATCAACTGTCTCTTCCTAAAAGCTCATCTTGGGCTCAGGAAGGGAATAGAATGATTGATGGAGGAACCAGGGCAAAGCTCTGGCCCACATAGGTCAGAATGGTTGTGACACGGCCAAGATTCTATTAACTCTTCACTGATAACTGGCACGTGACAGTACGAATGAGTAACTGAGACTCTGCACTAAGTTAAATGTTTCATAGTTTTATTCAATCCTCACAACCCTAAATGGTAGGTACCATTATTATACACATTATATAGATGAGTAAAGCTAAAGGCCAGGGAACTCTCCCTAGAGCCCATCGCCAATAAGTAGCCGAACTCGGATTCCAACTTGGTCCACATAACACCTAGTCTATGCACTTAATAGCCCTGCTCCATTACTCCCCCTCTATCTAGACAGACTTCTACCCGCATCATTGCAGTGACGATTTCACCATGCAAGCGATAAACCAGAATTCTGTCGTGCAGCTCCCCAACACTCATTCAGTGCCCCCTTCTCACCGATCAGACAGCCACGACTCACTTGTTCTTAGGTTGCCCACGGCATTTCCATTGGTTCCCCAGCCAGGTCCATCTTACTTTGCAAAAGGAAGCAGGTAACATATCTGCATTTCAGGAGAAGCAGGTAACACACCAGGATCTCAGAACCAGCTGCAAAGCACCAGGGAACACCAAAGGGAAAAAGGGTTTGGAGAAAGAGCCCTTCTTTTGCCTCCCCAGTCACAGGATGAAAGACTCTTAACTATACTGTGGGGTGCTTTCAATGACCCAGGGGTTAGCCATTGGAACGCTAGAAAAGGAGAAATGGGCATGCAGTTCAGGGAGCCTTAGCTGGAGCCTCTGGGCAGTTGTTTAAGAGCTATACCTCCTACACTGTTGGTGGCAATGCAGTTTGGTGTAGCCATTATGGAAAACAGTATGGAGATCCTCAAAAAACTAAAAATAGACTTACCATACGATCCAGCAATCCCACTCCTGGGCATATATCCGGACGGAACTCAAATTCGAAAACATATATGCATCCCAATGTTCATAGCAGCACTATATACAATAGCCAAGAAACAGTAGCCATGGAAACAACCTGAATGTCCATTGACAGATGACTGGATAAAGAAGCTGTGATATATTTATACAATGGAATACTACTCAGCCATAAAAAAGAATAAAATAATGCCTTTTGCAGCAACATGGATGGACCTTAGAGATTATCATTCTAAGTGAGGTAAGCCAGAAAGAGAAAGAAAAATACCATATGATACCACTCATATGTGGAATCTAAAGAAAGAAAAAAAGAAGACACTAATGAACTCATCTGTAAAACAAACAGACTCACAGACATAGAAAATAATCTTATGGTTACAAGGTGGAAAGTGGGTGGGTGGGAAGATTTGCAAATATTAACTACTATATATAAAAACAGATAAAAAAACAAATTTCTTCTGTATAGCACAGGGAACTATATTCAATATCTTGTAGTAACCTATAATGAAAAAGAATACAAAAACAAGTGTGTGTGTGTGTATATATATATGTATATGTGTGACTGAAACATTATGCTGTACACCAGTAATTGACACATTGCAACTGAGTACACTTCAATTTAAAAAAAAAAAAAAAAGTACTATCAGTGGACCAGGACTAAGGAGACTGGGCAATAAATGAGGAGGCCAATAAAATACCTGTCATAAAGCAACTAAACTGAGAGAAAGTGGCCATATTATTTTTTTGGACCCTCATCTAACTTGCAAACAGGAAAGGAAAGCTATACAATTACAGTCCATATATAACAAAGCTGTTTAATGAGTTCTGGCTGCCTTCCACCTCAGAAGCTGTGGGTCAGTGTCCTGAGGACCATTAACCCCGCCGGCAATGCTCTTCTCACACCAGGCCTTTGACCATCAGTGTGACACCCTTCACTCGCTGAAGTCTGGAGTAGGCATGATGCAAGGCATGGGTATTAGCTTCCTGCAGCTGCTGTAACAAATTATTGCAAGCTCGGTGGCTTAAAACACCAGAAACTTATTCTCCCACAGGTCTGGAAGCTACAAGTCTGAAATCAAGGTTGTTAGCAGAGTTGGTTCCTCCCTCGGAGGTTCTGCGGGGAATCTATTCCATGCTTCTCTCCTAGCTTCTAGTATTTGCCAGCAATCCCTAGGCTTGCAGCTGCATCAGTCTGCAACTTCATCTCTGTCGTCACATGGCCTTCTTATAATGACACGTCATAGGCTTTAGGGCCCACCCTAACTGAGTGCCACCGCACCGTAACTGATTACATCTGCAGAGTGTTTACTTCCAAACAACGTCACGTTCTGAGGTTCTGGGTAGACACAGGAGGGAGAGGACTCTCTTCAACCCAGTTCAGTTTGTCCATGGCATTTCTGGCAGATTTCACATAACAGCAAGGAGAGAATTTGGGCTCCTCGAGGGGAGGGCTCCGGCCAGCCTCAATGCTGGCAGGGAGGTGGAGGGGAGAGACCACATGAGCAGTGGCCATGTCAGACTGAGGCAGCACCCCTGCGTCTAAAACATTTCACAGAAATCAAGGCCAATGAAGGAAAGAAAGTCATGCAGAGAACTAAGGCAACTTCCCCCATAGCTCAAAACAGACCGGACCCCTTCCCCCTTCAAAGGGCGATGTTTGAACTATCCAGATAAAATGCTGGGTAACTCAGTTCATCTTACACCCCCGTTCCCCAAACTAATGTGGGAAACAGGCAAACATCTTCAATCTCCTTTCATCTCCCTTCTAAGCCCGAGAGGGCTGGGGGCAGGCTGGTGGGCTGGCTCTGAGAGGAGAGTGGAGCTCTCTCAGCCTCCCACTCAGCCAAGAACAATCCCGGGCAGGGGACTCATGGCAGAGAGCAGGGAAGAACGGAGTGAATCCTCAGGTTCCCCGACGGCAGCCCTCTCTGCTAGTGGGGACTCAGTTCTGAGGCCTTCAGGGAGGTGCTGTGCAGAACTGCATCCAATCTGGGCTAAGCAGATTAGTTCCCTCCCAGTGAAAGGTTCTGGGCAGCTGAGCAGGGCAGCTCCCTGCACAGTGGCAGGGGGCTGTCATTACCAGTCCCAGATAGGACATAATTACATGATCCCTGGAGGGAGCTCCTAATTGAATTACAGGGTATCTCCAGAGCATCAAAGGCAGCCTGCACTCAGAGGTAGCGGAGCAGCCCAGGAATGGACCTTCTGAGGAACTGGTGCTGGGCAGGGGTCAGGCTGTAGGGGAGCTCGGCTATGAAGCCAGAGTGCTCCGTGGATCTCTTCAAAACTGAGAGAGGAGAGGAGGAAAGCACAGAGAGCGGGGATGACGGGTGCTCCCTGGTCCTCATACCTAAGAGATGTGTTCCGGTCCCACATCCCAGGCTGCTGAACCTGGAGGTGGTACACAGCTAGAGAACATGCAAGGAATTCACTCCTTTCATTCATGTATTTATTCACTCATTCAACATTCTTTGTGTCCCTATGATATGTGATGCAGAAGAACCAGGTGCTGCTCTGATCTGAGGACCCAGTCCGCCTGGGGGCCACTGACTCCTGAGGTCAACTTCAGCTTCTATCTGTGCATGCCCCAAAGGCCGAAGCCAATCAGCCCTTCTTCTTAACAAGTCCTTCTGAGTTGACTGGAGGAGGGGGTGTGCAAGTCACCTCTAATGATTCCAAATCAAATCCCGACAAAAGGCAGGAGGAAGTGTCTCTGTGTAGCTGTAGGCTTGGGGGTCCCTCCTCTATAGCAACTCTCACCCACACTCCCTTCCCTGCCACGATGGGGACACCCTGAAGACAGAAATGAGCCTTTTCTCACTGTGCTCAGCCCACAGTATGAGCTCCATGAATGTCTGCTGATTGTACCCTGAGCGACTGCCACCAGTCTCCCCACCTCCGCCCCTCTGTTGCTCCCGGCCCCACAGACTTGGACGGCTTTCGTGGGCTGTCTAGGGGCTGTAGCTAAGAGCCATCTGCTCTTTCTTACCGTCCTTCTCCAACCCTTGGTCCTGGATGTCCTCAGCCACCACGGACACAGCACCAAGAGGCCCCCTCGATCTGAACACATGGCCCTAAGCCAGCCTCGCCCTGTTCCCCAGGCAGCAGGCCAAAGCATCCTCTGTTGGTAGTTCCTGATGACGAAGCGACACAAACAAGAATCCGCTGTGCACCGGCTTGGGCAAGGGTGGGTCTGAGCCAGCAGTCAAGACTGATGAGTCCAGATTTCTGAGCTGGGCATTAAGGAGTTTACTTGGCCCTTGCCAAATTCCTTGGGCCCAGTTGCCCCTGAATTAAAGGACAGCCAACTCTTGCTGTTAAGGAAGAGGTGTTGGATGTCCTCTTAACTCTTTCCATATGAGAAGAAAGCCTGCTACTCTCAGCTTCATGACCTTATTCTGATGCTAAAATATGTAACGTAGTTGAAAAATGTGTGATTTATAAGCAAAAGATCTAGGTTTGGATACGAAGCTCTGTGTTCAAGGTAAATTACTTAATATTTCTTAAACTCAGTTACCTAATCTGAAGAAAGTGATATTAGCCCTAAAAGTACGACAAATCCTTTACTTTCAAAAGTGGAATTTTATGTTTCCATACAAATATTGAATGTTCTATGATGTAAGAAAAATAACAACAATAATAGTCATCTTTCCCCAAGCTCTGAACAATGCTGAAGCCTAGATGAGCAACACTGGGTCCTATGTTCTGAGACAGCCTCCAGAATGTTCTTACCTCCCCAGGGGGTCACCCTCCTCAAAACAACTTTAAACAGTTAGTGCCTAATATTTTCGAAGCATTTTACAGCAGCTAGTTCCTTTGAAAGTCAGCCCGTAGCTGCGTTCACACTACTCTCTCCACAACCCCCAAAATAGAAAGCCTGTCTTCTTCCAACAGTCCACACAGGTTAATTAAAATGTCACTCGTCTCTACTTTCGCTAGAATTGTATCAGCTGATGGTTGTGACACCAGTTACCTTTTTACATATTTTATGAAAAATGGAAATCTCATTAATTTTCAGCTAAAAATCTTGTGAAATATGGGTTCCATGACAAGGGGATGGACAATTAAAATGGCCTGTGGCAGGAAGCTGCTTGGGAGCCACTGGTCTGGTTTATGAAGCCCCACTAGGTTAGCAGGGGTTCTGGAAGATTCTGGTCTAATAAAGTTTTCTGCTTCATGTGTCCAGTGGGGATTTATGTCCCTATGGATTCATCCAGGGAATGGAAGACAGTTCTGTGTCGTGCAGGATGAAGAGAGTGATTCAGTGAGGTTTTTCCCATTAGGACTGGCCCGGTAATGGAGAGAGAGTGGCAACTTCAAACTCATGCATCTCAGGGAAATGGAGGCTCCTACTTTCTTCATCCCATGAAGTTCTTTGCATCTCTCATCCCAGGACTAGAGTTGGCAGACTTGGCTTTTCTTCTCACACCCACCACTGAGTCCAGAAACAGCCTCAACAGTCCTTTCCAAGATGGCCCCCTGGACAGCCACTCCGGACTGACTGGAGCGGACACAAAAAGAGCCCTATTTTACACCCGCTCCTGTGCCCTGGGACGTGGGCACCTGAGTCCCCCACTGTGGCACCTGGAACTAAGAACACTCTGGCTTCCGGGGAGTTCCCGGAAAGGCATCAAGTTACAGCTGCAAAGATAAAGGCGGTGGGTGGGGGGGGTCCCTGCTGGCTCCAGCTAAGTCCAGCTGACCAACTGTCTAGCAAGGGAGGGTGGGGAGGGAAAGGCTGTCATTCTATCCCTGGTGAGCATGAGTGGCAGGGAAACTTTCTGTCTTGGTCGGGAACACAGGCTGCTCGGAAACCCAAACCCAGAAGAGGCTTTGAAAATGACTCAGTACCCAAACAGTACACCTATAATGACAGCAGATTACTTTCTGACGCGAGTCTCCTGGAGAGGACGGACCAGAAGAGAGCAAAGGGGGAGGACTGACCCTGGTAGCCTTGAGATCTGTGCCACTGAGCATCACCCACTAGGAATGCTTTCTGTTGCTCTGGGTAGAAGCCAGTTTCATCTTGGCTGCTGAGGCTGCGGCCAGCTTGATGGACAGGATGGGGCTGCGGGCTCCAGAGGTGGCTACTTCTCCCGCTCTCCAGCCCACTGCCCCCTCGCAGACCACTGTAAAATCAGTGCTCTTTGAGGCACTGCAATCTCTTATGCTGTGTCAGTTTTGAGGTGACAGATGACTGTCTGACCTGGGACTGCCTTCTAAGTGACACTGTTCACCACTTGGAGACCTAACTGCTTAGGTAGCTTATCATGGAAACGCCATGGCAACTTCATTTTCCCACCCCACCACCCAGTTACCGTAGATTAACTGTCAAGTTGGGGGTGCGGGGGGACCTTGGCTTGACACAGGGCAACCACATATCTGGCCAGTGGCCTTTGATATAGTTAGGTTGGACCCAAAAGGCAGGGGAGGGGGACAACAGATTGAGAATCTGAGCTAGAAGAATAGAAAGATCTTTCCAGGTAGGAGCTGAGAGCATATATGGAGAGAGGAGCCACGAGATAGGACTGTTGGTCTGTGAGGTAGCACTATAAGCCAGAAGCAATAAGGGAGAAAGCCACGGAGAGAAGCAGAGATGCTGGGAGACAGAGACCACGTGGCCTTGAGCATCAGAAAGAGAAGGTGGTCCTTAGGGCTCCCTCAGCCTCAGATGGCTTTCTGATACCAGCTCCAGTCTGTGCTGGAGCCTCATAATTCAACCCTCTTGTCTCAACTTACAGTCAAACACTTTGTGGTGAAGGAAGAAAAGAGCATCAGAGTGAGTGGTTTGTTTCCCGGGAGATAGCAGTCTTCTCGGCGTTATCGGGAGGCGAGTCCCTTCTGTCCAAATGACAAGCTTTCTTAAGGGATACTCACAGCTCGTTCTTGGTCACTTGAAGAAATCATAGATCAGACAGTAGACAGAAGGCAATCCAAGCACAGATGCCAATGGCGTGAGGGAAGGGGATGTAGGGGAAATGATAGGGATAAAAGAGGAGACAGGACTAAAGGAAGCAGGGAGGAAGGCTCTGCGTGCGAGCAGGAGTGGAATCCACCGCACCAGCACCTGCAGCGCCTGGAGCACATACAGCAGAGGAGGAAAAGATGCAGCAGAGGACGTCTGGGAGAGAGGGCAAGTGTAAGAGAAGGGTTTACAAACAGAAAGGAAGGTACGAGCAGAGCAAGACAGTGAACTCATAGAAGATCTGCAGCCAGGGCCATGGTTACCCCTAGGGAAGGTGGCAGAGCAAAATGCTACATCACCACGACTCAGAGAGAAACCACGTGGGGTATACGAGGGGGAAACCAAAAAGTAGACAAGTCAACACCAAGAGCTCGGGAAAAAAAGATGGACCGCTAGGGAGAAACGGCAGTATTAGTCCTCTGTAATCTGTAGTTCGTTTCATAGCCAAATTCTGAGTAGTTACTGTCAAGATGGCACTGATTTTGAAAGCACCAACGAAAGAACCTACAATAGAGTGTTCTCTGTATCATAACTAACTGATTCTTCATGAACCACCTTGCCACCAAGTGATAAATGAACTGGGCTCAGGCAAGGACAGGTTAATGTCCATACATGCTGACCCTTAGCTAGAGGGAGTCAGGATGGTGCCATGTTGATAACTGAACCCCAGTATATACATATACCTAGCGATGGCTCGGTTTTCAGAAAAACAAATTCTTCCACAAAGAATAAATTTTACTTTCAACTTTATCTCCTTCTCGACTTATCCAGATAACGTCCTACTTGGGTGCCTCGGAGGTGGTAGGGGTGGGAATAGAATTCCTGTGAATGAAAACTATCATGTCTCCTGAGTATGTTTACCTAGGGCTTTCCTTCATGGTCTTTCAGCAAAATCCTCACAGCATTTGATTCCTTCAAAATGTTTCTGGACAGCACAGAGTTTAAATATGGGGACTTCGCTCTGTTTGCAGTATGTAACCTCTCAGTTACATACTACTGGCTCTATGCCAGGACTTCTGGTTGGATTCTGGAAGCACAGTTTAATTTCTCTCAAAAAACAACAACAACAACAAGAAAACACCACCTCGAATACGCTGAAGACCACAGCTCTGAGTTCTACACCCTTCCTCATGGAGTCGACAGGGCCACAGCCCAGGGGTGGAGAAGACGTGAATGACCTTCCAAATACATCTGGGAAGTTGATGAGAGACTGGACGACAAGGAAGAGTCCTCCCCATTCATCCACTTCACTTTGCCCAAGCATCCGTCTCCATCATGCTTCTGAGTGAGTGAGGAAACTGACCTTAAGAGCCAGGAAAGTCGAGACGAACTAAGCAAGGCCCATGGCAGGATTTCCATCATCATTCCCTTATTATTGCCTGAAGCCCCAGCTAGCATCATTCCAAGCAGCGCCCAGGAGAGCCTGCTTTGCGGCTAAGACTGTTTCATCTTCTGTCTGGCGGGCCATGTGAACATCTCCAATCACAGTGTGCCTTTCTCCACAAACCCAACCTGACATTCACCCTGGTGGAATCTCTACCCCTGCACCACTGAGCTATCTCCTAGCAGAGGGCAGACCAATGTGAGAAAACCAAGGTCTGGCACATCGGATGCTCTGCTGTATATGGTCCCTGACCAAGTCAGGTACAAGGGCTTTTGCCAGATACATTGTTGCCAGGGATACTGCATCCTTAAACCCTAAAACAAATTAACCGGGAAGGCTCTGGACTTCCTGGAGATCGTTACAGACGTGTAAGGTTTAAGTACACTTGAGGTGCTTTATGGATCCTGGAGTTGGAATATATCATTCTTAGCCATATTCTTTGGCAATTTCAGTAACTAAGAAGAAAAGAAAGAAAATTTATCAGGACCTGGGACCTTTCTGGGCACAACACCCAAAGCTTCTGCTAAAAAGTCCGCCTCGCCTTTAGTCACTCCTTTAGGCCCGGAAGAGGGAGAGTTGTAGTTGAATAATCCTACTTGAAATATTTCACTGTTAAATCCCCCACCCTCATTCAACAACTGGCTTAGGCATGGAGTCTCTTCTTCAGGACCACTCTGAGCCAAGAACACAGCTCTCTATGAGTTCCACGAACCCATGGTCCTGGTGGCTGACTGTTTACCTAGAGCTAAAGAGGACCTTGTTACTGGAAGTCAGGCACGGAAGGCAGAAGGAAAGAGAAAGAGAGGGAGAAGTATCACTACGTCCACCACACGCCCACCCTCACTCAGCACACAGCTTGTAACTTTTCTCAAGCACAGAAAGGGCATTTGAGAGGCAAATAATCTTCCCCAGAGGCCAGAAAGAGACCATCCTATCACCCCGCTGAGCCAAAGGAAAAGAAAAAAGCCCACTGTGTTTTAGTCAGCTTGGAGAATGTAAAAACTGTGTCCTGGTAACTCCGGAATTGTGTAGGTTTTGCTGGAATGCCTTGGGGGCTGAAACTTTACAGAGCAAACACCCCTGGGAGAGAATGGCCTGCATCGTTCTGAAAAAATTTCATTATTTCATGGAACAAGGTCTAGCCTGAAGTTCACCATCACCAAAAGATGCCTCAGCTACACCTGTCACCTTTTTTCAGTGAAAGATCACTAAGATAAAGCTTTCTTAAAAATTTTCTAGGGGCTCAATAGTTTTCTTCCTGAATAGTTTCAAGGTGAACCAAGAGATTAAAAACAGTCCATAACATATTATTCTTCTTAGTTAAGACATTAGTTACATAATGCTCCTGGATGTGCACTTCCAGGGCATCTCTCACTCAAGAATTTCCATATTCTTTCCAAAGTTAACATTTTGATGGATAAAAATAAAATGGAAAGGTCCAAATCAAGAGGTGGAGACATGAAATCAGTAGACATGAAATTGATCATATCTACCTGTGTGACCTCGGACAAGTCACTCTGCATCTCTGAGTCTCAGCTTCATAATCTGTAAAAAGGAGAGGTCAGATACCTTCCAGTTTTAACGTTCTAATTTTGTTGGGAAATGTGTGGTACAGCTAATACTCCACCCTTCTCCGAAGGAGGCCTATGCTATTTAATTATAGTAGATCTTGGCATTTGCATATTTGACATCTGTGGCTCTGACTATTCCCAGAGACCCCAAAGGTTGATGAGCCACAATAATCTTATTTTGCAGAGAAGTGCTGTGAGTGTGGGAGCCAGTCACATGTTTACTGGGTGAGATGAACGTGCCGGCAAGCCCCGGTATCTCGGTGAGGTTTCGTTATTATCTGTGGTGGGCTCCGAGGCCAGAGTGCCCATGATGTGCTGCAGTGGTAGCCACAAGGGCGAGGATTCTTCTAGATCACGAAGATGCCAACAGCATCCCTCTCAAATGTCCCAAGTTCACTGTAACCTGGGTTTAAAGTAAGCATGTACCCATCCCCACTTCATCTGCTTCACTTCTGCATCGTCAGTGAAGGTCCCACACACAGCGAGGAGCCTGCATTCCCCTTTCATTGAACTTAACCACACCACTTGTCCCATGTGTTCTGACTTGCCTTTATACCCTGTACCCTCTCCACCGGAGAATGAGGTCCTTGAGAGATGAAATGCCAGCCTATCGTGGTCACTTATGTATCTCCAATACCTAGTCATGAACCTAGTATGGAGCAGATACATCATGTTTGCTGAACAACTGAGCGCCTTCTGTGAGCAGACACTGTGCTAAAGGTACATTTTCTTTATGTTTGTAAGTAGCACTTATCACAATCCTGAAGGATAGACATTATTGTTCCTATCATTCCAACAAAATATCTGGCACTCAGACAACCGAAGTGACCTGTTAAAGCTACGCAGCTGGTGGGTGATGGATTCACATCAGTTTGTCAGACTCCAAAGTTCATGTTTCCATCCTATCCTGGTGCTAAGGACCTCTTTGAAGAAGTAAAGCACAAAACCAAATGAGTGAGTTCACAGACCTAATGTTAATGATAGAGCACAGGCCTGGCTTCAACCGGAATAGATTCAGAGGAGTATGGTGAGGGCAAAATTGCCAATGCTACCAGGCTTGGTAGGCGAATAAAACTACACAAGAGGGACGGGTTAGAAAGGGAAATTGCGTCACACAGTTTCTGCCTAAGTACCTTGAGGGTTTCCATTTCAGTTTCCAGATTGGCATTGCAATTAGCAGGGTCTCAGGGCAAGGGCTAGAGTCTAGCTAAGATGGAGCTGAACACTGGAACTGGGAAGCAAGCATTCGTGACCCAATTATGCAAGTCCTTTGAAAAGCCACGATCCTTCCTGGGTTTCACGGTTTGATCAAGAGTATTAGAGCCTTTCAACTCTAACCTGGGGCCAGCAGCATCAGGGCTTATTAGAAATGCAGAATCTCAAGCCCTGCCCTAGACCTTTTCAATCATAATCTGCATTTCAGTGCGATCCCTGGGGGCTCATAAGCACATTAACATTTGAGACGCACTTCTCTAGGAGATAGTCTAAGGTCCTCTCTGGCTCTAATATTTGATGAGTTTCAATCAGTGATCTTCATGGAACCTAAAAACTATCATGCTTATTAATTAGGGTCACACAGAGATCCAAGTAACCAGATTACCTCAATTGTGTCTTCTGTAGAATACTCTTAATCACTGGCCATGTTTACTGAGCATATACCATGTTCGGGGAACACTGCATATACTATCTTGAATCACTGTAACAGCCCTGTAAGACAGACATTTTTATTCTCATCTTACCAATGAGGAAATAATCTCATAAGTTAATAAAATTTCCTCACTGCATCGTTAAATCAGTAGTCGAGCCAGAATAACCCAGAACACTGTACTTAAAGCCCATGGTTTTTGTTTGTTTGTTTGTTTGTTTTTGCCACATCATACTGCCTCTAGTTGTAAAATTACAATTTAAAGTGTCAAAGGTAGGGCTCCCTTTGTGAGAAAAGACTAGCAGGCTTTGGGCTCATTCTTTTGCAATGAAGGAGACCAAAAGGGCAGTCTAAAGTCTACTGAAGTCTAAAATACGACGCAAAGGAACAGATGGGAAACCCTAGAACACCTGGACTAGCATCTCAAACGTGTGGAAGTTGATATACATTTAGCACCAGCACCACCCAGAAGTGATCATTCATAAGGGTCATTTACACCAAGATAGTATTCAAGCTGAAAACACAAATAGGTTTGAGGAAGGATGAGTGATATTCAGAGATCTTAGGTGCACAAATTGATTATTAATGAAATGAAGAAATTGGGATCCAAGCTTCGGACCTCTCAAAAACTACCCTTCGGTTCCCTTGGTAGATAAGTACTGAATAGAAGGAACTACAAGTCTGTCCAATTACGGCTAATGCTGTGGTCTTGATGCTATTCAATGCCTGACAATAACCTCTTATACACTGACATTGGCATATATACGTGTGAAATTTCATGGCGTGTTTCTTCCTGCCAAGAGACGGAAGGGCCTGTTTCTCATTTGTATGTATAAACACTCTCCCCAGAGCACATATAACTGGACAGTATTCTCCAGAAGGTACAGGTTTTTACTTATGCTAACAAGTCATTATCCTTCCCAGCAAAATGACTAAACGGAGCTCTAATAAATCAATTTATCAGTGGCTGTTTCACTTCAGGGGACAATATCCCCTGTTCCATCTTTGGCTAGTGCAAATATGACCTACATTGAACACCTATGTCCCTTGCTCAGAAAAGTTCTAGAGCTGGGAGAAACTGCAAAAAGATCTCACCTTGCCTCTTGTCAAGGAAAGTATTGTTATTCTCACTTTACAGATGAGAGTTTTCATTTCCCATTGGAAGTGTCTTTAGCAGGTTCTTGGAGTGGTTGACATCCCCCACTTTCTCTATGCCCCTTTTGTTCTCCACACCTTCCTCTGCTACTGCTTACTGCTTGTGGACGTGAACAGGAATTCAGAGACGAAGTTCCCCTTTCTCATCCCCGCCCCTCTTGACCACCCTGGAAAGCCTCCCCTCTCATAAGCTGAAAGTCCTGGGGAAAGTCAATCTGCTTTCTTCTTCAAAGATATCCACCCGAGAAAAGAACAGAACACCCAGTACAAGAGGCCTCAGAGTGACAGAGGCAACGGAAGTGTAAGACCCACGGTGTCTGAAGGACTACGTGGGCCAGTAACCTAGAAGTATTTTAGGAGAATTCTGGACTGTGAAGAGAAATGACCACACAGAAGATGTCTGTTTTCCCCACAGTTTCTAAGAGGCTTCTCCTTCACTGCTTAGCCAGATTTTGGAACTTAGACCTGTGACTAAGACAGATGGCCGCTGCCCTGGGCTCTGCTTCTCCAAGATACCTTTAGGACCCAAACCATAGTGACTCATCTCACCTAGACTGGGCGAGCCTCACACTATAAACTAGCCTATTGGTGTCTAAAGAGACTGCCAAGTTTTAATCAATTTTGCAATTTCCAAATTGAAGGAAAGGTGCCTGAAATCTGGTTATACAATACAACTGCAAAGTGGTACTGGGGGTGGGGGGAGCCAATGTCACTTACTTTGTTGAGGATGTCCTGATTGGGTTATCACTGTCTCAGAATGGAAAAGATTGACTTCAAAGCTCATATAAGCCCTTGGAATGAGAAGAGGAGGAAGGAGAGATCCAAACCATCTCCTAGCTCTTGCTTAGTCACAAGAATTCCCCCAAATCTGACAGCAGAACTTCTAGAAGTCATCCCACACCTCCAGCAGCCATCATTTTGAGTTTCAGTGGACAACATGTTCTGTGTCCCTAGATTCTGCCATGGGATTCCTTGCCCCAAAACAATTTAAAGTGAAAAGACAAAAGGAGAGTTTGGAAGCAGAACCTGGCAGTAGTGTCTGCTGATTCTGCACACCTGTGATAGAACCAAAGTTTGACATTAACATGGATACAAGAAAAAGTTTTAAAGAGTGGTGCAGAAGGAGAGAAGGAGGTGGCAAGGGATGGAGAGAGATCGGATGTGTAAAGGCTACTTACACAGTTTCATCATTCTTGAATTCCAACTCTCCATATGTGTCTTCAAAATCCTCTCCACCACCCTTGGCTGTCCCTTCTACTGTCCTAAAGGGGACGATGACTGTGCCCCGGGCACCTGATGTCCGCAGAACCTTGACCTCCAAGACACCAATACTTTCACTGACATGAATCGTGTCACATTCAAAAGTGAAGATGCCTGCGTGGTCATCATCCAAGATCGTGACTGTGGCCACACAAGGGGACGCCAGGATAGCCTGAGGCAAGGGAAGACTATTGAGTACTATTGGAGGCATCCCCTCCTCTGGCGGCTCCTCCTCTAGGCGAACATTGCTCAACCTCACAAAGAAGTGTTCGTCCTCCTCAAAAATGTCATCATCAATGATGCCCACGGAGAACTCCTTCTGGGTCTCTCCTGGCTTCAGGACCACAGTGCCCTCTGTGAACTCATAATCAGCCCCTGCGTTGGCAGAACCATCCTCTGTTTTGTAGTCCACGTACATGGTCTTGGACGTGTCCCCCCCTTTCCTCACCACTGTCAGGAGTACAGCCCCACAGTTCTCCAGGCACTGATAAGAGCATGGGTCAAAGAAGACCTTGGAGACAAAGTCCTCAGGCTCATCTGCATGCACCTCGCTCATGCTGGAGGCCTTTTTGGCTTGTTCTGCTGCGTGTTTCTTCAGGATATTGCCTGCGCCAGTCATCATCCGAGTGGCTTGGATCCGGTAGAAGGCACGGCTCTTCTGTTGATGGGAAAGAGCATAGTAATTGGCCATCTCTACCAGCTGATCTAAGTCCTTCTCTGGGTGCTTCTGTTTCAGATCCTTGAGAATCCGGATCATCTCCCTGCGGGACTCATCCACTTCCTTCCCTTCCAGGGACACCAGGTTCCCATCTAGGAAGTGGGAGTTCATCATTTTCCCATCCATCTCAATGCCCTTGGGGTGGTCACCCTCAGTCTCTATGATGATTCCTCGGTGTTTATCTGCACGGTACTTTTTGTGCATGTATTTGTAGAAGAGCAGTCGCCTATCTGCCACCCAGGCCAGAAGGACACACACCGGAAAGAAGAAGAGAGTGAGGAGGCCTTCCCAAACCTGGACCACACCAGGAGAGAAGACTGCCAGGATCATATAGAGCCAGATGTAGGCAAAGATGCTCCAAGCAGCAGTGACAAAGAAGACTCGTAGGTGCTTGATCTTGCGAGTCTCTCCATCGGGGATCACATAGACACAGATGCCAATGATAATGAACATGTTGAAGGCTGCACTGCCCACAATGGTTGAAGGTCCGAGTTCACCAGCAATGAACCCATGACCACACACCTCAATTAGAGAGAGGAGGATCTCAGGAGCAGAGGAACCCAGGGCCATGAGGGTCAGGTTGGAGACAGTTTCATTCCAGACCCTGATCGTGGTTGTGCTGGTCTCTCCATTGGGCTTTTTGATAGTCACCTCTCTCTCTTGAGAAGTGATGACTTCAATAGATGCCATGAAGCGATCAGCAATGATGGACACCCCCAGGAACATGTATATCAGGGCCACAAAGTAGACAATGACCCTGGCAATCTTGTCACCAAGGGAAGGGTTCTCCGGGTACCAGATTGGTAAGATGACACCCTCCTTGCAGTCCGATGACCCTGAACAGGACTCATTGTTCTGCCCTGTGTTGGGCACATCCCCTGAGGTGCCAGCCTCTGCCCGAAGACCATTCAGGAAGAGCACAAAAGTAATCAGCCCAAAATGGAGGAAGGCAGAGGTGAGAGGCTGCAACCTTAACCACGCCATACACGAGACTTAGCCGCTGGCTTCCACCACAGCACCAGGGGTCCTCCTGACAGGCCAGAGACCTAGAAAAGACCAGAGAGGCAGAAAAAGGCATAAAGGATAAGGATGACAGCAAATGGCAGGTTCCCACCAATACAAACTGATTCTTCACCCTGAGCGACATACTGCACTGACATACGGGGCAGTCTCTCACTTGGAAAAATAGATGTCACCGAGAGGCACAAATAGCTGTTCTGTCCTCGGGACCATCTGGTAGACTCAGTTGAAAAATGGCTTAAAATACTGGGAATACTGGTAATGGAAACTTAAGCGATACCCTTCTAGTCCTGACTCCCAAGCCCTCTGCTATCTGTGAGAGTTCTCAGGAATCAACTTAAAATCTTCATCCCTACAGACACTGTTTCTAGAGTTTTAAGCCTTCCCTACCACACCATCATCAGACTCAAGATACTCAAGAATTTTGCATAACATAGGTTTGCAAGAGTACATACTGAATTGAACCCAGATATAGCACCTGGCTCTGCGTGCAGCAGAGCCTGGTTGGGAAAAATTTCTTCCCCAGATGAGAAATTTATGGAGGTGAGCCATGATTCTGAGATTACTTGGGAAATCAAAAGAGCTGATTCTGTAGTGAATACGACCTGCCATGTAGATCGCCCGAGGCCCTGTAAGCTGTGCCTAACACCCAGTCCACAGCAGCCCTTGGACCTTCAGCAAAACATGCTTATGAAAGAGTTTAGGCATCCAGTTACAGGAAGATGAGGATCAGCCAGCCACTCAAATTCCAAACACCAAACACAGAACGGGGCCAAGTGGTAGAAATCCCTATAAATAACATGCAAGTGGCTCTGAAATAAGTCTTTTTGAAACTGCAGGCAAGATTTCAGGGTGAAATGCGGCCTCATTTGCTGGCCTCAAGGCACTAAAAGGTGAGCGTGAGTTCAGAATAATGGGAAGAAATTCAACCAAAACTATAGACTCATCTTTCTGCTTATTGCCTTTCTACTCATTTCCTCATTCAGAAGGAATGAGAATGCACATTCAATACCTTAAAAAAAAGCAATTTTTGCATTTTTCCACTTCTGCTACAACCATGTAGGGTACTGTTAGTAATGAAGGAATGCTGCCATTCCCTACCCGCTCCTCCTCCTTCTCCGCTGTTCCCCAGCTCAGAAAACAGCACGTCCATCCACCCAGTTTCTCATGCCAGAAAACCAGTGTTAGTCTGCAAGCGTTTCTCTCCCTCACGTCTCTTATCTGGTCCAGCGCTGAGTCCTGTCAACTCTCCCCCATCTCATCACCACCAACACAGCCCAAGCCACCATCACTCCCCACTAGAAGAATCTACTGCAATAGCATCCTAACTGAACTCACTCCAATGCTTGCTGTTTTCTATCCCATTTCCTCATACAGCCATAGTCATCTTAAAAAAAAAAAAACAAACCCAAACCTACTCCATCCCCTCCCTAGTTGAAGCCCTTCAGCAGTTTCCCCTTGTTCTTAATATAACGACCAGGTTCCTTACTGTGACCTGCCAAGCCTCGCATGAGCTACCTTCTTCCTCCTCTGCCCCCTTCATCTCTTGTCACTGTCCCTCTCCCTGCATGTCAGCAATAATGGCCTTCACATCAGGTCCTGGATTACACCAACTTATTTCCCATCTCAAGACCTTTGCACATGACACCATCCATGACCAAAATGACAGTGTCTTCTTGTACCCCCACTCTTAACAATGCTTCAGGTCTCAGCTTAAGTGTCACCTTCTCAGAAGAACCTTCCCTCACCCTAAAAATGGTCAACTCCTTCTTTACTTTTCCTTCGTGGCATAAATGGTAAAGTTTTGAAATTACATGTGTATTTGTGGGGTTATTTGATTAATGATTCACTTATTCATTAAACTATGAATGACAAAGGCAAAGACTATGTCTACTCTGTTTATCATGGCATCCTAAGTAGGTAGTCAGTAGATACTCAATTAATGCACATTCTGGAATAAATAAATGTGGCTCTAAGGGAAGCTTTCTCGGTGCTATGACCTCAATTGTGTCCCCTCCAAGATTCACACATTGAAGCCCTAATCCATAATGTGACTTTATTTAAAGACAGGGGATTTACGAGGTAATTGAGGTTAAATGAAGTCATAAGGGTGGAGTCCTAATCCAATAGGATTCATGGCCTTATGAGAAGATCAGAGAGAGAGAGATCTCCTTATATGAGGACATAGGGAGAAAGTAGCCAGCTGCAAGCCAGGAAGAGACCTCTCTCCAGAAACCAAATTGGCCAGGATCTTGATCTTGGAATCCCAGCCTCCAGAACCGTGAGAAAATGCATTTCTATTGTTTAACCCATTCAGTCTACGGTATTTTGTTATGGCAGCCTGAGCAGGCGAACACTCAGAAATCAGCCTTCATTCAAGTCATTTTATGATCTGAATTGTAGCCATTTGCTCTAAGGAAAAATAGAGAGATCTCATGGACAGATCCTGACTAGATTTTCGAGGCTCTGTAGGACCTCTGTAAAGGCTTATACTCAAAGAGAAATTCCCTTTGGGTCACAGCACATCCTGGTGCCTACTGTAATCCTGAAGGCCTTCCTTCCAACGGGCTCTGTGGATTAATTTGGTTTCATATTTCCCAGAATGGCAGCCAGCTACTGAGGCCCACATTCCCTGTTAGTCCAGGTACCACGGGTCATCCCAGCAGGTTCTTGGGGCTCTGACCTCACGCCGAGGAGAAGAAGCCATGAGAAGGGCTGCGGAAGAGTAGCGCAGTTGAAGGTGTTCAGCATTTATATTCCAAGGCTCAGAAAGCTCTCAGAGTCTGTGAAGAACACAGAGCCCCTATTCATGGGCTTGGCATTTATCCACCAGGAAGAAATGTGGACAGAGTCGGATCTTGGCTCCTTGCCTTGACCTCTGAAAACCCAACCCCTTGTGAATTCTGATAAGCCCCGCGCAGGGGAAGACAGAAGGTGGGCACAGCTGGAGCGGCTCTCTCATCAAGAGCCAACATGGTGACAGGCGGTGGCAGCTGCGTGGCTGGCCAACCCCAGAGGGGCGGGCTATCCGCAGGTTAGGGAAGAGGGCTGGCCTGCTGCAGGCAACAGATGTGGAGGCAGTAGTTATCCCGGTTAATGGGGGACAAGGACTCCTGCTTCTCTCACCCACTGGGAGAATGACGGTGGATCATGGTCTTTGTTCCCCTTGGTCCTGCCAATACCTGTGGCAACAAGGCTCTATGGGGACTCTCCTATATGGGGTCAGAATCAGAGGTCAGTTTGAAAAGAATGTTCCCTGAGAAAACAAATGAACCGAAGGAAAGGACAAAAGAAAACAAGGCAAGAACATGACTAGGAAATGCCTGCACCAAGTTTTTGGAACTGAAGGTGGAAAATGACCCACGGATGCCTAGTTCTTTCCAGCCCTGCCAGGAGATGGTTTCTGCCTGAGAAGTTAAGAGGAGGAGGGGACGTCTCTGATGAGCAAGCCAACGGTCATTTTATTTGTGCCCTTGCCCCAGCCCCAGACACCAACTGAGACAGATCCTAATCTCCTGGGGGTCCACCGCAGCCCCTTAGAGACCCAAGTGACCTTCAGTGGTTCCAGAAGGCTTTTAGTCAGTCTTAAGGCATACTCAGGGATAATGATCAGCTTCAGACCCCTTCTAGAACTGTCCCAAATTAGGAAGATATCAATAATAGTAACTGACACTTGTAAGTGCTTATTGTGAGCTCACACACAGATGACATAAAATTTACGGTTTTAACCATTCCACTTTACTGATTCCCAATTTGTTGCAGAATGTCCAAGAGCCCTAGTCAACTTCTCGTCTTCGGTGGACTTAGAAGCAATATGACTGCCCCACAGAGCCCCATGGGACAGACCAGCCATTTGGTAGAGTTGCCTGGTCCCCAGGTTTCCTGGGGGTGTCTGGTTGCCCGATGTAGTCTCCCATCCGAATATTCTCCTTCCCGTCAGCTCAGTTCAACAAACATTAACAAACGCCTGTGTTTTGCCAGGCTTGGTACTAGATGCTGGTCGGCAAAATAAAAAATGATGCAGGGTTTGCCCTTGAAGGTACTGTCTAGCAGGGGCGGATAGCCACACACATGGGCAATTTTACTATCATCAGGGAAGGTGTGGGCAGAATGTTGCCGAACATGAGGAGGGCACTGAGCCAGCCTGGGGATTCAGGGAGGCGTTCTGAAGGAGGTGATCCCTGGAATGAGTCTTTAAGCAAGAGTGGGATTTAGCCAAAGAGAAAAAGAACAAAAGAAAAGAAAGAAAGAGAGAGAGAGAGAGGAAGGAAGGAAGGAAGGAAGGAAGGAAGGAAGGAAGGAAGGAAGGAAGGAAGGAAGGAAGGGAGGAAGGGAGGAAGGGAGGAAGGGAAAGTGGTAAGGGTTTTTGAGTCAAAGAGAACAGCCCAAGCTAAAACACGGAGCCGTGTGCATGGGATTATGAGGAATTCAGAGTGAGGCAGGATGGGGCAGCAGATGAGGCTGGACATGGAGGGAGGACCCAATTCATGGCAAGTCTTATATGCCAGGCAGAGAAGATGGGATTTTACCCCAAGTACAGTAAAAAGCCAATGACAGGATTCTGAACAGGAGAATGACATGGTCTGACTTGTATTTTGGGAAAAAGCAATTTGGCTAAAGGGTTTAGGATGGCTGGAGGAAGAACAAAACTAACGCAGGAAGATCAGTTAGAAATCTGTTGGAAACAGAACAGATACAGACAAAGAAGGTGGGCCTAGGACATATTCTGCATATGATGACCCTTTGTCCCCTCAGTTCAGCCCATGGTCTCTCATCTCTTTCCTGGACTATTTTCCTAACGCCCCCGGGGCCATCTGCAAGGTGTCTGTGTCCTCAGCAGTGGCTCCTGACATCTTTAATATCACTGGCAAATTTAATTAAAGTCACTGTTCCTCTGCTCTTCCAGATCATTAATAAAACAGTGCCACCAGGCCAGACTGAGCAAATTCTCCCTCCTGCTACGCCCTCCACTTTCTCCAATGGGAACACTGCTGCGGGCCTAGCACCAGCCTGGGTAGACTCGTCCTGCTCTGCTTCCAAATCTGGGCCCCTGCACAGGCGTCACAGCCAATTTACATTAAAGTTTTAGGTGCAGCCAGGCTGCACTGGATCTGACGTGTCACCCGAATCCAGGAACACTGCACCTTCTCCTGTACTTCCTCTGCCTACAGGGGATCAGAGTCTGCAGAGTTTTCTCCATGGTGATGCTCCCCCAGAAACACAGGAACTAAATTCCCTGCACTCTCAAGAGTAGGAAATAGGTGATCTCAGATGCTTAGGTATTTGGACTGCCACGCCTGGAACAAGGAAAACATAATGATGCTGTTTTCCGTGCATTATGATCTCTTTCAGTCTTCATGTAGGAAAAGTGAATTATTATCATCATGCCCATTTTACAGATCAGCAAATTTGAGCTCATAAAGGTTGAGGAATTTGCCCAACTCACAGTCAGTAAGTGGAAAAATAAGCATTTGAGTTCTGGCAGCCTGACTCCAGCGCACATGCCCTTAACCACAGTTCTTGGTATAAACCCCAGGTGTGGGGACACCTTTGAAAAGCAAAGGCCTGGGGAGGGGAGGGGGAGTCTTTCTGGATGGGGAGTCCTTGCTACAAGCTTGGAGGCTCTACCTACTGCAAGGCAGCTTGGAGCAGCAGTCAAGCCCCAAATTTGAAAGCAGGAGGAGGCAAGAACTTCCTTCCTAGCTGTGCCTCAACGAGCTGGGAGACTTTGAAGAGTCAGTGAACGTCTTAGGGCATCAGCTTCCTCATCCAGAAAATGTATGTGGGGTTGGATAATCGCCATAGTTCCTCTGAGTCAAAAAGGCTTTGACTGCAGGCAGGGGCCTCTCTCACAAAAGGCAAAAAAGGGAAGGGACACCTTTCAGTCAGACTGGCCCAGAGCAGAGTGAGAGCCAGGCGTTCCCAAGGAGAACTCAGAGGAGAAGAGATTAAGTTAAGGGAGGGTGGTAGGAAAAGGGGGCCCTAAAAAAGTAAAGGAGTGCCCATATTCTGGATTTACCAAAAGCATCTTGGATCAAACTCCTTTTTTAAACAACTGCTCTTTGAATGCCCATTTTGGGCCAAGCACTGTGCTAGTGATTGGGAGGCCAGCCATGAACGAGCTACACCACATCCCCAACCTTATCGAATCTATCTTCTGATGAGACATAGAGACAAGCAAGGAATTATGGGAATAACTGACTACAGTGATGTCACGGGAAGTACTCTCTTTATCTCGTTCTGCCCAAGGCTCTCAGGTTGGTCACTGCACAGCTATCTCAAACCATGTGGGCAGTGGCTGCAATACAACACGGCTTCATAATATCAGGAGTCTTGTAGTGGCATATGATATTTTACTGTTCATGCTTCTCTGATCTCATGCAAGTGTCATATTTTGCCTTCCTTGAAGACCCCAAGCCCTTAAAGACATCCAAACCATATGGTTATGTCATAAAACCCTGCTGACCTTCTCCCAGGCACAACCACACAGGAACAGGGAGCACCAGCAAGCCTCATGGCCCTCGTGCTTTATATAAACCAAGGACTTTAGAAATGACAGCAGCAACAATAAACATATCTATTCATTGTGTACCTGCTCTTTGGTGGCGGGCACTGCATTAGCACTTTCATAGCTGCCAGTTAATACCTAAGGATCCCACAGTGAGACAGGTTATCTGTCTCAGAAATGAGGAGACTTGGGCCCAAAGATTTAATTATTCACCCAAGGTCCACTAGCTGAGCAAGTGGCACCGCTGGGCTACGAAACTTGGTGTGTCAAATGCCAAAATCTGCTTTGAAAACCCAGCGGACAAAAGGGATGGTGGAAAAATTGGGTAGGAATCTGAAGCCCTTAGGTCAAGAAACTTGGGCCCCAGAAACCTCTGTCTCTGGGAAGCCTTCCTCGATAACGCCCTCTTCCCCCACCTTCAAAATGAATCATTTATTCCCCCTCATGTTGCCCGAGCACTTTGATTTCCAGTGAAGTACATGTCACACATTGCCACATTGACCTGGGCTTATCTGTTTACACATCCATCTTCTACACTCTTAGAAACTCCCTGAGGGATTTCCACTTAGTATAGGGTTTTTTTTGTTTTTGTTTTTGTTTTTTAACATTTTTTATTGATTTATAATCATTTTACAATGTTGTATCAAATTCCAGTGTAGAGCACAATTTTTCAGTTATACATGAACATACATATGTTCATTGTCACATTTTTTTTCTCTGTGAGCTACCATAAGATCTTGTATATATTTCCCTGTGCTATACAGTATAATCTTGTTTATCTACTCTACAATTTTGAAATCCCAGTCTATCCCTTCCCACCCTCTACCCCCTTGGCAACCACAAGTTTGTATTCTATGTCTATGAGTCTGTTTCTGTTTTGTATTTATGCTTTGTTTGTGTGGTTTTTTTTAGATTCCACATATGAGCAATCTCATATTGGTATTTTTCTTTCTCTTTCTGGCTTACTTTACTTAGAATGACATTCTCCAGGAGCATCCATGTTGCTGGAAATGGCATTATGTTGTTGGTTTTTATGGCTGAGTAGTATTCCATTGTATAAATAAACCACATCTTCTTTATCCAGTCATCCGTTGATGGACATTTAGGCTGTCTCCATCTCTTGGCTATTGTAAATAGTGCTGCTATGAACATTGGGGTGCAGGTGTCATCCTGAAGTAGGGTTCCTTCTGGATATATGCCCAGGAGTGGGATTCCTGGGTCATACAGTAAGTCTATTCCTAGTCTTTTGAGGAATCTCCATACTGTTTTCCACAGAGGCTGCACCAAACTGCATTCCCACCAGCAGAGTAGGAGAGTTCCCCTTTCTCCACAGCCTCTCCAGCATTTGTCATTTGTGGATTTTTGAATGACGGTCATTCTGGTTTTTTAAGAACAATGAGTGGTCACACCCAGTGTAACTCTATTGATAAGGCTAAGAGGTTGGACCTGACCTCTAATACCCTCTCTGCCTCTAAAATTCTAATTCAAAGTCTTTTTTTTTTCAAAATCTTTTTGATTCTATGATTCTAAAGTTTAACTGACTGTGGAAGCCAGAGGACTTTGCCCTCGATAAGTCCTTGACAGATGTGGAGAGTCACAAACAATGAGAGTGGGCCAGAGAGACCGGAAGAGAAAGGGCTTTGCCCACTTAATTCTGCTTCTCCCACTACTGGATCTACATCTGCAAGTAAGTCATCCTCCAAGTTGGAGGCAATAATGGCACTGGGATCACACGCTAGAGAGAGCTGTACGTTAGAACAACTTTGGAGTGCTGCAAAATACAGCTTTCTGGATCCTACTTCAGACCTAGGTTTTGGACACTCTGGGAGTGAAGTCTAGATACGTAGGCTCCTCAGTGGATTTTCAGGTACAGCCAGGGTCAAGAACCCTGGGAGAAAAGAAAAGGAACATAGACTGACTATGACATTTGCATCTCAGGGATTCCATCCGTTAGACTTATTTTGGACCAAAAGAAGGACTCTTAGTGAAACACAAATTGACTCATAAATGGATACCACAAAGCCTTTCTATACACGGGACAAACATCTCACCCTCCTGGACTCTCACTTTTATACCTTGCTAAGGACAGTCAGCATCAAATCTCGACCCATGTAAGTAGATTTTCCCTTTGTCTCTCCCTAAACCTACTGTCTGCTTGACTTATGCTTTTACTAAGGAAATATAAAAAATCCAGAGTTCCCTTATCTACATAGGAAAATAATCCATTTTCAGCAAAACATGGTTCCAGCTTTTTTCCCTTTCATGGATGATAGCTTATGTTGACTTGTCCACGCCTTTCCTCGTGGCATCTTTGTTTGGTGGTTTGTTTATTCATTCATACATGCATGCATTTGTATGGAACTCAGTCTATGTGCCACAGGTCGACTTCCACTGAATTATAGTGAGAAGGGTACTCTGTTTCATACCCAATTCATATTTCTTTTTGGCACACTCAAAAAAATTAGAATAAAAGTTCCTAGAGGGTAGGAATTTTTATCTGTTTGGTGTTTCTGAATACCCAATGTCTCTATCAGTGCCTGGCACAGAATAGGTGCTCAGTATGTATTTACTGAATGAATAGACCCACGAATAAATATGCAAAAATAGAAGACATAATATCCAGCAATTTCTCCCACTCTTGACAGTGTTCAAATGGAGCATCCCATCTGTCAGGGATGTTGTGAGCAAGGTTTTTCAAATTTGAGTAATCTGAACAAAACGTAATCCCCCCTGAGGAGCACACACTTCACAGGAGAACAGTGACCGAAAACCAAATAATGACCACAAAACACGTCCTAGATTTGGAAGCATGTGCAACGTGCCAAGAGAGTACAGAGAAAGGAAGGCCTAAAACCGCCTGGGATCATCAGGGCCAGTTTCATGGACCAGGCAACTTTAGATCTAGGATCTGAAGAATGAACAGGAGTCGAAGTCAGTGTATCTCAAACAAAGGTAACAGGAAGCCATGCTAAAGAGCACGTCAGCCTCAACAAGCAGTGTCTGTTCTAAGCAGGGTATCTGAAGGACCTGGCACTTGTGAGAAGCTGCAGGGATAAGTGAGGAAGAGTTTGTAAAAGGCCTTATACATCCAGCCAAGCAACTGGGGCATTATCTTGGGGGTAATATGGAACCACTGAAGGTTTTTTAATCATAGGAGGGACAAGATCCTTGTTTTTCCTTTGGTTAGAGACCTAGATTGAAGCCAGTGTGGAAACTGGGTGGGTGAATGAAAGCAGGGCAAGACCTGGGGACAGGAAAACCAGTTTGGAGATTCTTACAGTATTTGAGTGAGACGTGATCAGAACGTGGACAGAGGCAATGAGCACAAGCCCACTGAGGGAAGGCAGGGGTTTGAGAGCTTTTTCAAAAGTACATCAATACGTGTTGGGGACCAATTGAAAACAGAAGATGATGGTGAAAGAGGGATGAGGAGGCACATCTAGGACCAAACCACATCAGGCACCTGCTTCCTCCCACTGGTCCTGCAAGGTTTCTCCTGATGCAAGGATCTCCAGACCCAAAGAAACAGGAGCTGAAGGAATCAACACAAAACCAGTGAACTTAGAGACCTGTTTGGCTTTAAGGATGTCCTGTGACCGTGAGACAAATGAGGCCAGTGAGAGTTCTGGGCTCTCCAGGAGGGGAGCAGGAAGGCCCTGGAGCTGCACCAAGGCACCAGAATGCTCCTCAGTCTAGTCAACGTAATAACCATTTGTTGGCTCAATAGTCCAGACTGTGATAAGTCAGAAGACGCAGTGATGAGGCAGGTCTGGCCCCTGCCATGGAGGAGCGTATAGAAAAGTACACAAGATCGGTATCTAAATGCCAGCAAAGGGTTTTGGGAATTATGAACACTGACTGGGTATATCCCAGAGCTGGTGGAGCCGGATTTCTCATGTCTGTTTCAGAGAATGCACTTTCACATAGAAGAAAATGAACTCATAAAATGCACTGGCCCTCCAAAATACCGCCAGCTAGAAAAGCCAAAAGTATCTTTTAAAGACCCAAAATACTGAGATGACTACAAGAAAGCCTAGATTCTTTTCATTGATTCACGAAAAAATACTTGTCAAGCACTTCCTACATGCCCATCACAGTTGTAGGTTCTTTGAAGACCATTTCTGCCTGGATGTGTTCCAGCTCCTGGAGGTTCAATATTACTTCTCTCACCTGGACAAGCCTGGACAGCTCTTACAGTCTACTCTCCAGAAAACAGCCACCATGTGTCTTCCTAAAATGTGAATCGGATAGATCATGCCATTCTCTGCAACCTTCTCCTCCTGCAGAGCTCCCTACCTGCCACTGACTTCGAACTTGTAACTTCCTGCCCTTAACTCCCACCCCTGCCTCCGTACTCCACTCCAGCTATGGTGGAGTTCCTGGAAGTTTCTAGAACATCCCAAGCATGTGCTTGCCCCAGGACCTTGGTGTTTACTGTTCCGTCTGCTGGGAATACCCTCACCCTAAAGGTCTCCATGGATCACTTTTTACTGTCATCCAGGGCTCGGATGCCACCTTCTCCAAGGCTTGTCCCACTCATCTTACCTACAGATGACTCCCTCCCTCAGCACCCTCTGTCACACCACTCTTCCTTCTCGTTAGAGGACCCAGCACTTGCTGAAATCATCGTGTTTTTCTTTGTTTACTGGCTTAGCACAGACTGTAAACTCCATGGGAGCAGAAAACTTGGTCTTTGTGTTCACCTCAGTGTTCTCAGGGCCTTGGCTGGAGCCCGGCAGGGGGAGTGTTGGCATTTGTTGAGGAGATCGATGCTCACTCTGCAGGAGGAAGTGTTTTTGGAAAGATACACCTGTGAGGGGAGGTGGCAAGATTCCCGGGGCATCTTGGGGTAGAGGGGTCAATGATTAAAGCCAAGGACCTCAGAAAACAAGCTGTTTTGTTCATTTGAAAGAACCAACAGAGCCACATAGTATTTGGATGGTGGTTGTAAAGCTGTTTCTAAACACAGTTACTTCTTTGCACCCTCACCCTCTCACAGGCACCTTATTTTCCTCCACAGTGTGTGGTGTAAGGACAACCAACACTCAGTGCACTATTCGCTCAACAAATACCACACGACACTCTGTACCGTCAGTTGACAAAGGCCTTCTCACTCACATGATCTCATTTAATCTTTGTGAGGATGTTCGTGCAGGTGAAGAAACTAAGGCATGGTTAACAGCCTAAAGTTTCCATGCCAGGAAATAAGGAAGCTGAAACCAAACTTTGGTCCTCTGGCTGCCAGAGGTCTCCTTCCACAAGGCCTGAGAGATGGCATCCCCTGTCACAGAGGGAAGTCAGGCTTCTTGGGTCAGAGGAGTGAGAAGCCCAGGGCAGCCTGAGGGCACATTGTTCCTGCCCCCTCAACCCATCCCCCAGAGAAAACCACCTGGGCTCTAACGTTGGGGGTTATCCACAGAGGAAGGGTTCACACCCCTCTGTGCTGTTGCTTACCCATCAAGGGGAAGCTGGTGATTAGCTGTCTTTATGTACGTTTTCCCAGCTCATTCTCCAGAAGCCTGACTTATTTTAATGCCATTTAATTTCTCTTAATTTTTAAATGTTAAAATACAGAATTAAATCATTTCATTGCCTGAAGATCCAGCAATCCCACTCCTGGGCACATATCCAGAGGAAGCTCTAATTTCAAGACACGTGCAACCCAATGTTCACAGCAGCACTATTTACAACAGCCAAGACATGGAAATAACCTAAATATCCATCAATGGATGACTGGATAAAGGAGGTGTGGTATATGTGTACAATGGAATACTACTCGGCCATTAAAAATGAATAAAATAATGCCATTTGCAGTAACATGGATGGATCTGGAGATTGTCATTCTAAGTGAAGTAAGCCAGAAAGAGAAAGAAAAATATCATATGATATCACTCATATGTGGAATCTAAAAAAAAGACTGAACTTATTTACAAAAAAAAAAACTTATTTACAAAACAGAAACAGACTCACAGACATAGAAAACAAACTTATGGTTACTGGGGTGAAGGGGGTGGGAAGGGATTTGCAGATACTAACTATTATATACAAAATAGATAAACAATAAGTTTCTACTGTATAGCACAGGAACCATATTCAATATCTTATAGTAAGCTATAAAGAAAATATGGTAACGAATATATGTATGTTTATGGATGACTGAAACATTATGCTGTACACCAGAAATTGACACAACATTGTAAATGGACTCTACCTCAATTTAAAGAAAAAAAAAATGGACTCGATGAAGTGCTCAAAGGTATCTCTCTGAGACATGCCTGGGGGATTCTCTTGGACAATCAACCCTAGGGGTGTTCTGGGTCGTCCCTTCACAAGAGGGTGCTGGTGGTAGGCTCCCAGGACTCCCAACAGATCGTGCTGCTGTCTGGGCAGCTGTGCTCTCTCCCCACGCCTCTAATGATTTCCTCAAAGCTGACTCCCCCATTAGTTCCTTCTGAGAGGCTGGCAGGCACAGACTCTGATGATTCTTCCTGTCTGCTGGGGGAGAGAGTATGGTCGGGGGTGGGCAGGGCCTCTGGTAAGTCGCTGGGAAGAACGGTTCCACGTCGACTCTCAATAGAGCCTACCTGGCAGTAAATACATCCTTCCTGGGTGGAAAAGGAAACACAGAAGCACAGGAATTGGAACAGAACTGGCTGGAGCATCTGGGGACCCAGCGCACTACCAGTCTTTCTGGGAATGCCCTGGAGTGTGGCAGTGGGAAGTGACTCCACACAGGAGGGCCAACCTCGGGCCTTCAGGGCCCTCAACCAGCTCAGGGTGCCTTGTAGGCCAGACATCCAAATAGTTGGGTTGGCTGCTCATGAAACCTCTAGAGACCCAACGTGATGATCACAGACACACTGGGGACTTCAAATTGCAGCTGGAGGGTTCTGAAACAAAAGACACCGTCAGCACGAAAACTATTCTTAGTAGGAGGCAATCTAGAAGCTGTGGAACAAGACCAAAAACTACAGAATTGTCAGGGAGGTGGCTTAAAAATCGACCCTTCCGGCCTTTTTTTTAAGGATAAGGAATGAGAGGTCCAGAAAGCAAAAGTGGGCCTTGCCTACAGCAGCCAGAAGTGCCAAAAACTAAAATACAACCTTCTTACCATCAGTTCAATGCATCTTCTGTTATACCATGTTTCCTGCTCCTGGTTTGACTCCCCCGCTGACGTCTTTTACAATAAATGGGACAGACTCCCTTTCATGACCTTGTTTCACCTGCCTCAAAAGTGAGGTAGGTTATTCATTTATTCATGTCTTCATTTTTCATTGAACACCCACTGTGTTTTAGGCATTATGCAATAAGGAATGGGAGAGAGAAAGAGGACTTGGTCCAGGAGGGAAGAAATGTAAGCCACAGGAAAAAAAAAGAAAAAGAAAAAAAACTGCATTTCAGTAAGCATAAGGGCCCCATGAAAAACAGATGCTGTGTTATCAAAATTCAGAATAAGAGACTGCTTCTCCAAGAAATCTTCCCATCAGAAAGGGGTATTTGAACTGAACATTGAAAAACACGTAGGATTCTTAGTGAAAGGTAAACCATGGACCAAGGCACAGAAGAAGAGAGGGCAAGTTAATTTAGGTGCCCACGTGGGAACTGTAAAAAGTGAGGCTGGAAGTGGAGTGGTGAACTAGGCCACGGAGGGCCTTGAAAATCAGGAGTTGCTCTGCTGCAAAAAATGGACGGCCCTTTGAGGTTTTCTTGTGTAGGAAAACGACACGCTTAGAATGGTGTTTTAGGAAGGAATCTTATAACAGCCACTAAAATGAGTTGAAGGAGGGGAAGAAGGAAGCTGGGAAGATGTCAGAAAGCTAGTTTTTGCAGTATCGTAGTAATAGTCACTACTTCATACAGGTATGGTAAGGATTAAATGGGATTGAGTAGCTGACTCTGTTGCAAAGACACAAATGTTGACTACTATAATTATTATTATTATAATTATCATTGTTATTACATAAAGAGGTTATCAAATCTGTACTTAGGGAGTGGTAGTAGAGATAGAGAAGAGAGGAATGGACTTGGCAGACATGGCAATACAAGAGTCCCCCTTTATCCATATGGGATAAGTTCCAAGATCCCCAGTGGACGCCTGACACTGCAGATAGTACCAAACCCTATATATACTGTGTCCATTTTCCATACGTACCTACTTATGATACAGTTGAATTTATACATTAGGCACAGGAAGAGATTAATAATAATAATTAATAATAAAGTAAAACAGTAACAACATACTGTAATCAAAGTTATGCCAAAGTGGTCTCTGGCTCTCTCTCAGTCTCAAAATATTTTACTGTACAAACTTAATGCCTTTTCCATCTTAACGAAGCACTTTATCACACACTGTGGCAGTAACTTCTGCAGTCTGAGGGTGACAGCAAAACTAGCACAAATTTCTTTCTCCTTCACAATGTCGTGGATAGAAGATTCTTACCATAGCCTACGATTTTTTCTTTCCTTATTAAGTGGTGATCTTCCACTTCTTTCACTTAAAGGAAGTTCTTTAAGGCTTCTCTTTGGCATATCTGAATTGCCAGCATCACCTTTCTTGAGCTTTGGGGCCATTATTAAGTAAAATAAGGGTCCCCTGAACACAAGCACTGTGATTCTCCACAGTCAGTCTGATAACCCAGCCTCCACAAAGCGATTAAGGGCAGGGATACACTGGACAAAGGTATGGTTCACATCATCCAGGGCTGTCAGCCCAGGATGGGGAGAGATTTCATCACTCAAAACAGCACCCCATTTAAAACTTATGAATTGTTTATTTCTGGAATTTTCCATTTAATATTTTCAGACCACCGTTGACCACCAGTAACTGAAACCTTGGAAAGTACAACCGTGGGGAAGAGGGGAACCACTGTATTTGGAGAACAAGGGGGAGGAGGCAAAGGTAAACTTGGGGACTTGGAGCTGAGGTGACAAGAAGTTGGCTGGTGCCATCAATAGAAAGCAGAAAGTCAGGAGGAGTAGCTGCTAAGAACAAAGATGTCAGTTTAGTAAAAATTCAATCTGAGGGGCTGACAGGACATCTGGTTGGAGATACTGTGCAAGTGGTGGAAACAAGCCACTGGGCTTGGACAGCTAGAGTCCTAGACTCAGAACTCTCCATCCTGGAGGAACAGCACAACGCACTGAGGGAGACTGCTGAGGGGTAATGCAGAGGGGAAACTGGGAGGGAGGAGGAGATTTTGGAGAGGAAGTGGAAGAGGGACCACCTAGAGAGTTAGTGGGACCTGGAGAGTTCAGTGTGACAGAAGCCAAGAGGGGAGAGTTTTCAGAAGCTAATTATCAATTATATCTGATGGGAGTGGAAAAGAGAGAGAGACGGTGGTGGGAGACAGGGAATAAGTTACTCCTTTCGGGGAAATGAGAAGTCCTTGGTGGGTGACAGTTGGGCAGAAAGCATAGAAAAGTGAGAAAGTAAGGGGCTAAATGAATGAATGAGTGATGAGGAAACAGAGACAGATGTCCCTAAAATTTTAAGAGTTTTTTGGAAGCCAGATGGGAAGAGAAAATGACAGGGGGAGGGAGGGAAGGAATTAAACAAGTGATATTCTTGTCAGGATGGGGTTTGTTGATCATGCTTACAATTGGAGGGAGGGGATTCAATGTTGAAAAGGAAAGACCTTAGGGCAAGCTGAGGAAGGCAGGGCAGGAGGAGCACTGTGCAGGAGGGGAAGGGAGAGCTTTTTTTCACTCTGAGATTAGTGATAAGTAAGGATGAGGAACAAAGTTGGGAGATCAGGGTGCAAAGGAAGAGTGTTGACCAAGCTCACACCGTTTGGCTTCATTCTCTAGGGTGAACAAAGCGGTGCATGACTTGGAGGTCCTCTCAAGTGACCTGGAAATGGCCACATGGAAGCCAGGGCAGGATTACAGTTTCCAGTCCCACTTCCGGATCCAGTCCCCACATGACCCAACGTTCTTGTATACAGCCAGGAAAGGACTATTTGTCATTCTAAGTATCAAGGCAATAAGTGCTACTTGCCCTATTCCAAGAGCTGTTTTCTTAGTAGATGTGACTCTGTATACAAATACCCTTGATTCTGGAATTCACTTTTATTCACTCTCCATATTGGAAAAAACATACATACACATATACATGTGATTTTTCTTACCTAGATGTCTTGCTTGATGGTCTCTGTGGATCTAAATATGGATCTGAATCCTCCTTACCCTTTCAGGCTCCTGCTTGAGACCTCCCCCAGCCTTCAGAGAGCTCAGACCTTTGGGGTTCGCCGGGCTGGGCAGCTCAGCTGGCCGGGAAATGTGTCTTATACCTGCTGGAGCCGTTTTTCCTTTCCTCTGAGGTGCCCTGCCCAGTACTGGGTTTAGACTGCCCATCCATGAAAGAGACAGACAACAAAATATAAACCAATTTCATTAAAGAAAAGAGGGAAAATTCTTCCTAGAAGGGCAGCTCTGGTTTATATGCTAAAGCAGAAAGAGGAACCCCCTAACCCTCCCTCACAGGCCAACGGGATGGCAATGCAGTGAGGTTCTCCCAACAGCTCCCTAACTCCCTGCCTCCCTCTCTCTCTCCCAGCATTCTGCTCTCAAAATACTATCTCAAATGCGAATCTGACCTCGCACTTCAGTACTAAAAACCTTCCTAAAAACCCCACTGGAAACTCAGTGGAAATCCTTAGCATTGAGTACAAGCCCTTCGAGGTTTGGCCCCCAGAGCTTCTCCAAACTCACCTCCCTGAATTTTACCCTCCATCTTCAGTCATTTGGAAGAGCTCTTCTCCACTTCAGGCATTTGTATACTGATACCTTCACTCATAGCACTTTTTCCATCCCCCCCCCCCCAACCTCTCCTCTCTCTGCTTTCACCAAAGTCAACTCCTACCATCCTTTCTTTCTGGGATTGCTGTCCCTATAAATTCCCCTTAAGCCCCTAGAGAGAGGTGATCTTCCTATATATTTCCATTGTACCTGGGATTTACCCTCCATTGAAAGGAATCACTTTATATGGCAGTTGCCTGTTCATTAGTTCATTATCCCTGCTGGAACAAATGTATGTTTATGAGGAAAGGGACTATTCTATTTTATTTGCCTTGGTCCCTAGCAGATGCCTGGTGGAGTAGGAGGTCGCTGAACATTTACTGAATAAATAACTGAGTGAATAAGTGAATGCTTTTTCTTTTGGAGTGGAATGTATTTCTGAACCTCATTAAATGTTTGAATCTCTAAGCAAAGCAACCAGGCTTAAGTGCAAAGGGAGTCATTCTCTCTTCTTATCTGACCTTGGTAGCTTGAAGAGAAGCCAAGATGTGTGACACATTCCCCCAAATACAGAGTGTGGACAGTGTCTGGATGGGACAGGCTGGGGAACAATGCCCACAATGACTACCCATGGACAATACTAGCAACTATGCCAGAGACTGTACAAGGGACTGCTTTGCACAGGGCTGGGGCAAGAAGACACTCTCTCAGCTTCAGGGTCCCAGCCCAGGGAAAAGTCCAGAGCAAGGGAATGTTTTTCACAGGGTCAGTTTGATAACCCTCTCCGTCCTTCTCCCACCAGGAGGCTGCAGGGTGCAAAAGTGGAGCCCAGAGGAGCAGGAGCAGAGAGGAGAGACAGCTTATTCCTCAGAGTCCATTCATTCAGCTGACACTGACTGAGTGCCTACTCTATGCCAGGCACAGTGCTAGGCCCTGCAGATATATTGTCAATAAACGCCAGCTACCTTTCCTCCCTTCATGCAGCTTACTGTCTCCAGACGTCACTGGCATGATGCAGTCAGATAAATAAATTTAATGTGCATCTTTAAATTACTCCAAAATAATAGGTTCGTTACGAGTGTATAAAATAAGGGGATCTGGCCCAGTCAGGGAATGCATGGAAGGCTTCCTTGAGAAAGTGACCAATGAACCAAGAGCCGATGGATGATTAGGAGTACATTAGACAAGGATGGAGCGCCAGAGTGCTGGAAAGGCAATAGAGCACTCCCGGGAGCAGAAACTGCATCAACAGCCTTCCCATCTCCCTTAAGTTCCAGAACCACTTCAACCAACTTCCGTTCCGTAGGTTCTACCGGCTTCTTCTCACCCCAATAGCTATATATTACTTAAAGAACAAGGAAGCTAAGGAGTGCGGACTGCAGATAGGAATTGTAGATTGCACTGAGGGGCTGCAGCCCACCCTTAGACACCCCAGGCCCTGACCATCAATCATCTTCATATGGAGAACTGCAAGGCACGAAGGAGCAGGTTCCTCACAAACTTGGATCCAGCAAGGCCGGCAAAATGGACTGCCGGGAGACCAGGCGTCCAAACTGAGTGAGCTGAACCCCCTCCCTCAGGGAGAGCAGGGCGCAGCAGCTATATTTGAAAATCGAGGTAAACAAGGGCTCAGCTCAAGTGGACGGGCACAACAGCTGCGGGAGATTAATCACACGCGCCTGCGAGTCACCGGGTCGCCAGAGGCCCACAGGCTTCCCTTTCACTGCCCCACTAGTAGGCCGGATGTGTTCCTATCACGTACCCAAACTCCCTCCGCTTGGGGTGTTTCTCGGCCACCCTAGAGTCGGAGCCTTGCTCCCAGCTGCGGCCTGCCTATCTGAGAAACTAACCCCAATTTCAACCTTTCTGCCCAGGAGACGGAACCACCAAACGTTCAGGGTTTGTTTTTTAATCACCAGGAGACAGAGGGTGGGGGGAAAGGGAGAGACAGGCAGCAGGCTCAGGCTGGGAGCGGGTAAATTTATGGCACTGCATTAAAGGCGTTTGTTCTATTTGACACCCACCACCCCCTCCCTCCACGGTTAAAAATAAAACACAATGAATAAAGACGAAAGACAGCTTTTTCCCTTCGGAACAAATCGCTTTCTTCATCTCCCCCCAGTGGCTCAGGTCCTCAGGGCAGGTCAGGCAGGGTCTGCAGGAGCAGGCTAGCCTGTGAATGAAGGCCTGTCGCTGTGTGTGCTTGTGTGTGTGTGTGTGTATGCGTGCGCGCTCGTGCTGCTGGTGGTGAGAGGGGTGTGTGGGCGGCGCGGGGTGGGAGGCAGGTAGTTACACACTTCACCTCTCTCCACCCGGTCCCAGCCCGCCCAGACCACCGCGGACTGGAGAACGCAGGACCGGCAAACCCTCCTTCTCCCCGCCCCCTTGGCCGCGGCGGGCGGGTGCGCTGGGGCTGCAGTTCCAGACCCGCGGCGGTGGAGTCCCGAGATTGGGGTGCGCGCGTGCGTGTGTACACGCGGGCGCGCGCCGAGTGGGTAACGCGCTCCCCTCCTAGTCCCCAAACCCCGCGGACACTCACAGCCCCAGGAGCACAACAGGCCCTGGCACAGCCAGCACACACATGCACACATGCGTCCAGCACGCAGCACAGCACTCAGCCTCCCCAGTGCGCGCCGGCCACTAACCCCGCAAACCCGCGACCCGACCGCACACAACATGCCCAGGCATCTCTATCTGCGCTGCCCCCCGGCACCCCCCAGGTAGATACTCACTCTGTCAGAACGGCCCCCCTCCCCAGCACCTCACGCAACCCAGTACACTTTCCGGGGCACCCTCCTCCCACCTTTCTGGCACTAAACCCACAGGAAAGCAGTTCCCATGAATGCTCTTGAGAAAGAACTTAATTTACACCAGTTCACAAGCGGGAACCCTCACGAGGACACCCCAATCCCCCCGACCTCTGCCTCCTTTGCCTCGGCCGCCCGCTGAGGGGGAAGGGCAGGAGGCTCACCCCATTACTCACCGTTTCCTGTCGGTCTCCCGAGCGGGGTGGGCAAGTGAGGGGGGTGAGGAAGGTGCGCGAAGCCCCCGCCGCCGGGCTCCTCACCGGCCCCAGCGGCTCATCGCCCCCGCGGGCTGCCCGCCGGCCGCAGCCGCGTCCGGGGCATGTCAGTCCGCCGCCGCCGCCGCCGCCCGCCGGCCGGGCTTGTGGGCTCGCAGCTTTCAGGGAGCTGCGGGGCAGCGCATCGGGAGCGCGAGGGCTGCTGGGGCCAGAGCAGGGGGCCTGGGGTGGGGCCCCTTGGCGCCGATTTAAGGAGCAGGGAGAACCCCTCTGAAGACCCCCCGAGAAGCCCGACCCGCGGCGCGGGCTTGGGACTAAGCCCTGAAGAGGCCCGAAGTCCCGGCCGCCGGCAGCGGGGGGATCCCTGCCGGGAGGGGCAGGAAGGCGAGCAGCCCGGCGCGCCCTGGCGGCTCCGAGGGACCCCGGCTTGCAGTCGCGTCGCCGGGGCTTTCCCGGGGCTGGGAGCGCGCCGGCTCTCCGCCTCGCACGCCGTCACCGCGGGAGACGTCTCGGCCTCGCCGCGTGCGGAGGGGACGCGCGGAGGGGCTGGTTTCTGGGCGAGCCGAAAGCTTTGCTCGTTAAGCTGCAGCAAAAAGCCAAATCAAAAAGCCAATCTCCAAGCCTTCTAACCGAACGTCACCCTATCAGCTGGGAGAGAGAGACCTGCACCGAATGACAAGCCGCGCATATTTATCCTCGCGCGCCGATGGGGATAAATTTCAGAGAGCTTCCCGACCAGCAGCGGGGAAGGCGAGCCTGCATCTCGCGTCCACAGAGCCCCTAGGACCTAATGCAGACGGAACCCCTAGCTCGCGGCCACCCACCCAGTCGTTGAAGCCTCGAGCCCGGCGCCTCCCTGCCAGCGGCAGTTCCAAAACGGCGGCGCGTCCTGACCTGGATTCCGCGGAGTCCAGAGCTCCGGGCAGCGGCGGGGAGGGAGGGCGGGCAGGCGGGCGCGCAGCACCGGCTTTCCCCTTGTCCTCAGGAGACGCTGCCTGCAATTCCGAAATTAAGTCTCCACCAAACACATCTGTGGCTTTTAAATATAGCAGGGGACAATTACCCAGGCAGGGTCCACCCAGGCATAGGGGAGGAGTTGAGGGGGTTGAAGGTTGGTAGTGGAGGGAAAATAAAACTCCTTTTTCCCCCCCCTTTTTTTTTTCCTTCTGTTCTTGGTGCAGAACTCAGTCTGTCATTTTCTCAACCCAAATCAAACAACAGCTTGTGACAGACGCTTGGGTGAGCGCTGGTATGTTGGCTTTTGGGTTTTTAAGGCTAAAAATAAGAGGGGGCTGTCTACCAAATTGCTGCTTACTCTGGGCTTGGAGTCTGGAGGAGAGATAGTCCTTTGATGCAGCAACAGAACTAGGGTTTGGGGCTTGGCTCATGCGAAGTGTACACACGTAGCCTTAAATCAGATGCCTGTAATTTCTGCTATATTTGTCAGGCTTGGTCCTGGAGGCCTGAGGGGTGGGCAGGCCTCTCCTAAGAATGGGGTTTTACATCCCTAGTTTACGTACGAATGGTATTAGGCAGATCTAAAAGAAGCATGCTGGCTGGCCTTTTGTAGAGACACCAGTGCAGATTCTTGGACAGAACTTAAAGGTGGGAAGTTGTTTCTCTCAGGCCTCTGCTGCCTGAAGCCAAGTCTGATGGGCCAACAAGTGAAAATAAAACTTTGCGCCTATCAGCACCTCCTTAGGGCTAGGCTCCCTGCTTATTAATTTGATTGCTTTATTTCATGTCATCCTCATGAAACTCTGTGAGACAGGTACAATTACTAACTCCATTTTTCTGTTGAGGAAATTGAGCCCTAGGTTAAATAACCATGCCAAGGCCACAAGCAGCAGAACCAAGGCTTGGAATAAGGTGGAATCAACTGGAGTTTCACTGATAACTACAACAGTGTGTCCAACTTCCCGGATCCCTGGCTCCCCTGAGGACTGCTCTGGAGCAAGGCTTGTTCCAAAGAGATTAAGTGGACCAGAGTCAGAGAGTGTCTGAGCTTGGGATGGCGTGTGAGTTCTTTCCTGCTCCCTTGACTGATGCTCCTTCAGCAAATCATGTGGTGGTTTCCATCCTGAGGTTGAGTCCTGGATGTCCTCAGTCCTAACTCAGATCTCAGATCCCTGAACATTGATAGGCCTTGAATCCAGTTAAAGTGAGGACCAAGACACTGATGCTGTAAGACTTGAATAACCTCTAACATTGTATGATTTCAGCATATGTCAATTGGTGGGATTTACCTTGTGCCTGTTAGTTTTGAAAGATACATCAAGTTCCTTAAAAAAATGTGAACCTCTTTTGCTGGAGTAATTTTACTGGCAGCAGTTTATTCTGTGGTGAGAATTAAGGGTGTGCTCACATATTCAGTTACAAGGATATTCATGGTAGTGTTTATAAGAGTGAAAAATTGGAAGCATCTTAATTTTCCAACAGAGAGAATTGGTCGAGTAGATCATGTTACATCGTCATAATGGTGTATTCTACCACTATAAAAATTCTGAAGCAGTATTCTATGCATGGACATGGAAAGGTTTCCATGATATGTTATTGAGTGAGAGAAAATAAATCACAAAAAATCATGTGATGATTATCTTCGGGTGATGAGATTACTGATGGTTTCTCTCTTTAAATCAACGTTATGAGACATAATTACATAGAGTAAAATGCACCTGTTCTAACTATACAGGTTGATCTGTTTTGATAAAGTACACGCAAGTAAAACGACAACCCAAATCAAGGTACAGAACATTTTCATCTCTCCCAAAAGTTCTTGGGCCCCTCTGCAGTTATCCCCACCACCCATCCCCATGCAACCATTGATCTGCTTTCCATCACTATAGATCAGTTTTGCTTGCTCTAGAATTTTCCTCTTTTTGCCTATTTATTTCTGTTGACATTTCTTCAGTGACAATGAACATTACCCATTCACTGAAACAATGATAGCAATAATAGAACAGAATTGGTCTTGTCATTTTTTTAGAAGAACTATCCAAAAACCAACAGGAGCCCCATCCTCTTCTCACCTGGAGCAGGGCATTGCTGAGTGGGCAGGAGGCAGGCGAGGGAGGTGACAAAGCATGTTCAACCCCTGCTATATGCAGAGTGACCCGTGTGGGTTCTCTGAGTTCTAGGTCGGCTGAAACAACAAGACCCAACTTTGCATTCTGAGCCTCCATGCCCTTACCAGGAAAATGGACATAATATTAACTAATAACAGTAATATCCTCTTCATGGCATTGTTGTGAGAATTCCCTAAGATTACAGCTTCTGGTGTAGAGAGATTCCCAAATATATGTTAATTCTCCCTCTTTCTTCCCCCACCCTCTGCTCCTCTCTCGCTGTGAGTTCCACAATCAACTTTTAACACTAGACAGAGTCTCACTTTTTTCTTCCTCTCTACTACATGCATCCTGGGTTGGAAAACAGTAAATCTGATGACAGTCTGCCTTAAATTTCTGCCGTTGTTTATCCTTTATTTCTGGTTGTGCTAGAACTCGAGGGGATTTTCACAGGAAGAACAGCAAGTGGGCCGTGGATTGTCAGGATCAGGAGCAAGAGCCACGAACTTGATTTTCAAGTTGGGAGGAAACTGAGGCTCAAAGAAGTGAAGGGATTCAACCCAATCACAGAGCTCAGCAAGGAAGAGGTAGAATCTGCTATGGGCTCAACTGTGTCTCACGGTCCTTAAATGCACACGTTGAGGTGGTGACCTCTAGCACCTCACACTGTGACAGCAAAAGGGTAATTCAGTTAAAAGGGGGCCATTAGGGTGAGCCCTAATGGAATGACTGTGTCCTGATAAGAAGAGGACAGACAGACAGACAGAGGGCAGACTACGGGAAGGCACAGCAGGAAGGCTACTGTCTGCAAGCCCAGGAGAGAGGCCTCAGAAGAAACCAAACCTGCTGACTAGACTTGGACTGCTAGCCTCCAGTCAGCAAGAATATAAATTTCTTTAGTTTAAGCCACTCAGCTCATGGTGGTTTGTTACAGCAGCCCAAGCACACTAACAGAGAATCTAAGTGCTCTGGCTATTGCTATGAGTCTTGCTTGTATTCCAGGAGTTACCTGGGGTGATTTGGAACCTTGAAACATCCTGGATTTTACAATTGAACAAAAAGGAAGCAAGGAAACCGGCTTTTATTAAATACCTGCACTATGACAGTGTGCTATGCACTTTTGTATGTTGTATTTCATTCCATAAATATTTGTGGAACACTTTCTGTGTACCAGATACTATTCTAAGTATACTGGGCACACAACTGTGAACAATGAAGATAAAAATCCCTGCCCTTACAGAACCTGCATTCTAAAGGAAGAGACAGATGATAAAGGAAAAAAGGGCATGTCGGATGGTAGGTGCTATGGGAAAAAAACACAGCAAGGGAGGAGGATAAGGGGCCTAGGAACTGCTGAAGGAGGGGGGCGGAATGGTGAGAACTTCTAATTGAAGAGAATCTGAGAGTTTGTCCTGGAAGCTTCACTGGGAAAGTGACTGTTCAGTAAGAACCCGAAGGAGGTGGAAGAGGGAGACATACTGATGGCTGGGGGAAGAAGGTTCCAGAACAGTAAACGCTGAGGCCTTGAATGATGTAGAAATGTATCAGACTTCTTCAGGAAAAGTTACTTTATTTAGACCTCAACTGCACCTTGAGAGATGCATACTATCCCTTTATCTAGAGAAGAAATCTCTAATGGGTGACATGGGCTCTTGCTTAAGTCACACACACAGAGGAGGTAATGCCCTTCTTTCTCCGGAGGCTGGCTGCGTGATTGGGTGGAAGGGATGAGTAGTAAGAAGGGACCAGCTGGTCTCTCAGTTATGCCCCATTATATACCATTATGCCCCAATATTCCAAAAGTTGGGGCTTCTTGGTGCCGCTCCAAACATGGGACCCCAGGGGCTTCACAGAGAGCAGCTCTGCCTATCTTGGCTGTCATTAACTCTGAAGTCCACACAAGCCATAGTATTGTTGTCACAGGCACCACTGTGTGCAGGTGCCAGGGCTCCCCGGCCCAAGGATGGTACAATCTGCAGCAGTTAGGGAGATGCAGAAGCAGGCAATCCAGGACCAGATGGCCTCACTGGGGAATTCTACCAAACATACAAAGAAGAGCTTATACCGATCTTTCTCAAACTCTTCCAAAAGATTGAAGAGGAGGGAATACTCCAAAACTCATTCTGTGAAGCCACCATCTCACCCTGATACCAAAGCCAGACAAAGACAATACCAAAAAAGAAAATTACAGGCCAATATCATTGATGAACATAGATGCAAAACTCCTCAACAAAATATTAGCAAACAGAATCCAACAACACGTAAAAAAGATCATACACTATGGTCAAGTTGGATTCATCCCAGGGACACAAGGATGGTTCAACACAAATCAATCAATGTGATACACCACATCAACAAAAGGACAAAAGTCATATGATCATCATAATAGATGCAGAAAAAGCATTTGATAAAGTTTAACACCTATTTATGATAAAAAATTTACTAAAGTGGGTATAGAGGGAATGTGTCTCAACATAATAAAAGCTATTTATGACAAACCCACAGCCAGCATAATACTCAATGGTGAAAAGTTGAAAGCCTTCCCACTAACGTCCAGAACAAGACAGGGATTCCCACTCTCACCACTTCTATTCAACATAGTATTGGAAGTCCTAGCCGTAGAAAGACAAGAAAAAAAAAAAAGGGATCCAAACTTCAAAAGAAGAGGTAAAACTGTCACTGTATGTGGATAATATGATACTATATATAGAAAACCCTAAAGGCGCCACACAAAAACTACTAGAGCTGATAAACAAATTCAGCAAGGCACCAGGATACAAGATTAACATACAGAAATCAGTTGCATTTCTTTACACTAACAATGAAATACCAGAAAAGGAAAGTAAAGAAATAGTCCCTTTTAAAATTGCATCCAAAAAATAAAATAAAATATTTAGGAATAAATCTGACCAAGGAGGTGAAAAACTTATATGCAGAGAACTACAAAACATTGATTAAGGAAATTAAAGATGATTTAAAGAAATGGAAAGATATCTCATGCTCTTGGATGGAAGAATTGATATTGTTAAAATGGCCATACTACCCAATGCAATCTACAGATTTAATGCGATCCCTATCAAATTACCCAGAACGTTTTTCACAGAACTAGAACAAATAATCCTAAAATTTATATGGACTCACAAAAGACTCAGAATTGCCAAAGCATAACTAAAGAAAGAGAATAAGGCTGGAGGAATAGCCTTCCCAGACTTCAGACAACACTACAGAGCTACAGTAATCAAAACAGCATGTTATTGCCCCCAAACAGACATATGGACCAATGGCTCAGAATAGAAAGCCCAGAAATAAACCCACACATTTATGGTCAATTAGTCTTTGACAAAGGGAGCAAAAATATACAATGGAGAATAAAATAGTCTCTTTAGTCTCTTCAGCAAATGGTATTGGGAAAACTGGACAGCTGCATGTAAATGAATGAAGTTAGAACACTCCCTCACACCTTACACACACACACAAAAACTCAAAATGGCCTAAAGATTTAAACATAAGACAAGACACTATAAACCTCCTAGAATAAAACATAAGCAAAACATCTTCTGACATGAATCTTAGCAATGGTCCTCTAGGGCAATCTACTACTGAGGCAATAGGGATAAAAGCAAAAATAAAGAAATGAGACCTAATTAAACTTATAAGCTTTTGCACAGCAAAGGAAACCATAAGCAAAACAAAAATACAACTTACTAAATGGCAGAAGATATTTGCAAGTGATGCAACTGGCAAGGGCTTAATTTCTAGAATATATAAACGGCTCATAAAGCTTAATAGCAAAACCAAACAACCCAATCCAAAAATGGGCAGAAGACTTAAACAAGCAATTCTCTAATGAAGACATAAGAATGGCCAATAGGTACATGAAAACAATGCTCAATATTGCTAATTATCAGAGAAATGCAAATCAAAACTACAATGAGGTATCACCTCACACCAGTTAGAATGGCCACAAAAAGTCCACAAACCATAAAAGCTGGAGAGGGTGTGGAGACCACGGAACCCTCCTACAATGTTGGTGGGAATGTAGTTTGTTGGAGCCATTATGGAAAACAGTACGGAGAGTCCTCCAAAAAACCAAAAATAGACTTACCATATGATCCAGCAATCCCACTCCTGGGCATATATCCAGAGAGAACTCTAATTTGAAAAGATACATGCACCCCAGTGTTCATAGGAGCACTATTTACAGTAGCCAAGACATGAAAACAGCCTAAATGTCCATCAACAGATGACTGGATAAAGAAGCTGTGGTATATTTATACAATGGAATACTACTCAGTGATTTCAAAAAACATGAATACAGTAATGCCATTTGCAGCAACATGGATGGACATGGAGATCTTCATTCTAAGTGAAGTAAGCCAGAAAGAGAAAGAAAAATACCACATGATAACACTCACATGTGGAATCTAAAAAAAAAAAAGGACACAAACAATTTCAAAACAAACAGACTCACAAACATAAAAAACAAACTTTATGGTTCCTGGGGGAGAAAGGGTGTAGGAAGGGATAAATTGAGAGTTCGAGATTTGCAAATACTAACTACAATACATAAAATAGATTAAAAAAAAACACTAATTTCTTCTGTATAGCACAGGAGACTATATTCAATATCTTGTAGTAACTTGTAATGAAAAAGAATATGAAAACAAATATATGTATGTACATGTATGACTGAAACATTACACTGTACACCAGAAATTGACACATTGTAAACTGATTATATGTCAATGAAACATTAAAAAAAAAAAAATGAATGATCCCAACTGGATAATCCAAAGTAATCTTCATATCAAGGTCCTTAATTTAATCACATCTGCAAAGTCCCTTTTGCCACATAAGCTAACATTATATACAGGTTCCTGTAGAACATCAGCATCTTTGGGGGACCATTGTTATGTCAACCACAGAGATTTTTAAGTCAAATTTGAAATATATTCAGACTTTCTATTTCTTCTTGTTTCAATGTGTTAAGTTGTGTTTTTCAAGGGATTTGTCCATTTCATATATACTGTCAAATTTATTGCCATAATGTTGTTCATGGTATGCTGTTTTAATGTTTTTAATGTCTTTAAGGATCTGCAGTTTTAAATGCTTATTTTTCTTTATTTAAATTTTTGATACAGATAATTTATGCCACTTTCTTTTTTATACTTTATTTTTTTTATTCTTATTTTTCATTGAAGTGTAATTGATTTACAATGTTAGTTTCAGGTGTACAGCAAAGCAATTCAGTTATACATACATACATATATATTTTTTTCAGTTTCTTTTCCATTATGGCTCATTACAAGAAATTGAATACAGTTCCCTGTGCTATACAGTAGGTCCTCATTGTTTATCTGTTTTACATATAGTAATATGTATCTGTTGTTTTCTGTGTCAATGAATTTGTTTCTGATTTGTAAATAAAATTTGTATTTATTTTGAGTCCACGTATAAGTGACATCATATGACATTTGTCTTTCTTGTATTTCTTTTCTTGATTAGTCTTGCTAGGATTTATGATTTTCTTTGTCTTTTCAAGATATTTTAAAAAACAAATTTTAGCTCTGCTGATTTTGTCTAATTATGATTATTGTCTGTTTCATTATTTTTTGTTATTATCTCTATTCTTTATCATTACTTTTCTCTTGTTTTGATTTGCTGTTCTTTTGCTAACTTTTTAGATACTTTACCACTGATTCTCCATCTTTCTTCTTTTTGAGTCCATGCTTATAGAGCTTTAAATTTCATTCTAAATACAGTTTTAGCTTTATTTCATAACATTTTATTTTATCTTATTACTTTTTTAATGGAGATACTAGGAATGGAACCCAGGACTCCATGCATGCTAAGCATGTGCCCAACCACTGAACTATTACTCTCCCTCTATTTCATAATTTTATAGGTTGAAATTTTATTTATCATTCAGTTAAAAACATTCTATAATTTCCATTGTGATCTTTTTCTTTAACCCATGGGTTATTTACGAGTGTACTTCTAAATTTCTAACGTCTAGAGATTTTATCTCGTTGTTGTTGACATCTAACTTAATTCTACTGTGTTTAAAAATCAATCTCTGGAGGACTTAAGTCTCAAAAGTATTCAGACTTGCCTTATTACCCAGCATATGGTCATACGTTCCATATGCCTTTGGGGGAAAAAGTGTATTCTGCAACTACTGGATACAGAGTTCTATATTTCAATTAGGTCAAATTTGTTAATTTTTGTTTTGTTCAAATCTATTTTCTATTTACATTTTGGGGGGGATGGTGGGGGGCTAGGTGTATTTATTTATTTATTTATTTATTTATTTATTTATTTATTTATTTATTTATTTATTTAATGGAGGTACTGGGGATTGAACCCCCAGGACCTCCTGCATACTAAGCATGTTCTCTACCACTGAGTTATAACCCCCCAAATGTTCTATTTACGTTTTATTTGCATGTTCTACTACCTTCTAAGTGAAATATGTTCAAATCTCCCACTATGATTGTGGGTTAGGTCTGACAATTTCTGCATTGTATGTTTTTGAGACTACATTGTAAAATGTACACATATTTAAAATGTCTATTATCTTCCCTTTTATCACTAGTAATGCTTCTTTCTTTTAGTGTTTGATATGACTGTAGCTATAGCTTTCATCTGTTGGTTAGTGTTTGTTTGGCCTTTTTAATGAGACTACATTTTTTTTTCAACCAATAAAGAATACCAGAAATTTCACAACTCCTCTACAGAAAGCAGTGTACAGAAGAAAGGACCCTCAGCTGAAGGTCAGAGGCTATGGGTTCTGGCCCCCACACTCCTACTAACCACATGCCCCTAAGTAAATTGCTTTATTATTTATGGGCCTATTTCCTTATCTGTCGAGTATTATTAGTTTCTAAGGCAATGACACCTATGGACATAACCAAAAATCATAAATGTTATATAAATGTCAAATAATTGTATATGTTCTAAGTAAAATCACACAAAATTAGGAAGGGGTTGGTCTCCATTTTGGAACAAGTGAAAATATGTCTTGTCACAAATGTATTATTCACAAACTTTTTTTCCACAAATTTGTCTTTTCGCGCACACACACACACACACACAAATACATAGACTATTCTTGATCATCAGGTTCCCTGTTCATCCAGGTTCCTTTGCCTCAGTTCAGCCCTCACAGCCTCTCCCTTCCCTCTCAGTGCACCGTGACCTCGAGAATACTCAAAGACATAGAAGAACTTTGTGCATCTTCTGTGGAAGAGAACAAGTCTCCTTAAGAGGAGCCCCTGAATTTCATGCCTTTGAAGACTCTCTCCTTGCCATGTTCTTCCAACCCAAATGGTCCTCCCTAAGTGTCTGTGGGAGATGTCAGTAAAGTGGAAAGTGCTGCTCATAGAGTCTGTTTCTGCCAAAGGCAAGTATAGATGATGCTTGTCATGGAATGAAAGAATGACATGTTAGTATTAACGCATCGTCTTTGCCCTCTCCCCCTAGACTCTCACATATGCTTTCTTTTCTAACCATAAGTTGCCATCATTTACTTGCTATTTAGTGATCTTCTCAAAAAGATACAAGTACCTTCACCTAATATTCAGCGACACATCTTTTTACTTCTTACATAATGTCTACATTTGTTTATGAAGATTTTGTTGCTAGACTGCAAGTCGTTTGAGGGAAAGTATTTCCATAGTAGAATAAGCAGGCTTTGTTTGCAGACTGGCTAAAGGATGAGGGAGAAGAAGGAGTCTGGCATGACTTACAGCTGTCTGGCTTCTGAAACTAGATGGATGGCAGCACTGACGTAGGAAACAGGAGAGGAAAAACGTGTTAGGAGAGCAAGGAGGTAAGTGTCATTTTGGACCTGATGAACCTGCATGATATTCAAATGGGAAATCTCAGAGCCAGCTGGAGACTGGTATCTGAAGCTCTGGAGGCAGGTTTGGCTGTAGACACAGATTTGGGAACCATCAGCATAATAGGTGCTCACTGAGGTCATGGGAACAGGTAACACCCAGGGAGAGCATGTAGAGCTAGTTCGACACTCTTTTCACTCCTTGTTTGGTGATCATCCTAGAGGAGGGTTTAGCAAACTTTGGCCTGTGGCTGTTTTGCTAAGTACAATTGTACTGGAGCACAGCCCCGCCAGCCTGTCTGTTAATGTGCTGTCTATGATTGCTTTACACCGCAACAGCAGATTCCAGTAGTTGCACATATGGTCACAGAGACCATATGACCTATAAAGTGGGAAATACTTACCATCTAGCTTTTTACAGAAAAAGCTTGCTGACCTAGACATGACATGTGCCCTTGCTTTATTAAATTTAATATAAATGAGGACTTTGAGAAGTCTTTTGTTCTTAAAAGTTCTATTGTGATGTGCCTGGGTGTAGCTTTCATTGAATGTATCTTCTTTGGATTCTATAGAACTTCTTGAATGCATTATTTAATGTCTTGAAATGATTTCAGAAGTGTTTTAGTTATTATTGAATACTTCTGTCCTATTGTCTTTCTTCTCTTCTCTTGGAACTCCAGTTACAGGTGTGTGAAACTTTTTCAGTATGCCCCCTATTTCTTCTATGCTCTTTTCTGGATTTTCTATTCTTTTTAATCTCTATGTTTTAGTCTAGATAGTTTATACTGACTTATCTTTCACTAATTTCCACATTTTTAAAAGATAGATTCCATCTTATTATCTATTAATTGCAGCTATTTCAAAGTCTGTATATTTCTCCAATATCCAGAGGTCTATTTCTAGATTTTATTCTCCTATCTCTCTCTCTGCCTATATGTGTCTATATAGACAGAGAAAAAGAGACATATATAGATAAGATATATAGATATATATATCAGTTTCTTTTGTCTCATGGAATGCCTGGTATTTTTTGGCTGAATGCTAAAATTATAGATGAAAAATTGTAGAGTTAAGGTGAGTAAATTCTGATGAGTGTCTTTCCATTTGTTTATGCACAAATATTCAAACATAGAGATTGTTGAAGACAATTAATTTAGATTTGTTTTTAAAAATGGGATAATACATATACATGATTCTGCAATTTGATTTTTTACTCAGAATTGCATCAGTGCATAAAAATGTATTTTAAAAATAACTGAATAATAGTCCACAGTATATATGTCATATTTATTAAATCATTCTCCTGTTGATAGACATTCAAATTGTTTACTTTTTTTTCCAACCACATAAATACATCAGGATATTACTACTTTCTCAATTTTTGCCAATCTATTAGGTAAAAATGGTATTTCACTTTACTCCAGGATATTTAAAGACTTTTTTAAATGTTTATTGGCTATTTGCAAATAGTCCTTTGAAAATTCTTATTTATATCCTTTGCCCACTTTTTTCCCTAATGTTTCTAACCAGGCAAGATGGTTCTTTGAGACACTAGTTTGCTATCTTTTCGATCTGCTGGCTTTCCAAATGAAGTCGCTATTCCTTGCCCCAGCACCTCATCTCTTAATTTGTTGGCCTGTCCTGCAGCCAATACGTGTTTGGACTTAGTAACAGAATCTTACGAAGTTGAACTCATAAAACCAGAGAGTAGAATGGTTGTTGTCAGGGGCTAGGGTAAATGGGGAGATGCTGGTCAAAGGGTACAAACTTTTGATACTATATCCTGCATCTTACACACTCTAGGCCCATAAGGTAGAAATAAAATAGAAACAAAATGATACACCAAGCACACCAAGCTTGTTTTGCACAGAGTACCAGGGAAACCGCAATCATTTTAACAACTTGTGTAGAACCCCTGACTGAGCATCGCACAGGCACATTAAGGGACTAAGATGATAAGCAGTAAGTAAACTTTAGACATCACAGGCTGAAAGTCCACCACATGTAACATACAGAACTTCCCCTTCCCCACCCCAATTTGCACATGCAACCCATGAAGAGACATGAAGTACAGTCGACAGGCCCTGCACAGAGAGCTCTTGAAACTTACAAATTACTTTCCACCAGTCATTTCTGAGCACCCTCCCTTCTTCCACAATAAATATCCCCCTAAACAGCCTGCAACTTTTTATCTCTATGTGAATGGAAAAGTGTTATACCCTTAAAGGTCAGCGCTTTGAGAATAGGCTCTCCTGTATATTTCAGGCTATAGGCAAAATTCTTTTACAAAAGGTGCAGAACCAGCATGACTAAGCACAGGAAACAGCACAGGGTTAGAGCCAAAGGAACAGATCTAATATGGAGTCAGATTTGTTCTTCCCTATTACATCACGACATACTCAAAAATGTATAGCTATATTAAATCATCATGTTGTAGGTACACCTTTAAAAAAATCACGTACAACCCAAACATTTACAATTTTTATTTGTCAGTCAAACCTCAATAAAGTTGGCCAAAAAAAGAAAAAAGAAAGAAAGAAAAAAGCACAAGGGAGAAACCCAGGAAAAGGCTGAGGCTCTTGGGGTTGTCCGCAGAACAAAGGCTGAAGGGAGTGAACTAGACACAAAGAGAAGTAAAAGAAAGTGAGGTAAGTCAGAGGGCCATGCTCCTGGGCAGTGATCATGGTGATGGGGGAGGGAGACAAAAGGGAAGTGTATTCCACACCCGACTTGGAGTTATCGCCCTTAGCGAGGGGGCAGTAAAACTGCCACAAAATCGCCTTCAGAAGTGTGGTGAGGGGAATGATTCTTTCATTCATTGGTGGATAGCACAATTATTTGACTAAGGGAGTGTTCTAGGTGTGGAGATTCACCAGTCAACAGGACAAAGTTCCTGCTCTCACTGTGCAGGAGAAGGGGGATAATCAATAGATAAACGAGAGTGCATTTTTATAAAACTTCATATGAAAATAAGTGATGTGAAGAAAACTCAAGCCAGGTGAAAGGTTAGAGAGTGGCTGTGGTGAGGATGTTTTGATGGCGATTTAGATTGAATTCTCAGAGAAGTTCTCCCAGAAAAGGTCACATTTAAGCAGTGGCTTCAGTGAAGTGAAGGAGTGAGGCACATGCAGATGTGGGGGCAGATAAGCAGTGGCTGTGTTTGAAGAATGAGAAGCAGCCATCGTGGCTAGAGCCTAGTGAATGATGGGAAAGACGATGAGGGAAGATCTGCAGCTCTGGCTGCTGGGGAAGCCAGGCAGCCAGAATCCCTGAGCCCTTTAGCTTGCTTTCCTCGTCCCTAAATTCTTTCCCCATAGGGCATCCTATTATTCTTCCTCTTGGTGTAAATAGTTATCTTTCTGATGGAGGGCTGTTTCCCTTCCTAGTGGCTTGGTTGTCCATCTGCAAGATACTATGTCTTTTGAATGTCTGTAATACAGTTTAGAAGTCAACCGAGCTAAAAATAACAAAAATCTCGATGCAGCACAGTGATTAATCTGCTAAATTCTGCACAGAGCCAGAGGCAGCAGGGAACCAGACAGAACAGGCCCAAAGCACCCTGGGCAGTCTCCTCCCTGAGAAATCATCAGGAAACTTCTACTCTTGATCTGTTGATAAACTCTCCCTTTCACCAGTGAGAAATGAACTTGTTGATGAAAAGAAAACAGCTGTTGAAAGGTTTACTCCTTTCCAAGATGATGAACAGCACCAGCATGTGCTGATGTTGTAATAACATCTTCCTCTGTGATGCTGATTTTAAAAAGAGAAAACAATGATTTTTACCTAATTGTGAAGTAATGCATATTTATTGTTGGGAAATTAGACCTGCAGAAAAGTAGAAAGAAAAATCATCCAAATGCAATAGGGAAGAACAAATCTGATTCCATATTAGACCTGTTCCTTTGGCTTTAACCCTGTGCTGTTTCCTGTGCTTAGTCATGCTGGTTCTGCATCTCTTGTAAAAGAACGTTGCCTATAGCCTGAAATATACATGGTAGCCCATTCTCAAGGCCCTGATATTTAAGGGTCGAACACTTTTCCATTCATATGGAGATAAAAAGTTGCAGAACAGAGGCTAACATTTGTCTTGTTAGAGCTTTACAGGAACATCATGACCTGACCTACCTGGACAGCTGCAAGAACAAAGGATTCTGACACCAAGAAGTCTGCAACAATCAACCACACCTCTTCCCTTTTTAGTATAAAATGAGCTTAAATTCTGACTTGGGGAAGATGATTCTCAAGGACATTAGTCTGCCATCTTCTTGGTCTGCTGGCTTTCCGAATAAAGTCGTTATTCCTTGCCCCAGCACCTTGTCTCCCGATTTATTGGCCTGTCGTGTGGCAAACAGAACGAGTTTGGACTCAGTAACACAAATATCACCACCTGGACATAATTATTCTTAAGGTTTCAAATTTTATAAAACTGCACACTTAATATATACTTAAATATACCTGAGCACTTGGTAGCTATATAATTTTGTATCCAAATTTTAAATTCAGCATGATTTAGTAATCGATTTTGCATTGATACTGCCTTTTAATCCCACAAACTGGGCTGTAGGCTTGAGGGATACCAAGACACTAGTGCAGAGAGAATTGGGGTTGGCAAAAGCCAAAATTATGTCCCACATAGTTGTTTTCTGAGAGACATACCATCGTGTTACAACCTTGGCTTCCCCTTGCCGCTCCTCTCCAGTTCATAAGGGTGTCTTATACAAAGAGGACAGAGGAGACTCAGAGACCTGGGGACTGGTTTTTATTTAGCAGATTATTTTATTTGGTGTGTAGCTGTCAATAAGACTTGTCTCAATGCGTAATACATTGCTGAGGAATATACACATATACATCCACACAAATCGTATTAAAATTTGTTTTGACTGCCCGTACTATGGTACCCATATTCTGAACTTTGCCCTAAAATGTAGGCCTTTCTAACCAGGAAAATTTGCTGATTCTTAGTCTTAAGAGATAAGGGGACCTGTCTTCAGCAAAGTTACTGTCAGAGATTAACTGTTCTCTGCCTGACTTGGAAACATAACTTCAATTGCCTCCTTATTTTGGGCCCAGCTGAGCCTCTTAATGGTGTTTGTAATGAGTTCAGCCTATGGAAGATTTTTTTAAATTGAACTATAGTTGATTTACAATATTGTGTTAGTTTCATGGTGTACAGCAAAGTGATTCAGTTTTACATATATTTTTTTCAGATTTTTTTTCCATTTTGGGTTATAATAAGATATTGAATATAGTTCCCTGTGCTATACAGTAAATTCTTGTTGCTTATCTATTTTACATATAGTGGTATGTATCTGTTAATCCCAAACTCCTAATTCAGCCTATGAAAGATTTTAATCAGTTATCATATTCCTACAATTTTGGTGTCTTTGTTATCATTTTTATTCTGATTGTGGCCAAGGCTAAAGCAGGAGCCAAGCATAGAACAAACCCACTTCTTGGCCATCCCATATCATAGCATATAGGTAACTTTATTGTCCTTTCTTACTTATCAGAGCACGGAGGATCATATGACATACTGCATCACATGAGCAGCAGGCACTATTAGCTCATTTCCCCTTTCTTCAGCCTTGGCCACAGTAAGAGTGAAAGATCAAAAAATGCACTAAAGAGGTAGGAATAAAAAGGCTGAATAAGCATGAAATTGTGAGTGGTCCAAGTGATTCAGGGGATACTCACTTTGCCAGATACTCACTTTTCAGCCTGTGTTGCAGTTAGAGAAGGCTATGTGATCCAGTTTCCATGATGGGCATAGGAGAACATCTGGGAAATATTTTCCTCTTGATGAACAGGAAAGGTGTTTTCCTTTGGCCACCTTCCCTCATCTTTGAAGGTTGTGTGAAGACCTAATGTCTGGAGCTTCAGTAGCCATCTTGTGACCATGAGGTGACAAGCACAAAGAAGCAAAGGCAGTGTGATCAGGATGCAGAAGCTGAGGGATGGAAAGTGGCTGGATCCCTGATGACACGTTTGAGTGGCCAGTCAGCTCTGGAACTGCCCACTTTGGGAACTTTTCTTAAGAAACAAGGAAATTTCTTATGGTTTAAGGCACTCTTCCTTGCAGGTGAACCTGTCTTAATTGATGCCAAGGTTGGTCAAAGCCTGAGAAGTTAAGCTTTTCTGATAGTGTAGCAACTGCAAGCTACACACCAACAAATTCAATTTCAATTTCAGAAGATGATCAGATGGGTCAATAGGATGCCTTTGTCTTTTACAAAAGACAGGCAGATTTAGATCAGGGAGTGGGCAAAAAGGAGCCAACCAGAACCTATATCCCACAGTAGCTTGAGTACAGGTAATATGGCATATTCTTTAAACTGCTCTCTGTTAAGTCTAAAATATATTTGTATTAGTACACATGTTTTTGACAACATCTAACAAAGAAAAGTTAACCTATATATCATAAGAACAGGGAGTTAGACTCATGAATAAAGACTTCTCAAAGAGCTCTGGATAGGCAGTAAGGAGGAGTGTGGAATGTAATTGGTACGCGCATCCATCTCAGGGCAGATGGTACTAATTATGTTTTCAGAACCAAGGGAAATTAGAAATACCTCTTGATTTCAGCTACCGTATAACTAAACATTTTCATTTCCATCAATTTTTAGTGAGTGGTTTTTTTTCTTTACAAATTATTCACCAACAGTTTTAAATGATCATCTTCCTCGCAGCATCTAAAATGTTGTTGGATCTATTTAAAATTGAATTACAAATTCTCTTCAGGAATACAGTGTTAAGGAAAGTTCCTGAACTTTGAAGTCAGACCAATAAGAATTCAAATTTCCTGCTATTAACTAGCTGTGACCTTGGACATATTGCTTTACTTCTCTGAGCCTCATTTCTTAACTGAGGATAATAATGCCCATCACAAAAGACTGCTGGGTGATTTAAGTAAAGAATGTAAAGTATGGAACACACAGTGGGTATTGATAAGTAACAGCTTCTGTGTCAATTAAGCTCTAAGGAAGTAGATGGGATATTCAAATTAGGATATTTTAAGGGTTTTTTTTCCCTAAAAAATGGATTATTTCCAAAAGTGGGCAGGACTTAGGGGAACCATCTCTAAGGAAAAAATCACAGGGTAAACAAATAAAGCTGCCTTACAAATTTAATTTACAGGAGTGTTTATCACTTAGTAACATCAAGAGACAATCCAGATGTCCAAGTATAGGGAACTGTTACATCCATACTGCTGAGTACCAAAATGCACTAAAAATAATATTGTAAAAGTAAATGTATTAACATCAAATGTTTTAGCAATGTAGTGCTAATGAAAAGAGCAGAATTTAAGATATTATGGAGAGTAGAATCTATTTTGCTAAAATTATATGTATATTATATTTATAATCAAAATTATATCTAGATATAATTAGCTTCTTAAAAAATAAACTAAATTTTAATTAAAATTTTAATTAAGTAAATCTTACTTAAGATTCTCCTGGGATTTTTTATATGCTGCCAATTTTTTTTCAGTCCTGAAAGAAGTAGAGAGTTGATTTCACCTTTTAGAAGTGGTAATCACCCTCAGTTTGGTTCAGACGATTTAGATTGAGTGACCAGAAGTCTCTTTGGTAATGGGCCTTATCAAGGGTGTTTGAATCAGAGCTGTCTCTGAGACTCTGTAGCTTCTTTGGGTGGGATTTAAAGTGAAGATGGAAAAAATGCTCTTGCTTGCCTGTGAGTTTAGAGAGCACTGCCTAGCCAAGTGTTGCTTATTCCTTTTTGGTTAATTACATGCAGGATATCTGAAGCTGGGAAACTGAGAACTGCATGAAGGGTGTGAAGCATATATTTCCCCTTAGAACAGAGACAATAAAAAATAATTGGGCTGGCCTTGGTTTAGCTCAACATGGACTGGATGACTGAAGCCCACGTGTGGACGGACTTAGGACAGAATAACCCAGAAAGCACAGCTGCTGGACTATTGTGATCTGATCTCATTGTCTGCCTACAGCCATAACCCTGAGGGTGGAGGGATGGAGTCTTGTCTACAGCAGGGAATGCAAACTGAAGTGCTTACAGACACTAAAAGGAAACACTTATACACGCTAAAGAATGTTCTAAGTGTTTTACTTGACTTATACTTTATCCTTAAAAAAAAAAAAAAAAAGCCTGTGAGGAAGATACTCTTCTTAGTTCAGTTTTACAATCACACAGAGAGGTTAAGGAACTTGTTCAGGGTTATAGAGCCAGGAAGTAGCAGAGCTATGGGGATAAACCCCAGTCCAGCACCAGAGCCTGGATCTTAACCATTATAGTCTGCTACCTCTATTTTAAGTGTAATGTCCTTAAGTGAAGCTGACTGTATTACAAAGAATGGACATTTCCTTATTCAATCATCCTAAAATGAGGAGATAACTTAGAAGATGAACCTTAGATAAAAGAGAGGAAAAAAACTCTACCATTTATTATGTTGTAGTTTTAAGCAAGTTAATTAATGACGCTGAACCTCTTTTTTCTCCTCTACAAACTGGTAGGGAAAATAGTATTATCTCATAGGGTTTATGTGGGGATTAACTGGGGTAACCAGCTTTTTAAAGTGCCAACCTGGGATATAGCCATAAATAATATATAGATATATAATGTTGTTGGTATTAATATATTTATTATAAACAATTTATAATTATAATTAACATAATTATATTTTATTACTTTTCTGTTGCATAAATGTTATTGTTCAAACAAAACAATAGGACTAGTTGATAGAATTTATAATAATTAATAGTAGGACCAATTAAAAAATTGTATGTATAAGAAAAGTTCAACAGTGTTTTATGTTTCTTTCAGTTATCTGATAGAGGCAATTTGTTTTAACTCTTTTTAAAACTTTGTATTGGGTATTTAACTTTTGTAGGCTCTATTCTCATACATTCTTTCAAAAATAGCTTTACTGAGATATAATTCACATACTACAAAATTCATCCATTTAAAGTCTACAATTCAATTATTTTTAGTATATTCACAGACTATGCAATCATCACCATAACCTATCTTAGAACATTTTCAACACCTCAGGAAGAAGCCTGTACTCTTTAGCTACTAACCCCTCTCCACACCCAGGGACATGAATGAAAAACTTGAACAAACTAAAAACAGGGCATGTTCCTAGAACGTTTCATGTTTTTATGGCTACATGATAAAATTATTTTGAAAGTCATCTAGAAAGAAAATAATGGTGAAAACTGTCAAAAATTTCTCAAGAGAAAAATGATCATGATTAATAAGTGCATGGAGGGGGTCCTTTCCATATCATATATGAGAATATATTAAAAGTTTCTGATATTGAAATCAGAATGAAATATTGAAAATAGACACTCACACACAGTCTCACACACACAGAATAGTGTTCAGAAAGTGACATTAAGTGTGAATTAGAAGTTGATTTGAGTAAAATAAATGGACTTTTTTTTCCAGAGCCAGTATGTGACATCCATTCCTTTCAGGGGTCTACCTGGCGGTTGTACTGATTCCTGCCTCAGTGACTTTTTTATTATGTTAGCCAACGCTGTAACTGAAAAGGACCCTATTGTCATTGGTGACCATCTGATATCTAGAATGGTATTTGTAGCTGCTTAACTGTAAAATGGTTCAAAGGGTTTTTCTCATGCTCTTGCTGACCAGGGTTAGGCTGGAGAGGAGGGAGGCTTGGGTGGTCTGCCCAACCCCATCATGGTGCTGCATGTGGGGATCATGCTCAGCGCCCTGCTCTTACCCCCAGTGCCCTCCTTTTGACCCTGACACCTCAGAAACTGCAGTTAGGTATTTTGTGCATCTTGTTGTTCATAGCTTGCCTCAACTGCTCATGTCTGCAGTTGGTTTTGGCCCCTTGTGGTTTTGTTGTATCCTGTTGTTTGAGCTGCAGGCTTAAGTCTACAGAAGGAGATCCCAGGCCTCAGCCTGCTTAAAAGGCTAAAAGCATTTATCAACCTGACTTTAAACTGCATAAGTTTTTCTCTAGAGTTCTCTTCCACAGAACCTCTTCCTTTGCATCCTTTGTTCTAGGTACAAGAATATTAAGAGAGCCCAAAGCCAGAGGTGAACTTCATACCCAGCAGAGGGGAGGGGACTGCTGCATCTGCAAATATAAGAACAACTTTGCAATAATTTGTTACCCTGTATGTGATCTCTATGGAAACTAGCTCTGCCCCTTGAACTCTTGAACTTTTGCTATAAAACCCCCTGCCTTCTCTCCCCAGCAGGCTCACTGTCCTACAGGCATTAGCCCACTGTGACCTCCTTTGCCTGGCAAAGAAATAAAGCTGCCTTTTCTACTTCATCCAAAACTCTGTACTCATGTCTCAATTTGGTAAGTTGAGTACGGAGTACTCAAGGGTACAGAGGCTGTGTTTCAGCAATAACACCTCCATCCAGCCCTCACTGCCTGAATTTTTATTAATAGAGAGAAGCCATATGCTGAAACTTGGGAGAAGCATGTTCAGTATCCTGATCTGGGCAGTGGTTACATAGGTATTTATTTACCCATGTAAAAATCCATCAGGACAGCCCTACAATTTGTTCACTTTATTTCATGTAAATTATACCTCAAAGAAAGAGTTATAAAATAAAAAGAAAAATGTAGAATTACCTTTAAACATTTGTAACAGGGGAATCTGATTAAGCTTAAGTAATCAAGGAAGGCTTTTCTGGGGAAGTAACATAAGATCTGGAATCTGAAGAGTGAGTTGCAGTTAAGCAGGCAGAGGGCATAGTAGACCATTCTGGACAGAAGGACCAGCATGTGTAAAAGTTCTGGAGTGACAGGAGCATCTTGTAAAGGCACTGATCTATACTACCTATAGAACTTGTATAGAGTTGTCTTTGACATTTAGATTCTTTAGATCCTGCTATTCTTTCTTGGGTATAATGTTAGGTATGGGTATAATTTCATTTAGCCCATATAGGTAATCAATTATATGAGTCGCAATTATTGAGAAATGTATCCTTTTTCTACTGATCTTCTATGCCAACTCTATTATATATCAAGTTTCAGTATTTGTGTGAGTCTCTTTCCAAGAGAAAAGAGACTTTCATTCTGTTTTACTAGGCTCTTTGTCCACATCTCCCCAATAGCGCACCATCTTTAATTATTGGAGCTGTATAAAGACTCTTCATAACTGGTAGATATGTCTTCCCATCTTGAAGTTTTTCTTCAGGAGTATCTTGGCTATTCTTGGCCCTTTGCTCTTCCATAAATATTTTAGAATTAGCTTCTAAGATCAGCAAAACATTTATTAGGATTTTAATTGGAACTCCATTGAATACCTACCTTAATTTGGACGAGAATTGGTATGTTTTGATACCGTCTCCTAATCCCTGAACATGGTGTGTCTCTTCTTTTATTTGGATATTTTTAATTCATTAAATGTTTACAGCTTCTTCAGTGAAGGCATTGTGTGTCTTTTGTTACCTTTTCTTAGGTATTTATGTTTTTGAAGTTTCCATAAATACTATTTTTATTTTGTAATTTTTACTGTTTCTTCTTGCTAAATAAAAATGTAATTACTTTTACTTTGTATAATTACAGTTCATCTAACAAACTTGCTAAGTGCTCTTAATCTAATAATTTGATTATTTTGGATTTTCTACAAAGATAATTATGTCATTTATTAATTACAACAGTTTTATTTACTTCTTCCCTACACTTACACATTTATTTCTTTTCTTGCCTTGCTGTGCTGGCCTGAGGCTTGAGAACAATGATAAATGTAAGTGGTAATAGATAATCTGTGTTTTATAATAAACCTTCAGGAGAAGGCTTCCGTGTTTCAGAGATAAGTATGATGTATGTTGTAAGTTTATTTTATAGAACGTAAGTTTATGTTATAGAATGAAATTTCCATCTATTTTTAGTTTGTTAACAGTTTTTCTTTTTAAGGCATGAATGGGTATTGAATTTTAACCAAGTAACTCTGTAACTTGACTTGGTTATATGGTCTTTTTAAAAATCTGCTATGTAGTGAATTACGTCAATTGATTTGCAAATGTTGAACCAGTATTGCATTACTGGAATAAATTCAACTTGGCCATAATGTACTATCTTTTTTATGTGTTGTTAAATTTAATTTTCTAATATTTTGTTTAGGATTTTAAAGTCCATGTCCATCATTGAGCATTACCTGGAATTTTCTTTCTTATATTCTCCTTTTTAGGTTTAAGTATTATGATTATACTATCTCTTAAAATAAATTGGAGAGCATTCTCTCTTTTGTAAGTTTCTGGAATATTTGATTTAAGATGAGGATTATTTATTTCTTTTTAAATTTAATTATAGTTGATTTATAATATTGTGTTAGTTTCTTATATGTAGAATCTAAAAAATAATACAAATGAATCTATATCAAAACAGAAACAGATCTACAGACATAGGAAACAACTCATGGTTACCAAAGGGGAAGCGGGGTACAAATTAGAAGCATAGTATTAACAGACACAAACTACTATACATAAAATATGTAAGCAATAAGGATTTACTGTATAGCACAGGGAATTTTACCCAATATCTTGTAAAAACCTATAATGGGATTATTTATTTCTTGATTGCTTGGTAGAATTCAACACAACTAATAAATAGGATCTTGTTGGTTTCTGTCTATTAGTTCTGTCTAGTAGCCAAGAGGGAGTGTTGAAGTCCCCAACTCTAATTGTGGTTTGTCTGTTTCTTCTTTCAGATAGATCAGATTTTGCTTCACATAATTTGAGGCACTGTGGTTAAGTACATACACATTTGGCATAATTATAAATTCAGTTAAGAGTTGAATTGTGTCCCCCCAAAAAAGTTATGTTGAAATCCTAACCCTTGGTACCTGTGCATGTGACCTCATTTGGAAAAGAGATGCAATCAGGTTATGACAAAGTCATACTGAATTAGGGTGCCTCTTATAGGAAAAGAAAAATCTGGACATAGACACCAGAGTGGACAGCCTTGTGATGTCAGAGGCAGAGACTGGAGTGATGCATCTACAGGTCAAGGAATGCCAAAGATTGGTGGCAAACACCAAAAGGCAGAAGAAAGGAAGGATTCTCCCCTACAGGTTTCAGAGGGAGCCTGGCCTTGCCAACACCTTAATTTCAGGCTTCTACCCTCCAAAATTGAGGGGGGAGGGGACAGCAGTAGAAGGAGCAGAGGGGAGTAAGCCTTACCTTCTGTTGCTAGGTTAGGGGGTGGAAAACACTGGATCTGAGTTGTCTTCTTTTGTTAGGTGAGGTGTTATGTAAAATACCCCTGCTGCTGTATGTTGGGATCCTAAACCAGGCTGCCTTCTTTCTACAACCTTTCAGAGTTCTCCCTTGGTTGACCCTTTGCAAAGTATATGTTTGTACTTAGTGGGAAGGTGCAGAGAGAAACAGGTCTACACCATCGTATCTGAACTGGAAGTTATCTATTCATTCAGTTTTATTATCATTTGTGGAACTACTCAGGTTTTCTGTTTATTTGTCAGTCAGTTTTGGTAAATTAAATTTTCTAGGAATTTAATAATTTCATCTAAGTTTTCAAATTTGTTGTCAAATAGTTTTCATTTTATTGTCTTTTTGATCTGTTTATAACTGTTTTATTTTTTACTTTGTTTATTTTTTTCCCTAGGTAACTTTGCTAGAGAGTTGCCTATTTTATAAGTCTTTTTGAATAACTGACTTTTACCTTTGATGAGTCTCAATTTTATATTCATTTATTAATTTCCTCTTTTCTGCCTTTCTTTGGATTTGTTCTGCAACTTTTCCCTAACATTTAAAATTGAATACTTAGTTTATTAATTTTCAGCTTTTCTTCTTTTCCCATGTATGTATTTATTTAAGACTATAAATATCCCTGTAAGCGAGAAGTAGTTGAGAAGTAGTTAAATAGAAAGTTTTTATGTAACATTGTGGTCCCCACAGAGGAGGGATGCAACCCTGATCCAAAATTTTGTTTGGATGTTAAGACATGACACCACACAGGCACCAAAAGAGTATGAAAAGGTTTATTACCCACATAATGGGGCTTTCTGGGGAGTAAGACAAGCTTCAGAGCAGCTCCAAAGATGGCTTGAGAGAGCAGGAACTGGCTTGGATTTTATGGTGATTAAAGGGTAGGGCTGAGGTCAGGTTTCCCTCATGTAGGCTAGGGCTTGTGTGGTTTGAACTTCTCACCAGCACCAGAAGAGGAAGAGAGCAGCCCAGCTTTCTTATCAGCTTGCCCAGCAGTGGGGAAGAGGAATAGGAGGCCTGGCCTGAACGTTGTCAGCAGTCAAACATAAAAAATGGAGTTAGACTCTATACTGCACATAATATTATCATTGCAGTTTATTTCTAAATTTCTTTTTTACCTTCTTGACTAATGAGTTGTTTTCTAAAGCATGTCTGTATATTTTTGAATATCTAAATATGATTTTTTTTTTTGCTATATTAAAGTTTCTAACTGAATTGTATTGTGGTTAGAGAATGTGGTAATATGGCTAATCTTCACAAAAGTCTCATGCGAACTTGAAAGGAATCTGAATTCTTCAAATGTAGAGTGCAGTGTTTGATGTATGTCCATGAGCTCAAATATTTCACTTGAGTTTCTTCTTCCTGTTTGTTTGAAAGCTTATCTCTTTTTGTTTGTTGTCTACAGTTTCACCATAACTTGTCATAACTTGTTCTTTTATTTTTTTGTTTGTAATGCACTGGGCTTTGTGTTTCTAATAAAATCTGGAAAATTCTCTGTCCTTAGCTCTTGGAAGATTCCCTCTTCCTCATTTTCTTTGTTATTGCTATTTTAGACTCAATAGATGTTTGTTGGGAGTAGTCATTCTGTCCTCATTGTCTCTCAATATTTCTTTCATTTTTCTATTTTCTGGATAATTTGCATTCTGGGTAATTTCTTTGAATGTATAGTTCAATACACTAATTTTCTCTCAACTGTTCTAACTTGCTCCATTGAGTTTTATCATTTATATTTTTTATTTCTAGAAGTTCTAGCAGGTTGTTTTCTGAATCTTAGTGGTTTCTCTTCAAATTTTTTATTCTTTGAATATATTTTAAGCTTCTAAAAATTTATTTAAATTTATTAAGTATGTTATTTTTTAATCTGTCTGATAATTTGAATACATCAAGCCTTTTTGTACCTGATGCTGCTCTCTTTTTTTTGGCTCTCACTTATGGTGCCTTATTTCTGCCCTATAATTTTTTTTTTTTTCCTGGAGCTGTTCACTTTTCTTTGGGACCTTTGGGGATGCTTTGGGATCTGGTCGAAGCTGCATTCCTGCAAAGAAGATTTTGCCTCTGTTTCTACTAGTTGCCTAAGAGCACTACCAACCTAGGTGACTTTAAATTCTCCACTGAAAGTTTTTAGAAATGTTTAGGGGTCATAGAGATTGTGTGATTTGGCCTCAGACCTGTTCTGAGGATGCTTATTGTTGTATCCTTCATGGGATATTACCCACCTCTCCTTTGTGCCAAGCCAGAGACAAGTAATTTTCCACATTCTCTTCCTTCTTGTGGCAGGTTTGTTTCTTATTTTCCTGTTGGGGTTCCTGCTCTTCTGAGGCCTTCTGTTAGACTTCTAAGGTCCCAAGACTTTACCTCCTGTTCCCCTGCATAATACAGACAATCAAGTCCCCAAAGATCACTCCCCAGGGGCTGGAGCATTGTCATCTATAGTAATGTAGTCAGGGGAAATAACTATGATTTTTGGTTAACTTTAACCCTACATAAGTTAATTACAGTTAACTAGTTTATAGTAGAAAATCTGGAAATACCACAATTATCAAAAATAGTGGTTTAATTAGATATATAATAGCATCCTTTGACTGGATATTTATCCAATATCAAATATTTAAGGGTACGGAAATATATTCTTAACTGAAAAAACAAATGACTAAACAACATTACAATATCCCTTATGTATGGAAAAGTAACTGGAAAGATGTATATGAAATAGAAAGAAAATCTTTATTCTCTTACTTCATTCTTCCTTTTTGCTCCTCCCTAATTCATCCCAACCCAGAGGAGTTGCTAATATTTTGTCAAATTCTGGTATACTGTTTGGGCCACAGTTACAGATTGGAAGCCACTGTGCATTAAAAGGTGTATGTGTTGCTCCCTCTCTTATTTCCTCCTGCCCCCATGTGGTAGGATTGGTCAACTGAATCAGGGTCAGCTTGGGCTAATCAACTTGCTGGTTCACCTAGCCTCTCCTCTTCAGACTCATCATTTCTTAGGTCTCCTTTACCTTGTGGTGAGTTAAAGAATGGAGGATCCTAGTAAATGTAATTAGGCTTGGGAAGAAGGCTTGGAAATTGTTAAGTTTATAGGGAACTGGTGCCAGAGCTACCCTTCAGGTACACAAGGTCTAGGATGTTTGTCTAAACCACAAAGGAGAGGAGAGGATTAATAGAGATGCAACTATTGTTTAAGTCATAGAATAAAGCTCAAGGAATGGAAGCTTTTAGGGCGAGAAAACTTTTTTGACCAAATTCTTTTGTAGCCTGACTTTGTCTAAACCACAGTGAGAAATAGTAGTAAACATCTGTTTTTATTTGCCCTGCATCCATTTTTCCTTATTCTGATATGAGCACCATGACTGCCTCCACCTAGGTTTTTGAATTTCATGAAGCTGAAACCCTTTCCTGGCTTTAGGAGTTGTCACATTGGCACAAGCCTGGCCAATAAGAATAATGCATTCCTCTGTCTGTGGTATTTTATTTCAAGATGAATATGTGTACACAGAGGGAAGATGTTTCCTTGGAACTAGGTCTCATGTTTAGAGTAATGAAATGAACTGCAACTTTAATGCCTGGCAAATCCCTGGAAATAAAAATAACCTATGAAGAAATCATCTAGGAGGAGCAGGAGAGAATATTTGCTGAATGTGAGTCAACAAGTCAATACTTAGTACATAAAAAAGAGATACCATAATTTTAGAGCCAACATTGCTAATAGTAAAACATATAATTCCAAACTGATTGGAGAGAAAAGAAATGAAAAAATTTTAAATCAGTCAAGAAGAATGGCCATCATTCAAAAGTCTACAAATGATAAATGCTGGAGAGGCTGTGTAGAAAAGGGAACCCTCCTACACTGTTGGTGGGAATGCAGTTTGGTGCAGCCATTGTGGAAAATAGTATTGAGATTCCCCAAAAGACTAGGAATAGACTTACCATATGACGCAGTAATCCCACTCCTGGGCATATATCCAGAAGGAACCCTACTTCAAAAAGACACCTGCACCCCAATGTTCATAGCAGCAATATTTACAATAGCCTAGACATGGAAAGAACCTAAATGTCCATCAACAGATGACTGGATGAAGAAGCTGTGGTATATTTATACGATGGAATACTATTCTGCCATTAAAAAAACCCAAAATAATGCCATTTTGCAGCAACATGGATGTCCCTGGGGAATGTCATTCTAAGTGAAGTAAGCCACAAAGAGAAAGAAAAATACCATATGATATCACTCATATGTGGAATCTTAAAAAAGAAGAAGACAAATGAACTTAAATATAAAACAGAAACAGACTCAGAGACATAGAATACAAACTTGTGGTTGCCAGGGGGGAGAGGGGTGGGAAGGGACATACTGGGAATTCGAGATTTATAGATACTGACAGGTGTATATAGAACAGATAAACAAGTTTATACTGTATAGCACAGGGAAATATAGTCAAGATCTTGTAGTAGCTCACAGTGAAAAAGAATATGAAAACGAATATATGTATATTCATGTATGACTGAAAAACTGTGCTGTACACCAGAAATTGACACAACATTGTAAACTGACTATAACTCAATAAAATTTTTTTTAAATCAATTAAGAAGAAAGCACAATAGGGAGGAAAAAAGAATGTATACATATGGGGGGGTAGAGCAATAGAGGCAACAAATAATATGATAGAAATAAATTTAAATCTGTTAATCAGATCTTGTAAGCTTATCCTGCATTACTAAGTCAACTCAAATCTCAGTGACTTACAGAATCTAAGGCTTATTTCTCACTTACATTATATGCCAGTCTTCTGCTGACTTTAGCTATTCAACCTGGGACCCTGACTGAGAAAAGCTTCAGTCTGAAACATCACAGGTATTGTGGCAGAGAGCAACTCAGAAAAGCATGGTGGCTCTAAACCCTTCTACTCAGAAGTAGCACATTTACTTTTACTCACTTTTAATTGGTAAAAATAAATAACAAAATCACATGGTCAAGCCTGTTAATGAGCTTAGATGTTAATGGGCTTAGACATACAATATTTTAACAGGGTTAGGTCTGGAAGAGAGGGGCCTTCTTAGGAAGTGTCAGCGAATATTTTGATAGTAATCTATCATACCAAATATAAAACTGATCCCAATAAATGGAAATTTCTAAGCTATCCAATTAGAAGTCAAAGATTGTCAGACTGGAATAAAAACACTCCAACTCAATTCTCTTCATAAGTGCCTCATATAAAACATAGGGACAGAGATAATGTGAAAGTCAAAGTATGGGGAAAATACTAAACAAATAAATTTGGCATTTAAAAAAAGAAAGAAATCTGATGTAGCTGTACTGATATACAAATAGGCTTTAAAGCAAAAATGCATTTCTAGAAATAAGGATGGTCACTGCATAATGATAGAAGCGTCAATTTTTCAGTAAAATATAATAATTCTATACTTTATGCACTTAATAATATAGTCTCAAAATATATGGACAGATTCGCCATCAAAGAGGAAGACTTTGTCTCAGAGAGAATTAAACAGACCAAAAAATAAAAAAAAAATTCTAAAGAATCTAAGCAACATAATTACAAAGGTTAATGCAAAGGACATCTACAGAATACCGCCCTCAATAGCTGCAGAACATACATTCTTTTCAAGCACAAAATATTTATGATCGTACATAAAATTAGTCCCCCTAAATTTCAAAAAACTGTCCTGCAGAACACTTACTTCACAACCATAAAATTAAGTTAAAAATCAATAACAAAAAGACAACAGAAATACTTCCACGTGTTTGGAAATTTTAAAATGTACTTGTAGGCCAAAAAGAGTCATAATGGAAATCAGAAAGTTCTTAGAGCTGAATGATGAAGAATGTCATATTCAATAACTGTGAGATGCCGCTGAAGTCTTACTTAGAGGAAAATGAATAATTTTTTATTCCTAAGCATAAAAAAGTCTCAGTATTAACGAACTAAGCATTCCAATTTTAGACACTAGGGGAAAGAAACAGAATAAATTTTACAGAGACAGGAAAGAGATAATCAAGTTTTTTATTAGGGGAGAAATTACATAATTATATTAGAAATCTTGGGCCAAACACACCCCTGGGCTGCCTGTGATCAATCAGCATATCAACAGCATCATTTTTTTTAACAGCCTTTTTTTTTTAAAGTTCACCCTTATAACTGTATTTAAAAAAAAAAGAAAAGAAAAAAATCTGTAAGAGAATGAGGGGAATCAGAAGTGGCCAAGGGAAGAAGCAAAGCAGGACTGGTTTCAGCTGAGAGTAGCCTCAGCCTGAAATCTCCAGGAGCTCTGATGCATACATCACACACAGTCTTTCCCACCTTACCACAAGGGAGCGAGGCTTTTGGACGTCCACAGCAGGCATTAGATAGTCATGGTCTATAGGCTGTTACAGGGATAAGTAGTGCATCATTTCCAGACACCTCCTGGTGATGTTGCTCCAATCTACCAAAGGCAAGCCTCTTGAAAATGTTGCAGGTGTGAGCCATCAGCAGCATCACATGTGGCAGCTGGAGGGGAATGGGCATATCAAGCCACTAAAGGGAAGCACAGAGATCTGGACAGAGCACCAACATTGTCTGCTGTGCTCCGCCCCTTGTACCATGCGGGTCCACTTGTTTTGCACAGTAGATTCACACCATTCTTTTGCAACTTTCTCAAGATCCTGATTGATCACAATTTCTAGGAGAACTTAAAAGTTAGTAGAATGAAATTATAACCTCCATGGCTGCAGCTGAGGTCTGAACTGATCCTGAGTATTTCCTTTCTTACTACTCAATCTATATTCCCCTCACCCTGAGCCAGTGCTTCTGCCGGTCTAGGCAGCTTGCCTGGTGGTGTCCCCTAAGAGCTCTGAGATTTTGGTACTGTGCTGTCGTCTGGCCAAAGCTGAGCTCTACTTGTCAATTTACAGTGAAAACTGGAGTCAGAGGTACCCCAGTGGCTCACATGGATGCTAAATATACTCTTCCCTGCCACCATACGTAGCAGCGACCTACCTCCTCATGATTATCATAGTCAGTTACTCCCTCAAGTATGGTAACCTTTTTCTCTTCTTGCTGATCTACTGGCACCATAAGCCTAAAATGATCAATGGCAACTACAACCCTAAGTTTAGTGGGAATATTAATGTGTCCCCTAATGGAAAGCTCCCTTTCTAGAAACTGGGACCTCTAGTTTTCATAGAGCCTGAAGGTTTAGAAACTGGAAGCAAAAGTTCCCCAAGTGAGTTACTGGAACAGAAGCATCCTCCTTCCCACTCCTTGGTTCCCAGCAGTAACACAGAACCATATGATGATCACTGATCTAAGGCAAGAGCAGCAAACCTGTCCTGTAAATATTTAGGTTTCGTGGACCATATAGTCTCTGATTTGGCTACTCAGCTCTGCTGTTGCAGCAGGTAAGGAGCCATAGACAAAATGTAAATGGGTGTGGTTGTGGTCCAGAACGTCTTATAAAACAGCGGCAGGCCAGATACGGCCTTCAAACGATAGTTTACCGACCCCGACTTTAATATACATACGGCATCCTGGATGGTAGGGGTCCATCTTTGTGGGATGTCATCTCCAAGCTGTGGCTTCTTAGAGGCCATCCCATTGCTCTACCAGACTAGCAGCTCACGGCTGATGTGTGATGTAGTAATACCAGTAAACCACGCAGCTATGTACTCACTGATTGTCAGTGGAGGGAGGCTGAAGTGGGATTTGAGGAGGTGAACGGCCCAGCCGAAAAAAATGCACGAGGAGCTGCCATACCACAAAACAGACTTCACCCTGAGCGAACATGGAGTTTACAGCACTTTATTCTATTGCCACAAGGTGGTGTGCACGCTCTATGGTGCAGAGGTCCTGCTTTTATCTGTTTTCTGCCAGCACGTGCGCAGTGTCAATTTCTTAGTTCATGAGGCTTCCAGAATATCCCTAGCGCATGTGTATTTCTATTTCCTTTGTTCTAAAACTTATATATTGACACATGCATACAATCGTTATTTACTTCATACTACAAACGTGATTGTGGCCTTGGGTCCCACAGCCTTAACTCATCTCAAGGCCACTGACACTGATGAACCTCCTTTTACATACACTTGATCCCTTGATCTGAAGTGACAGTATGTGGGAGACCCCATGCCAGTGAGTCAGACACTCTGTGAGCCCCTCATTAGAAGTCAGCGCAGGCAGGAAAGGTAAACCTACACTCAGGAAACAAGTCAGTCTCAGTCAAAATGAATTGCTGCCCTTCCCAGGGTGGCAGGGGTCTTACGGAATTATATGCCACTAAGTGGCTGGTTGGTCTCCTCAAAGATTCATGCACTATCAAAGGCTCAGCATCTGTGTCTGCTGACAGTAAGGCAGCAGCAATAGCAGGGTCAGCTTTGGTGAGGGATGCCATGCTCTTGTGCTCATGCATAACCTTCATCTCTGCTGATCCCAGCTCCTGTATTCATGAGCCCATCACATCAGCACTGTGGTGGCCAATGGCTATGGCTGGTTGATATCTGCACTGCAGCCCTCCTACTGGTGCTTTCTAGAGACCCCCCACATGGTGTTCCAACCACAGATATCTCGAGAATTACTGTGGGATATACATTCTAAATAAGTACCTTCTAGTAAGGCAATTTCAGTTGAACAGGAGGTAGGTCTCCTGAAAATGATGCAGATGTGAGCTGTTAGCAGCATCACCTACAGCCACCAGAGGATGGGCACACCAAAGTGGTAAAAAGGATCCTAAGGGATCTAGGTGGAGTGCCAACAGTGTCTGCTACACTGACCAAACTGGGTTGGTCTCAAGAATGGAGGATTAGGGGGAGGGTATAGCTCAGTGGTAGAGTGTGTGCTTAGCATGCACAAGGTCCTGGGTTCAATCCCCAGTAACTCCAGTAAAAAAATAAATAAATAAATAAATAAACCTAATTACCTCCCTCCCTCAAACAAAACAAAAAGAATTTTAAAATGTGCAAAATCAATAAGACAGCTCAAAAAAATGGAGGGTTGGATTAATATTAGAACATTAATTCACCACATTAGTATCTTAAAGGAGAAGTACAGAATAATCACCTCAAAAGATGGGGGGAAATTCAATCACTCAACATCCATCACAGTAACAATTGTTGGCAAACTAGTCTTAGAAGAAGGAGGTGAAGGCAAACATGACAAAGACATGAAGCCACTTTGGAAATAAATTTGTCATCATCAGAGTTAAAACTGTGGATACTGTATGATACAGAAATTCCACTCCTGGGCATACATGCTGGAGAAGCTCTTGAACATTTTCACCAGAGCTGATGTACAAGAATGTTCACAGCAGTGTTATATGTAACTTCAAAAAGTAGGGAAAAGATCCAAATGTCCACTGAAAGAAGAATCCATAAATCACCTGTAAGACAGTCATACAATGGACATGCAATGTAGTAGAGAAAATGAACGCATGCAGGTACATGAATCAACATGAATAAAACTTTCAAACATAATACTGAGAAAAAAAAGTACCCAAATAGTTTACATGGTATGACTTCATCTATATTCAGTTAATAAACATGTAAAACAAAACAATGTATAATTTAGGAATACTTGTATCTGTGGTTAAAATCTAAGAATAAAGCAAAATAAGGGGACTGATAAACAATCAAATATCCGGGGTAATCAACACCCTGATGAGTTGGGATGGGGAACCGGTTTATCAAGGGTGAGGGATGAAATCGGATAAGAGTACTTCAAATATATTGGTAATGTTCTATTTCTTAGGTTAAATGACAGATCTGGAACTTTAAAAAACTGTTGCTTTGTACTTTAAACATATAAATATCCTTTTGTATGTATTAAATAGTTAATAAAATTACTGCGGACACACTGTACGGGGCAGGATGGATGCCTATTCAAAATCTGGTTTGGATGTACACACATACACACACCAAAAACGTGTGCTTTAGCACCACCTACTGGAAAATAAAAGAAAGCCTTTAATTTCTAAACTGATGAATCCTTAGAATCAAGTAGAAGGGTATTTGTTACTTCAGATGCACTAGCAGTAGAACGACTCATCAAGCACCATGAATACCCACAGTAACACTGTACCCCAGAAAGAAAATGACAATTCTCCAGAAACCAAACTTAAAGTTATGGAATATTGATTGCAATCTAACTGATAGAAAATTCAAAATAGCTGCCATGAAGAAACTCAATGATCTATAAGAAAAGGCAGAAAGGTAGTTCAAAGAGCTTAGGAATAAAATTAATGAACAGAATACTTGATTAAAAATATTGAAACTCTAAAAGAGAACTAAACAGAAATTTGGGAACTGAAGAACTCAATATATGAGATGAAAAATGCAGTAGAAATCACCAGAAACAGCAGATCATATGACAGAGAGAATTAGCCAGCTCAAAGATACAAATCTAGAAGTGATACAAGTAGAAGAAAGAGAAGTAGATACTTTTTAAAGGAGGAAATTCTATGAGATCTATCCAACTCTTTTAGGAAGGGTAACAGAGTAATGGCTATCCCACATGGAGGAAAGAGGGAGAAGGGATGGATCAGAGAGTTTATTTAAAGAAATAATAGCTGAGAGTTTCCCAAACCTGTGCAGAGAACTGGATGTACAAGTCCATGAAGCTAAAAGGACACTTAATTACCCCAATGCAAAAAGATCTTCTCTAAGACACACTGTATCAAAACTATCAAAAGTCAATGACAAAGAAAAAATTTTAATGGCGGACAGGGAAAAAGGATGGTAACCTACAAAGAAGCCCCCATTAGGCTAACAGCAGATCTCTTAACAGAAACTCTAAGGCCAGGAGTGGGTGGAATGACATTCTCAAAATACTGAGACATAAAACCTATCACCCAAGAATACTCTATCCAGCAGAATTACCATTCAGATATAAGGAGAAATACTTTCCCGGACAAACAGAAGTCAAGGGAGCTCATTAACACTAGGCCCGCCTGACAAGAAATGCTGAAAGGAGTTCTTCTGCCAGAAACAAAAAGGCAAAAGCACACAAAACTTTGAGTAAAGTAATAAACAAATATACAACAGAATCAGAAAATCTCAATTCTTTATCAGAATAGGTTTTCAAACACATTATTATAGCATAAAGTTTAAAGGGGAGAAAAAAGGGGAAAAATAACTTTAGCTACTTCAGTTGGGTAATAAACTCACAACATAAAAAGGGATAATTTGAGACCATACATATGTGGAATCTAAAACAAGAAAAGAAAAAAAGGACACTAATGAACTCATCTACAAAACAGAAACAGACTTGCAGACACAGTAAACAATCTTATGGTTACCAGGGGAAAGGAGGTGGGAAGGGATAAATTTGGGAGTTTGAGATTTGCAAAGGTTAATCACTATATATAAAAATAGATGAAAACCAAATTTCTTCTGTATAGTACAGGGAAGTATATTCAATATCTTGTAATGACCTTTAATGAAAAAGAATATGAAAATGAATATATATGTTTGTGTGTATATATATAGAGAGAGACACACATATATACACACACACACACACACACATACATGACTGGGACATTATGCTGTACACCAGAAACTGATACATTATAACTGACTATACGTCAATAAAAAGTTTTTTTTAATTTTGAAAAAATTTTAAAGGGATAACTTGAGACAAAAATACAAAAGGGGAAGGAGAAAAGGGTGGAACTCATAAAGGTAAGTAAAGATAAGATACTATCAGTAGAAAAAGGGTTATTTTATCTATCAGAAATTTTATACAAACCTCATGGTAACTGCAAACCATCAATCTAGAGAAGAGAAATGAAACAAAATTTTTAAAAAGAAGAAACTGAGAAAAACATTGTAGAAAACCACCAAACCAAAATGACAGACAAACACACAAAGAAAGAGGAACAATAGAGGTATACAGCAACTAGGGGGAAAAAAAAAAGATAAAATGGCAGTACCAAGTCCTCATCCATGATCTGCCTGCGTGGTGACTTCCTAACATTTCACTCAGTCCAGGATCTCTAAGGATTTTGCTGCCAATAAAGCACTTAGTGCCTTTCGTTACACTCATAAGGTGATATGAACAAAACTGATCAGAAATTGCTTTGCAAAATTCCTACAGTTGGGGACCATATTTGAGTCATCCTCATCCTGACCAGCCTCACACTAAATGTTTTCATTCCTAGCATTTTTTTTTCTTCATAGAACTTATTTTCACACTGTAACCATTATGCCTATCAGGAACCTAATCCCTAGAACCCAGGTGTATTTTTGTGCATTGCAATGTACCATAGAACTGATTGGAGCAAAGAGGCTGGAAACTGGATTTAAATCTGATATCCATTAGCTGATGAGATCAAAGTGAACTTAGATGAGCCCATTCCCTGCAAAAAATTCAGTGAGAATCATGGTGAGTCAGGGTGTCTAATCTTTTAATTCATTTGATTTTTATTTTACCCAGATAGGAATTAAACTTGGGCTAATTCTCATCTCTAGAGAAACAAACTGTAATTTGGCTCAGCACCGAGGATGCCCTCCCATCATGGCATTGTAAGTCCTCGTGCTAGAGAGCACAGACCCAGCGGAAGCAGCTAAGCCTGCTCCCAGATATTAGAGGAAGGAGGCAGAGTTTGCCCAACAAACCTTCAGGACTCACGGTCCTTTAACTGAGTTGTCAAGTACCAGGAACGAGTCTCCAAAAGAGAAGAACTGTTCTATGCCGGTACTCTTTTTCCAGTTCCCTCCCCTGTGCCTCATTACCCACCCGTTACAGCAACACTACATACAGCTTTGGGGCAGATACGGTCATAAGTGGTGGCAGGCGGTCTGGGAACGGCAGTATGAAATGTAGTTTAAGAAACCAGCTCCACTTTGTGGTGGTGGGGGTGAGGGGGACATTTTCCACCCCAGGCAAGGGAAGAATAAATGGTCACAGGACTTTGATTTCACAGGATATGGACTGGGATATGAAATGAAATAAATGGCCATCCAGGTGCTAAAAAATTTAATAGCTCACAGGTTATTTCAAGATTGTTTCATCAGCTACAAGCAGTTCAGTTCAAAATTGAACCCTCTATCTCCTTTCCAAGTTCTCATTCCTCATGAACAGAGGAGAGGGAGAAATGCGGCTTGGGATCTGGGAGTGGAGCCAGATATGTTGGAGGTTACAAGGTAGCAATGCTCATTTTCTGCCCATTACAAGTTCCAGCAAGACACACACACACACACACACACACACACACACACACACACACACACACACACAAGAACACAGTGTCACAAGGCCACAAGACATGTCGGTGAAATGAAATCCATACCCTCCTTGAGGCCTATGATTTGACATAGGTCTGGGACAATCCCTAGAGAGCTAATCTGGTCACTTAATGTTAAGGAAGATAAAGAAATAGAGCCCAAAGAAGTTAAGTCTAATCCTGAGGTCACAGACTGGACTCTCAGCACACCTAGTGCCTACAGACATCACTTAGACCCAGATATGCTCTCTCACCCAGGCCTCATGCCCAGGGGACAAACACACTCCCTAACATTTATGTGTCCCTGACTTGTCTGTTTTTGTTGAGTCATAGATACTGTTGTGCAGATGGCCACTCCCCTTCTCCTTGTACACACACATCCATCCATTCATTCAATAAACACTCTCAGCATGTATTCACCTAGCATTGTTACAAATGCCAAGAACATTGTACCTGCTCTCAGAGGCTTGTATCTTCACCTATATTCACAAATAGAGACATGCAGACTTTATCACCTTTGGGAAGAAAATAATGGTTCCCATAAGGGTCATACTCCAATAGAATTAATCTGCTCGCTCAGGTCCCCTACCATAAAAAAAAAATCACCAAATAAGCCTAAAGGAACCTCTACTGGGCCTTTGCTGAAAAAGTCTGGAATTTCTGCAAGTCAAGCGCCTTCTCCCATACAGTGTCCAGTGTAGGGTTTGGAGTTTCTTATTTTGTTCTCCCAATGCCTGAGGAAAACTCTGACTTGCCCAAAAGAGATCCCCCAGGTCAAGGGAAATGTGATCTGCAAGAGTATCATTCCTTCAGTACACAGGCGTGAACACACCACTGGGGATACTATACACACTAGTAACTTATGCTGAGGGCAGGCCTCAGAGCTACCTCCCAGGGCTGCTGCCCCAGGTGGCCTCTTCCCACTCAGGCACACACCACGGGAGATTGGCTGGTGTGCGCGAGTGTGTGCATGTGTGTGTCTATAGGTGGGTCACTATGTTTGTGGAACAGCATTTTCAAGGACCAGCAGGAAGATTTGATTACGATTTCCTAGAGGCACCTGATACACAGGAGCCCTGGTTTCTTGTGGTTAACATACCTTGGCAAGGAAAGGGGAGCTGAGGAGGAATAGGAGCGAGGTGAGCATGAAGCACGAAGGTAAGACATAGCTGAAGACAGAGTGTAGAGCCCAGCTCAGACGTCGGTGGTTGGCAGCTCCTCAAAGCACAAGATGTTCTCATCTCTACTGTCTTCTATCTCCTCTTTGTGGAATCCAGGGTTCCATGTGGCTGTTGGGCGTCAGGCATTAGCCACTCTTTGGGGAGGCTGCTCTGCACAAGAAGGATGAGTAGCTGAGGTAGCCGAGGTGATTCACCCAGTCTGGAATCTTCTGGTCTCACAGCAGGCAAAGGGAGAATGCAGAGAGGGGACTGGTCAGAATTCATGACTATGGGACCCTGTGGAGAGAACACCTTGCACCAGAGCTGGACTTTACCCAAGAGGTGGAGCCCCAAAATTCAGTGTTGTGTAGTCTTACCACGCCCTCCAGTGGTTAATAGGCAGTGACTCCAAGCTTCTTCCACACCAGGATGATTTCTGGTTGTTGGGAACACCACAGACCAGTTATGGCTCTCAACCCTTCTGTCATCAAAGTCTAGCCTCCCTCTCACAATCTAGAGGAAATTGAAAAATGTTTCAGAAACCTTTTTCCACTTTCCTTCTATCATTTGGTGATACTTCTAGCAGGTTAGACATTATTTAAGGGTCAAAAGGCAGAAAAAAAAGAGAAAAAAATTTTAGTGGCATTATTGGAAGCAGTGATTTTGGACAGAATACCTATCATCTGTAAAGACTTATTTTTTCATCTACTAGTCAATAATAACAGCCACCCTTGGATCACCTATGTTTCCTCTGCCTGTTTCTTTGCTGAGTTCCTTACATACCTCACCTAGGTTAACTGACACAAACGACTACAGAACTCCAATTCACAGACAAGGTAACTGAGACGCAAGTGGGTTGTAATTTGTGTTAAGATTACACAGTTTTTATCTGACCAACTGTCAGAGCCAAGACTCCAATTCAGGTCTATCAGTTTGCATGTTTTCTCACTGAACTTTGCTGTTTGCAGAAGAGACAAGATTATTTAGACAGATATTTCACACAAGGTTAATTGCTATTAATTTAATAGACTGCTGAGCAATGCTATTAAAATACTATTTTTGATGTGACATCCTGATAAGAATTTTTGTTACTAGTAATTCTTTCCTAGTTAATAATAGTAATTAACTTTGTAGAGTGCTTGCTCTTTGCCAGTTATTGGCATAACTAGCTTTACATCAGTTAGCTCACATCAACTCTACGATGTCTCTGTGATTATTATTCCCATTTTCCACATGAGGAAACGGAGGTACCAAGTAGATAATCTTCCCAAGATAATATACGTATATTTAATATATAGAATGTAACATTCCTCACTATGATCCCTCACGAGTTCCCTATGACAGAAATAAGCTTCTGGGGATGGGTGTGCTGGTTTGTAGGAGCTAGGGAAAAGCTAATTTGCTGTGCATGTGAAAGTAATGAGTTTGAGGTGGTGTGGGGAGAAGGGAATGAGTTGAGAGCATTATTACTTAAGAGCAAGAGAAGATCCAGAAAGAGAAAAGACAGGATCCATCAAGGCTGGGCCCTACATGGGGAAATGGCCAAGTGAGAAGAGAATGAGATACCCATGACAGACTTTGTGGGAAAGAGAAATGTAGTAAGGGTATTTTTTGAGTTACTTGTTGTTTGGTGTACAGTGTAAACATTGCCCTCTTTATGAAATCTTCACTGATTACTAACACTTTGTGTGAGAAAGCTGAGTTTTCCTTAGGGTGGGGAACTCAAAGACAATGATAGAACATAACCAATCCACTCTAAGCTGAAATGCTCCCATGGATTCTCAAAGGCTCAATGTCTTAAATTAGTATATTTGTTCCTTACCAGGAGCTTGTGAAGAACTCCCAAAGAAAAAGACTTTCCATATTAGGTCAGTTCAGAAAGCACTGTCTTTGGTGTTGTAGAGAGAAGAGAGAGGACAAGAGATCAGGCAGGATACTTAAAATACTCTCTGCCCTTGAAGTTTATAGTTTTAACAAATCCAAATGCCACCCCTTTGTCTAACACCCATATGAGTACTGAACTCATCTACTAGTTATAATTTTTAGTCAATGCCTTAAAATGCTCTACATATAAGATCATGTCATCTGCAAAAAGAGATAGTTTTACTTCTTCCTTTCCAATTTGGATGCTTCCTATTTTATTTTTCCCCCTCCTAACTGTCCTGGCTAAAACCTCCAGTTCAATGTTGAATAGCAGTGGTGAGAGCATACAGCCTGCATTATTGAACTGTGTTGTTAGTTGTATATTATGTTGTATAATTGTTATATTTTATTATCTAGATTATCTTTTTTCTTTCTCTGTTTCAGATTTCATAATCTATTCATCTTCCATGTTACTCAATTCTTTCTTCTGTACTCAAAACTACTGTTGTGCCTCTTTAGTGAATTTTTCATTTTGGTCATTGTGCTTTTCAACTCCAGAATTTCCACTGGTTTCTGTTTTGTAATTTCTACTTTATTGATGTTTTCTATTTGATCCATCATTGTCATCACATTTGATTTTTTCCATAAGACTTAAGAATGTTTGTTGATATTCACAAAATAACTTGCCAGAACTTTGATTGGGATTACATTGACTCTATATATCAAATCGAGAACTGTCCTCTTAATATTGAGTCCTCCTATCCATGAACATGGCATATCATTCCATTTATTAAGATCTTCCTTGATCTCTTTCATCAAAAGGTTTGAAGTTTTCCTCATTTAGATTTTATACATATTTCATTAGCTTGATACCAAAGGTATTTTATGCTAATAAATGAAATTGTGCTTTTAATTTCAAATTACAGTTGTTCATTGCTGGCATACAGGAAAGTGACTGACTTCTGTATATTAACCTTGGATTGCGCAACTTTGCTGTATTTATTTGTTCCATAAGGTTTTTGTGTTGTTGTTGATTCGCCAAGATTTTCTCCATGTCACCTGTTAACAGTCATTTATTTCTTCCTTTTCAATCTGTAAATCTTTTATTTCATTTTTTTGTCTTATTGCATTAACCAGGACTTTCCATATGAAGTTAAATAGGAGTTGTGAGAGGGGACATGTATTGATCCTGATCTTACTGAAAAAGTATCCAGTTTCTCACCATTAAGTACAATGTCAGCTGTAGATTTTTTGTAGATGTCCTTTATCAGGTTGAGGAAGTTCCCCTCCATTCTTAGTTTGCTGAGAGTTTTTATCATGAATGTGTTTTGGATTTTGTCAAATGCTTTCTCTGCATCTATTCATATGATCATATGATTTTTCTTCTTTAGCCTATTGATGTGATGGAGTACATTAACCGATTTTTGAATGCTGAACCAGCCTTGTATACCTGGGATAAATACTACTACACGATTTTTGCTTTAACTAGGAACAATTTTCTTAATACATTTTAATGGTATCAATACGATTATCAGGTGATGCTTTGAAGACTGCTTAGAATGCCACGTGAGACATTATAAATAACGACTGATCAATATTATTTTTCACATACGTTTGACATAAAATCCTGCTTGATGTTACTGTGAAAATTTGGATCCAGACCTACTATTCTCATTAGGAATCAGATTGAAATATCAAAATGTTACCCTACTGGCTGGTAGAAAAGAAATATGTGTTAGTAGTTGGAAGTAGAATAAATGACACTCTTTAAGTATTCATATTTTTACTGAGCAGTAGAAAATATATATGGTCAACATTATTACTTTCACTTGAAAATGGAAGAGTTGGTAAGAATAAAAACCCATACTTAACTCTTTACCAAGAGTATTTTTCACCAAATTATTCACATCCAGGCTTCTGCGGGTCTGGAATTTTTTTTCCCCCAACTGGCTAGGAGTATGTAGAGGAAATTCCACTTGATAACATTTTTATTTAAAAATAAAGAATCAGCATTGTCAAGTTGTCTTAGTCTTAAGGATTTCTGGATTTCGTCCTTGGAGGAGGTCAGGATCTTCCCAAGGCCTGGGTCCTCGAATATTCTTCCAGTCATCAAAAGTGGAATCCTTTATTTTCTATAGAGCCATGAAAATTAAAGCATATGTATTAGTATAGGAGCCATGTGGGTCTGATTAAGACATGGCTGAATAAATGAATAGAAAGAATTCAATAGGCCCTCAATTATAATTTTAGTAAATAAATCAACTGCATGTCGAGCATAGTAATTAAAGAAATGTATTTCTAAGGACTTGGAATTTTTCTTGCTTGCTATTGATGTTAATACCTACCTTTTCCCCCATCAGAATAAAAATACTACAATAGAAAGAGTCTATATGCTTTAGGTTTGAGAGCACAAAGAAAGGGGAAAAGCTGGTAAAACAAAAGTCCAACTCCTAAGGCTGATCCAGCATAATAATGACTAGCATGGGTTAATATGGGTGATGGTAGCAAACGAAAAGAAAAGAACAAAGGTGGAGACTCTATTAGAGTCTGCTAGAAGGACGAGAGATCAAGATAATTTGTTCTGCACCTCAGAAATGAGCCCGTGTTTAAGAATAAAAAGATATTCCCTCATAGCTGTCACGAGCAAAGCCCTTTTAGGCAGTAAAAACTAGTTTCAACTATAGTTTGGATCATTGTGTCTTCAGTTAGTGTGAAGTATCTCTCAACCACAGGAATGAAAATAGGAAAAAAGGGCAGAAAAATGTTTCTTTACCTTCTGACATCACTCTGACAGTAAATTTCATACATCTGCATTGGTTATTCTGGAGTAATTTAGTGAACAAGACAGAAAAAGAGACTCAGAGAACACAGGATAGCTTATATCCAGAGACAGGGGAAATGATACAAATTTACCTTGGCAGTTACATACTAAGTGTTACTCCTTTACTAATAGCTATGTAACACTGGGCATGTGATTTGAGCCAACTGGGCACTAATTCTCTCATAAGTAATAAGCAAAGGGATAAACCAAATGGTCTACACGGTTTCTTCAGTTCTCAAATGCTGGGGTTTCTATTAGAACTAAAAGGAAAGTCTACTCCCAGAAAAACCTTCTTATATACTGCTTATATACTGAGAAGAAGCAAGTTACAGGTTTTGACAAAATAATGGGGAAGTAGTGAATGAAACCATTCTCTAAATTTCACTTATAGCTTTACCAGGTGTCTATTAAATATACATGGGTGAACAAAATTCTACTAATCTAATGTGCAAGAACAGAGTAAATTATTTTCAAGTATAGTTATGAAGTGATCCAAAGTTATAAAAAAGGTTTTAAGAAAGAATAATGGCTTCCACTCAGATAACATAAGACATGTATGCTCAAGAGAATTTAAGAACAATTCTTAGATGGGATGCAAGGTTGGCAGAACAACTTCATGCAAAAATGGTCCAATCTCTGACAAGATCCTCTGAGGAAACAGTGTGGAGAATAAGTTCCATAAAGTTAGAGAGGTTTAGGAAACATCACAGCTTTTCCACAGATGCTCCCTTACAAAGCATAAAATCAAGCTCAAAATGATCAGACAATAATTGAACTGCCTGCTAAAATGAGAATCAACACTTTTCACAAGTCTCTTCAACGTATATTATTCACAATGTTCACCTTTCAATCAAAAATGACAAAACATAAAAAGAAGTAGGAAAATACAATCCGAGATGGAGCACATCATCCCTCACCATGTCCTATAACAAAATGTGTTATTAAACTCTTTGATTTTGTTAACCAGATATGTGGAAAATGATACCTCATTATAATTTTAACTGACATTCCTATTATAAGTCAAGCGTCTCTTCACACATTTAAAAATATTTACTTCCTTGCCTCTGAACTCACTACATGCTTTGCCCATGTTCCTACTGACCTACTGAGTTATTGAACTTTTCCATATGGATTTGCTCTTCATATTTAAATAAATTAATTCATCATGATAAGGTGAATAATATTTTTAGAATTTCTCATTTAACTAGTGACTATATATACACTGTTTTTTTTAGGTTGAACATTTGAATTTTTATGTATGAACTCATTCTTTACTTTTAAAGCTTCTGGCTTTTCCTACTCAAGACCAAAAAAAGAATCTCCTTTTTTTTAACTCCTAGCACTTTCAGCTTTTAAAATTTTTTTTAAAAATTCTTGATCCACCTAGAATTTACTCACAGTATATGAAATATAGATCCACCTTTATTTTCTTTTCAAATGGCCACATAGTTATTCCAACAGCATATATTTAAGGTAAATAATTTTTTTCTGTATTGGTAATAATTTAAGTTTACCTTAAGTCAGATAGAACCAGTCATGACTAGGAAGATTGCTACATTAACATACTGTACCTCATACTCTGATTCCAATGACATTTTATTCATTTTCAGCTTTTTTTCTAATTCAGGATCAATCTACAGAAAAGAAAGAGCAGCCATAAGTAATTTAAGTATGTTAGATTCAATTTTCAATTAAAAAAGTTATATAAGGCATGGCTAGGATGGTGTGGCAGGTTACAAAAACATGGGAAGATCTCCATGATCCATCCAATTCCACAATGATAACTAATACAGCACCACCACCACTACTACCACTAACAGCAGCTCCTATTAACTGAGCACTTGTTATGTGCCAGGCATTCTAATGTTTATTACCTCTTTCAATCCTCAAAAAAAAAAAAAAAGCCTGTGAGATAAGTATCATTATTATTGTGAACAAAGTAAAGATAATGGAACACAGGGAGTTTGAAAAACTAGTCAAAGAGGCAGAACTTGGCTTAGAACCTTGGCCCTCTGACTCCAGAGTCTATGCTATTGACCCCCACCTTAAATTATGTTATCACACAGAATCATTATAAAAACACTAATAAATATAATGCTGCTCTTGAAAACAAAAAAGAACACTTTGCATACACCAGAAACAAGGAAGTATCCATGAAAAAATTAGACAGGATTCCATAGTGGTAAACAGGAGCTGATGCTGTTATCTGTGTGTGGCAAAGTCTTTAGGAAAGAAAAATGTGACTGCCAAAATTCATAAACAACTACCAACAACAACAAAACCCAAATTAAGTTAAGTGGAAGAGTTAAATAATGACTAAAAACAGCTTAAGACCAAATCAGTACATTAGGAACAAAACTTCAGAATTCCACTAGAATCATGCACAAACAGATGAGATAAATGGGGGGAAAAAAGCATATTATGAAAGCTAGATCCAAAATATGTCTATTAGGGGTTTCAGTGCTACAAAATAAAGAGAATGGAGGAAGGGCAATAAGTAATCAGCAATTAATGAGTAATATATAAAAATAATATAATATATAAAATATAATAAAACTTGAGTTTACAGAAAGGTTGAGATTAAAAAGAAAGCTAGTGAAGCCTTATTAATACCCAACAAAATAGGCTTTAAGGAGAAAAAGCATTATCACCAAGCAAAGCTTCATTACAACAAAAATCCAATTCAAGAAGACATAATAATTCTGAAATTATACGCACCCAATATCATGGTGAAATAGACAAAGAGTCATAATGAGAGATGTTAACACAATTCTCTCAGTAAGAGAATGGACAGATTTTAAAAGTCAATAATACAGAAAACTTGAAAAAACAGAAATTACAAACTTGACCAAATGGATGTATAAATTTTTAGTATGTACCCAACAACTGCAGGATGTGAATTCTTTTCAAGCATATATCATTTGTACAAACTGATATGTTAGGTCATAAAGCAAGTCTCAACAAAATCAAAAGAATAAACTCATTGAAAATATTTCTTTGATTATACCACAGTCAATTTAAAAAACAATAAAAAATAGTAACTAGAAAATTCTCTATGCTTATATGTTAAGGAAAAACATTTCTTCTGACTCACTGACTATAGATTGGCAGTTCCAATAACCCCTCCTTGGTTTTGATCAATTTGCTAGAGTGGCTCACAGAATTCAGAGAAACATTGTTTTTTATTGGATAAAAGGATATAAGCCAGATATAGCCAAATAGAAGAGATAAATAGGGCAAAGCATGGAGAAAGGGTGCAGAGCTTCCATGCCCTCTCTGAGTGTGCCATTCTCCTAGCACCTACACGTGGTTCACCAACCAGGAAGCTGTACAAATCCTATCTTTTGGATTTTATAGAGGCCTTGTTACAAAGGCATGATTGATTAAATCATGACCATCAGTAACTGATTCAACCTTAGCCCCACTCCCCACCAAAGAGGTCAGGAAGTGGGACTAAAAGTTCCAACCCTCTAGTCAAAGGATTGACTCCCCTGGCAACGAGCCCCCTCTTTAGGTTACCCAAGGGCATTCCAAGTCACCTCATTAGCATAACAAAAGGCACCCTGATTGCTCTTATTATTTAGGAAATTCCCAGGTTTTAGAAGCTCTGTGTCAAAAATAAAAAGACCAAATACACATTTCTCATTATAAATCACATCACAATTCCTCACATTATGTGCAAAAATCAATTCCAGATGGAATGTATCCCCAAATATAAAGGGCAAGAACAAAAATTTTTAGCAATAATATTTTAAAAATTATATTTTGGAGTAGAAAACAATTTTCTTAAAAGGACAAAAAGAAAAAGTAACCATAAAGTAAAAAAGGAATAAAATAAACTACATTAAACTTGAGAAAATTTGTTCATTGAAAGATATCATTAAGAGTGAAGACTAGGGGGGAGGGTATAGCTTAGTGGTAGAGTATGTGCTTAGTATGCATGAGGTCTTAGTTTTAATTCCCAGTACCTCCAGGAAAAAAAAATAAATAAACCTAATTACCTACCCCACTGCCCCACACAAAAAAAGTGAAGACTAAAAGGTTTATAATCCAACATGTACAAAGAAAGCAAATTGTTCTTACAAAACAATAAGAAAAAACACCAACAACTCAGTAGGAAAAAATGGGCAACCAAGACCTGAAACCTCAAATAGAGGATATACAAAAAAGGAAATAATGGCCAATAGACATATGAAAGTGATTGACCTCATTAGTCACTGTTACTTAACCAAACTCAGTCTGCTCACCTGACACGCAGCAAAGCCAATCTACTGACACCCAGCGTTAATTGCAGAATACCAAGAAAGGGAGTGGGAGACAAGCCTCAGATCCACTTCAACTTGGTCTCTGAGTTGGGTCTTTTTTAAAAGGGGAAGAAGAAAGAGGCTGAAATTAATCATTATCTTGTGATATTTCTTAACCTCAGTTTGGGAAGTCAGGATATTTCTGGTTATGATTCTCTGGCCAGGTGGTCCATGGCTTGTTGTCTGTTAGCTCTTCTTCCCCTGGATAAACAACCTCAGTTTGTACATTAATGAAGATGTCTATAACAGCAATTTTAGTACATTAACAATGTTATCAACAACAGCAATTTTAGTTATCTGACTCTGGTTGATTAGTGTTCAGTTAGCTCAAGATTTAGGTCAGAGGGGACAAGAAAGGGAAAGAAATTTTAGCTAGATGGATTAATCATAAACTCGGTAAGGGAACTTGGTTTTAGGGGGACTCAGTTTCATTATGAAAAATTCAAGTTCACTACATAATTAGGGAACAATTCTAACACATCACCAAAACAGCTTTAAAAAATGAAAAGAAAGAAAGAGAGAAAGAAAGAGAAAGAAAAGAAAGAAAAAAAGAAAAGAAAGAAAAGAGAAAAGAAAAGAGGAAGAAAGAAAGAAAAGGAAAACCCCAACCCTACAACAGCCAAGTACTGGCACTACTGGCAAGTATTTGGCGCCTTGGGAACAATAAACTGTTGGCAGTGTCGACAGAAAGAAATGTAAGAGTTGTAAATTGAGTTTGTAAGAGTTGTAAATTGAGTTTATTCAGTGTCTTACTGAGGACTACAGCCCAGGAGATAGCCTCCCAGATAGCTCAGAGGAACTGCTCTGAAGAGGTAGGGAGAGAGGCTAGTAAATGATTTTGGCTAAGGAGTATGTGCAATAAAGCATACATCTTGGTAGGTTACTGCTACTCAGGAGGAACAGACATCTCGGTTAATGATTTTAATGCTTTTCTAAGTATGGGAAGATGCAAGAATCTGGGCTCATAAAAACTTGTTCCCAAAATTTATCTAACTAAGGGCCTGTTTTGTCTGTTTTCCCAAGGCAGAGTTCTTCAGCCTGAATTCCTTCCAGTGCGTACTGTAAGTCAGTGACTGCAGCAGCTAACAACTTAGCACCTACAGAACTGGATGGAGGGCAACATCCTTTGTTTTAAAGCAGGAGTGTAGACTGTAAAGGGGAGCAGAAAATGACACACCAAAATATGCCTCCTTGGCTTAAGGATTATCTTGATTGTTTTTAAGAAACAGCAGACATAGAAGCTCTGAAAAACAGTAGAAATTACCCTTTTGTGAGGGACACATACATTTATAAAGGAAATCTCCATTTGTAAGTGTCTCCCTTTCTGTACTAAGAAGGATGATTCTAAATCACAAGAAACTCTTACCAGTGGAGAAGGGATCCACTTAAATCCATATAACAACCTTACCCTGTTTACTGTGCTGTTCCCAGTAACCTCTCATAACTGCCCTCCCCGTCCTTCTTTTGTCTTTAACTTATGATAGTTTTTAAGGTGATGGGAGGGGAGAGTTTTACTCAGTTTTCCTGAGTATCTCCCATAGGAGGTATACATGTTATTAAACTTCTGTTTGTTTTTCTCTTGTTAATCTGTATTTTATTACAGGAGGATCTTGGCCAAGATCGTAGAGAGGTAAAGGGAAATTTTTTTTTCTCCCCTACAATTGATTCAATCACTCTGAAAAACAGTTTAGAAATTATCAAATAAAGATAAAGTATGATGAACATAACCTATAACTGTTGTAGGCTTTGTGAGCTACAGACTCTCTCACAACCATTCAAATCTGCAGTTGTATCGTAAAAGCAGCCATAGATAAATAAAAAATGAGCATGGCTGTGTTCAAATAAAACTTCATTTACAAAAATGGATGTTAGAGTAGATTTGGTTCATGGGCCATAGTTATACAAGTGCAACAAGAAAAATATACAAGAATGTTCACAGCAGCATTATTTTCACTAGCCAAAACTGCCAATCAACCCAAATGTCTAATAATAAAATGCATAAATAAGTTATGGTATAATTAGTGGAATACCATATAGTAGCAGTGAAAAAATCATGGGGTCAGCACCTATGGCCCATGAATCAAATCTACTCTAACACAAAGCCTAAAATAGTTACTACCTGGCTTTTTACAGGAAAAGCTTGCTGACTCTGAATTTAGTGGTAAAATACAGATGAATTTCATACACATAAGAACCGGTTTCTTTAATCTTTATCTGTAGTATCTTAACATATGATCAAAACATGACAAATGTTCAATTATTTTTCAAATATATACATGATATTCCATTTCTAAAGGTCAAATTATTACAACTTTCATCTTAAAGCAAAAGGGAAAAAAATTCCGTAATAAAATAATTGGGATGCTAACAGGAACTTAAAAATTCAGGTGATAATTGCTCTATTCCCTCACAGAAACTACATATTCCTTTTAAACTTAGTCTTTATTCTAATACTCACTGTCTTCAAGACTAGATAGAGTTGATATCTCTCTGAAACTATAAAATTAACTGAAAAAACTGAATAGGCCTTTTGTACTCTTTACTTTCCATCGATATTGCTGAGGTCTGCTAATGAAATACAGCTCACCCTTAACATGATTTTGAACTTTGAGGGTCCACTTATACAGGGATTTTCTTCAATAAATATACAGTTAGCCTGTCATATCTGCGGGTTCCACGTTTGTTGATTGAAACAACTGCAGACTGTGTAGTACTGTAGTATTTATTGAAAAAAATCCATGTATCAGTGAACCAGCACAGTTCAAATCCCTGTTGTTCAAGGGTCAACTGTACTTGGGAAGAAAATACCTTCAGATATCAGATGTGGGCCACAAACAAAAACTACATACTTCTGAATGAGTTTACCAGAGTTCCTCTGAATCAAGAGGCCTGAATTTGACAGTAACTATGTAATCATAAAAGTGAGAATCCTAGTTCTACCCCCAAATAGCCATGTGACCTTAGGCAAGTTACTTGAGCTCTCTGAACCTCAGATTCCTCACCTGTAAAATAAAGACAATATATCTATAAAGAATATATATAAAGACAATAATATATCCATAGTCCTACCACAAAGGCATACCTAGAAAAAGGTTCCCTGTAAAAAGATAGGTAGCACTATTTATAATGAGAAACAATTTTCTTTTCTTTTAGTATTAGCTTCTAAAGATATATATTGATATAATTTATAAAATTATTGGTATTACTACAAAATAGGTAATTTACAATTGGAATAATAAAATGGAGTGAGACTGTCCTGTGTTCTTTAGTCCCATCTAGACCCCAAAAACAACTATATCAGAGCATATTTTGTGGGAAAAAGCTAACATGACTGCAAAGTTTCTATTAGTGAATAAAGAAAGATTACTAAATTCTTTATATTTCATGATTCACTTCCATGAGATCATTAATGCTATTTTAAAGAATAAGAAAGAACCCAAAGATCATATGTCAGCCTGGTAAAGCAAGATAAAACAGACTGCTTAGTGTACTGAGTATACATGATATTACCTCACACCTGTCAGAATGGCTATCACCAAAAAGAATACAAATAACAAATGTTGATGAGGATACGCAGAAAAGGGAACCACTGTACACTGTTGGTAGGAATGTAAATTGGTGCAGCCACTGTGGAAAACGGCACGGATATTTCTCAAAAAACTAAAAATAGAACTACCATATGACCCACCAATTCCACTCCCAGGTATATATCCAAAAAAACCCAAAAAACAAAAACACTAATTCAAAAAGATACATGCACCCCAATCTTCACAGCAGCATTATTTACAATTGCAAGGATATAGAAGCAACCTAAGTGTCCATCAACAGACAAATGGATAAAGAAGATGTAGTATATAAATACAATGGAATACTGCTCAGCCATAAGAAGGAGGGAAATTTTGCCATTTGCAGCAACATGGATGCACTTGGAGGGCATTAAGCTAACTGAAGTACGATGGAGAAAGATAAATACTGTATGATATCACTTATATGTGGAATCCAAGAAATAACAACAAACCGTGAATATAACAAAAAGAAGCAGACTCACAGATAATAGAGAACAAACTAGTGGTTACCAGTCAGGGGGTGGGCAATATAGGAGTCAAGGGGTGAGAGGTACAAACTACTGGATGTAAGACAGGCACAAGGATGTATTGTACAACACAGGGAATACAGCCAATATTTTGTAATTACTATAAATGGAAAGTAATTTTTTAAAAAAGAGCCCAAAGATCATATATCAGCCTTGAAAAGCAAGATGAAACTCAGATTGCTTAGTATACTGAGTACATGTCTCCTAAATCAGAACATACAAGGACACAGACCCATGTCAAACTCCATGACAGTTCTTACTTTAATCTTCACAGCATCATAACGGATTTGTGAAAACTCACGAAGACCAAAAGATCCTCCAACAATCAGCAACTGAAACAAGACAGGGAAACAATTAAAATAGAAGGACAAAATTCAGTCTACCTATATACTACTTATCTAAATGCCAACAGTGAGAGATTATACAAAATCCTATACATTTTATTTTTCCTAGTGAGTTATCATTCATCTTTTCAGAGTAAATGTAGTATATACTGTCACTGGGAAACGTTTTAGCACATTAGTAAATACCAAAATCAGGACCCCTATAACTGTATTTGACCTTATGAGTTAAATATCACCATTACAAGCATTATATTAGTTGATTCTTACAAAAGACCTATGAACTAAGGGAAAAAAATCCATTTAATAGATAAGGAAATAAAAGCACAACCAACTAAATGACTTGCCCATGATTACACTAGGTAAATTCAGGAGTAAATCCTGGCCTAGCTTCTTCCAGATCATAATTCTTTCAATTTCATAATTTTGCAAAATAAGCCAATTAGAGAGTATTTTTCTCCATTTTCTTAGCAAGTGATAAAAGAATCTCATGAAATATGCCACACTTCTCAGTACGTGGTAAACCTAAAAAAGAGCCCTAAAATTGTCATTGCTGCTTTAGCATCTCCTGGAATAATCCAATGGGCTTAAATCTCTCATCCTAAAGATGTAAAAGGCTAGCAATTTGAGGGAGAAAATTAAGTCTGATCTCTACGTTCCTTTTCATATCAATTTATTAATATTACCAATTAAAGAAATACAAAGAGATATACTGTAAAATATAAAATTTTATAATTTTAGAGTTGGAATACCAACAAAATCTTAAGGCTATGAATTTCAAAACCTAATAAATTTGACCACATAAAAATTTAAAGTGTCTTTCCTGAAAATAAATGAAATAAAAATGACATAAAATCAAAAGGCAACAAACCAGGAAAAATATCTGTTATACATAAGCAACTAATACTTGCAATGTCAATATGTAAGAATTCTATGTATAGTAAAGTAACTTCTGTCTCTTAGTTTCAGTCAAAGGACACACCCCTGATTTTCCTAACTCCTCCTTAGTCTCCTTTTATTCATTTTTCCTCACTTTCCCCATCTCAACATATTGGAGTATCTCAAAAGGCTCAGTCTTACACCTCTTTTACCTATTCATAACCAACACTGAGTCCCTAGGTGATGTCATCCAGTTCCGTGGATTTAAACAGACTCTGTAACATAACAATCAAATGTACATTTGCAGTGGGAAACCCTGCAGTGAACTGAAGACAGCCCTTCCTATTTGACATCTCAATTTGAAAAGTTAACAGGTATATACAAATAAACGTGAAAAAAATTCTTGATTTTTTACCCCAACACTCTTTCTGCCTCAACCTGTTGCTAATCAATCTTTCACATCCCGGTAAATGTCAAATACTTGCATACAGCTACTCAAGCCAGCTTCTTTGGAGTCATCTTTAGCTCCTCTCATTCATATCTCACATCTAATCCATTCTGAGTTCTGTCACCTCTACTTTCAAAATATTTTTTAAATCTGAAAATTTCTGACTATAACCTCTTCTAGTATTCGGCTTCCACATTTTCCTCACAGCGCTCACCAACATAGGGACTCCGTAGCGAAGGGTCTTGTTCCTGCGCAAAGAGCGCATCGCCGCGTTGGGGAACATGACTGAATTCTCCGACCCGCTCCGACGCCCAGCCAAACAGGCCCAGCGTGGACTCCCGAATCTCAGCGGCTCAGCGTCCCTTCCGAAGAGGACATCCGGGACTCACCTCCTTTCTTTGGCTTCACGGAGCAGAATCCTTCCAGATAGGCCTCCGCCAGGCAAAAGCAATCGATCCGTGGTTACATACTCTAGATTCCCCCCGGAAATTCGAATGTCAGCGTCTTGGTTCCGGCAAGCTGGTTTGCAACTGGGACTTAGGTCGTGTTTACAGTTACCGTCAAAAGATACGGAAACAAGTACCTCCCATTTTCTGGGTCTTCTTAGAGCACTTCCTGGCACACAAAATTAGCTCAATAAAATCAGGTTTTTAAAAAGTAATTGTGAAGCCAGCACTCTAGCCTCTATGGTTATTTGTGGGATGGGTAGTTTACCAGCTTAATTAAAACAAAAAACAAACAAACATTTTTTAAGTGCTACAGAAGTTTAGGTTGAGTGGTAATCGGTGATGTCTTGGGATCAATGAACTTATAACATTAATGCTTTTCCTGCCAGACAGCCTGTAATCGTCAGTCATTTATGAATGTCTGTTTTCCACTTAACAACCATCGAGCACCTTTTTGCAGCTCATTAGAAGGCTCGAGGAACACAGAGATGAAAAGATATGATCTCTGCCTTAAAGACGCTGGCAATCCAACGGGCATACGAATGAACCATCAGTAGCTCGGAAAACAGCCGCCCACTCCCACCGCATTCTATTTGCCGGGGTGAGTCAGAGAAAGCCTTACCTATCAAGCACTGTTTGAGATGACATAATAGTATAGAGTGCAGGTGACATAGTCACATTTCCCGTGCTATCCCTGAAATCTTTCCATCTGTATCTACCTCTCTATTGCCACTGAAACGTTCCTGGCTTAATCCCTTATCACCTTTCCACCTATTAAAGTAGCTCCTAAGTGATCTCTAGAGCAGAAACTCTTGATCTCCTTTCTGCCTTTAGGCTCATCTGATAACACCCATCTCTATAGGTCTAAAACAGCAAAACAAAACAAACAAACAACCTTAATTGTGAATCTCAAGTCTACCTCCCACACTGAAAGTTATCTAAAAGCCATAAATAATGATGAGATTCTGCTTTTTGCCTACAGTAGTCACTAGAGGGTTGTTGGTTTTTTTTTTTTTAAGCAAAGAATTTAAGGCCTTTGGTAATACGACTATGGCCTGCCTTTTCTTCTACTGTTCTTCATTCACTCCATGCTTCATCCTGAAGGAGATATTACTCCCTGAGTATTACATGAACTTCCACATCTTCAGACTGCAGCTTTAGGAACACCAGGTTTTTGAAGCCTCTCTTACTCCACAGGCAATGTAAATTGCTTCCTCCTTAGACCTCCCCACTAGTCTTTGACTAAAATTTATCACAGAGCTCGATCACACTGTATTATCAGTTTTACTGTATAAAATCACTGTTGTTCCAAACAGCAAGACAAAAACAGGAGAGTGGAAAGAATACTTCAGAGTTTGCACTTAGGGCTTTTGTTTTTGGTTCTGAGCTGAGGAAATGAATCAACCCCTCCCCCGACCAAAGCATCACCTAAACTGAGCCAAGGGAGATTTTAGAATGATCAGGATAAGATTTATTAAAGTAAGAATGCTTATTCCTTCCCTTATCCCTATTTCTCCAGTCTTTTCTCACCTCAGTCTCTCCAAGGAAGAGACAACTTACAAACCTGGGGACTGGAGCAGTAAGAAAAGTGGGAAGACTTAGCCTGAGAGGTTAAATTCCACTACAGAGTTGGTAGTGCTGGGAGAAAATTACATAGATTTTTGGGAAAGAGTCTGGAGTAATTGCAGAATGCAGGAGAATTTAGGATTGCAGAGATGGCCTTGTAAAGAGGGTTCCTGTGATCGATGAATAGAGTTTCCTTCAATGTTCCAATTCCTTTGGATTTTATTTTGAGTTATTTGACTTAACATTTTTTTTGTTTTATGTTTGGTTGTTTAATTCATCTCTGGGCAGAGATAAAATCCTATATAGGGCTATAGGATTTACTAGAGAATACATTGTGAAGTATGCACAATTTGTATTTAGCATTGCCTCTCACCTTATTCACTTCCTTTTGATACTTCAGAACTCATACAGCATCCGGGTGAGTTAAGTGTATTACTTCTCCAACTTTCCCTCATATCTTAGATGCCAACAACAGTGTTCTAGAAGTCCAGACCTTTTCCTACCTTTGCACTACATTAAACATCACTTTATTGGATCCAGCTCCAATAAAGCCTGGCACTAAGCTAATCATTAACAATAGCAGATCATGTACATATATTCTAGGTAATGCTATAGGTAATAATGTTAACCTTTTCAGATCAAGCATATATTCAACTTAAGTGAAATTAGTTCTTCAGTCTCTCATTTATTTAAGCATTCAAATAAGCACTTGTGAAAAACCTTGAACTAATCCTGAAGGAGCAACTAAATAGTAAGAATTACAAGTTTGCTGGAAGATTTTCATGGGACCAAATTTGGGTCAGCGAAGAATTTAAGCACCTATCAAATAATATGATATAGGCAGTAAACTCTATTATCACCTCAGTATCACTAATGTATACCTCAGTTTCTCTATCTGCTAAATGAAAGTAAGTGATTTTTTAAAGCATTTTTACAATTCTCAAAAAACCCCACAAAATAGCTCATCACTATGGCTTCTGTTCCTTTCCCAGAAATGTGACTCAGATCTCATCTGTGTGTTTCTTGTATAAATAAACAGTCAAAATGTTGACCCACACTTCATGTGGCAGTTTATAAAAATTTGCATCCAGGAAACAAGGCATCTCCCTAGTCATGCTGTCCCCCAGAACTGGTATGTTCTTGATGTCTAGCCAAGTTATATTATCCTCCAGTATCTGCTCTGCTATCACTTAATTTATACAAGTATATGGGAACATTGTTATCAAAATCACCAATCTTGAGAGCTTTAGCACTGAAGTTAGGTTTTAGAACTACGGTCAAATTTAATGGCTATGGTACAGAAAGATTACTTCATGAATCATTGTCTGGTTTCATAACTGACATCTAATATATAATTTAATTCATTAAAAAAACCTTAAAAATTTTGGAAGAGCATGATTCCAAACTCATTTTACAGATAAGCAAGTTGAGGCTCAGAAAGTTTAGGAGACTTATACAAGGTCACACTTTGTGAACTCAAACAAATGCCCCAACTTGAACCAAACTTCCTGTAACATTTGAAAATATTGACTATCTCCTTGAAATTCTCTCCCTCCATGGCTTCCACTGATGTTTGGTTCCCATGGATCCTCTCCAACTTTGAGACTTCTTTCTGTCCTTTTTAGCCTTGGAAACCTTAAACTGCATTCCTTATCTCTCTTCCATTTTTTAAATTTGTCCCAGTGACTCGCAACCTGTAGTGTGTACAGAATCCCCTGGAGAGCTTATTAAAGCACAGATTGCTGTGCCTCATCCCTAAGGTTTCTGATTCAATATATCTGGAATGGGACCCAAAAACTGGATTTTCTAACTAGCGTCCAGATGCTGCTGCTGCTGCTAGCCTGGGGACTACACTTTGAGAACTATTGCTGTATCTTCTTTTGCTAGATAAACTCAACTTTCACCTTGGCTTCAAATTTTATCACAGTGTGGATGACTTCTGGTACATCTCCAGTATCCTAAGTGTTTTGGTAACACCTCAAAGTCAACATTTCACAAATACTTCCTTTTGGAGGGTGTAGGGAGTCTTTCCCTCCATTCTAATTTTTTTTCAAAATATATTAGATTTGGTTTTTATTGTACACCACACATATCAGGGCAAAGTGTTGCACAAACAACTGCAAATCATTTTTGGGAAAAAAAGCTGTAAAAAAAATAAAACTGCAACTGCTTTAGTTATGCAGTCCTGACTTGAGGAATCCATGCTGGCAAAGGAGTTCTAGCCCCTGAGAGAGGCTTCTTAATGGTGGTTGCCCCGGCTGTCTGCAGCCTCTGTAAGACTAGGCCCCTGGGGTGGTGGCAGCCTGGGGACTGGAAGGGCCTCTGCTCTCAGCAGGTCTGGGTCTTTGCCCTGGCTGGCAGGGAAACATTCCCAATGAACCCAGATCAGTGAAACCTTGCAGCCTTCGAGGATCTGAGTGGGTGGAAACTGTCAAAGACTTTGTTTTTTTCTTTTCCTTTTGTTATTATTCCAGCTCCCATGCCCCTGAGGCAGAGGAGGCACCAACCCTATCTGCAGGCCTGAGCTCTGGCCTTGGATGCATGCAGCAGGCAGACAGAGGAGGCAGGTGCCCTCCTATGGGGCTGACAGGGAGAAGGCCTGAGCTGGCCCATGGAGGAGAAAGGAAAGGGAAAGGAAAAAGCCGGGAGACCAAAGTTAAAAAAGGAAAACTCAGAACAAAAGACAAAACCCTACCACACACCGCAACAATTTTCCATACCCCAAATGCTAGTCTTGGAAGGACACCAGTCCCTCCAGCTAGAAACAATTCCTAAAACTGCCCCAATTTGACAAATCTAACTGTTCCCCACGATCACACGCATATGCTTGAAAGGAGCAACCCAGCAGAGGCGTGCTCTTGGCGAGAGATCAGGACCACTGTAGCCGACCCCTTGGCAGCCCAGGGACCTGTGGGCAGAGCAGGCCAGAGGGTGTAGAGGAAGCTCTGGGTCTTGGCCAACAGCAGGTCTGTGGCGGCAGGGGCTGGCCCTTTTTAAGCCTTTGCCGGGTCATCCCGAACAACTGCTGCAGGAGGAGGGGCATCCGGAGAGCGGGGGAGAGGTGGGAGGGCAGCGGGCCCCCCTGCAGAGCCGGCAGGACCTCAGCCCAGCGCAGACATCAGTCGGGGCTGGGGAGCAGGAGACTGAACTTCATTTACAACACCGGGAAGATTTACATTTAAAGCAAAACAAGAATTTTTCTTAACCAAAACATTTTGATGCTCTTAAATAAACCCAGCCTGACACGGCCCCACTTGAGTATGGCTGCCCTCCCCTCCACCCCTCTACTGGCCACCCCAGCGTGAGCTTCCGTCCCCTCAAGATGTCAACAGCCTTTCCATCCAGGAGGAAAACTGAGAACATGAGAACAAGGTCCCAGCCAATTCTGTTCTTCAGCCTTAACAGGCAACAAAGCAAGGAAAAAACTACAAGGATCAAATAAAAAGAAAGAAACAAAAACCCTCAAAACGAAACAAAAGGAGGGGCAGCTAGTGAGGATCAGGCCGAGTCCCCGGAGGGCACAGGCCTCAGTGCCGCCGCATCTTCACCTTGTGGGCAGGGTTGCCCGCCGCCTCCCAGCAGTCCTCCCCGGGCTCCTAGGACTTGCGCCAGTAGTTCTCCAAGCTGAAGCCGCCCCTCCACAGGTATGTGGGCAGCAGCACCGAACGACGGTTCTCCTCCTTGTCCATCTCCAGGATCCGAGGCCCGTGGGCAGCATCATATTCTAATTTTTATGAATAGAACTAGAGTGGCTAAGAGTTGGCTACTCAGTTGCTAGTTCAGTCCAATATGAAACTAGTTAAAATTAAGTTCTTGGCATTATTCCAACTAGAGAATCCACTGTTTCACCTTTAATGCACATTTCCCTTATGATAGTGATCACTGACAATCTAGTTTTAAAATTATTCATGTATTTGTCTTATGACTTTCTATGGAGTAGAAGCTCTGGGATGAATGGGACTGTGTCTAACATATTTCTGTCCTCCATGACTTTCTTCATAGTCCTAAACCACAATCCGTAATTTTTGGAAAAACAAATGAAATGGCAACTAGAAAGATAGCAAGAACTTCCTTCTATGGTGAAGCACCCCACGCTTAGTGATTCCTAAACCAAACAAAAATCTGCTCTATAACATTTTGGAGACAACCAAAGATAACTCTCGTACAAAAGTGCTAGAGATCTCTTCTGTACACATTAATGAAAGCAAAAGGAATTCAGATTAATTGCATTGTCCTGAAGAACTTTCCTAGATTATAACAAATTTCAGGTAGAAATTGAGGTAGAGCAAATCAGAAAATTCTAACTTTCGAATTGCCATGGGACTAAAGATCATCTGAAGGCTTTTGGAATACTGTCAATTACGTTAACTAGGGCTTTCTTTTTGGGTAGGTGACTTGTGACACAAGTCAATGGTGAAACAGGATTTTATCTGTTAAAATATATGTTAAAAAAAAAAAAAAAAACCTTTGCAGGAAAGCAGGAAGCCATATTTAGAAATGTAACGACAAATCTTTGAACCAGGGCAAGTAAAGTGTACTTTTACCTGAAGATAAACTTTTCAAAAAGGAAACCATTAAAAAAATGGCCTGCTTGTATTTGTGTTTTAAATGCTTGAGTAACATCTGTTGCCCATCACTGGTTTAAAAAAAGTCAAATATCTTTGTACATATAAAGCTTCTTATACATCAAAACACAGTGCCTATCCAATAAAAATAGAACTTGATACCTCAAAAGTGAATCTACTTACTAAAGTAACCACTTCAAAATCAAGCAATAAATAATTTAAATTATTTTTAAATTAACTTTTTTCAGTTTTATTGAGATAAATTGACATGTAACATTATATAAGATTAATGTGAACAACATAATGATTGGCTCTACATATATTTTGAAACAATTACCACAATAAATTTAAGTTAACATTCATCACCTCACATAGTTAGAATATATTTTCCTTGTGATGAGAACTTTTAAGATCTATAACACTATTAGTAATACTACTTAGCATAACCCCCACATCAAAAAGGATATCAAAATTAAAATGAGTTATATGGCAAGTAAGAAAAAGGAAAAATTTCATATGAAATCCTATTATTTCAGATAACAGAAAATAAACATTTGACTTATAAAAAAGAAAAAGAACCAGGAGAAAGTATAAAGAGAGAATTAGTCAAAAGAAAAGCTAAAATAGAAGAAATGGAAAACAAACAAACAAACAAAACCAGAAGGACAGATCAATAAAAGCTGGTTATTAGAAAGAATCAATTAATAGATTAAGGGAAATTTCTAATGTGAAAGATGAGAGAAAATAAAAGAATATAAAAGAAAGTAAAAGGGATTACATGAGAATTTCAAGTTCTATCACAATAAGTAAATCGAACAGCTAAAGAAATCGATGGTTTAGTGATAAAACAAATGATCATTTAAAAGTTGAACATATCAATTACTAAGGAAATCGGAAATTTACCATTAAGAAGGACTAGACAGTTGGCTGTGACATAGGAGGAAACATTGATCTTAACTGAGCCAAATCATAACTATCTTTCAAAAGTCCGGTGAAAAATTTTATTCCTCCTCTATTATGGTCTTCTCAAGGACTATTATATAGGTACTTTTTACTGGTTCCTTAAAGGAATTTACTATTTCATGGATTAAGAGCCTTTCCCCCTGACTCTCTGTGTGATCACAGACCTGATATCAACTCCCTTTGACAGTTATTTGAAGGTTTCTGGAAGCATTTGAGTTCTTATGGCTTGTCCTTTATGTTCTCTCTAGGTGCAAAGCTGTTTACTGTCCAACAAAGCTGTGTCCCTCAAACAAAAAAATCACTTTCTGTGGACACCCAGAATTGATGCCCAAGGAAACTTTAGAAACCCAAGGGGAATGATTGGAGATTAGAACAATAATGAGGAAAAAACCCCAGCAAATTTGAAAACAAACATAAATGAGTTAGTAGTTGGTATTAGAATGGACTGATGGATGGAGAAGCTAGATGTTAAAGGGTTAATCCTTGAAAGTTTCTGCAGAGAGGCTATGGCTGTCTATGGGCTATGGGGAGATCTCTGAAGGGCATTGTGACCAGGAGGGGGTGTGGAGAATGCATCCAGAGAACCAAGTCTAAGGTGTCCTCAAGACCAAACTTGAAAATAGATAAATCATCTGGGGAAATGACAGTAAGTTGAGAACTTAGCAAGAAAATCAGTGGTGAAGAGAATACACAAACTTTAAAGTTTATAGGAGGACCCTGAGGTAGAGCCTGGTATTTCTGAGTAACTGAAAGGCTAGGGAGAAGGATCAGAGAGAAAGTTTGGAATGTGGATTGAAAAGAATTTGGAGAAAGTAGGCAGGCATTAGATCATGCAATGCATTGTAGTTTATGCCAGGTAATTTTGGACTGAATCCTTAGGGCAATGGGAAACTTCTAGGGGATTGCTAAGCAGAGGAGAGACATGATCAAATCTATGTTCTACCAGGACCTCTAGTCTATGAAGAACAAATTGGAGGAGGATCCAGTGGATAGGAAAGAGGGCATTTGGGAAGCTAATGCAGTAGTCCAAGTGTAAGTAGATGGTGGTTTGAACTAAGATTCAAGGAACAATGTGAGAGGTTGGGAATAGGCATCAGAAGACACAATAGAACACTTAAATCAACATGTCATTGATTAATAGGACCAAGGACAAATGGGTACCCAGGTTCATTTGACATGGCTGGAGACTAATCAGTACCTTTCGCTTTAGATAACAGTTGCTGTCCAAAAAACTAGTTTAAAGCTTCTTTTCTATAGAGTGGTTACTAATTAACCATTGACCTCAGGTACAAATTTTGAAATGCAATTCCATTGTGGTTGAGGATGGATGAATTTTGTGATATGGAAGAATCACTCTCAGTTAACTGCTTAGGGCCCTGGCAAGTACAGACCCTAGCATGCAATGGAGCTAGCCATCATTTTAATTTATTTTGAGTTAGGGAATCAGCCAACCAAACTTGTTAGAAAGGTATATGAAGTAAAAATAAGGACTCTCTTGCATGCATTTGGTGATACCTGTTTGGCTGCTTGGGTTTTTTAAACTTTTCGTTGTTTTTTAATTTTATTTTTTTCTTTTTACCTTTTAACTCAACTTTGACTTTTCTGTTTAACTTTTGACTGGGTATAAGCTATGTTCTGTGACTTATTAGTGAGCTGGAATAAGGCAGAGTGAGACAGCACCAAGACTCTTACTATACCTGCAGCTGATATTCCTTGAGAGCAGTTCTGTAACTCACAAGGTAGGTGCTCAATCCTGTCCCTCAGGCTGAAGTTCCAGAACAAGAAAAGAGGCCTCCTTCATAGAAAGACTGGGGAATGTGTCTCACTCTGTTGTCTGTATAGTGCCCTAGGGGTGTCAACCTGCCAAGAACCAGCTTTCTGATTGACCCAGTCCCTGGGGACCCAGGAATGCAACCCCTACCCCCACTGTCCACCAGAGCCAGGTGGACAAGGGGCATCTGTGGGTGGCGGCTGCAAAAACTAGGACACCAGACATAAAAACTAGGTTATCAGTAGTATGTCAGACTCCCCTCCAGGAGACATTGCTGCAGGGGAGGGTAGCAGAGGGAGAGCTTTAAGACAATGCCCACCTCCAAGGTCTCTGGAAAGGACTGTAGTCAGCACTTAGATGAGAGTTTAATTAGAGGCCTGCCCCTAAAGCCACAATCATTATGATTAGCTAATAGACTTCCTTCACAAAAAAAGACCAGGCTCTTGGGTCTGTTACCTTTTGCTGTGTCCTGAGGGTGGTAGCTGTTTAAGCACTCTTTCTCTTTTGGCTATAGTCCTGTGGGATCCAAGAGAATAAACCCCACTGGCTCCCAGAGCCAGGCAATGTAGAGGTGTTCCCTGGCAGAAGTCACCAAAATCTAGGTGCCAGACAGAGGAGCATGAGCTCCTTTCTGGGTGACATCAATTATTATAATTCCATGGGACAGGAACACAAATCCCCTGGTCTCCAGAGCCAAGAAGTTAAGATGCATGCCCTTGGCAGTAGCCCCAAAGATCTAGGCACCTGACATGTGTAAAATCTCCCTTCTAGGAGATGCTGGTGCTTTGGAACATGGCAAAGGGAGAGAACAAAGATAGCACCCGCCAGTCTCTGTCCCTGAAGAGTGTTCCAGCAGGCTCCCAGATGTGTGTGTTAAGTTAGATGCTTGCTTCTCAGGCTGGATCATCATGTTTCCATTTTGATTTGTCTAGGTACTTTTTTTCCCTTCAGTGATTCCTTGGTTGTTTAGTAGCATATTGTTTAGCCCCCATGTGTTTGTGCTTTTTGCAGTTTTTTTTTCCCATGTAGTTTATTTCTAATCTAATAACATTGTCGTCAGGAAAGATGCTTGGTATGATTTCAGTTTTCTTAAATTTACTGAGGCTTGCTTTATAGCTCAACATGTGATCTATCCTGGAGAATGCTCCAGGTGCTCTGGAAAAGAATGTGTATTCTGCTGCTTTCAAATGAAATGCTGTATAAATATCAATTAAGTCCATCTAGTCTAATGAGTCATTTAAGGTCTGTGTTTTCATGTTGCTTTTCTGTCTGGACGATCTGTCCATTGATGTAAGTGGGGTGTTAAAGTCCCCCACTCTGATTGTGTTACAGTCAATTTCTCTCTCTATTTGTCCTCTGTATCTATGACTGTTTTTTTTTCTTAAATTTGTTCATTTGCCTTGATTTTAATATTTCACATAAAAGTGAAATCATGCAGTATTTGTCTTTTTCTATCTGACTTATTTCACTTAGCATAATGCCCTCTAGACACATCCATGTTGTCACAAATGACAAGATTTTTTTCCTTTTCATGGCTGAGTAGTGTGTGTGTATGTATGTGTGTATATATATATATATATATATATATATATATATATATATATATATATATATATATTTCTTATATACCACATCTTTATCCATTCATCTATAGATGGACTAAGGTTGCTCTCATATTTTGGCTCTGGTAAATAATGCTGCAATGATCACTGGGATGCACATATTTTTTAAAATTAATGTTTTCATTTTCTTTGGGTAAGTACCCAGGAATGGAATTCCTGAATTGTACAGTAGCTCTATTTTTAATTTTTTGAGAAAGCTCCATATTGTTTTCCATAGTGGCTGCACCAATTTACATTTGCATCAACAGTGCACAAGGGTTCCCTTTTCTCCATATCCTTGCCAACATTTGTTATTTGTTGTCTTTTTGATGATGGTCATTCTGAAAAGTGCGTGGTGATATTTCATTGTGGTTTTGATTTTAATATCCTTGATGATTAGTGATCTTGTACACCCCAAACTAATACAATGTTATGTATCAATTACACCACAATAAATATTATTAAAAATGCACTGGTGCAAGGGGCAATGTAATCTCTAAGGAGTACAGTTGTGCCTCCTCTCGTAGGCATTTGATGGTAGGACAGCTTGCACATATCAATGTTTATTATGAGGTATAAGGATAATGAGTTCTCACAAGTAAGGGAGGCTGGGGACCACACCTAACAGCCAAAGCTGGGGGACCACAATTAACATGAAAGTTGCCAAGGTTGGAGAGATAGCAAAAGCGATTCATCTTTTACCTAAGAGCTTTAAAGTGGTAATAGACAACGGTGTGTCTAAGGTCAATAAATGAGTAGCCAAAGAGGGTGCTGCTTAAAATCTACAATGAGAAGGCAAAAATGGAGGAGCAGAAGGCTAAGAATGGCTGCACCAATAAAAAATTATGATGCCTGTTCAGTTTCTGGAACAAAGCCAATTTTCAGATACAGGATATGTTGATTAGAGAGATTGCTGTGTTCCTAGAAGAAAATACACATGAACATATGAAAAATATATATTATGATTCTTCCAGTCCTTCCCCCAAGAAACCTACAACCATTTCTTTGGGAGCTAGTATGGTAGAGTTAGAGAACTATCTAGAACTGAGAAGATTATTGGACACAGTATCTACATTGATGTTGGTACTCAGACTCCAAAGCATCACCATGGATCCTAAAATAGTGGGAGCTTATGGACATAAGGTAATAAATGGAGTCCTAGTTGACTTACATTTTACAGTGTGTTCAGTGGTCTGCAGTCCAATTCAGTCATCATGTCCCCAAGGGCCCAGGTATATATTTGGGACTGGTGTCTTAGACAGTGAGAATAATGTCCCTGTAAGGTCCTTGGCATGTAGAATAAGAGCTATCATCATCTCTGTGCAGGTAGAAGCCTTTTAAACATCTCTCTGCTCCTGGCCAGGATAGTAAATCAAAGTTAAAATTGTGTTCTGGGTGGAAAGGTGGACATAAGTGCCACCATTAAAGACTAAAAGTTGCAGCAGTGGTTGTCCATATCATATTTCCATTGAAACCACCAGTCTGGCCCTCACAGAAACTGTATCAATCCTAATGAATGACTGTAGCAACCAACAATCCCAAGTAGGGTATCCTACTGAGCTGCTGCGTCAGATTTAGTATCATGCTAGAGCATACTGAAATGGCCTCAGGTGCATAGCAGGTAGCCATTGATTTGGAAAACTTGTTAGTTTCTATTCTGATGAAAGAAGAGCATCAAAAAATTAAAAGGCAGCATCCATGTGGCATGGATAACCAAATTTGTACCTTTGCCTCCAGGGCTGTGTTCACTCTCCTACATCTGGCATATTATCTGAACATATTTAGACTGTCAGAACACGCAGAATACATCGTACTGATACATTATATCAACAGTATCATGCTGATGCAACAGGGCAAGCAAGTGTTGATTTGTTCATCTGGGTTCATTGATTTCCTTTTCCTTTTTTTTCCCCCTCCTACCAGAATTTGTAAGGAATTTTGTCATTTGAAGAGGGCAATGTTCTGTCAAAGTTCAGCAGGTGTTCTTAGTGAATGGGTGGATCCTCGGATGTCTCTCTTAGTGTATTTGTGGGAGAGGGTGAGCTAAGAGTGTCCTTCTGCTCGGCCATCTTGGCTGCTCCTCCCACTTTTATGTAAATTTTTGCTTCTGTACATGTATCAGACACTCAGTTCCATCCTGTACTTTATAGACAGGCTTTGCATAGGCAATTTGTTCAATTTTAAATGTGAGATGATATGACATGAATATCTAAGGGCCTTAAAAAGTGACATGTCAGTGATCCATGGCTCCTTCTGTGATGGTTTTACAATAACAAATACGATGCGAAAGTCATTATACTTGGAACACTTCAGTTTTAGCACAACTCAAGATGATGAGAATAATAAGAATGATAGAGTCCACATTTATTAAGTGCCTAACACATTCCAGGCCCTTCTTAGATCTTTTGACCATCACAAAACCCCAGAAAAACGTGCACTTCATCTCTCTGTGTAGCACGTCAGATGTGACCTTGATTCTCTGAGAGCCTATGACTTTAGGCAAGATCACATACTTAGCAGGTTGTTGAACTACTGTTGATATTCATGTGCCTATGACTCAAAATTTTTCATCTTCCTACTGTATTTGTCAAGGTGTCTTTTATGCTACATTTTATGTTATGCTTTTTTAAACTAGCAAAAAAGAAAACCAATAACAAAAATCTAGTACATAACCAAGTAAGAAAGAGTCTAGTAAGTTATTAAACAAGTGCATACCAGTTCAAACAAGATGTGCTACAGACACACCTGTAAAACATTAGTATCCACAACATAAATTAAGTACAGGCCCTCTTGTTGGTGAATCCAATAGTTCTCACTGTCATCTATAGGAATAGTAAGACTATGACCAGATGTAAAATATCAAACGCATTTAACCACACAGACCCTTTTAAAACTGCCAAGTCATTTATTTCAAGATGACAACGTCATAACTGCTGTAGGACTATGTAATTATCGGAGTGATTACTGATCATTTCTACCCGTAAGTTCCAATGTGATTGTCTCCATTTTGTGTGTTCCAGTTCAGGTTCAAGGGATTACTTTTTTTCACCAGTTGTTTTTTTATCCTCAATTGCTTCTAAATGGAAAAAGGAACCAAAAACCCCTGCAAGCAAAAGAAGGCTAAAACGGAGAAGCAGTAGAGCTACTGAAATGTTTACATTAAATACTATTTTGGCTCGAATACCGATTTCTTTGTCAGGTGGAGGGCCACTGTCGGTACTGCCACCTGGTCCTCTCTCTTGACACGTTGGTGGTTTCCAGCCTCGCTGACAATGACAGTGTTTCAAGTTGTTGCATACCCCTCTGTAATTACATTTCTTGACATCACAGTCAAAATGGAAGTCTTGGAAAAAAGTACAGTTTTGGTTCATACAGTATCTTCCTGCACCACATGTTGCCCCATCCACCACAAGCCCCATATATGGTGTGTGTGTCCCAAAGTGTGCATCGTACCCAAAGCATCTTTCTACTTTAACATCTTTTACTACTATATGACGAAATGTAGTGTGCTCACCCCCGCCAGGAATTTCCTCCACATTACTACAGTGCAGCATTCCACACAGCACATCATCTTCTTCACATGGTACAGACTTTCCTCCTCCTCGAGTCACTCGCACCCCACAATTTCCAAATCGGTCACCTCTTACATTCAATTTTTCATAGCATGCTGACCCAGCATCTTTTATTTCGAAGCCAAAGAGGGATTGACACTGCAGATCACGGTCACTACAGTTTCCTTTCACACACACGGCTAATGGTGAACAGGGGGTTCCATCCTGGATATAAGCGTCTGTTGGACAAACGTGCGTCTTCCCACTGCAGTATTCTGGTAGATCACAAATGCCAAGAGTGTCTCTGCAAACACTTCCAGGTTGAGCATAATTACACCTCCTGCAGCAATCTCCTTCACTGCAGACACTACCAAGGGTGAGGGCACAATTGGAATTGCAACACTTATCCTGAGAGCAGTCTTTTATGGTGCCACAGTCACATTCTTCCCTTTGATCTTTGATCTTGTCACCACAGCGAGCAGCTTTATAAGGAAAATTATTGTATGGTGTATTTGGAGTACTCAGACAAGGATCCCACATAGAAACTCGTCTGTGCAGTTGGGCATAAGTACAGTTGCTCATCATATCTAGAAGACCAGGCTCAGCAGCCATGACACAGTAGTGTCTTCGAAAACAATGGCAACCAGGACCATCATGTGTACAGCCAAGAACATGACCTATTGCATGTGCTCCAAGAGTTGCAGCTAAAAATAAGTGATACCTTGCTACCCATACAAACGATGCTCCCCAATTGGGGTTGCATATTCCTTCATGATTGCTATAATATGAAGCTCCACCGATTTTTTTTCCTGTAAGAATCAATGAGGTATCATGAGGAAATTTTGCATACCATCTCCAGTATTTCCATAAACCAAATGAATTTAATGCATCTAGAGCATTTTGAGATTCTTCTACTTTCACCTCGTCGTTACCGTCCCATATGCACAGCATACGTATGAAAACCTGAAGTTCACCCTGGTAGTAAATGCTATGCATTATGTTGTTAAGAATCACTACGTTCTCTATGATACGTGTGATATTTCTGTTCTGAACCACTAACGAGTTAGTAACTGTGTAGTGAAGTTTTAAGTTTTTCCTGTGTGGCCACCACAAATATACAGGGGCAGCTCTAGGAGTTTCAGCAAGCATTGCCTCCTCATATGCTTGATTTGTTTCTTCCTCTTTAATCTTACATTTTTCATCCTCTCCTGGTGTTTTTTGTGACACAAGCAGAGAAATCACATGCTCAAATTTGGAAGAAGCCTCCAGTGGTTTGATTTCGTAAGTGAAGTCATCCACCTGCAGCATGCCACGCAGACCTCCATAGCAGGTGTCCAGTGTGCCCATGGACCCAGGAACCCCTTCCAGGTAGGTGTAGTAGTAACAGTCTCGGGGAATAAAAGGGTAGTCCTCCTGCGTGGCGCCTTGGTCGTTACTGGTGATAACGGGAAAGTGTCTGGGCAGCAAGTTCTTCTTGACTCTCATGTGAACCACATGTCTTTGGCCGCTGAGGCGAATCTTGTAGGAAAGCTGGCCTTGCATCCCAGTTCCTCCCACTCTGTGGGACACCTTCCTGGGGATCACAACTTCAGAGGAAGTGAAGCGCCATCCTGGTGGGGCGTGGGAGCAGCAGATTGGCAACAGTAGCAGCCAGAGCAGAGGCAGCCGGAGATCACCTGTCAGGTGGGCCTGGGCCCAGGCAGGCCCCATGAGTGAGGAGCCCGTGACCAAAGCAAACGCAGTCAAGTGGGAGGCAGGCAAGCCTATCCCTGGAACAGCATCTCTTAAACAGCAGTATAGTCCTGAGGAGAGTGGAGAGAGGCTGAAGGCTTGGCATCCCCAGACAGGTGTGGGGGGCGGGGGGGGGGGAGGCTGTTACATAACAATGGTGTACTCATGAGGGGGAGGGGCGCTGTGCTAAGTGGATCCTGGGGATCCTGGCACAGGGGTCTTAGAGAAGACAAAACATGGGAGAAATTAGGAATAATAAGAGTGTATACCTGGGCTGAGAGGTCCCGTGGTCTCTTGCAGAAGTCACAGGAGAAGATTAAATGGGTCTGATGCAATTTTAAGATAGTTACTGACTTCTTTTCCCTTCAAACCAAAATGAGAGAAGGCATCAATTTGTAATTAAAATACAGAATGGAGAGGAGAGTGGAAGTTTCTCCTTGTAAGGATTTTGAGGAGAGAATTAGATTCTCTCATACTTTATAGAAGTTGAATTGTGTTAGGGGTGATTAATGGAATAAAAGAATAAATAGTATGATCCAGCTAACCCTCTTTTGGGTATATATTTGGATGGAATTCTAATGCAAAAAGATACATGCACTCCAATGTTCACAGCAGCACTACTTATAACACCCAAAACATGGAAACAACGTAAATGTCCATCAACAGACGACTAGATAAAGAAGTTGTGGTATATTTACAGAATGGAATACTATTCTGCCACAAAAAGGATAAAATAATGCCATTTGCAGCATCATGGATCGCCCTGGAGAATGTCATTCTTAGTGAAGTAAGCCAGAAAGAGAAAGAAAAATACCATATGATGTCACTCAAATGTGGAATCTAAAAAAAGAAAAGAAAAGACAAGACAAGACAAGACAAGACAAGACACTATGGACTTATCTACAAAAGAGAAACACCCTTGCAGACATAGCAAACAATCTTACGGTTACTGGGGGATAAGGGGTGCGAAGAGAAAAATTTGGGAGTTTGAGATTTGCAAATGTTAGCCACTATATACAAAAATACATTTAAAAAACCCCTCCAAGTTTCTTCTGTATAGCACAGTGAATTATATTCAATATCTTGTAAGAACCTTTAGTGAAAAAGAGCATGAAAATGAATATATGTATGTATATGCATGACTGGGACATTGTGCAGTACACCAGAAATTGACATATTGTAACTGACAGTATTTCAATTTAAAAAAAGAGAAAGAAAATACGGTTTTATGTCCATATGTCTTCCAAGTTGCTATAGGGCATCTATTTGATCTGAGAAACTGATTGCTCTTAGGCATGCAGTGTGACATCAGGATCGAAGTAGAGAGGAAGCTAAATAAAATAAGGTTCATAAGGAAAAGAATCTTACAAAGACTAAAATATCCTGGGGGTAAAATACACATATATTTTACACAAAATGATGTTCAATGTTAAAAAATCATAGTAAGAAACTCATATTCAAATCAGCACTGCAGATACAAAATTAAAATGGGACTCAATTCTGTGATTCCATTTTAAAATCTGCAAACTGGGAAGAAGGATCATCCCATTTTCCTGTGACTGGTCAATCAATTTAATGATTACAGTAAATAAAAAGTTCTTTTGTAAATGACTCTGTTAATGATCAACTTGTATTTGAAAAACACACTTTGGCCCTCTCCCTTTGCCCTTTCCCCATGCAAAAAGAAAGAGTATGGCAAACATTTAGAAATAGGACCTAGTGTTCGCTATGTCTTGATTCCTTAGACATAGCAAAGCTTTCTTATAATACAGGTTATTACAATATCATCCAGGGCATCAGGTAAGCAGATTAAGTGCTTTGGAGTCTCTCTATAAATATCAACATCAGGCAAGAGTCTATGGCTGTTAAGAACTTGGTTCTGATCAGAACAGAATTCCTCAAAGTACTGTCTTCCTTTTGATCACATTTGCCCTTTTGGATGTGACTGCTGGTCTTGAAAGAATTTTCAGATAGAAGTGAAACAGCAAAAGGGGCTTACCCTGGGATAGCAACCAGCTGTAAACCTATTCTAGACGAGAGGTAAAGGGCTTCACAACTCAATCTACCACTTTAGGGTGATAGCAGAAAAATATTTTAACAGCGAGATCACCAACAAGCACTCCCCCACTTTCAGATGCTGTGCTGTTTCAGCTCAGAGTGACTATATGTACCTTTGTATCTTCACAAAGCATACAGTAGGCACTCATTTGTCAAATGTAGGAAAAACCCTCATCTGTCCAAAGATAAATCTCAACTGAAACAGATGAGAATAAAATCTGCATTGGCTGCATGTGAAATGAAATGAACTTTACTCCCCTACATACGTGAGAAACTTACATTGTCTCATTTCTTTAAATATATTTTTAAAAATTGCTTATTTACACAATAAAAACAATGTTCAACATCAGAAAACATACTTCTCTAGTTTAGAACTATTGGGATTAGTCTCAGAAGAGTTCATCTGATTAAATTTGATATTAGGTGTCTCTCAGATTATTCTGTGGATAATCTGATGCCTGAATACCCTTCAGCTGTTAAACAGTTCCTCTGGCCTTTATTCAAGGTCCAGAGAGAGAAGATGGAAGTGGACTGAGGTAAAAAGGACAGTTTTGTCCATGACCATGTAGTGGACAGATTCAAGACAGAAATATGAGACAGAAAGGGCCCTTCTGCAACAGACTAAGTCTTTGATGTGGGTTAAATTAATTTTCCTCTCTGAGCCTTGATTTTCTCAACTCTAAGACAGATTCATCCTAGAATCTTTTAGCTCCAATGTTGTATGACCTGGTTTTAACTTAATAGATGTGCAAACTGAGTTGCTTACTAATACATTTTGCTGGAGGTTTGTCAACCCTTAGCAAATCAGAAGCCAAAGATGCTCCACTTCTTACTCCACATGTATACTTGAGGGAGAAGCTACTGGAGACTGGGGATCTAAAAAGGCCCAAGTGAAATTCTCATTTTTGGCTGGAGCAATGCCTATATGTAATTTAATAATTTAAATAGTGTCTAAAGTATGATAGAGTGTTTTGTTGTTGTTGTTGTTTTTATTCTTTTCTTCTGACACTGCACACTGGAATCACCCAATGAACTTTGTTTTACTGCTGCCCTAGTCCTAACCCCAGAGATTCTGTTTAATTGGTCTAGGTACAGCCTAGGCATCAAGACGTTTATAAGCTCTCCAGGTGATTCTAACCAGAGGAAAAGGTGACTCTTGGCATAGAGAAGTAGTTCTCAAACTTCAGTGTGCATCTGTCACCTGGAGGGATTATTAAAACACAGATTGCTGGGTAGGTCTAGGGTGAAGCCCAAGAATTTGCTTTTCTAACAAGTTCCCAGGTAATACTGATGCTTTTGTCCAGAGACCTCACTTCGGGAATCACTGCCAGTGAGGAAATATCATTGATGGTGGCACCCGAAGTCCTGAGTTTAAATCCTGATTCCACTATTACCACCTATGTAATCTTAGGAAAGCAATCATTCTTTTCTTTAGTGTCTTTTTAACAACACTTAGTCCTCAGAGCTGTGAGGCATGAAGAAATAGTGTTACCAGTCAGGGTTCAGTTTAGTACCTGGCACAAAATGCAGTAGCAAGTATTAATTTCCTTTTTCCATTATATAAGGCTAGGTGGTGTGATTAAGTTAAATCAATAGCACTGGTTAAAATCTGGTGGGAAAAGGAAATAGAGATGATTGAAGCAATGTCTTCTCAGAACTATATGTAGAATATAGGATGATAAATATAGAGAAGCGTTTTAAGCATATGGTCTTTCTTAAAAGTATTTCATTCAGTTTTTAACACTTTGAACACAGTCATTTAGCTGGTAGGAATATGAGATGCAATTGACAAAGTGTCAGAAATCTTAGATTCAATCCATAAAGACCATAAATCTTTTAGTGACCTACAATGGACTCCAATACTTCATCTATGATAATTTTGTTTTCTAGAGAATCAGAAATAAGAATTAACTAGCATACTTGCCTAAAACTAACATATTGGCCTTTAAATATTTAATTCCAGAGAAAACCTAAATTATTAAAGTGCTTCAGAATCACCATTTGATTTTATCAATCAAAGCAAAACTTCTACCAACGATGGGATAGGACAGGTGTTTTTATTTACATATACTAGGAAACAAAAAAGCAAAGAGCTCTACTCACTGCTTGCCATTTGCTTCCTTTTGTATGTCTCAAGGTCCTTTCAGGAGTTAATGTCCAAACCTGAGATGAACGCTAGGAGGGAAGCTGGCCCGCTGCAGAAGCTGCTGCATAATCCTCCAGATACAGGGAAGGCACCAGCGGTTGTGTCTCCTCAGTGGGGCTGGTTGAGGTGAGAACTGGAATACTGTCAGTGTTTCTCTGTGGAGTCTAGGAAATGCAGTTGTCTGAGTCTCAGAGGTGCTGAACAGTTCAGGTCCAAAGGCATAAATCATACTAGCATTGCTCAAAACAGAATTTTTCTCATACCAATAGGTGACCCAGAGGCAAAGTCTTGCTGGGGTTTTTATTTTTAAAAGCCTTCCCTTTCCACTCTGGCCCGATGCCACCATAAGACAGCTTTCTCTTTCTGAATTCCTAAAACACGTCTTTGTCACTGCATCATATTCTGAATAGTACCATTTCCTCCATTATTCTTCTCAACTATTACTTAACCTGATGATAGACTTTTAACTTCTCATCTATTTGTGAATTCTCTTAACTAGACTGTGAGCTCCTCAAGGGTCCTTAACTTGTCCCTTTCCTCTATGGAACTTTCTCAAGTGTCCCGATACTTGGTAATGGTGCCCCTTTTGATGTCTGCAGTATAAATTTGCTCTGCCTATGCAGGTAATTATCTATTATTTTATGTGTGTAGGTGTTCTCTTCCTATCTGGAACCAAAAAAAAAATCCCTTTAGGATGAAGGCTATGTGTTTTGCTTCTCTGGCAAAGTCTTAACAAAGCTCATGTCCAGTCAACGTTTATAATATTTGTACCAGATCATCCATGCTAAAAAATGGATACAGCCAACTGCCTGAGGAGAAGTCTTCATAGTCTTTCTGTCAAGATTATATAAAGCCTATAGTCTGGCCAATATATTTAGAGGATGGAAATGGTTTTCTTTTTTCTTTTCTTTGAGTAAAAGTAGATTTAATTAAAGAAGTGTACACTTCATAGACAGAGTGCAGGCCATCTCAGGAAGCAAGAGAAAGGCCAAGGCCGAGGATGGGGGGCGGTTAGAATAGAATTAGGTACCTACTCCATAGACAGAGTGCGGGGAGTCAGTGTTCCAAGCAGCGGGGTTCACCTGAGAAATATGGGGCAGAAGGGAGACCTCCCTCTGGCTTGGTCCTGAGGCAAGCTCCCATGGCCAAGGGCAATCATTTTTCTTGGTGAGTGTCCTTTTTGTGAGGGGTCCCCAAATTGGACTATTGTCTGGAATTTAGTGAGCAAGTCCCTTCCCAACAAGGGGATAAGGCACTCAGGCATGAGCCAAAACTGATTTGCAATGGTAAAATTTTCTAGCAGGCACTTGGTTTGGGGCCTTCTATTGATCCCATTACACAGGATTGGGAGAACAAGGGTCCAGGGATATCAGTTAGCACAGAGTAGGTGGCTCCTGTATCTAATAAGAAAAAACTTTCTTACCTGCCACATCAAGGGTTACTGAGGCTCCTCTAGAGAAATGACCAGGTGTCCTTTGGAAGCCAGGGAGTGTCAGCCAGCAGGGCCCATCAGTCTTCGGTCCTCTGGGCCATCATTGGTTTGGGAGACCCAATCCCCCTTTGGGACTAGGGGCAGTCCCTCTTTCAGTGGCCTTCTTGTTTACATATCAGGCAGGGGCCCGGTGGACTTTTCCTAGTCATGGGGCATTCATCCTTCCAGTGGCCCGCCTGGTTGTACTTGAAACAGGTTCCTTCTCAGTGAGACAGTGGCTCTGATCCAGGTGTCCTGGATCCTGTTCGTGTCATGGGTCTTTGAAAGGGAGGGTAACCCTGGGGTAGTGTAGGGATTAGGGCTGCTACTAACAATTGTGCCTTTCACAGTTGTCCCCAAATCCTTCTTGCCACTTCAATCCTGCCTCTATTGTTAAATACTCCAAATGCCAGATCCATGGGCTAATTAATGAGGGCCTGGGGTCCCACAGCTGCCCAGATGGGGTGTTAGGGGCAGATGATCATGAAGACTGTGCCCTCTCAGAGTCGGGGGAGGTAGGAGTTCCCTGTTGTGGACCTTGGGGAGGTGGACCCATAAGAGGGTCATCAAAAACATTGAGCTCCTGTAGAGGAAGGTGTTTTGAGGGGATGCGAGCCAGGCATACCCAGCAAGAGTTCCTTAGACCTGGGTCTTGGAATAGGGTCAGGAACATCTGGACGTATGGGACGTCCCCTAGTTTACCTCCCCTTTTACAAAACAGGTCCAGCTGTAAGATGGTACTGTAATAACCCCATTTTGGGGCCAGATCTCTTGATCCCCTAGCTCGTATTGGGGCCATGCAGTATTGCAAAGGAAAATTCAGCCTTTTTCCTTAAGCTATCCTGTCTAAATCTCCCCCAGTTAGCAAATTATGAATCATAATGGGGAATCCTTTGGGATGCTTATGGTCATCCCCATTTTGGTTAGGATGATGTGCCCATGAGCCTGAGAGAGCTCCTTCAGATTAGACAAGGAGAGAAGCAAGGGCCAGTGGGAGAAGAGGTGTCCAGAGTCCCAAGGCCTAAATTCTTTAGAGAGGGAAGAAGGAGACTCAGGCCTTGAGTCAACTAAATTGGATTACCTTTATCTCTGAAAGGAAAAAAGAAACAAATAGAGCAGAAGGGTAGGGCTGGAGTGCCACAGGGTAGGGCTGGAGTGCCTTACCAGGAGGTGGTCCTTGTGATGCTGAGGAGGGGCACCTGTTCACAGAAGTAAAAGAGGCAACACTCAACCTGCTGGCAAAGCAAGCAAAGGCATTCAAGGATCAACAGATCGTACAGATAGTCTAAGTCAGGGCAGGGTGAAGAGGGGATGTGTACAGCCACGATGCTTCCTAGGTCAGAGATCCACAGGCCCACTGAAGGGGAGTGCCTGCCAACAACTCCCACTCAGGGCTGCAATGAGGCCAAAAGCCCCGAGAACTCAGGGAGGGCTGAGCCACACATTTTTAAAGGGGCACTCCCAGAGTTTCACCAATCTGGGCCCCCTCATGCAGTTCCTGCATCCTGGAACTGGACCGAGACTAAGACCAAGTACAGAGGAGCAACTGGGCTCGAGGAGCCACTGGGCTTGAGGAGCCACAACTCACTCAATTATGTTGTCAATTACTTGCCACTTAGTCTTAATTTGGAGGTCTGGGTTGTTGCCTTCTTGGATCTTCTCAAGTCCAAAGAGATAGAGCGAAAGAGGAGAATGAGAAAAGACTGACGAGAAAAAAGCCCTGGGCTCGGTGGGCTCCTTCGCGGCTAGAGAGCTAGTCTCTGCCAGATCCTGCAGGCAGCGCTGGCTGCCACCGAAGGGGCCACTTGAATCTGCACGGCATGAGAGAAATCCCCTGCCATGCTCTGAAAGGAGAAGAGCCAAAGCCCAATAGGTGGATAGGTGGATCAAGATTATGCCTTGGAGGTCTGTTTTGTTTTGTTTTTTTCTTTTTTTCCCATTTGTCCCTTCATGGTTACCAAAAGATGATACAGGAAAATAAGTGGGGCACAACAGGATGGCCAAGTCCCAGTCCTCAGCTGAGTCCCTGGGAGGCGCCCCGCCAAGTGAGGGTCCTTGGCTTTGTTCAGGAAAGAATTAAAAGTGTGAGCCATAATTGAGTAAAACTAGATTTATTTAGAGAGGTATACACTCCGTAGACAGAGTGTAGGCCATCTCAGAAGGCAAGAGAAAGGCCAAGAGGTGGGCCTGGAGAGGGATGGTTAGAATAGACATAGACACACACTCCACAGAGTGCAGGCTGTCTCAGAAGGCAAGAGAGAGTAACTGGAAATGGTTTTCTTAAAAATTAGCCTTGGTTCAGGTCTCCTTAGTGCTTTAAAACCAACCTTCAATACCACATGAACGGGAGGGCTCCCACCTCATTAGTATTCTTGGTATTCCCTGACATCCATTTATCCACACCCTTCCCTCAAATGTCCCCACAAAACAGCCACCAAGCCTCCTTATCCCCGAACACAAAACTCTTTTCTTCCCCTTCACTGCAAAATGGCTTATTCATTAACAGCCACAACCAGTGTTTAGAGCCTTAAACAAAAATTAGCAATCTAAACCCTTTTTCTTTAACTGAACTGATGCAGAGCTGACCTCATGCCCATCCTGACAAGAAGCAGTCCTTTCTCTCAGATTTTGTCTGTTAACAGAAACAGGAAAGACCAGTAAACAGTCTGAGGTGCCACTTTGGAGACACTATCTTTTTTCATTTTAGGATTTTTTTCACTGGGTTGGTTTGGCCCCATCACCACAGCTCTGACCAGTTATTCCAGGTGCTCCTTTAACAGGTACTATTTAGTCACTACGGTAGCTCAGAGATGAGTAAGATTTATCTTCACATCTCCCAAGTTTTTTAAACAGACTGACTTGCACAAAGATGGATCATGGCATTTGACCTCAACTTCACCATAGCTATTATGAGAAGAAATATTGTTCTAAGATTTTTTAATTAGTTGTCTCAGTTTAAATGTCTCAGATTGGGCATCCTCTTTTGAGGCTCACTCTCACTCCCATTATGTATCAAATTCTTCAATTAAGATTATTCCTTAATCCCTCACATCAGAAACCAGAGCTGCTTTCCATCACTTCAATTCTCTAAAAGGCATCACTACTATACTATCATATATGCATATGATGTGTGTGTGTGTGTGTATATATATATATATATATATATATATATATTTTGCTTTTTAAAAGAAGTAGAAATGCTCTTCTCATTTGCTTTTGTTTGAAACAAAGTAGGCACCCAAATAGGTAATTAGAAATTAAATAAAGGCCACAAAAACTTCCCAAGGAAAATCATTAAAAAGAAAAAATCCCCTCTTCCTCTTATTACAGCCGGCCCTGGAGGCATGCCAGCTAAGAAAAAAGGAATCGACCACGGTGATGGGAAGACTGGACCTCTCCCTTTCAGGGTTGTAGCTGAACTTCAATCGGTGGTCCTAGTAAAATATATAAATCTTCATTCATTCTAAGCAAGTCTTCAGCCTTCCTTCCAACAATGCCTTTGCTCTCCCACCAGAACACATGGATTTAGAGATTTGGAATAGCAAAGTTCCGGTTGGGTAGCAGTCTCTTTAAATAAATCGCGTGCTGGCTATGTAGAGAGAGGGAAAGTCATGGGAGAATGGCAGGGGAGGAGGGTGAGAGAAAGAGAGAAATGTATCTTCTTCCTTGGGAGCACTGGAAGAAAGCAAGCTTTTCAAAGTCGTTGCCGGTATCTCATGAAGGCCCAGGCTGCTACCACGGTGAGGGCAAACACTGACACCAGCACCACAGCTGCGGGAACAGCATTTGACTCCCCTTCACTTCGATGTCCTAGAGGCCCATTCTGCACCTGTATCTAGAAGGGAAAGACAAATGACCAGTGTGTGTTCAACACAACTGAAATGTCCAGGTTGACATGTTACCCATGCCTACAGTCTCTACGCCACACCACCCAAAGCTGTAAACCCCGCGCACTACTGAGCTGAAGGAGTCCTCTCTGTTTGTCCTGAGTTAATCCATCAGCGTCACCCATTCTTTGGAAACAAAATAAGTCTGATGGCGAGGCATTTAATCTTATTGTGCAACTGACCTAAAGGCACCCCTGAGGGTAAGTCAGATAACCTCCTTCTATTTCTGAACTGTCGCCACCAAGCCATATGTGTATCATACCGGGAAAATGAAGATACGAGATGAAGCCTACTGATCCTATAGGGAACCTGGAAATTACCGGGCAGGGGCAGTAAACAGTCTAGAAATGTTAACTGAGAAAAATTATCAGTCATCAGAGTACAATAAGAGTAGATCTGAACAATGTTAACACATGTGCGATGACATTATTTAGAAACATTTTCCAATTCCCAAAAGGCACCCACTCCCTCCTAAGATGGCGTCCTGTCCTTCATCTCTTGTTCTGTAATACTAGGCAAAGATAAAGGTGAAACCCATATGGAATGGAGGTGGAAGACTCAAAGGTGAATAGGAAGAAATAAATCATATTCAAATGGTTACATTTTTCCATTGCCTAAGCACTCCCTTTTGAGGCTGGTGGTTTTTCTTCATTTCAGTCAATTTTTTAAAGGCAGCCTTTCTTAACATCAACTTTTAATAGCTCACTTGCAGCAACTGTGGTGCCATCTCATTTTGGTTAGATTTAATCTCCTCATTGCAATCCACGGAACTCTGACCCCCTTGTTCTAAAAGACAAGACTGAATAAACAACCTTTTCTACCCTATATCCCTTTACATCTTTCATTCATTTCTTGATGAGGCGTCCTGAGAGAGCATACTCAGTAGAAAGATGTGGTTTTCAGGGCTAGGTCACTTCCTTGGCCAGAAGAATCTGTTTTATTAGGAGTTATTTATGGACCTTTCTGAAAAAATGGACTTTGGAAATCATCTCCCACAAGCCTTCAAAAAGAACCCTAATCATGTCCAAAGAGTATGCCTATATTTGCTTCCCTTTATCCCCTGCATAAATTCTCCCATGCTTTAGAAACAAAGAAGAGCCCAGGCAGAAGCAGCTGATTACCAACACTATCTTCTATCAACCTGTTTTCTAATCCAGCATACCAAGATTCTGCTTGCAACCCTGGCTGTTTTCTCAGATATCTTTCATGCCGTGCCCTCTCCTCTTTTGTACTATCTCCTGTTGAACTCTTCTTCAGCCTTTGAAGCCTCACTGAGGAGCTCAGTGAGGCAAAGACGGTATCAATTTAAGGGGGAGTAACATTAAAGGCACAATGAACCTGTGCTGTAAATGTATTCCAAAGCCCTTTGTGCCATGGGAGGAATTCTGTCCACCCAGGCTTCTCTTCTCATCATCCAAATTATAAAAACTAGGGGTAGGTGCTGCCTTGACCAAAATCTGAACCCCATCTCCTTTGAGAACTAGAGCTTTGGTCAAGAGGGTCACCAAATTGACAAGAAAAGGGTTCATGGTGGTGACAGAAAACAGCATACAGTGGGTATCAAAAAACCCACCACCTCTGCACCTAGAGTTTCATAAATAAGAATGTTCAAGGGCAGACATGTTTCTTTCCCTACTAAGAAATACAGTTGATTCTGTCTGTATTTTTCCCCCCATTTCTTTTCATTTGATTGTCAAACTTTCTCTTTAGAACACATTGTCTTGAAGCTAGGGCCTGGGTTGCAAACATACTGTTTGGAATTTCCTTTAATGATAAGCAGAGGTTTCAGAAAACACCTGCCTGTGCAAGACAAGCTCTTTGAAAGAGTGAGGGTAAAAAAACAAAGAAAGAAAGGAAAAAGAAAGAAAGAGTGAGGGTGAAAGGAAAAAAAAACCCTAACACACTACTGAAGATTATACCACAGGATTTATTCACAACAATAGTAGAAAAGCCTGGTGGCTGCAAATGACACCTACCCTGTGCTGCACTCTCAGGGACACAGCATAGCCTGCATTACGAAAGAGGTCTACAGCATCCTGGTGCAGCAGGTTCTTGAGGTCTTGACCATTTACCTGTCCAAAAACAGCAACGGAAAGTAGTAAGACAGCTAGAATGTGAACACTCATAAGTCAAAGATTTACTTTCATGTGATCAAAGATTTAAACAACCAACTCCTACCGAGCAAATTCCAAGGGCTAGGAGAACAGGTAATGTTACTTAGAACTCAGAGTAACTTTTTTCATTTTCAAAGCTAGGTTTTCCTAGAACTGAGGTTGCACTGGCCATCTAAAGAGCACCTAAGTTTAAAAACAAACCAAAAAAAGGAGTCTCTCCTTTCTCTTAGCTCCTACTGCCTGTCTTGTTTGGACACGTGGTATTCTATTAACTTGTGTTTGTATGTCTTCCAGGAGCAACAGCCTGCATCCCTGCAGCTAGCATGCTCTTCCAGGCTACCACTCTACCCTTTCTATATCTAATCCCTGGCATTGCCAGCTTTCGCTCTGGAAATATAACTCCTGGAAGCTCTCCCACCATTTAGTCTGATGTGGTACAAACCTACTAGCCCCTTTTATTGCTCTTGTTCTATTGTGAACAATTTCCCTTCATTCCACGGATACTCCTACCCTCCTCAAATTTACTAAAAACCGTATTTCTGTGATGATACAACTTCTAAAGAATGTTTCAGTGAAGGTGAGTCCTGACGCTTAAAGGAGAGAGCTGTGAAGCATTCAGGTATTAATACTTCTCAGTGTCAGGAGTGACACCGGCCACAAGTGTTATCTAGTCTATGCTGCATTCAGTGACACAGCATAGCCCACTTTATGCAAGATCTACGTATCTTTTATACACGTCTGTGTCAGCAACGGCAACAGCAGCAAGAACATCTAATGTATTTTTTGGTAGGTTCTGTGCTATATGCTTTACATACATTATCTAATTTAAATACTCACAATAATCCTATGAGGTACATACTGTTTTTATCTTACTTCCACGGGTGAAGAAACTGAAGCTTACCAAGGTTAGGTAACTTAACCCAAAGTCACAGTAAGTGTAGCAGTTAGGGCTATGGTTTTCACAGCCCGGAAGAAAGACTAAAGTGCTCTTGCATTTTACTGTTCCTTCTGCACTATTATTCCTTCACCTTGACTCACCAACCATTCTTTCCTCAGCCGAAGCTCAAGCCATTGACTTATTCAACCTTCTCATCTTCCTTGTCACAGTCTTCCTTCTCCAAAGAGGTTCATAATTGTCTCTCCGTTCTATTTCCTGCCAATAACCCTGACTGAACTAATCTATCAGCACTTTGGCCTTATAAATTGTCTACCTTCCCAAATTAAACACTTCCAGCTCTAGTTCATTCTAGTCACCAACTGGCATAAGCCTTGGACTACAACATTAGGCATGCTTCAGCCCCAATATCTCAAACTCCTTAAAAAAACAAAACAAAACAAACAAACAAAAACCCTGACCATGATTTCTACTCTCTTCACAATTCCTATGCCTCTGTGAATTTCCTCTTTATCCTCATCAGAGCCTTCTACACATCTAAGAGCTCCTGTTATCTCAACAAAGCACTTGGAAAACTATTAGAATCCCTTATCCACATGATCTTCTGCCATCTTTCCAGTCCTGGGCAACATAATGCATTTACTTTCCTTATCATCATTGAGTTTAATATTCATAGAGAAAGATACGTAGTCACACTCTCCACCACAGATCCATGCTAGCTGGCTCCTGTTGTACCCTTACAATCCTTCTCATCCGGTGAGCTCCCTAATAAATATGCAGTGCTAGCTGTTTAAGACCTTTTCTACCATCAAACCCCAACTCCAACCCCATCTCTCTTCTCAGCAGATTTCTTCGCCTTATCTTTCTCGAGAATGTTGAGAACTTTTGACAAACACTCTCTCCACTTTCCTTCCTTTCCCCTCAGAGTTTCTTGATATCCTCTTAGTGCCGCTTTCCCCTTATTTCTGAATTAGATCTATTTCCTTCGTCAAGGCTAACCCACTTACTAGTGCTCTCGATCATATTCTTTGCAGCCTCCTTACAGAACTTAAGCAGTCACTTACTTCTCTCGATTCCTAAGTTATTACCACTTTCTGCTCCTTCTCAACTAAAATCATCTATTAAAAAAATACTAATATTTCTTGGAGCCCACCATCACCCTCCTCCCACCTTCTCTCCTCTTTCAATGCAAATCTTTTTGAAAGAACTGTCTGCATGCACTGTCCCCACTTCCCCAGCATCCATTTACTCTTTATTTCCTTGTGTTCTCAGTACATGGGGGGGGGGGTAGGGTAGAGGGGAGCACATGCTGTCCTGCTAGTCAGCAGTAATTTCCAGTCACCAAGTCCTATAGCCCTTCTTTGGTCTTCAGACCATCTCCTCCCTGTTGCAGTTCTCTTCTGTCTTAACTTATGAACACTTAGATTTCTTGAACTCTTCTGCATCCCTTCCTTTCTTTTTAATGTAAGTAAATACAAATATTCCTCAGTATCAGCAGTCCTCTGTTCTCTTCTCTCCCATGTTGACTTTTCACAACTCCAACTATAATCTGCACGACAACTCCCTCACTTTTATCCCTACTACTACTTTTGGATTTGCTGATTTCCTGCTGGGTACCTGTATGGGATATTCTGCTAGATCCCAACTCAACATATCCAAGGCCTCTTCATTATTTCCCACAAAACCATGCTATACCAGCTGACTTCCTTCTTATTCCCACTACCATTCCTTCAGACTAAATTTTTGGTAATATTTTAAAACTCTCTCCACTCTGTCAATTTATATACATGCAATATATCACCAACCCCTGTAGTCTAACATGATGACATTCCTCATATGCTATTTTCTTTCTGTTGCCTCTCTCTTTAGGTTACGAATACTCTTAGCTGAACTACTGTGATCATCTTCTCTCTGCTGTACGTTCCCCTGGGTCCTTCCCCATTCTAACCTTCAAACCCTAGGTCCCCAGACCAACCTTCCTAAAGTACATTTTTGTTCATACCACATTACTGCTCAAAACCAAAAACCAAACTGGGAGCAGGGGAAGAAAGAGTGCATGCCCAATTTCTCATTCTGGTATGCAAAGTCCTCCAGGAAATGACACCAACCTACCTTCCCAGTTTAACCTTTCAGCATTCCCTTTCACACTTCCTGTGCTCTAACTAAGTCATACAACTCACTGATCCTAGGACATAAAACATATATTCTTACCCTCATACCTGTGTTACCTCAACTTCATACCTCACTTAACTAGCCCATGTGATAACCATATTTCTCATTCTGAAGAAATAGATACTTTTCTCTCAGGGGCAGACAAATAAGTCAGTGACACAGTCTTGTCACCGAATGCCAAAGATGTCATAGCTTCATATCAGAGCCAAGTTTCATGGAATGCAAGTGGGAGAATGCAAGTGGGAGAACTGAGTCACTACATGACAATCAGTGACAGGAATACTGAGCTCAAAGTAGTATCTGACCAACAGTCAGTACTCACTGCCAAGAGACCCTGTGTATTTATTATCATGTCTGGAGCTGCCTATTCATTTTATATGTACTAACTTATTTCACCTTCACAACAGTCCTGTATATTTTGTAAGTAATAAAACTAGAGAGGCATACAGAATGGAAGTAGCAAAACTAGGATTCAAACTCAAGCAGCCCAGGCCCCAAAGCTTCACTTAAAAACACTAAGCTTTAGAAACTTACATTTTAGGCAAGGATTTTATTCCAGTAACCTATTGCTATCCACCACACTGATGTTGCAAACTGAATTTTTATTGGTTTTGCAGTTTCATTTTTATCTAATATGTTGTACATTAAAAAATTTGAGTTGTGTAAAAATACGAGATATTTATGTTAGTATTTTTATTCATTTTTATATACTGAAATAGCATTCATATTTTCAAAAAAGCAATTTATTTAAATGCCACTTCTTTGACCTGGCCTTTCCAGATAACTGCGCTAGATGTGATCGATTAACTTAACTTTGATTCTCCATACTATGTAACTACCTTAAAGCTCAAACTGAGCTCTGTCTTCTAACACTTTACATTCTACTGTAAATAGAGAGGTTGGATCTCAACTCATGATTATAACACCTATAATACCTGAATAGTGCTTTGAATAACACTCGAGTGTAATAAATTGATTTCCTGAGGTTTGGCCACAGAGTACAGCCTGCAAAAGCCATACCTACACAAAGCTTGGTGGACATATTTATTGATATAACACGAAGCTGAAAGGCCTGAACTCTAATAGCAGCTCTACCTGCCAATGATTTGGTGTGTCATCCTAGTCCTCATGTGAGTTTCCTTTTGCTAACATGGAAGGAAGACATTGGATGACATCAGGCAGAAGAAGGGCAAAGGGCACAGGGCAGTTAAAAAAAAAAAAAAGACCCAAACAAGAGGCCTTTTAGAAATGCAAAGGGAATTTCTTTTTAAAGTATCATTTCTTATCCTTTGCCCAAGGTAAACCATCCCCATAAAACAAACTAGGATTCTTTCTCCCCTGACAATATCATCTCTCTACTCCAAAGCCGAACTTGCTTTCCAATATTTATCTCCTCTAAGTATTTTTACAGATCCCAGCTCATATAAACTAACCTCCAAGTTCTGTAGATTTTGCCCTTAAGGTGGAATTAACTCTGTCACCATCCTTACTAACACAGACCAGAGATTCTCAAAGTAGGGTCACAGGATCAGCAGCATTAACTGGGAACTCGTTTAAAGTGCAAATTATCAGGCCCCATCCTAGCAATCTGAGCTTTAACAAGCCCTCCGGGTAATTCTGAAGTTTGAGTTAGCTGTAACCTAAACTGTCTGCAAGTTTTCTCCATACCCAGCTTACTTACCCTATTTAATACAGTCTATGCATTCACGATTTCATCAGTGATTTTCAATTTTCAGAGTAGTAATTTTTCAAATATAGGTCTGCTGATCTATTATAGAAGCTAGTGAAGTCAATCAGTGGGCCTAGACCAGTATTTAATTTCAAAAAGGTGAAATTAGAAGAAGACACGACATAGAATGCATCACATATAGAAGAGGTAAGTATTATTTTGTTTGACTTTGCGTCCATGGTGTGTGGGCGTGCACGTGTGGGCACAAGCACCTGAGTGTATTTCCTATTACAGGTCAAAATGTTTCAAAACGTTTGAAAAGCATTTGCCTACAGCAGTGCTTCCCAAATTTTATTCACAGGCTTACCCAAGGATCTTGTTCCAATGCAGATTTTTATCTCACCGGGTCCTGGGAAGGTTCCTGACACTGCACTTGTAACAAGCTCCCAGGTGATGGCCAGATGGTCTTTGGTGCTCACTTTTAGTACCAAGAGCTATTCAACTGAGAAACAGAATACTTACAATACTGCTACACTTGCTACTTCGGTTTCCTTAACTCATGGCATTGTAAGTTGTATTAAACCTGAGGTATGAAGATTTGCAAAACGCTAGAAAATTCTGCTGACTGAATAGTCAAGAGTTGGGATGGTGGTATTCTAGTTAACCGATGGGGAGACATAATTTTTTGCTTTAACTATGGCTATTATCAGTCTTATTAAAAATGAGTTTCCTATTTCCTGCCTTAGGAAAGGAGTAAACTGAGTTAAAATTAGTTTTCTTTGATGATGAATAATTTTGAACTGCCTTAGGATACTCTAACATCATCTTAGGATAGTTATGTAGTTAGGATCCTAAGATAATGTTAGTTACTGGAGCTCTAACTATAGAATAACATAAATGTAACAATGCAGAGAATGAATGGGCTCAATTTAATAAGCACTGACCTTAGATCATACTCTGGATGTTTTCATTTTTTCCCCAAGATCTTGAAATGAATTACAATTTGGGGGAGGGCAGAGACCAGTCTTTCATTTTCTTTTAATTTTCCGTAACACCTGGCACAGTGCTCTGCAGGCCATCAAACAATTAATAAATGCTGATAACTACTCAACTCTTTCATTCACCAAATTAAGAACTGTGTTGCAAGAGAATACGAAAGGTAGGTGACTAACAGTCCAGTCCATGCCATTCTGTTATATAACGGGTTTGGCCAAAATGGAACATCAATCTGTACCCTGTAATAATCAGCTATATCACCTTGAAGTTACGAGCTTCATTAAACATGCAGAGTTCACTGAGAGTTGACTATTCTTGACTATCTACCTCTCTTCATTTAGGCAGACACACAGGGGAAACGAGAAACCTAGATAGTTTATTTTTAACAAAAATAAAATTTCCCCAGGTTCCCTGGTAACCTACAAAAGTATTAAACCATCCTCAAAAAAAAACCATCCTCACCATCACACACACAAAAGTGAGCTTTGGGTGAGGAATTTCTAAGCCCTCATCTCAACTTCAGGTCTTTTCTTCTGTTGGTAATATCTGTTTTTACTTCATGATTGTCAGCTGCAACAGGGTCTTACAAATCATTTACATTCATTAGTTAAAGAAACGTCTTTCTTTTTTTTTTTCCTCAGTTTAAAACCATCCACAGTGATCACAAAAAATTAAGTTTCACTTTTGATGAGGAAGGAGAAACTGCACAATTTATCATGAAGTTATTTAATTTTAGAACTTGAAATTAATATAAAACATGGGCATTCTTTAGGGAGGAATGGAAAGATTAAATAGTCAATAATAACTCACGAGAGATCTAGATCACTTAATGCTTCCTCTATGAGTTACCGCAAACGGGTATGTACTAAGGAAAGGGCGTATTCTTAGTCTGATTATCTAGCAACAGGTAAAAGAAAGAGTTGGGGCAAATTTTACAACATAGAAGAGTGACCATGCGAAGAGGATAGAGAAGCCTGTAAAGAATAAATGGGAATATAGGCTAATAAATATTTTAGCATCATTTTATAGACTCCAAAGCCAATAAATGAGCACTTAAGTAGATCAAAGAGATAAAGTGAGCTCAGAAACAGATGGAACCATTAGTAAACCTAACAAGTTCACTTAAGGATAGAGGAGAATAGGATGGTGAGGCAATATTTCTTAAGAAATGGGATCTAGAATTTGAATTCTGGAGCAAACTCTTGGAAGGGAAACTGCAAGCAAAGAATATAGCCCTAGAGAGAATGCAGAGAATACGCTGGCTTTTCCCTCTTGCATATGCTCCAACCTTTTCTCTTTTCTCTGTCTTTTTCCTTTCCCTCCATATCTGACTTCTATTTTTGCCTTTTCTCTGGCATTTCTCCTTCTCTTCTTTCACTTATCTTTTCCTTAATTGGCCAGAACACAGACTTGAATCATTCTTCGTAATATGTCATATATATTTGTAGTATTTAGTATCTTGTAGAGATCTTTGTAATACTTCTTTTATTTCTCATATTTTGATAAAGTAAAATCCTCTTTACCATAAGTTTTAAAGTCAGATGAACTGAGTTTCTGAGACATCCACCTTTCTCTTCATTGACATTTATCTCCTAGCATACCCTTTTAAAAAAACTTGAGTGGCCTTCCAATAGTTTCTTTTCTCTATCAAGTGATGGCTCACATAAGGCTCCTTTTCTTGCTTTATGTCTAATAAATTCTCTCACATTGAGGTTTATGTCCTTTTGTTCCCTAATTCTACCCTTAACAGAAAAGACTAATTTCAGTTTTTATATAAAGTCATATATAAACTCTACTATTAACTCACCATGCAACTCCCTGTTTAAGATAACTAACCCTATTTCCATATTTACCTTTTAGGAGACAAATGGTATGCTGATTAAGAGTAAATGCTCCAAATTCAGCAGACCAAGCCCTCTGCCATTTACTTGTTGTATGACCTTGGGCAAGCTGTTTGACCTCACCAAGCCTCAGCTGCAAAACAGGCATAATAATTGTACTCACCTCATAGGGTTACTGTAATGTTAAATAAATTTGAAGTTCTTAGCACATCACTTGGCATATTAGTGTTCAAAAACGTTTAACCATTCTGATTTTTTAATAATTTACCTTTAACCAAAGATTTCTGAATAATATGCTCTCTTCTTAACCCTTATTTCAAGTCCCTCTTCACCATGGAGCCTGGTTCCCAATGTTCTGGAGAGAATGTGGTATGTGTCAAAACATTAAACTGTATAGTTTTTAACTACCTGCTATACTTTTATTTTAACAACCCATTTTCAAGTTTTCTTTAATGTATCACTTAAGCTGATTTCATGTTTTTAGAATGTATTTCTCCTGGGAGCAACAGGAAATCATCTGCTTCTAAAGTTAGGCAGATTATCACTGCCTGTTTCTCACAGATGAATAAAAGAGGGGCTACGAGAAACTTAATGGACTGTAAAGAGGCAAAACGATCAGTGAGCAGGACTGAGATGGGGCAGTACCATCCCTGATACTACTATTTATATTCCAGATTAGCCAACCTTTCTGGGTTGGCCTGAATTCTTAAATTGTTCCTTTGTTAAATATATGTTAAGCACTGTGCTAGGATGTAAAAGGTCAAAAAAAGATCTGGTCCCTGCCTTTGAGGAACTTCCACAAAATAAAACTAAGGGTTACTAAGTAGTAAGTGTCTTATTAGAGACTTGAGCAGAGTGAAATGGGAGCACAGTGGACAGATATCTAAATCAGACGGCATTCCAAATTTTCATCTTAATAATGAGGAAAAGGGTCTCTGAATCTAAAAGGACACTTAATTCCTACCTTCCTCTTTCGTCTCTTTTGGAGGGAAGGAAGACACACTTTAGGGGTTTAATCAACGAAAGGGAAGTGATAAAGTACAATAAAAGAATAACTATAAGTGTGGGTTTTAAGTCTCTTCCCCTCATATCAATCCCTCACCCTCCCTGTTTCATGTTGTTTGAAGTTAGGTAAATACCTTCACATTCTGGACTTAATTTGCCCTATCAAGTGAAGTAACATCCTCCATGCTCTATGGTAGGGCTGGAAAAGATGACTGATCAAGGTCCCTCCCACTGAACGCTACAATCTGGGTATTTCCAGATCTAAAAAGGCAGGCAGGAATCTTCCCAAGGAAGGGGCTGGGATAGGAACTAGGGTCTAGGGACCAAGGGACAGTGAAGGAGGCCGAAGCCAGTTCTCACCGAGAGGATCTTATCACCCTCCTGGAGCCGCCCATCCAGGGCTGCAGCACCATTTTCTTTGATGCGGCTGACGAAGATGCCACTGTCCTTGGAGACATACTGCTGATCCGTCCCACCGACGATGTTGAAGCCCAGCCCTAAGAAAATCATGGAGGAGTTGTGAAGGAGACAGAGGTGAAGATGAAAGAAAGGGACTAGAGAAGATCAGGAAAAAGAGAAAGGAAAGGCCTTGTGGGGAAGGGAGGCTGGTGAGTCAAGACTGTGACGTAGCCGGTGAGTAGTCATGGCAAGGTCAGTGATTAGTATCAACAACAGAGGACAGGAGTACCCAGAGTTGCCCACTCAGACCAGGTAGGACTGAAAATAAAATAATAAATAAACACAGTGATCAACATGGTTTGTTGAATATAAAGAAAGACCTGTGCTGAGCTCAGCAAAAAGATAATGGTGATTCTTGTAAGATGTGCTTCTGCTCACCTTTGATTTTGATTCTGTTGTTGGTACCGGGAAGACCCAAATCTTGACTCTCCTGTTTAGCTGTGTTCACGAGAACAAGCTATGCTTTTAACTAATTGGTAAATGAACTGTTCCTAATTTAGTGGCAGACAGATTCCCAACTAAACCTTCCCCTCTGTACTTCTCCCAACCTTGAGGAGAGTTTGTGTATGGTGGTGCTTTGGAAGAAATCGTCTGGGAGTTCATTTATTTATTTTTTCCTAGTTTGAACTGAGAGGGTAGTACTGTAGGTGCTGGCGGAAAACCTGGGAACTATAAAGGTAACTGGTGCTTCGTGACAGGACTAAATCACCAAATTCACTCTCCTTTCCTTTTCTACCTCAAGTGCGAACAATCACATACTTGGGTGCACAGGCTGCCAAGTTTATTCACTATAGAAAACTGACTACCCGCTGATTAGCAAGGACCCATTTCCCTAGCCCCTAGCAACCACCATCCTATTCTTCACTTCTGTGAATGACCATTTTAAAACAGGTATGAAACTTCAGTTATGCAACATGGAAGTTCTGAAAATCTGATGTCCGACGTTGTGCCTATAGACTGTAATGGTGTTATTGGACACGTAAGTATCCGTTGAGAGTAGATCTCGTTTAAGTGTCCTCACCACAACAGAATAAAACTGAACTAAAAAAAAAAAAAGAAAACTGACTACCAAAGTACTATTTCCATGGACCAACCACTAAGTTGTGGAAGGATTTCATTTACAAAATGATCGTTATAAAGGGATTTTATCTATGCATTAAAAAGAAAAGGGGGAGAAAAGTAACTTCCCTAGGGCCTTCTTTATGTCAGGCACTGTAGAATTCAAAGCCACAGTGCAAAGAAAGGAGATAGTTTGGAAATAACGGAAAAGCAGAAATCTGGTGGCACAATTGGAAGGAACTGCCATAATCACTAGCCTACTTCTGGTTTTAATAGAAAACCAGTACTTAAAGGGATACATATGTGGGCTTTCTAAAAAGCCCACATTGGTGGGACGAAAGCTTGTAAGTGAAGCTCACAATATCAACATCAGCACTAGTAAATCAATCTGTGCTTTAGGAAAACATATGGCCAAAGAAAGCAGCAGCAGGAAACATCTGATTTAAATAACATACCTCCTGTACAGAGTGTCTGCAGCTAGAGAATGCAAAGGATTTAAGACACAGGACAGTAAGAGCTACTACAGGCAGATGTCTATTTCAACTTCCTTAAAGGGTAGGGTATAAAAATATAAGTTACTAAATGGCTTCTCTCAGAAAACTCCTACTTTTTATCACAGTGGGTGGGAGGTGTTGGAAAGGGGATGCGAGGTAGTTGACCGCGATAAGATAGGTAAGATAAGATAGGTGGGGCCTGAAATAACTTCAAGACCCCGACAGTTTTGAGCAAGGGGGTTGAGGCCAACCAGCCTCTCTCAGTACTAGAAAAAAATATCTGGAGAAAATCTTTCAGTGAAATCCAACATCCTCACCAAACGCTAGCTGCCTCTGGGGATCTTGGGAACAGGAAGTATGTGTTAAGCAGTGGAATGTAATATAGTAATCAGAAAGAGAGGGGACTCTGCTACTGGTTATTTAAAGCTGCAGAACAGTGACTAAAAATGGAGAGTAGAAAAAAACTTAAATATTTTTTCTATACACAAGTATAGTCTACTCCTTTCCCTGCCCACCCCCCCCACCACAATCACATTATATAGGCATGTTTATAACCATGCTTATTGCTACTTGAATTGTAAATGGACCATACCACTTTACATGAGAACTTCTGGACTGACACAAAGTCTCTTTCTTCAGCCACAACATTTACAAATTGAATTTACCTATAATTCAAAGCCTTGCTGCAATAATCGGGAGTCACTGAAGCACTAAGTAGCAAGATTACTAATTCAAACCTGGGCCCCAGAGATACCTACATAATCCTCAGTTCATTGGTTCATTAAAACCTATAGATCATTTACTATGTGTCAGGCACTGTGTCATATTCTGAGGAAGACATAAAGCTAAACTGGACAGTCCCCTGCTTTAACAACAGAGAAGTATCCTTTTCCCTGTCCCTTTCAGATTCAGCAGAAGCAAATAACAGTTAGAAGACTGGTCACAAATTCAACTCCATAACTTAGATTTGTGGACTTAAACAAGTTAGTGTAACTCTGATCCTCGGATTCCTCTTCTGTAACATAAGGACGACAAATTCTGTCCTCTCTACTTCAAAAGGTAGTTACTAGGCTCCAATAACATAAAATCTAGAAAAAAAAAAGTCCTTTATAAACTATAGCAGTTGCCATATTGAGTAGCTTGCACTAAGAGTCATTGTCCATAAACTAGTAGTGCCTACTACAGCCCCAAATTAGTCTGATGGAGAAAGGATGAAACACATACAAAGTACAAATGTGAAAAGTCCTGAAATATAGGAAAACAAAGAGATTAAAAAGTGTTTTCATCTATTAATAGAACAAGACTGGTTTGAAACTCAGACTTACTGACATTCAGGATGTCTGTTACCTGTGAGCCAGATACCGCCCTCAAGAGTGGTTTCTAGCAATGGTGGTATTAAAACATGCAGTAATCAGTCCAGCACATGCACCAACCAATTGTAACAGATGTCAGCTGGGAATAAACAGGAGGGGAAGGGCTATCCCAGTATATAACTGCTGATTATTGGCTAGCTCCTAGGAAAATCTTCCATAAATACTGTGGACCACCTATCCTGGTTTGTCTGGGAATCTTGATATACACCTGTTATCCCAGTGTAATTAAAATACTCCCCTTCAATTTCAAAAGCATCTCAGTTTCGACCAATGTGGTCACCCTATCTATCAAGGGTAACGTAACAATATGTTAATTGCAGTAATGTTTTGTGGTAGTGAGGAACTGATAGTAATTTAGGTGTTCATCCTGTGGGAAAAGGTAACTAAGAGGCAGAAGTTAGAAGCACTGAATAATCATACATAAAGTAACAGAGTTTTAAAATGTAATGCTGATACTAGTGGTACAAAACCTTCTTACGAATTAAAAACATATACACGTACAACAGTATTATCTATTTACAAAAATGCAAGCATATCTAAGGATATGTAAAGACACATTAGAGAGGTTATCTACAATGTGGGGGAAGGATGAGGTTTAGAGATGAAGGGTAAAATAAAACCAAAGAGGGATCTTGCATGTACTGATGATGACAATGTACTATGGAGTCAAATGGTATAATGGATTCAGTTCTTGGCATCCACTATCCAAAAGGGGTTGAAGGGAGAGGGAGAAAGAAAAAGACTGGGACTCAACAGGCTTCTTAAAAAAGGGAGTGAATAAAAATATACTACATAGTGAATACTGGTTAAAATGTGCCAAAATTTTTTTAAATGTGACAAGATTAAAATGAGTTTCTTGGTTTCTAATTTAAAAGAGAAGTCTAAATGCAGAAAAAGTAAAGATGTCATAAGAATGACACCACCATAGGACTGGAGAGAAAGAAAAGTGTGCCTAGTATAAGAACCTTGGAAAAGGAAACAAGAAATGCCTTCCCGTGGACTCCTCCTGTCTTCAGGTCTGCATCTGGAGCTTGTTTATGAATAAGAGCAGCAATAGCAGCAGCAACAATTAATATTTACTGAGCATCTAGTATGTACCAGATACCATGCTATGCACTGTATATACATTATCTCATTTAATCCTCAACAAACACATGCACTCACATTTTACAGCTGAAATTAAAGTGTGAGGCATGAAGAGATTAAGTAACTTTATATAAGGTCACCCAGTTAGCTCTGCAAAATCAACACACTAAGTTAGGATGTTTGATTGCAAATGTGAGTTTTAAACCATTTTGCTATACTGTATCTTTGTAGAAAATATGGACAACTGCTTTAGAAAAAGAAGTCTGCCAAGTCAACCTGTCTTTGGGCTGGCATGAATGAGCAATGCTGGGATAATGCTGCAGAATAGTTCTCAAGGGTTATATATTCCAGAGGAAGAATTGGTCATTCCAGAGTTCAGTCACCTTAGTCAGAGTCCCTATTGCTTATTATCAGGACAGAGAAGGAAAAATCCTTCATTTTATTCAGATTCTTGTCTATAAAATCTAAAGTTTATAAAGTCAAAGACCAGTTTCACATTTTCACTACGTGCTGTTCTGGAAATAAGAGTAATTCTGGACATAATTAAAATGAAACAAAATAGTCCATTAACACCAATGATGATGGCCACTTGTTGCATTATAAACACCAGACTGATAAACACTCTACTTTCCCCCTATTGCCCTGAAGGGCTTTTCTACCCAAAGATAATCTCACTAATTTTCTCTAGACATCAATCAAACTCTATTGGTCACACAACCCGCTACTCATTTAATCATTTTGTGGTAAAATATATGTAACATAAAATCAAACTACTGGACAAACAACTCACTGTTTAAAGGTAAAATATATGCAACATAACATTTAACATCTTAACCATTTAAATTTTTTACATCTTAAAAAATTTTTTTGTTGGGGGCGGTAATTAGGTCTATTTATTCATTTTTAATGGAGGTACTGGGTATTGAACTCAGGACCTCGTGCATGCTAAGCATGCACTCTACCATTGAGCTATACCCTCCTCTCTTTTAACCATTTTAAAGTGTATAATTCAGTGGCATTAAGTACATTCACAGTGAAGTGCAACTACCACCACTATCCATATCCAGAACTTTTTCATCACATCAGACAGAAATTCTGTATCCATTAAAAAGTAACTCCTTACTTCTCCCTCCCCTTAGCTCCTGGTGACTTACCTCTATTATACTTTGTCTCTGTGAGTTTGTCCATTCTATATACCTCATATAAGTGGAATCATACAGTATTTGTTTTTTGTGTCTTGCTTATTTCACTTAGCATAATGTCTTCCAGGTTCATCCATGCTGTAAGGCATCTCACAATTTCCTTCCTTTTAAAGGTTGAATAATATTCCACTGCATGTATATATCACATTTTGTTTAGTCAACCATCAATGGACATTTGGTTGTTTCAACATTTTCACTGTTGTGAATGCTGATATGAAACTGCTGTACAAGTGTCTGAGGTGTTGCTTTCAGTTCTTTTGGATATATATCTGGGAACTGAATTGCTGGATCACATGGAAAATCTGTTTTGAGGAACTGCTCAACTGTTTTCTATAGCAGCTGCATCACTGTACATTCCAGACAGCAATGCCCATGGTTCCAATTTCTCCACATCCTCACCAATATTTGTTGTTTTCATTTATGGTGGTGGTGGTGGGGTTGGCTAATAGTCATTCTAATGAATGTGAAGTGGTATCTCATTGTGGTTTTGATTTGGATTTCCCTAAGGCTAGTGATGTTGAATATCTTTTCACGAGCCTATTGACCATTTACATATCCTCTTTGGAGAAATTCTCTTCAGGCCCTTTGCTTATTTTTGAATTGTTGTTGTTGTTGCTGTTTTTTGGTGGCGGGGGCAGGGGTTGTTGCTGAGTTATAAGAGATCTTTATATATTCTGGGTATTAATTAATCCATTATCAGATATATGATTTCAAATATCTTTTCCCATTCTGTGGGTTATCTTTAACTTTCTTTATAGCGTCTTTTGATTCATAAATTTATTAATTTTGATAAAACCCAATTTGTTTAATTTTCTTCTTTTGTGCCTGTGCATTTGATGTCACATTGAAAAAATGATCACCAAATCCAATGTCATGAAGAATTTTCCCCTAACTTTTCTTCTAAGAGCTTTAGCTCTTCTAAGAATCTTAGCTCTTATATTTAGGTGTCTGATATATTTTTAGTTAGTTTTTGTATATGATGTAGGGCAAGGATCCAACTTCATTCTTTTGCATTTGGATATCCAGTTTTCAACATCATTTGTTGAAAAGACTCTCCTTCCCCCCACCAAATGGTCTTGGTGCCCTTTCAATAATCATTTGACCATGTATGAGAGGGCTTATTTCTGGGCTCTCTATTCTATTCCATTGCTCTCCGTATCTGTCCTTATGTCAGTACCACACTGGAATACTGTAGTTTTGCAGTAAGTTTTGAAATCAGGAAGTTGTGAGTCCCCCAATTTTGTTCTTTCTTTTCAACGTTGCTCTGGCTATTGGGGGTCCTTTGAGATTTCATAAAAGTTTTAGGATGGGATTTTCTATTACTGTAAAAAAGATTAACGAGATTTTCAGAGAGATAGAATTGAGTCTGCAGATCACTTCGGATAGTACTGTCACCTTAACAATATTAAGTTTTCTAAGCCATGAATGTGGAATGTATTTCCACTTATTCATGTCTTTAATTTTTTTCAGCCAAGTTTTGTAGTTTTCAATGTACAAGTTATTGCCTCTCTGGTTACATTTATTTATAAATACTGGATTATTACTTTTTAACACCTTTATTATGGGATAATTCCTGTACATTAAACTACACATATTTCAAATGTACAATTTGATGAATTTTGACAGATGTATACATCCATGAAATCACCACCACATCAAGATAGCTAACATTTCCATCACTCCCCAAGAGGTGCAAATTTTCAACTCCCGATTTACCCCTTCCCACCCTCTTCTCCCTTGGTAACCATAAGTTTGTTTTCTATGTCTGTGAGTCTGTTTCTGTTTTGTAGATAAGTTCATTTGTGTCCTTTTTTTTTTTTTTTTTTGGAGATTCCACATATAAGCAATATCGTATGGTACTTTTCTTTCTCTCTCTGGCTTACTTCACTTAGAATGACAATCTCCAGGTCCATCCATGTTGCTGCAAATGGTATTATTTTATACTTCTTTTTTTTACAGCTGAGTAGTATTCCATTGTATGTATGTATGCGTATGTGTGTATATACATGTGTATATATATATATATCACATCTTCTTTATCCAGTCATCTGTAAATAGACATTTGGATTATTGTTGATGGTATTATAAATGGAAGTGTTTACTTAATACCCTTTTTAGACTGTTCACATATAGAAATTCAACTGACTTTATGTGTATCTTGCAGCTCTGCTAAGTTTGTTATTAGTTCTAAGTTTTTTTGTGTGGAATCTTTAGTTTTTTACATACAAGGTCATATCATTTCGAAACCGACAAAGGCTTGATCTCCAGAATATATAAGCAGCTCATACGACTTAATAAGAAAAAAACAAACAACTCAATCCAAAAAATGGGCAAAAGACCTAAACAAGCAATTCTCCAAGGAAGAAATACAAATGATCAATAGGCACATGAAAAAATGTTCAATATCACTACTTATCAGAGAAATGCAAATCAAAACTACAATGAGATATCACCTCACACCAGTCAGAATGGCCATCATTCAAAAATCCACAAATGACAAATGCTGGAGAGGCTGTGAAGAAAAGGGAACCCTCCTACACTGTTGGTGGGAATGCAGTTTGGTCCAGCCACTGTGGAAAACAGTATGGAGATTCCTTAAAAGACAAGGAATAGACTTATCGTATGACCCAGGAATCCTGCTCCTGGGCATATATCCAGAAGGAACCCTACTTCAAAATGACACCTGCACCCCAATGTTCATAGCAGCACTATTTACAATAGCCAAGACATGGAAACAGCCTAAATGTCCATCAACAGATGACTGGATAAAGAAGAGGTGGTATATTTATACAATGGAATACTATTCAGCTGTAAAAACCGAAAACATAACACCATTTGCAGCAACATGGATGTCCCTGGAGAATGTCATTCTAAGTGAAGTAAGCCAGAAAGAGAAAGAAAAATACCATATGAGATCACTCAAAAGTGGAATCTAAAAAAAAAACAAAAACAAAAACATAAATACAAAACAGAAACAGACTCATAGACATAGAATACAAACTTGTGGTTGCCAAGGGGGCAGGGAGGTGGGAAGGGACAGACTAGGATTTCAAAATGTAGAATAGATAAACAAGATTATACTGTATAGCACAGGGAAATATATACAAGATCTTATGGTAGCTCACAGAGAAAAAAATGTGATAATGAATATATGTATTGTGCTCTACACTGGAATTTGACACAACATTGTAAAATGATTATAACTCAATAAAAAGTGTTTTAAAAAAAAAAGGTCACATCATTTGTAAACAGAAACAATTTTTCTTCTTCCTTTCCAATTTATATGTCTTTGACTTTTCTTGCCTAACTGTTCTGGAAAGAATTTCCAACACCATGTTGAATAGAACTGGGAAAAGCAAGCATACTTGTCTTGTTCCTGATCTTAGAAGAAAAGCTTCCACTCTTATATCATTGAGTATGCTGTATCCACATATGGATTGACACATATATGACCTTTATCAATGTTGAGGCAGTTTCCTTGTACTCCTAGTTTGTTGAATGGTTTTAAAATGTAATTGTGCTGAATTTTCTCAAATGCTTTTTCTGTATGTTAAGATGATCATGTGGGTTTTTTCCTTCATTCTACTAGTATGTTGTGTTACATGAACTGATTTTCTTATATTGAACCATCTCACTTCTCTGAGTCACTTCTCTCTCAGTAATTTGATATAATAAGTAAATAGAAAAATCAGTAAAAATATAACACTTGAACAACATTTAGAATCAAATTGACCTAGTTTACCTTTCAAGAACAATGTCCTCAGCAACTATAAAATAAACATTCTTTTGTAGGGCACATATTGACCGAAGGTCTATAAAGTCAGTCTCAACAGATTTCAAAAGATAGAAATGAATAGAAGTCAGTAACAATAACTGTATTAGTCTCCTTGGGCTGACATAACAAAATACCACAGATGGAGTGACTTAACAGAAATTCTGTTCTGGTGGCTTAGGAAGTCCAAGATCAAGGTACCAAGATAGATTTCACTCTAAGGCCTCTTCTCTTAACTTGTAGGGGGCCATAATCTTGCTCTCTGGTCCCAGGACTTCCTTGTGTATGCACGAAGAGAGTGAACCCTCTGAGTCTCTTCCTAGAAGGACACTAATTCTATAGGATCGTGGCCCCATCATTATAACTTCATTTAACCTCAGTTACTTCAATAAAGGCCTTATTTCCAAATACAGTCACATTAGAGGTTAGGGCTTCAACATATGAATTTTGGAGGGACACAAACATTGTCCTTAACAATAAGATATCTAAAAAATCCCTACATGTTTGGAAAATACATAACCTCTGACTTTAAAGATGAAATTATAAGGGAATATAGAAAACATTTTAGTTGAAAGACAATGAAATCAAAATATATTAAAAATTTTGGGACACAATTAAAAACTAACTAAATGAAAATACACCACGTTCATGGACTAGAAGTCTGAATACTTTCAAGATATAATTGTCTCTAAATTGAAATGGATAATTTTAATGTAATCCAAATCAAAAGCCCAACAGATATTTTTATAAAATTGCCAAGCAGGTTCTAAAATTTACATGGAAATTATATTCTGAGGTACTTTTCTGGGGAAATTTATGTTATTAAAGTTCTATTCTAGAATAGTCAAAACCTTTCTGAAAAAGAACAAGCAAAATTAGAAGACTCATACTTTACTTCAGGGTTTATTACAAAGCTACATTTATCAACATACTGCAGTATTTGTATAGAGAAAGACAGGCCAATGGAACCAAACAGAGATCAATACTAGACCCACATATAAATGTTCAACTGATTTTTGATAATGTAGAAATACATTATTGTACAGAATGGTGAAAAAATAATGCTTTCAATAAGTACTGGGACAACCATATGTCTATATGAAATAGAGATAAAAATGACCTTTAATGCTTAACCCAAAACATATGCAAAATAAATTAATTTGAAATAGATCACAGAAGTAAGCATAAAAGCTAATCTGTAACATTACTATTAAAAAATACAGAAGAAAATCTTCTTTACCTTGGGGTAGTTAAGATTTCTTAGGCATTCCACAAATAACAGCAACCATAAAAGAAAGAAAGAAAAAAAAAACCAGACAAACTGTTCTTCATAAAAGTTGAAGACTTCTACTCTTCAAAACACAAATCCTATCCCCACAAAAAAGAAAGGCAAGCCAAACCAGAAGAAAATACCTGCAACATATAGACATGAAAAAGAACTTGTGCCCAGAATATACTAAAAACTCTTACAATCTGATCTTAAGAAAACAAACAACCCAATAAAAATGGGAAAATGACTTATACAAATGCTTCAGAATATATATGAATGGCCAATAAACACAAAAGTATGCTCGTCATCACTAGTTATCAGGGGAATACAAATAAAAAGCACAGTACCACTCCACAACCCCTACAATGGCTAAAATAAAAAGGAATGACAGTATCAAAAGCTGGCAAGGATGTGTGATAATTAGAACTGTCATACATGGCTGGTAGAAGTGTAAAATGGTACACATCCTTTGGGAAACACTTTGGCAGTTTGGTTTAAAGCTGAATATACTCTTACCCATAAAACCCAGCAAACCCACTCCCAATTATTAGGTATTTAACCAAGACAAATTAAAACACGTTTATTCAAACAGCTGCATATGAATACTCACAGAATCTTTATTTTTAATAATCAAAACCTGGAAACAACCCTATTCAACCATTAAAAGGTGAATGGATAATCACACTGTGATATAGGTACACAATGAAATACTACTCAGTAATAAAAAAGAAAAGCATAGATGAGTGAAAGAAGCCTAAATACACCCTATATGATCCCATTTCTATGACATTCTGTATTAGGTAAAACTAATCTACAGTGATAGAAATCAGATTAGTGGTTGCCTAGAGCATGGGGTGAGGGGGCTGACTGCAGGAATACACAGAGAATTTTCTGAAGTGATGAAGCATGACTATACATGTGTGTATTAGTTGCCAAACTTCTTAGAACTTTACACTTAAAATGGATGCACTTTATTACATGTCAATCATACTGCAGTAAAACTAATTTTAAAATGAATCTGATAATTCTTAAGTGTAAAAGTACAAGCATTCTAAGCACCTATTACTGACTCTTGTTATTAGTCAATAATAAAGGACAGTCTAAAGTTACTTGAAGAACCAATTATTTGGTGATAATTGGGCCAAAAAAAAAATGTGACAACAGTACCCTACTTCTTACATAGTACCGTTTCTACACAAATACAGTAAAGTGATTTTTTAAGAATTCTAAGCATAGTCTCAAGATGTTGATGTGATTGAGAGTTGAAAGTTAAAAAAAATTGAAAAATGCTGACTAGAAAATGAATTTTAAATTCAAAATACTCACAACTTACCTCTCTAGCCAGCTTTGGACAATCCCTATTTTGCACTATACACTAACAGCAAAATTTAATAATTGCCCTCACCAAAAGAGATAAATACAGATGTCAAATGAGAATATGAAAAGATGCTCCACATCATATGTCACCAGGGAAATGCAAATAAAAGCAACAATCAGATACCACTACACACCTATCAGAATGGCCAAAATTCAGAACACTGCTAACATCAAATGCTGGTGAGGATGTGGAGTAACAGGAACGTTCATTCATTGTTGGTGGGAATGCAAAATGGTATAGTCACTTTGGAAGACAATTTGGCAGTTTCTTACAAAACTAAACAAACTCCTACCATGTGATCTAGCAAGTGCAATCCTTGGTACTTATCCAAAGAAGTCAAGAGCTTATGTCCACACAAAAACCTATGCATGGATATTTATAGCAGCTCTATTCATAATTACCCAAACTTGGAGGAACCAAGGCTCTTTCAACAGATCAATCGATAAATAAGGTGTAGTATCCTCAGATAATGGAAAATTATTTAGCACTAGAAGAAATGGACTATCAAGCCATTAAAAGACATGGAGCAGCATTAAATGTATATTATTAAGGGGAAGAAGCCAATCTAGAAAGCCTACACACTGTACGATTTCAACCATATGACACTCCAGAAAACGTAAAACTATGCAGACAGTAAGAAGATCAGTGGTTACTAGGGTTGGCAGGGGAGAGAGGAATGTACAGGTGGAACACAAAGGATTTAGGGTAGTGAAAATACTGTTTAGAACAGGTAGATACTACATATGAGCAGAGAAAGGGGGGCACAGGCCAAATGGCAGGACTTCCGGTACTTACAATGTGTTAAATTGGGTTCATCAATTGTAACAAATGTACCACTCTGGTGGGGGAAGTCAATAATGGGGGAAGCTATGCATATGTGGGGATGGGCATACGGAAATCTCTGTACCTTCCTCTCAATTCTGCTGTGAAACTAAAACTGCTCTAAGTCAGTAAGGTGTTAATTAAAAAAAATAGTAATAATTTTCTTCTCCCTGCTTTTCACTCTCCCACACACATAGCAGTTTCATGTCTCCATGACTTTGGATGTCTGCTTCCTTTTGTCTGGAAACACCTTTCGCTGAAATTACTCATTTAATTATCTCTTTACTCGAGTGCGATAATTAGTTCCAATTATGAATAAAGCAGTTATAAACAAACACATGCAGGGAACCGACTTTTGTTCATTTTTATATCTCCTGTGCCCACACGGCACCTAGGACACGTACAGAACTCAGTGTCAAGTGACTGTGAATGTCATTGGAAATAACATCTAAGCCAGGAGTTCTCAACATTTCTAATTCTGGGGAAATGCAGCGAGATTAAAAATATCTCTGCGAACTTCTAGCAGGCTTTTTCATAACCTGAAAAAGAAGGTGCAAAAGGAAAGGAGGGAAATGTAGAAGGGGAAGGCCAATGTCCCTAAAATGCCTATGACACAGGTCACCTTGCCGTCCTTGGATGACTCAACTCTTGCTCCACTGAAGTCTCCCACACGGCAGCAGTAATGAGAGGCACTGTTAAATCAATTAAATGGGTTGTCTTCGGTAAAGTGCTTAGAACAGTGCCTGGCACAGAATCAATACTATAAAAGTATTTGTAAAACAAAACAAGCAAACAAGCAAAACAAAACTAATTCTCACAACTCTGAGCAGCTTCTATTAATACTCTCATCTTATAGCTAAGGAAACTGAGGCATATAGAAGTGAGGTAACTTGCCCAAGGGCACACAGCTAGGAACTTGGGCATTCTTGCACTATGCTCTGCTGCTCACTGCAATCACATTAAAATTCAGTTCTCTTTTGTATCCACAGTGCCCAGCAGAGAAATTCAGCCTACAGTTACTGCTCAATAAATATGTGGATTGAAAGAAAGGATAAATGAATGATTCAAATAGGTGACACAAGAGGTTAAATGACTAGCCATCTTTTCACTCCAAACTATTATATTCAATGGAGAAACTCTCTGGCTCAAAGACAAAATATGACACCTGCTATTTGTTGCTTCTCCCAAGAGACAATAACAAGTATCCATGACAAATAAAGAGAGAAAGAGGGAAAATCTTTAACTTCAAAGGAAAGATGGTACAGCAACAGAAAAATTGTATTATGCCCATGCTCAATCCCTGTCCATCCTGGAGGCAACAAGGAATATGGCCTACCAAAGATGCTTCAGGCAGTACCTGCCAGGACATACATCAGGGCTGTTTAATTATTGCTTCTAAACTTTTCTTTCAAATATCTAGGTAGGCATTCTTATTCTCTCATTCCAAGATAAGCCCTTGTCCAAGCACTGAATGCACAGTGCCTGGTCTCTACTAGATCATGTCTCCATTTGCTTTCAAATGTCTCAATCTCTTCATTTTTGCCTGGTATTGCAATTTGTACCCTGTCTGTTGCCCTCTTTTACTCTGCTGCTGCTTGCTCCACATATGGTAAACTGTACACTGCAACAGGCACAAAAATACCATAGCTTTGTACAAGGGGAGAATGGCATTATCTAATTTGTTTCTGAAACCCTTCCTAAAGGCACTTAATACTTTCTTGGGTCTTTTGTCTGAAATGGTCCACTGTGTTTTCTGACTCTTCAGGGAACACATCTTATGAAGGTCCATAGCTCTTTGGATGTTCTACCTCCTGAGGATACTTAGCACATGCCTATCATAATTATCCTCCTATTGAATTGCAACATTCTTAAAAATAGGGATCATTTCTTATTCTTTATTCCAGTATCCATGATTCCTCATTACAGTATAGGCACAGTAAACACTAAATGAATATTTTTAAAAACAGTGCCCGTTATTTCTGAGTCTCCGGACACCAACAGTTTGTTCTGATGCAAGCAACCAAGCAGAGATATTTTTTCTCAATAGATAATTTTGCATTTACTCAAAAACAGTCATTGGCTACTTTGCTGCCTAGTCACATGGCTTTACAAAATGTTTCTATAGTTAAGCATCTATCAGATTGCCTTTCTCCTTCTCCAAAGTAATTCCTAGGTATCTTGCTTTGAAGTTGTTCTTAAGGAATATCTTGAAAAACAAATCTTAATAAGCTGATATTTAAAGCAATCTTCAGAGATATATTCTTGGTATCATACGTTCTTCTCACTCTATGTGGTTTTCCACCTATTCCAACTCCTTGTTTCTGGAGTCTCAGTCAGTTTCCTACCCATTATAACACATTATGACCAAACTTATTTTTCTCTCTTAAATTGTATTTAGTGGAGAGCTTTATTTATGGCTTGACTTTTTGAAGGCTGAAATAGACCATGTTACTGTTTTTCTTTACGTAACAACATTCTATTATATTTTTCTGATGTTCATCAATGTGCCTAGTCAGTTCATGAACATTTACTGACTACTTTGGGTCATGCACCAGGCAAAGCATTAGGAAAACAAGAGATGTAAAATATATCCTTTGAATCAGAAGACTTCAGTCTGAAGAAGAAGGAGGAGGAGACACAAGTAAGGAAGCAAATATAGAAATAAACACTTTTTTTTTCCCCCTTCCTTATGCTCTTTAGGACTCTGATCTTTCTATGATGGTTCAGGGCCTGGGTTTTTAAGTCACAAAGACCTGAATCCAGTTCTTAACTCTGCCTCTTAAGGAGTTGTGTGATTTAAGAGGCGAGATTTTCTCATTTGTAAAATGGGACAATAACCATTTCATTTATTCCTTGTTGGGAATAGATGAGACAAAGTGCTAAGTCTGGCAATACACGGCAGACACTCAATAAACGGTGTTTGAAATTTGTAATAAGGGGACATGGGGCATCTAGCCTGGGTAAGGAAGGTTTCCTGGAGGAGATAACTCTTGAATTGAGTCGTAACCAATGAAAAGGAATTATGGAACCTTAGAGAAAGGTTAAGTTTTCCACACTAGCATTGAGAACTTTTCAAAAACCAGTCTCTACCTACCTTAGCAACCTCCTCTCCCTTAACTCTCCTAAATGAACCCTCCCTTCTATCCAGGCTGGTTTACTCACTGAGCTCAGAATATGCTTACTCATTTTCTTTTCTCTATTACTGCTTAGGCCATCCCTGTTCCTGACACTAGCCTAAACCTAGTTTACAAGACCACCAGGAGTCCACCTTCTTGCAACTGATCACTCTGGCCCCCACGAATGGCTCCATTCTTTGACCTTTTCCAGCACAGGATTAGATTAACACATTCCCCTCCACACTTCCTTTGCTCTCCTGTTACGTATATGCTCATCATAGTCCTTAACCATCTCTGCCTTTGCACTGAGGTTTAACTTCTTACATGTGAATGCCATGTCTCCATTGAAATCTAAATTCCAGGAGGGCTAGACTTCATGTAATCAACAGAAAACAGGGCAAGGATATATCACTTTATTCTCAGATCTATGGGATTCATGAAAGATCAGAAAACTGTTAGCAATAGTCTCTGAGTTAAATACAAAGCATATGGCAGGCCTCTAGAGGCTTAAATGCTTGGACTTAATGAGATTTCTTGTTTTTGGGTTCCACCCTCAGCTCTATCAATAATAGCAAACTATCAAAACTTCCCACGGCGGATTATGTTAGTCCTTTAAGATGCCTCAAATCCTTCTGGACATTAGGCATGACAGAAGAAAATAAAGGTCAGGAGAGAAATAAAGGTCAGACAGCCAACTCCTGAGGGACAGCTACTATACTATACTGGGAGGCAGTATGTACACTGGGAGGTAGTATGGAATACTAAAATCAACAGATCTGGGTTAAATTCCTGGCCTTTGAAACTTACTGGCTTTAGAACTTGGGCAAATCCTTAACCTCTGTGAGAGATAATTTCCTCATCTAATAATTGGATTCATCACCACTCACGGTTGCTATGAAGAAAAAACAAAAACAAACAAACAAACAAAAATAGATATAAAGTAGCTAGCACATTGCCAGAAAGGGCACACTTCCTTAATTATTCATTATTAAAACACCGTACCAACCCATTAGCCTCTGCAATTCCTTTAAAGAAAGTAGAAAAATAGAGATTCTGTTCCCTCTTTAAAAATGGTTTGTCGGGAGCAACTTGCTGAAAATCCACTGAAGCCTCAGTCCTGAACAAAGAATCCTAATATCCAATGTGCAGTAGGGTTGTTTTTATGGCCAATCTCTACCTGTCACAGTGAAAAAAAAAAAGCTAGATTAGAATCCCGTCATACTTCTTAGAGGAACTGAGTCTTTCCAATGTTAAGAGCTCTCAATTTGATAAAGGAAAAAGTGGGAGACTTAGAGACTCTAATCAAGCTGGACTCCCACAGAAGGAAAAGAGACAGTGTTCCACAAAGGATAAAAAGTGAACTCTTCAAAACTTTGAATGCATTTGAGATTGTGGTTGGTTCTTCAGACCGCCTACTGTTAGGTCAAAATGGCAGGAATCATAAATCACATGGAATGGGCCAAAGAATCATGAACTCTAAGAAGTGAAGGAAACTTCCACTGCCATCCAGCCTAAGCCTCTCCTTACACAGCTGAGGAAGCTGGCATAGGATAGATGTCAAGCTACATACCAAGCTTCTTTCTGCCTCACCAGATACTCACTTCATTGTCATAATTTTCCCAAGACTTTATTATTTCCCTCACAGTAAGCAAGATCAGACAGAATAGGTTCATTTGCCTTGCAAAATGGGTCCAAACACTGGAAATATGCAAGACCCTTGCCTCTGACAGAACACGGGCACAAAAAAAGCAAGAGCATATACATTTTTGCAGTTACCTGATGAAACAAACTATCAGGTCCTTGCATAGGAAGCTGTACAGAGACAAAGTGACAATGCTGCCTACAAACAGAAACGCTATACTTGTAACTAGAGGCTTTTCATATTTCTTCCAGTGAAAGAAAGATCACTATGGGTCTACCAAAATTATTAGAAGCTTCTAGTAGTGACTCGTAGTAACTGATTTAACTGTATATCTTCATGATACTTCAGTGAGGAAAACCTGAGTTAGACTGTGGGACTTAGGAATACCATGTAGCAGGTAACTAGCTTTGGGAGGTGACAGACAGAAACTTGGAATCTTTTCCTGTTAACTGAAGCAACCAAGCTTTAAATAACCGTTTTTATCCAAGTTTGTGGCTCTTCTTGCCTAAACCTTTAAGTTTATCAACTTATATGAGTAAGACATGGTACTTTTAAGAAAAAATTAAAGAAGTCATCAGGTGAATAAATACGTTTGTTTTTAACAAATGCACACCCAATACAGAAATGAAACCACTCTGGGGTGAAACATACTAGCTAGATATAATTCTTCTTCTTAATCAGCCCCTGAAAGTCTGTCCTAATTCCAATAATGCAGAAAAAGGGTAGCAGTAGGAAATTAAGATCTGCCAGATCAACAGGATCAGAATTTTTAGTGAATGACGAGGTGAACATTAAGCAGCATTGTTACGTAAATACTAAAAAAGGTGAAGTGATATTCTACTAAGCTTTAAAACTATTTAGGGACTGGAATAAGCAAGATAATATCAGAGTTCTGCTCTGCTCTAGGAGATCCTGGAAATACTATGGTTACTGCAGCAAAAGGACTATGAGTATGTTAAATTCTTAAGCAAAAGACTAGAATCAAACCTCAAATCAAATGGCAAGAGAGCTAATGTAACAACTAGGGATCTTCAGGCTGTAGAAGGAAGAGACAAAGCAGGAGAATAACTAGATGTCTTTAAATACCTGCAGGCCAATCAGGTAACGAACTACTACTGCTTCAACTGGCCCTAGGAGAAGAACAAGTACCAATGATGAAAAGTACAGAGAAACAGATTTTGAGTTAACAGTAAGTTTCCATGTTAGCCTCAAAAGTCAAGAACCATTAAGAGTGAGAGAAGGAGAAGTTTACATAAAATCAGGAATAAAAGGAGACTTGGGCATACTGATATGAGCCTTTGACAAAAGTTTAAGAGCTCGTATGGAGCATGACATTAAACCGTGCAGATTAGCAACGAATTATATCCTCATAAGTAAAGTCGATTTTATATTTTTTAGAACAAGAAAGAAGACAAGGCACAGATGATTCTGAAAGCCATATTTTATGAAGAATAATCCATCAGTGGTGGGCAAGCTATTGCAAAGTTCCAGATGAGAAAAGATGATGGACTGACTGGTCTAGGTCGTGGTGATGGAAACAGACAGGAGAGAAAGGTTTACCGAAAAACTTCAGATAGAGCTCATGGTACATGATGACTTGTTGGGGACTCTTGGAATAACAGCAGGATTTACTATGTTAACCTAGCCACTTATCTATTAACCATAAAAATAACAGTAGTGAACATACAGTGCTTACTTACCACACAAGATTCTAAATGTTTTATATAGATTAAATGATTTCATTCTCATCACCCTATAAAGTGTATGCTATTATCATTGACATGTTACAGATGAGAAACTAAGGTTTACATCATTAAAGTTACCCAGTAAATATCAAAGAGTCAGTAAGAGGTTGGATACCAGATTTGGAACTACATAATCCCAAAGTTAAAGCTTTAATACACACACTAGCCGGCTGTAAAGGAAAGGCAATAAAATCCAAGGCAGGCAGCATGTAGCAATGTTAAGAGGCTAGTGGAGTAAAGAGAGTCAGGGGACAAGAGGGCTGTAGGGGTAAGTGAGGATTTGGCAGTATCAAAATCACAGGAGGCGCTTGTTGAAAGACAAAAAGCAAGAAAGGAGGGAGGGAAGGGGAAAAAAAAAAAAACCCAAACAAAGAAACACCTGCATTGAATCCAAATTCAGAGAGATGAGTCCTAGGAATTAACTTTTTTCTTTAAAGAAAAGCAAAAACCTTGGATAATTTTGAGGCAAAACCAGGTCTGGGAACTGCTGTCGTAGATCTCTAAGGTCTCTTTTTGCTTTAATATTCCAACTGACCCTCTAAATGAATTTCTCAGGAATGAAAAAAGGGAGGGAGGAATACCAGCAACAAGAAAACGCCGATGCATTTACAGTCCACACTGTCTATGCTCCCACTTTTACTAAACAGTCACTATAGAAACAGTGATACAGTAGGCAATGTTAGGAGGGGTGTGGTGTTTACGGCTGCGGGCAAAGACGCAGGCTTTCCCCCAGGATTTTCTAGTACCATTAGCAGAAAGAAACTCCTCCTGACTATAAATTCATGTGGTACTTCGACTGAAAAATGAGGTGGACGCTTCAGATCCGTCTCAGGCTAACGCTGGATGCCAATATATTCTTCTACGTGCTCACGAACGTTACAGGAAACCTCTAGGTTGGAGCCTGCCTTTTCCGAGGCCAAAAGAACGGGGCCCTGCAGAAGAAGTGTCCGCTCTGCAATTACAGCCTCGGGAACCCCACTGCCAGAGATGACGACTCCACATACCTGAGGGTCCTCTAGTAAGATTGATCTCTTCCTCCGTAACCAAGTAATCCACTCTCCTATTCATATTTTACTGCCCGTCTGGCTTGCCGACCTGGGTCAGTTAGGGCTCCTGAAGGTGAAGGAGAGGATCAGCCCCGGCCCAGCGGCCAAAGCGCCACACTTCGGGTTTCTGCAGCCCCAGCACCGGAAGAGGAAGCCGCGAGAGCGGGGAGCGCCAGGAATGCTGGGAGTCGTGGTTCTGGCGGCCGCTGCGTGGCGGCGTCTCCCCCGGTCCTCAAAGCAAACAGAGGTGAGTAGGGAGCGCGTTTCCATGACGCTTTACTGAGGGGGATGGCGTGGGGAACTGGGAGGGATGGTAAAGGTAAGAGAGAGAGACGTAAATAAATTGATATTGTCAAGGAAAAATTAAAACTGGGATCTCTCTGGCCACCTCAGAAAATCTCCATCAATGTTAAAAAAAAAAAAACAAAACAAACAAAAAAACGAGTTCTAGTATTCGGTAAGCATTGAACCAGACTGGGATGGGCGTCACAGGCAGTCTGCTAATGCAAAGACAGAAATCTCACCCTTACATGCAGACGAGCAAATACAATCCATTACACGCACGTTCTCATGTAAGAGGGCTTAACAACACCGTTTGCTGTACATTCTTTGGTAGGTCACTCTTGGGGTGCTCATTTGTGTTAGTTAATTGCCATTATCCAAGGGAAAAATAAACCTCTATTTCTGTGACAAGCGGGTACTTACAGCTTGGAGCAAGGAGACTAGGCTAATTCCTGTGGTGAGGAGAGATGGAGCACTATCTTCTTTAATATTTAGATTTCAAAGACTTGGCTCTCAGGAGCTTAAGAAAACCTTTTCCGACCTGTACCTGACAAGAGGCTTGTTTTGCTTTTTAAAAGATTTGTATACATACAAAAGGAACTGAAAAAAGATTTATAATTACAAGATTATGCGAGAAAATCCGCTAAGAAAGGAGAGAGGTAACGGAAAGTTCAATCTTTTTTTTTTCCCTTTTTTTAAAAGTCCCTACAGTAAGACTAGTAACACAGTAGCTTCTGATTTGATTACTTATTTATGAATTTGAATGCTTTAATTAGAACTGCACTTTTCAATCTTCTGCCAATTCCTGTGGTCTAACTCCAGGTTGTTTCTCAAACCAGAAGCTACTGTGTTTACCAGACAAAGCACGAAAGAGGCAGATTCAGCAGGAAGACCTCTTATTTGCTACTCCTGAGAGAAGTTAATAAGGAATATTGGAAAGAGCACAGATGATGTCAGAAGACCTGATCTCAAGTTTCATCTCCAACTTCTTCCAGTTGTCTGGCTTTGATCAGGTAATCTAACATCTCCCAACTGTGTTTCCCCATCTTGAAAAGGGCATGATAATAGATCTTTAAATTGTTGTTGAGAAGATTAAATGAGATTCAAATTTTAAAAATTATTTCTCAACTTCAAACTCAGGTTCATGCCACCCTCAACTTCTAAGCCTCCTCAACATATGTTGGTTGTGTGAGCGAATAAAATGATCATAATGCAAAATAAAGTATGATCGGTGAAAAAAAAAAGTAACGTGACATTGGAATGCCAAGAGAGAAGAGATCAAATAGAAATGGGAAAAGAAAATCAAGAAAGTCATCAATGAAGACATTTTGAAGAAAAAAAGAAACTAGTTTCTTGTAGACTACTGAGGGAGAAATCACCACTGTGTACCTGGAAAGATTACCCTTTCACCTGAGCACTCAGCTTCAAAAGAAACACAAAGGGCAGGAAAAGAAAAAGGGCCATCAAAGAAGTTTAGGCAGTGCTGGTAATAAGTATCTAGTAAGGCAGAAAACAGAGGAAATAGGAGTTTCCACACAGAGACAACAATTGAGAATAATTATGGAATCAAGGTAGTGATGGGGAGCACTTGGGGAAAAGAATATGAAGCATAGTCTAAGAATGGAAAAGCAGAATATGTTGGTAGGTGATGAGACAAAATATAGGTTAGAAACAGACCATGAAAGAACAGTAGTGCAGAGACAGGTGCTTAATTCTGTAAGCAACAGGCTAGGAAAATTTATTTCTCTCACATTAAAGTCTGGAAATAGATGGCACAGGACTGCTATTGAGGCTTCTCAGTCTCCATGGCCCTGTTTCCTTCCAGCTTTCTGTTCTTGTCCAGCCCCCAGTAGGCCTGGAGTATATGGCCTTTTCTTCATGGTCCAAGATGGTTAATATGGGTTTTGGAACTTCAACCATCTATATTCACATTCCAAGAAAGGAGGGAAGAAAAGGCAAAGAAAGTTTCACCCCATACCTTTATGCAGACCTCTTGGAAGTTTCCTACACTTCTTATCTCTCATTGGCTAGAAACCTGGTGACAGAATTATACTTACATATAAGGGAGTATATGCTGTATTTTAGTGGGATGGAATTATGCCAACTGAAAAATCAGGGGTATTATTTTAAGAGCTGAGAATGGGTATTGGGAGGCCATTGGTAGTCTGTGACACAAGAAGTGACACTTTTTGTCTAGCCTATTTAATGCCTTATGACCTTGAAGTACGTAAAAATTATGAGACTCGGTGGCCTCAACGTACTCTTTACAAGATCAGTGGAAACTTTGCCTCACACCTTTAGGTACTCTACTCATACCTTGCACTACTTTTGCATATTTCATGTCATACCTTCACTTTGTTTTTCCAGTTTCCTGTCTGCTCCTGCCCTGCTCCTACTTCAGTATTTTATTGTATCAGCCTCTCCTATGACCAGCTTATGGATGAGTTTTCATTTAGGACTTAGCCACTTGTCCTTTGATATGGAATCTGTTCCAACTTACTGCCCTGTCACTGACTTCTTTGGTTTCAAACTCTTGCATATTTTATTTTTCTATGCTTCTTTAGGTGTTCAAGCCCCTTTCTGATTGACAGATTCTTTTACTTTGTTGTGTAATTGCATTTAATCAGATTGTATTAGTTTCTTAGGGCTGCCATAACAAATACAAATACCACAGATTATGTGACTTAAACAACAGAAATATATTTTTTCACAGTTCTGGAGGCTAGAAGTCCAAGATCAAGGTGTTGGTGCCTTCCTAGGCCTCTCTCCATGGCTTGTAGATGTCCATCTTTTCTCTCTGTCTTCACACCATCTTTCCTCTATAGGGGCACATGTCTGTATACAAATTTCCTCTTCTTGTAAGGACACTGGTCATCCTGGTTTAGGGATCATCCTAAAGACCTCATTTTAACTAAATTACCTTTTTTTAAGACCTTATCTCTAAAGATGGTTACATTCTGACGTTCTAGGGATTCCAGCTTCAACATATGAATTTTGTGGGGACACAGTTCATCTCCTGATACAGATTACAGTGAAGTCTTCCAGATTTTGGAGCTGTTCTGTATCTTTAAGTTGGCATAGTATATCTCTCCTCTGACTCTTTACATATTGGTTTTACAGTTTAACCCTCATAGGAGTATTATTTCTCTACTGACCAAGTTCTTGGGAAAAATTGCCCTGCAGTCCTCCACTATTGATAATAGCAAGTATCAGCAAAGCATCTTCTAGCAGCCTTTCTGGTTGGTACCCTCCATTCTTCTATGTATATACTCTGTCCACAAGAAATCTAATTTAGTCCCCTGGCTGTAATTGCCACTAATATGCCAAACCTCACCTCTTCAGTGAGCACCAGTCTTGTGCAACCCACTGTCTACCTGTCATCTCAAAATCTAGATGCGTAATAGGTATCTCAGATTATCATGATGAAAATAGAATTCCTAATCCCCATACCCGCAAACCTATACCCCCTTTAGTCTTTCCCCTTCCTGGGTAACTGGATTTGTCCAATTCAAATAAAAATCTTCAGAATCATTCTTTTATTTCCCCCAGCTTCTGGTATTTATTTATTTTTAATATTTTAATTGAAATGCAAGTGATTTACAATATTATATTCATTTCAGGTGTACAACATAGTGATTCGATGTTTTTATATATATTACAAAATGATCACAATAAGGATAACTACCATCTGTCAGCAAACAAAGTTATGACAATATTATTGACTATATTCCCTATGCTGTATGTCCCCATAACTTATTTTTTATAACAAAAGTTTGTACCTCTTAATCTCCCTCACCTATTCTAATCATCCCCTAGGCTACTCCTGTCTGCAATCACCAGTTTGTTCTCTGAATCCGTAAGTCTGTTTGTGTTTTGTTATTTTGTTCATTTGTTTTGTTTTTTAGATTCCATACATAAGTGAAATCATATGGTATTTGTTGTTCTGTTTCTGACTTATTTCACATAGCATAATATACTCTAGGTTCATCTATGCTGTCAAAGATGGCAGGATTTCATTCTTTCCTTTGGTTAAATGGGAGACAGACAGACAGACAGACACACACACACACACACACACCTACCTCACATAACTTTATCCTTTCATATATTGATGGACACTTAGGTTGTCTCCATATCTTGGCTATTGTAAATACTGCTGCAATGAACATAGGGGTGCATATATCTTTTTGAATTAGTGTTTCTATTTTCTTTGGAAAGATACCCAGAGATGGAATTCCTGGGTTGTATGGTATTAATTTTTTGAGAAACTTCTGTGTTGTTTTCCATAGTGACTGTAGCAATTTATCTTCCCACTGACAGTGCCTAAGGCTTCCCTTTTCTCCACGTCCTCACCAACACTTGTGATTCTTTGTCTTTTTGATGCTAGCCATTTGAATAGATGTGAGGTCATATCTCATTGTGGTTTTGATTTGCATTTCCCTGATGATTAGTGAGCTTTTAATGTGTCTGTTGGCCATCTGTTTGTCTTATTTGGAAAAATGTCTCTTCAAGTTTTCTGCCCATTTTTAATCAGTTGTTTGTTTTATTTTTTGATGTTGTGTTGTATGAGTCCTTTTATATTTTGTATATTTACCCTACATCAGAAAAGAAGAGTCTTCATTATAGGGAAGGGTGTTAGGATTCATAAAGGTGTTATATGTATGACTCAAGAAATATGACTTGGCCATACATATCAACCTGATAACACAGATCAAAAGCCTTAAAATACACAGCTCATTCCAATTCTAGGAATTTATCCTAAGAAAAAAACTCATTAGTGTGCATAGAATTGTCAGTAGTAGTTAGGGCTTGGCTTCTAGAAGTCAAACAAATTTAAGTTTGACTTCTCTGCTTTTTGTAAAAATGGATAATAACAATTGTTCTCTTCTTTTATTGAGTTCTGATGAGCACAATCTCTCATGAAATTTATAGAGAAAACCTTGAAAAAATAAGTGAATAAGCTACAGATGTTTGCATAAGAAATCTGTATACTGAGTGAAGGATGCCAGACACAAAATGATAAATTCTGTGGCATTCTATTTATGTGAAATTCTAGAATGGCAAAACTAACCTATAGTGACTGAAAGCAGATCAGTGCTTTCTGCATGGGTGGATGGGGGCATTAACTATAAAGGGGCACTGCAGGCCTCTTGCGGTGAAAAAAATAATTGTATATCTTGACTGTGATGATGATTGGATATGTTATCCAGATTCGTTGAAGTGTGTATTGTAAATGAGTGAATTTTGTTTTATCTTTGTTTTGCCTCAGTAAAACCAAGGGAAAATAAGATATAAGTAGATAATTATATAAATAAATGCTGAAAATGTGTTACTTGAAAATCTGTACTACAAGATGTGATAAAGGAATTTCTATAGTAGGAAATGAAATTATACTAGGAAGGAATACTGTATCACAAGGGTAAATATATAGGACTAACTACTATTCTGTGTTTAATTATTCTTTGAAAACATCTAATTATTCCAAGAAATACTAATAACATATTATAGGGTTGAAGTATTGAAGAAGTAAAATATATAGCCACAACCCCACAAATGATGTGAATGGTTAAAAGAGAGCATATTGATGTAATTTTAGGACATTTGGCATGGAGTGATTCAGTACTAATGCTGTGAAAAGATAGAATTCATAAAGGTGAAGAAATATCATTTGGAACTCTTAAATTATTAAAAGTGTTTGACAAATTTCAGCACCATTCATGGTTTAAAAAGGACTTGGCAAACTAAGAATAAAAGAGAGCTTCCTCAGTTTGATGAAGGGCATCCACAAAAAATAAGCAAACATTCAGCTGTCTTCATACTAAGTGGTAATGTATTAAATGTTTCCCCTCTAAGACTGAGAACAGTGAGGGATGTTATCTCTGAACATCTATTGAACATTTCACTGGGATAATTGCTAGTATAAAGCAGCAAGAAAAATAAATAAAAGTAATGTAAAGTTTGGAAAGAAGATGTAAAATTGTTGTTCACTGAGAACATGATTGTTTATTTAGGAAATCCTAAGACATTTACTCAGACTTACTATGAATCCACAGTAATCAAGATAATGTATAGTGTTATAAGAATGGTTAGATAGGTCAACTGAAAGAAATAGTGTTCAGCAATAAACCAATACACACAAAAAAAATCAATTGATTTTTGAAAAGGCAGGCAGATTAATGCCCCCCTCCACCAAGATGGCAGTGTCCTAATTTCTGTAACTCTTGACTATGTAACTTTTAATGGCAAAAGGGATTTTGCAGATATGATTAAAGATTAAGGGCCTTGAGATGGGGTGATGAGCCTGGATTATACAGGTCAGCCCAATCTAAACATGCATTCTTAAAAGAGGAGATCCTTTCCTGGCTATGGTCAAAGCGGGACTACAAAGGAATAGTGGGAGAGATGCAGTGTTGCTGGCTATGATGATGGAGGAAGACGGCCATAAGCCAAGGAATGTGGGTCACTTCTTGAAGCCAGTAAGACAAGGAAACAAGTGTCAGATCTTCAGAAGATGCCTCTTAAAATGAATAGGCAAGCCACAAATGGGGAGAAAATATTTGCAAAATACATAAGAACAAAGAAATGTGTATCCAAAATATATGAAGAACTCTCATAACTCAGTGACACTAAGATGGCCCAATACAAAAATGAGCAAAAAAGACTTCAACTATTACTTCATAAGGGAAAACATAGAGCCTTCCAATAAATAAATAATAGTGATGCATAATATCTTTGGCTATTAGGGAAATGCCATTACAACCAGAATGAGGTACTGCTTCCCTTCCCCTGGGATGCCTAAGATTAGTTGGTTTGGGTGAGGATGTGGAGCAACTGAAACTCAAGTACACTTCTGGTGGGACTGTAGTATGATATAACCACTTTGGAAAGAGTTTGGCAGGTTTTTTTTTTAAGTTAAACTTATACCACCACTATGGCCCAGCAGTTCCTCTCCTAGAAACTTATGTCCAAATATGTCTTATGTAAAACTCTCCATCGCAGCTTCATTCCTAATAGACAAACACTAGAATCAATCCAACAGTTCATCAAATGGTAGGCAAAACATTGTATATCCATAAAATGGAATACCATACAGCAGTAACAATGAACAGACGTGGAAACACACAACAACATGGATGAATGTCATAGACATTATGTTGTAGGCAAGAAACCAGACACAAATGATTACATATAGTATGGTATTATTGTGTTCATATGAACTACTAGAGCATGTTAAACTAATCTTTTCATGAAATAAATGAGATCAGTAGTCATGTGGGTCAGGGGTGGGGAGAGATTGCTTGAAAATGAGCATGAGGGATTTCTGGGGTGATGGACATATTCTTTATCTCAATTGGGGTGGTTGTTCCATGGGTATACTTTTTTTTTTTCAAAACTCAGAACTGTATACTGAAATAACTGTTTTTTACTTTATTAACATTATACTTCCATTCATTTTATGAAGTAAAGAGTAAATGTGAGATGGTATGACATTAATAACTAGAGGCATTAAGAAGTGACATATCAGTGATCCATGGCTCCTTCTGTGATGGTTTTACAATAACAAATACGATGCGAAAGTCATTATACTTGGAACACTTCAGTTTTAGCACAACTCAAGATGATGAGAATAATGAGAATGATAGAGTCCACATTTATTAAGTGCCTAACACATTCCAGGCCCTTCTTAGATCTTTTGACCATCACAAAACCCCAGAAAAACGTGCACTTCATCTCTCTGTGTAGCACGTCAGATGTGACCTTGATTCTCTGAGAGCCTATGACTTTAGGCAAGATCACATACTTAGCAGGTTGTTGAACTACTGTTGATATTCATGTGCCTATGACTCAAAATTTTTCATCTTCCTACTGTATTTGTCAAGGTGTCTTTTATGCTACATTTTATGTTATGCTTTTTTAAACTAGCAAAAAAGAAAACCAATAACAAAAATCTAGTACATAACCAAGTAAGAAAGAGTCTAGTAAGTTATTAAACAAGTGCATACCAGTTCAAACAAGATGTGCTACAGACACACCTGTAAAACATTAGTATCCACAACATAAATTAAGTACAGGCCCTCTTGTTGGTGAATCCAATAGTTCTCACTGTCATCTATAGGAATAGTAAGACTATGACCAGATGTAAAATATCAAACGCATTTAACCACACAGACCCTTTTAAAACTGCCAAGTCATTTATTTCAAGATGACAACGTCATAACTGCTGTAGGACTATGTAATTATCGGAGTGATTACTGATCATTTCTACCCGTAAGTTCCAATGTGATTGTCTCCATTTTGTGTGTTCCAGTTCAGGTTCAAGGGATTACTTTTTTTCACCAGTTGTTTTTTTATCCTCAATTGCTTCTAAATGGAAAAAGGAACCAAAAACCCCTGCAAGCAAAAGAAGGCTAAAACGGAGAAGCAGTAGAGCTACTGAAATGTTTACATTAAATACTATTTTGGCTCGAATACCGATTTCTTTGTCAGGTGGAGGGCCACTGTCGGTACTGCCACCTGGTCCTCTCTCTTGACACGTTGGTGGTTTCCAGCCTCGCTGACAATGACAGTGTTTCAAGTTGTTGCATACCCCTCTGTAATTACATTTCTTGACATCACAGTCAAAATGGAAGTCTTGGAAAAAAGTACAGTTTTGGTTCATACAGTATCTTCCTGCACCACATGTTGCCCCATCCACCACAAGCCCCATATATGGTGTGTGTGTCCCAAAGTGTGCATCGTACCCAAAGCATCTTTCTACTTTAACATCTTTTACTACTATATGACGAAATGTAGTGTGCTCACCCCCGCCAGGAATTTCCTCCACATTACTACAGTGCAGCATTCCACACAGCACATCATCTTCTTCACATGGTACAGACTTTCCTCCTCCTCGAGTCACTCGCACCCCACAATTTCCAAATCGGTCACCTCTTACATTCAATTTTTCATAGCATGCTGACCCAGCATCTTTTATTTCGAAGCCAAAGAGGGATTGACACTGCAGATCACGGTCACTACAGTTTCCTTTCACACACACGGCTAATGGTGAACAGGGGGTTCCATCCTGGATATAAGCGTCTGTTGGACAAACGTGCGTCTTCCCACTGCAGTATTCTGGTAGATCACAAATGCCAAGAGTGTCTCTGCAAACACTTCCAGGTTGAGCATAATTACACCTCCTGCAGCAATCTCCTTCACTGCAGACACTACCAAGGGTGAGGGCACAATTGGAATTGCAACACTTATCCTGAGAGCAGTCTTTTATGGTGCCACAGTCACATTCTTCCCTTTGATCTTTGATCTTGTCACCACAGCGAGCAGCTTTATAAGGAAAATTATTGTATGGTGTATTTGGAGTACTCAGACAAGGATCCCACATAGAAACTCGTCTGTGCAGTTGGGCATAAGTACAGTTGCTCATCATATCTAGAAGACCAGGCTCAGCAGCCATGACACAGTAGTGTCTTCGAAAACAATGGCAACCAGGACCATCATGTGTACAGCCAAGAACATGACCTATTGCATGTGCTCCAAGAGTTGCAGCTAAAAATAAGTGATACCTTGCTACCCATACAAACGATGCTCCCCAATTGGGGTTGCATATTCCTTCATGATTGCTATAATATGAAGCTCCACCGATTTTTTTTCCTGTAAGAATCAATGAGGTATCATGAGGAAATTTTGCATACCATCTCCAGTATTTCCATAAACCAAATGAATTTAATGCATCTAGAGCATTTTGAGATTCTTCTACTTTCACCTCGTCGTTACCGTCCCATATGCACAGCATACGTATGAAAACCTGAAGTTCACCCTGGTAGTAAATGCTATGCATTATGTTGTTAAGAATCACTACGTTCTCTATGATACGTGTGATATTTCTGTTCTGAACCACTAACGAGTTAGTAACTGTGTAGTGAAGTTTTAAGTTTTTCCTGTGTGGCCACCACAAATATACAGGGGCAGCTCTAGGAGTTTCAGCAAGCATTGCCTCCTCATATGCTTGATTTGTTTCTTCCTCTTTAATCTTACATTTTTCATCCTCTCCTGGTGTTTTTTGTGACACAAGCAGAGAAATCACATGCTCAAATTTGGAAGAAGCCTCCAGTGGTTTGATTTCGTAAGTGAAGTCATCCACCTGCAGCATGCCACGCAGACCTCCATAGCAGGTGTCCAGTGTGCCCATGGACCCAGGAACCCCTTCCAGGTAGGTGTAGTAGTAACAGTCTCGGGGAATAAAAGGGTAGTCCTCCTGCGTGGCGCCTTGGTCGTTACTGGTGATAACGGGAAAGTGTCTGGGCAGCAAGTTCTTCTTGACTCTCATGTGAACCACATGTCTTTGGCCGCTGAGGCGAATCTTGTAGGAAAGCAAGCATCCCAGTTCCTCCCACTCTGTGGGACACCTTCCTGGGGATCACAACTTCAGAGGAAGTGAAGCGCCATCCTGGTGGGGCGTGGGAGCAGCAGATTGGCAACAGTAGCAGCCAGAGCAGAGGCAGCCGGAGATCACCTGTCAGGTGGGCCTGGGCCCAGGCAGGCCCCATGAGTGAGGAGCCCGTGACCAAAGCAAACGCAGTCAAGTGGGAGGCAGGCAAGCCTATCCCTGGAACAGCATCTCTTAAACAGCAGTATAGTCCTGAGGAGAGTGGAGAGAGGCTGAAGGCTTGGCATCCCCAGACAGGTGTGGGGGGCGGGGGGGGGGGGGAGGCTGTTACCTAACAATGGTGTACTCATGAGGGGGAGGGGCGCTGTGCTAAGTGGATCCTGGGGATCCTGGCACAGGGGTCTTAGAGAAGACAAAACATGGGAGAAATTAGGAATAATAAGAGTGTATACCTGGGCTGAGAGGTCCCGTGGTCTCTTGCAGAAGTCACAGGAGAAGATTAAATGGGTCTGATGCAATTTTAAGATAGTTACTGACTTCTTTTCCCTTCAAACCAAAATGAGAGAAGGCATCAATTTGTAATTAAAATACAGAATGGAGAGGAGAGTGGAAGTTTCTCCTTGTAAGGATTTTGAGGAGAAAATTAGATTCTCTCATACTTTATAGAAGTTGAATTGTGTTAGGGGCAATTAATGGGACAAAAGAATAAACAGTGTCATGAGTAGAAAAGTTATGGTGGATAATAATAATTTCCTATAATTAAACTTATACCTACTCTATGTCCCAGTGGTTCTGGCCATAGGAAGTTCCCCACAATTTGTACATGGATATTCAGAGCAGCATTATTCATAAATTTATTCCACCGACTGGAAACAAACAACCTGAATAGATAAATGGCAAAGAAACCGGTACATACATTCAGTGGAATAATCTTCAATAAATTAGAACAAGTTTCAGGTACACTTAAGAACATGAATGTATCTCATTGGTATTATGATGATAGAAAGAAGTCAGACTGAAGGAACTTCATGTAGGATTTTATTTGTATGAAGTTCTGGCATAGTCCAAAATAATATATAGGAATAGACTTTAAATCAGTGTTTTCCTGATGTGAGGGAAAGGAGGGATGGAGGGAACCTTCTGGAGCGATGGGAGACTTCTGAATCTTGATTGGGGTGTGCTCTAGATAAATGTTTGTTTCCCTCCAAAATTCACAGATTGAAATCCTAACCCCCAAGGGGATGGCAGTAGTATGTGGGGACTTTCTGAGTTGAGTAGGTCATCAGGGAAGAGTCTTCATAATTGGTATTAGTGTCTTTTTCAAAATGTTTTTTGAAGTATTACTGATTTACAATGTGATGTTAGTTTCAGGTCTACAGTAAAGCAGTTTGGTTATACATATACATGTATATTCTGTTTCAGACTCTTTTCATTATAGGTTATTACAAGATAATTGAATATAGTTCTCTGTGTTATACAGTAGGTCCTTGTTGTTTATCTGTTTTATGTGTAGCAGTGTGTATTTATTAATCCCAGACTCTTAATTTATCCTCCCACAACTCCTTCCTGCTTTGGTATCCACAGTTTGTTTTCTATGTCTGTGAGTCTATTTCTGGTTTGTAAATAAGTTCATTTGTATCATTCTTTTAAGTTCCACATATAAGTGATATCATATGATATTTGTCCTTCTCTGTTGGACTTACTTCACTCAGTATGATGATCTCTAGATCCATCCATGTTACTGCAAGTGACAAAATTTTGTTCTTTTCTATGGCTGAGTAAAATTCCATTGTATGTATATACCACACCTTCTTTATCCATTCATCTGTCAAAGGACATTTAGGTCACTTCCATGCCTTGACTATTGTAAACAGCGCTGCTGTGAACATTGAGGTGCATGTATCTTTTCAAATTAGAGTTTTCTCTGGATATAAGCCCAGGAGTGGGATTGCTGCATCATATGGTAATTCTATTTTCAGTTTTTTAAGGAACGTCCATACTGTCCTTCATAGTGACTGCAACAATTTATACTCCTCCAAACAGTGTAGGAGGGTTCCCTTTTCTTCATACCCTTTCCATCATTTATTGTTTGAGGACTGTCTAATGATGTCTATTCTGGCTGTTGTGAGGTGATATCTCACTGTAGTTTTGATTTGCATTTCTCTGATTATTAATAATGTTGAGCATGTTTTCATGTGCCTGTTTGCCATCTGTATGTCTTTGGAGAAATGTCTATTCAGGTCTTCTGTCCATTGGGGGGGGCATTTTTTTTTTATATTAACCTGTATTAGGTGTTTGTATAGTTTGGATATTACCCCTTGTCACTCTTAATCATTTGCAAATATTTTCTCCCATTCTGTAGGTTGTCTTTTCTTTTTGTATATGGTTTCTTTTGTTGTGCAAAAGGTTTTAAGTTAAATTAGGTCCTATTTGCTTATTTTTGCTTTTATTTCCTTTGCTTTAGAAGACAGATCCAAAAAATATTGCTGTGATATATGTCAAAGAGTGTTCTGCCTATGTTTTCCTCTAGGAGTTTTAGAGTATCTGGTCTTACATTTAGGTCTTCAATCTATTTTGAGTTTATTTTTCTATATTGTGTTATAGAATATTCTACTTACATTCTTTTACTTGTAGCTGTCCTGTTTTCCCAGCATGACATAGTGAAGAGACTGTCTTTTCTCCATTGTATACTCTTGCCTCCTTTGTCATAGATTAATTGATCATAAGCATGTGGGTTTATTTTTGGGCTTTCTGTCCTGTTACAGTGTTCTGTGTGTCTGTTTTTGTGCCAGTACCATACTATTTTGATTACTCTGTCTTTATCGTATAGTCTGAAGTTAGGGAGGGTGATTCCTCCAGCTCCATTCTTCTTTCTTGGGAAGGTTTTGGCTATTTGGGGTCTTTCGTGCTTCCATACAAATTAAAAATTTTTTTCCTCCAGTTCTGTGAAAAATGGCATTGGTAATTTGACAGGGAATGCATTGAATCTGTATATTGCCTTGGGTAGTATGGCCATTTTAACAATATTGATTCTTCCAGTCCAAGAACACAGTGTTTCTTTCCATCTGTTTGTGTCATCTTCAATTTCTTTCACCAGTATCTTATAGTTTTCAGAGTACAGGTCTTTTGCCTCCTTAGGTAGGTTTATTCCTAGATATTCTATTCTCTTTGTTGTGATGGTAAATGGGATCATTTCCTTAATTTCTTTTTCTAATATTCTGTTGTTAGTGTATAGATATGCAACAGATTTCTGTATATACTTTGGTATCCTGGACTTTACCAAATTCATTGATGAGCTCTAGTAAGTTTTTGGTAGTTTCTTTAGGATTTTTTTGTGTATAGTATCATGTCATCTGCAAACAGTCACAGTTTTACTACTTCTTTTCCAATTTAGATCCCTTTTATTTTTTTCTTCTCTGATTGATGTGACTAGGACTTCCAAAATTATGTTAAATAAAAGTGGTGAGAGTAGATATCCTTGTTTTGTTCCTGATCTTAGAGGAAATGCATTCAGATTTTCAACATTGAGTATGACATTTGCTGTGGGTTTGTCATTATGGCCTTTATTATGTTGAGGTATGTTCCATCTGTGCCCACTTTCTGGAGACTTTTTATTGTAAATGGATGTTGAATTTTATCAAAAGCTTTTTCTGCATCTATTGAGATGATCATATGATTTTTATTCTTCAATTTGTTAATGTGGTATATCACACTGATTGATTTCCAGACCTTGAAAAATTCTTGCATCCCTGGGATAAATCCCACTTGATCATGGTGTATGATCCTTCTAATGTATTGTTGGAGTCGATTTGCTAGTATTTTGTTGAGGATTTTAGCACCTATGGTTATCAGTAATTTTTGGCTTGTAATTTTTTTTTGTGATATCTTTGTCTGGTTTTTGTATCAGTGTGATGCTGGCCTCAGAATAGTTTGGAAGTGTTCCTTCCTCTGCAATTTTTGGGAACAATTTCAGAACATAGGCATTAACTCTTTTCTAAATGTTTGGTAGAACTCACCTGTTAAGTCATCTGGTCCTGTAATTTTGTTTGTTGGGCATTTTAAAATTACTGATTCAATTTCAGTACTAGTAATCAGTCTGTTTGTGGTTCAGTCTTGGGTGATTGTACCGTTCTAAGAATTTGTCCATTTCCTCTAGGTTGTCTGCTTTATTGGTGTATGCTTGTTCATAGTAGCCACTTATGATCCTTTATATTTCTGTGGTGTCAGTTGTAACTTGTCCTTCACTTCTGATTTCATTGATTTTGTGCCCTTTCCCTTTTCTCTTAATGAGTCTGCCTAAAGGTCTATCAATTTCATTTATTTTTTCAAAGAACCAGCTTTTAGTTTCATTGATCTTTTCTATTCTTTTTAAGTCTCTACTTCATTTATTTCTGCTCTAATTTTTATGATTTCTTTTCTTATACTAACCTTGGGTTTTGTTTGTTCTTCTCTCTCTAGCTGCTTTAGGTGTAAGGTTAGGTTGTTTATTTGAGGTTTTTCTTGTTTCCTGAGGTAGGCTTGTATTGCTATAAACTTCCCTCTTATAACTGCTTTTGCTGCATCCCATAGGTTTTGGATCATCTTCCTCTTTGATTTCTTCAGTGATCTGTTGGTTGTTTAGTAGTATGTTATATAGCCTCCCTGTGTTTGTGTTTTTTGTAGTTCTTTTCTTGTAGTTGATTTCTTTTTTTTTTAAACATTTTTTATTGATTTATAATCATTTTACAATGTTGTGTCAAATTCTACTGTAGAACACAATTTTTCAGTTATACATGAACATATATATATATATATAGTGCTCTACAGTAGAATATATATATATTCATTGTCACATTTTTTCCTCTGTGAGGTACCGTAAGATCTTGTGTATATTTCCCTGTGCTATACAGTATATTGTAGTTGATTTCTAATCTCCTAGCATTGTGGTTGGAAAATATGCTTGATATGATTTCAGTTTTCTTAAATTTACTGAGGCTTGCTGTGTGGCCCAGCATGTGATCTATCCTAGAGAATGTTCCAGGTGCACTTCAAAAGAAAGTGTATTCTGCTGTTTTCAAATGGAATACTCTATAAATATCAGTTAAGCCCATTTGCCTAATGTGTCATTTAAGGCCTATATTTCCTTTGATTTTCTGTCTGGATGATCTGTCCATTGATGTAAGTGGGGTGATAAAATCCCCCACTATTACTGTGTTACTGTCAGTTTCTCCCTTTATGTATGTTAACATTTTCCTTATATATTGAGGTGCTCCTATGTTTAGTGCATATATATTTACAATTGTTTTATCTTCTTCTTGGCTTGATCCCTTGATCATTATGTAGTGCTCTTCTTTGTCTCTTGCAACAGTCTTTATATTAAACTCTATTTTGTCTAATATAAGTATTGCTACTGCAGCTTTCTTTTTAAAAGCTTTCCGTTTACTTGGAATACCTTTTTCCATTCCATTACTTTCAGTCTGTATGTGTCTGTTGACCTGAAGTGAGCCTCTTGTAGGCAGCAAATATATGGATTTTGTTTTTATATCCATTCAGCCAGTCTGTATCTTTTGGTTGGAGCATTTAGTCTGTTTACATTTAAGGCAATTATTAACATGGTATTCTTGTTGCCATTTTGTTAATTGTTTTAGATTTGTTTTTGTAGATATTTTTTCCCTTTTTTTCTTTTGTTGTCTTTTCTTGTAATTTGATGACTATCTTTAGTGTTATGTTTGGATTCCTTTTTCTTTTGTGTATGTGTATCTATTATAGATTTTTGGCTTGTGATTACCATGAGGTTTTGTATAGCAGTCTTGCTCGTGCATGCACAAACACTCTCTGTCTCTCTCTGTCTCTGTCTCTCTCTCTCTCTATATATATATATATATAGTTGCTTTAAGTTGCTGATCTCTTAATTTCAAATGCATTTTAAATACCCTTCATTTGTACTCTCATCCCCTAATGATTACTGTTTTGATATCATATTTTACATCTAACTGTCATGTGTATTTCTTAACTGCTTACTGTGGTTACAGATGATTTTACTGCTTTTATTTTTTAACCTTCCTGATAGTTTGTGAATAATTTCCTACCTTTACTATATGTTTGCTCTTGCCTTTACTAGTGAGCTTTTGCATTTTGTAGTTTGTTTGTTTCTAGTTGTTGTCTCAAAAAAACCCCAAAAACCTCCCAGCAAACAGAAGTCCTGGGCCATATGGCTTCACAGGGGAATTCTACCAAACATATAAAAACTAATACCTATCATTCACAAACTAATCCAAAAAATTGAAGAGTACTGAACACTTCCAAATTCATTCTACAAGGCCACCATTATTCTGATATCAAAACCAGAGTGACACTACAAAAAAATATACTTCAGTAGCTTTGATGAATTTAGGTGCCAAATCTCAACAAAATATTAGCAAATAAAATTCAAGAATATATAAAAAGGATCATGCAGCATGATCAAGTTGTATTTATTCCAGGGATGCAAATATAGTTCAGTATCTACAAAGCAATTGATGTCATAAACAATCTTAACAAAATGAGGGATAAATATCACATTATCACTGCAATAGATGAAGAAAACATTTGACAAAATTTAACATGCATTCATTAAACTGACTATACTTCAATAAAAAATATATTAAAATGGTAAAAAAATTTCATGATAAAAACTCTCATCAAAGTGGGTATAGAGTGAATATATCTCAACATAATAAAAGCAATTTGCAGCATCCCCATAGTTAACATCGTACTCAATGATGGAAAGCTGAAAGCCTTTCTTTGAAAATCAGGAACATGATAAGGAAGTCCACTCTCACCACTTCTATTTAAGATAGTATTGGAAGACCTAGACCCAGCAATTAGACAAGAAGAGGAAGTAAAATTTATCCAAACTGGAAGGGAAGTAGTAAAATTCTCACTATTTGCAGATGACATGATCCTAGTCTCCACCAAAAATGATTAGAATGATGAATTCAGTAAAGCTGCAGGATAGAAGATTAAGATACAGAAATCTGTTACTTTTCTTTACCCTAATAATGAACTATCAGAAAGAGAAAGCAAGAAAACCAAACCATCCTGTTTAAAGTTGCATTATAAAGAATAAAATACTTAGGAATAACTTAGCCAAAGAGGTGAAAGACCTATACTCTGAAAACTGTAAAAGATCGATGAAGGAAATTAAGGATTATGAAAATAAATGGAAAGGTATCCCATGCTTCTGGGTTGGAAGAATTGATATTGTTAAAATGGTCATACTACCCAAAGCAATCTACAGATTTAATGCAATTCCTATCAAAATACCCAGGACATTTTTCACAGAAGTAGAACAAGTAATCTTAAAATCCATATGGAACAAAAAAAAGACCCTGAATAGGAGTTCTGGTCAAGATGGCAGAGTGGTAGGACCACGAAGCTCACCTCTCCTTACAACTACAACAAAACCACCACTGAATGCTAAACAACCATCAAAAAGACTGGAACCTAGCAAAACAGATCTTCTGCAACTGGAAACATAAAGAGGGAACCACAACAGGATGGTGGTTGGGGGGGGTGTGCTCACAATATAATTGGTCCCCATAACTCCTGGGTGGGTGACTCACAGCTGAAGACTTGTAAAGTCACAGAAGCCCTCCCACAGGAGTGAGAGCTCTAAGCCCCACGTCAGGCTCCCCAGCTCACGTCCTGGCATTGTGAAGAGAGAGACCCCAGGACGTCTGGTTTTGAAGGCAGGGGAGCTTGGCTCTGGTAGCCTCACAGAACTGGGGGAAACGGAGACTCTATTCACTTCAGAAGTGTACACAGAAACTCACATGCACCAGGTCCAAGGGCACAGGCAGTGGTTTCATAGGAACCTGGGCCAGACCTGCCTGCTGGATTTGGAGGGTTTCCTGAGGATGTGGGGGACGGCTGTAGCTCACTCAAGGGACATAAAAGCTGGTGGTGGAATTCCAGGAGTGTTAATCTACATGAGCTTTCCTGGAGGCTGACATCTTGATTGGATAATTATCACCAAGACATAGCCTCACCCAACAGTCTGTAGGGAAGCCTCAGGCCAAAGAACAGACAGCATGGGAACATAGCTACACCCATCAGCAGACTTCCTAAGCCACAAAGGCCTCTAGACACAGCCCTACGCACCAGAGGTCCAGGACCAAGCTTCACCCAGCAGTGGGCAGGCACTGGCTCCTCCTGCCAGGAAACCTGCATAAGCCTCTAGTCCAGCCTTATCCACCAGGGGCAGATACTAGAAATAAGAAAACAATACCAAAGCCTGTGGCAGGAATCCACAAACTCATAGAAAGATAGACAATATGAGGAGGCAAAGGAATACCTCCCAGGCCAAGGCACAAGATAAAATCCCAGAAGAGATAAGTGATGAAGAGATAGGCAATTTATCTGAGAAAGAGTTTAAAGTAATGATGGCCAAGATGTTCAGAGAACTAAAGAGAAGTATAGATGCAGAGAGTGAAGTTTTAGCAAAGAGTTGGAAAATATAAAGAATATCCAGAGTTGAAGCATAAAATCACTGAAATGAATAACACACTGGAAGGAACCAAGAACAGACTAAATGAGGCAGAAGAACGGATCAGTGAGCTAGAAGGCAGATTAGTGGAAATCACTACTTCAGAACAGAAAAAAGAATAACAAGGAATTAGGATAGTTTAAGAGAATTCTGGGACAACATGAAGTACTCTAATATTCAAATTACAGGGGTCCCAGAAAGAGAAGAGAGAGAGAAAGGACCTGAGAAAATTTTTGGAGAGATAATAACAGAAAACTTCCCCGACTTGGGAAGGGAAACAATCACCCAAGTTCTGGAAGCACAGAGAGTACCACACAGAATCATCCCATAGAGGAACACACCAAGGCACATAGTCATCAAATTGACAACAATTAAGGATAAGGAGGAAATGTTAAAACTAGCAAGAGAAGAGCAATGAATAACACACAAGGGAACGCTCATAAGGTTATCAGCTGATTTTTCAGCAGAAACTTTACAGGCCAGAAAGGAGTGTCACAATATATTTAAAGTGATGCAAGGGGGAAACTTACAACCAAGAATACTCTATCCCACAAGGCTCTCGTTCAGACTTGATGGAGAAATCAAAAGCTTCATAGATAAACAAAAGCTAAAAGATTTCAGCACCACCAAACCAGCTTTACAACAAACGTTAAAGGACCTTCTCTAGTCATCAAACCATGAGAAAAGAGAACAAAAAGAAGAGAGAGAGAGAGAGAGAAAAAAAGAGACCTCCAAAAGATTGCTTTTTCAATTTGGGGTCTTTTTATGGTTCCTTATAAATTTTGGGATTGTTTGTTCTAGTTCCATGAGGAATGTCGCTAGTATTTTGTTGGGGGTTGCATTGGATCTGTGGATTGCTTTGGATAGTGTGGCCAGTTTGATAGTGTTGATTCTTCCAATGCAAGAGCACAAATCTTTCAATTTCTTTGTGTCATTTCGGTTTTCAGAGTATGAGTAACCTCCTTGGTTAAGTTTATTTCTAGGTATTTTGTTTTTCTTGATGTTATGGCAATGTCTCTGCTAGTTATAAAATTCTGGTTTTTGAAGTGAAAAAAAAAGTGAACTACTGGCTGCAAATGGCAAAATATTCTTTTTTATGGGTGAATTGTATTCATATATATGTGTGTGTGTGTATATATATACACACACACACACACTGCATCTCCATTATCTATTCAACTATTGATGTGTACTTAGGATGCTTCCATATCTTGGTAATTATAAATAATGTTGCTGTTAATAGCAGGGTGTATGTATCTTATTTTGTGGTTGGCTTTATTCCTTTGATAACTATGTAAGTTTAAAAAGCTAAAGCTCTAAACATTCTTAGAAACAATGAACAGTACATATGTGTAAATTAAAAAATATATGTGTAGTAAAAATAGTGATCTATCAAGCCATTGAAAGACATAGGAGAAACTTAAAAGATGTATTACTAAATGAAAGAAGCCAGTCTGAAAAGGCTACAGACTTTACAATTCCAACCAAATGACATTCTGGAAAAGGCAAAACTACAGAAACAATAAAAAGATCACGGTTTCCAGGGGTTTGGATAGAGGGAGGGAGGGAGGAATGAATAGATGGAGCACAAGGGATTTTTAGGGCAATGAAATTATTCTGTATGATACCATAGTGGTGGCTATATGTCATTATGCATTTGTCAAAACCCATGGAATGTACAACATCAAGAGCGAACCCTAATGTAAACTATGGACTTTGGTTGATAATAATGTGTCCATGTTGGTTCATCGATTGTAACAAATATGCCACACTGATGAAGGATGTTGAAGGTAGGGGAGTATATATGTGTGAGTGGGGAAGGCTATATGCGAACTGTATCTTCTGCTCAATTCTGTTGTGAACTTGTAAGTGCTCTAAAAGAATAAAGTCTATTAAAAAAAAAAAAAAAAGACCCTGAATAGCCAAAGCAATCTTGAGAAAAAAGAACAAAGCTGGTGGTATCACATTCCTGATTTTATACTATACTACAAAGCTACCATAATCAAAACAGCATAGTACTTGCACTAATACAGATACATAGTTTAATGGAGCAGAATAGAGAGCCCAGAAATAAATTCACACATCTATGGTCAATTTTTCTATGATGAAGGAGGCAAGAATATACAATGGAGAAAAGACAGTCTCTTCAATAAGTGGTGCTGGGAAAACAGGACAGTTCCATGTAAAAGAATGAGCTTAGAACATTTTTTTTTCACACCAAGTGCAAAAAGAAACTCAAAATGGATGAAAGACCTAAATATGAGACCTGAAACCCTAAAACTCCTAGAAGTGAACATTAGCAGAATACTCTGACATAAATCATGGCAAGATTCTTTTGGATCTACCTCCTAAGGCAAATAAATGAATGTAAAAAGAAACAAATGGTCTGGTGTAGGTGCTTGGCTGAGGAGCCAATGGTGTGAAGCTACCATCGGTAGGATTATGACTGAATGCCTCTAAGTTAGAATCCAACCCAGGCCAAATGATAAGGCTGCACTGTGGAAAACTCAGTTGGCCTCGGAAGCCTTGGTTGACCTTGGATAGCCAGACCCCCACTGCTGTCCCTTGCCTGCAAGTTGCTAAGCATGTGCCAGGAATCCAGTGAGGAGGGACCTTCACCCTGGGACACAGAGCATGTCCGAAAAGGCAGCGATCCCCTAGCCTGTCACACACTGCACGTGGGGGACCTGCTGCTAAACCATTTGTAGTCAACCTTCTTCTGGGTTGGGGTTTTGTCAGTAGCAGAGCAGCTCCCTCACTGCGTCGTATTGAAAGTCATCCCTTGACACAAGAGACTACAAAAAAAGAGAAAAAACAAATGGGACCTAATTAAACTTAAAAGCTGTTGTACAGCAAAGGAAACCACTGACAAAATGAAAAGACAACATACTGAATTGGAGAAAATATTTGCAAATGTTATGACCAACAAGTTATTAATATCCAAGATATGTAAACAGCTCATATAATTCAACATCAAAAAAACAAACAACCTGAATTAAAAATGGGCAGAAGACATGAATGGACATTTTTCCAACAGAGATACAGATGGATAACAAACAAATGAAAAGATGCTCAACATTGCTAATTATTAGAGAAATGCGTATCAAAGCAACGAGATATCACCTCATGCCTAATCAGAATGGGGTTCATCAAAAAGTCTATAAATAACAAATATTGGAAAGCATGTGGAGAAAAGGGAATGCTTGTACACTCTTGGTGGGAATGTAAATTGGTGTAACCACTACGGAAACAGTATGGAAGTTCCTAAAAAAACTAAAAATAGAACTACCACATAGCAATTCCTCTCCTGGGTATATATCCAGAAAATAATGAAAACACTAATTCAAAAAGGTACATGCACCCCAATGTTTATAGCAGTACTATTTAACAATAGCTAAGGTATGGAAGCAACCCAAGTGTCCATCAATGGATGAGTTGATGAAGATGTGTTATAAATGAAGAATGGAATATTAGTCAAAAAAATAATGAAACTCTGCCATTTGCAGCAACATGGATGGACCTAGAGAATATTGTGCTTAGTGAAATGTCAGACAAAGAAAGATAAATACTGTGTGATATCACTTACATGTGGAACCTAAAAAATAATACAAATGAATGTGTATAGCAAAACAGATACAGACTCACAGGAAACAAACTAGTTGTTACCAGTGGGTAGAGAGAAGTGGATAGAGGCAAATAGGAGTATGGGATTAAGATATACAAACTACTATGTATAAAATAGATAAGCAATAAGGATATATTTTATAACAGGGAATTATAGCCATTACCTGTTAATAACTTTTAATGGAGTATATAATCTATAAAAATACTCAACCACTATGATGAACCCCTGAAACTAACATAATATAAATCAACTACACTTCAATAAAAAAATGGAGATCTGATAGAAACAATAACTGCTGCATCCTTTAATCTTCAATGGTGGCACTTACATCCATCTTTCCACCCAAAAGACATTATTGTCTTTGATTCAGTATGCTGCCATGTGTAGAGGGACATATAAGAGTCTTCCACCTGTAGTATGATGATAGTCCTTATTCCACAGGCCAAAAACCCTATTAAGAGGTTATTTTAACTGCCAAAGATATCAATCCCGATTTTAGTCCTTGGGACCTGGGGAAGTGACCACTGGGTGGGACTGCAGACCACTGAACCCACTGTAAACTGGACTTTAGTCTAAACTCCACTTATTGCCTGATGTCCATAAGCTGCCACTATAAGATGGTCCGTGGTGATACTCTGCAGTGCTGAGTATCAGTATCAGGGCAGACATTTTGTCCAGTAACCCTTTCAAGGTCTAGGTATTTCTTTATCCGTGGCAATACAGATTCCCAAACAAATGACTATAGGTGTGGGGGAAAGGACTGGGAGAACCATTACATTATATACATACATGATGTTGATATGTCCTTCCTCCTAGGAACCTAGTGATTTCTTTAGTCAACAAATTCTGTACCTGAAAATCAGCTTTGTTCTAGGAACTCAACAGGGATCATGAATTTTTATTGGCACAATCATTCTCAGCTTCTTGCTCTTCCATGTTTGCCTTCTTCTGATTACAGATGTTAAGCAACATCCTCTTTATTTACTCATAGATTGCCACTTGAGATACCATGATTTGTTGCCACCTCAAAATTCCATACATATAAATTCGTTTAGCTGACTCTACAACCTTGGAAATTTTTATAGTAATTGTGGTCCTCTAGTTTCTGGCTGTTAAGCACAGCCTCCTGGCTTCTATAACTTCAAGGGATCTCTTTCCCAATGGCTGTTAACAAACACTGACCTATGACAAGCTGTCCTATCAACAGACTGCCCTGCAGAAGAGACACAATTGAACTCCTTTGAGATGCTGCTGGTCATTGCATCAGTGCATTCTTTTTTTTTTTTTAAATTAAAGTATAGTCAGTTTACAACGTTGTGTCAATTTCTGGTGTGCAATGTAATGTTTCAGTCATATATACACATACGTATATTTGTTTTCATATTCTTTTTCATTATATGTTACTACAAGATACTGAATATAGTTCCATGTGCTATACAATGGACATATGCCCAGGATACAAGGTAGGGCAGCCAGGAAGAGAAATGGGGACAGTTTTTTTGAGGGTTCACATTGATCTGCAGGGCCAGTATCTTCAGGGGCATCCATGTAGATATCACCATCTCATGTATAATGGTCCTGGACTTTCCCACCTGAGCCATGACAGTGTAACAGACTTGCTCTGGATGAGCATGTAAAAGTTTTGATTCTATCTGTATCTGTTTGCTCCACAGCTACAATTTCTCCTCCCCTCTAGGAGATAAGGGCCACTTGTGTTGATTTTTTTCCCCCAAGGAGTTGATTGCTTATAGCAATTCTGAGATGCACTCTTTGCACCTTCACCAAAAATTCCTCTGCACTCTTCACCCTGTTTTGATAGCAGTAGGCACCGTCACTGCAGGGAACCTTGCATATATCCATCTTCTGGGCACTGATGACATGTCCCATTCCACCACTCTAGAAGGTCACATTCATTGACCTGATGTCTACAGAGTTCCGTTGATGGATGAACTTGCAGCCTTTGCAACAAAGTCCAAAAGCACAAGCAGCCCCAGGCCTCAGAGTGCAGTTTGAGGCAACAAGGATCTTGTTCCCACTGCTTTATAGAGCCACCACAGTCACACTTCTCTTCTCCTTCAACCACACCGTTCCCACAGCGTTTCAGCATAAAGACTGCCCCTGGAATTGGAGGACTGTACAGACATGATCCCTGGTTTAAAGTAGTCTTTGTAATGTCTACATAACTACAATTAGGGAATCTCTCTGATGGCACTCTGACAGCATTCATGATGCAAGCACTTTGCCCACATAAAGAGTATTCATCATGCTGCATACCCAAAATATGACCTAACTCGTGAGCTACGATGAGGGCAAAAACAGACCAGTGGTCTCCTTTGAAATGATTAACTCCACAATCAAGAGGAGGATGACATATTCCTGCAACATAGGCTATCCCAAGTACACTTACAAGTGAATTTTTAATGAAAATATGTGCAGTATCATATTGTAGCTGGAAAAGATTGATTTGTTTCCACCGAGAGAAATCCTCTATTTTATTAGTATTTTATGTCCTGTCATTTTTTTTAAAGTGTGGGTAAAGGCTTATAAATTGTAGTGATATTTTCAAAGAACTAACATTTGGTTTAGTTGATTTTACTTTATTAATTTCCAGTTTTCAATTTCATTATTTTCTGCTTTAATTTTTATTATTTCTTCTCTTCTGCTTACTTTGGATTAAGTTATATAGTAGATTAATTCAGATCTCCTTTTCTAATATGTGTAATTAGTGTTATAAATTTTCCAAACACTGCTTTCATTGCATCCCATTAATTTTGATAAGCTGTAGGATTTCCAATATTTGAAATTTGTCATGTTCCAGAATGTGTCCTATTTGGTAAATGTTCCATGTGAGTTTCCAAAGAATTTGTGTTCTGCTGTTGTTGAATAAACTGTTCTATAAATGTCAATTATATCCAGTTGATTGATGGTGCAGTTGAGTTCAGCTATATCCTTCCTTACTGATTTTCTGCTTGCTGGCTCTATCAACTACTGATAGAGAGTTGTTGACACCTCCAAACATAATAGTGCATTTGTCAGTTTCTCCTTGCAGGTTTATCATTTTTCACCTTAAATATTTTGCCACTCTTTTGTTAGGAATATACATATTAAGGATTGTTATGTCTTTTTGGAGAATTGACCACTTTATCATTATTTAATGCTCTTTTGTATACTTGATCATTTTCCTTGCTCTGAATTCTGCTTTGTCTGAAATTAACATAGATAGCTATTCCAGCATACTTTTGATTAGTGTTAATATAGTATCATTTTTCATCCTTTTACTCTATACTCTTTATATTAAAAGTAGGTTTCTTGTATACAAAATATACCTGCGTCTTGTATTTTATACTCTGATAGTTTCTGTCTTCTTATATGTGTATTTAGACCATTCACATTTAAAGTGATTATTGATGTAGTTGGTTAATATCTACCATATTTGTAAATGTTTTCTTTTCACTGCTCTTGTTCTGTTTCTTTATCTTCTACTCTTTTTTTTTTTTTTTGCCCTCTGTGGTTTTAATACTAAAAAGTTTTCTCATTCAAATGAAGCCTATAAAACTTAGTTCCCTTAAGCCCCTTTCCATTCCATTTACAGTATAATTGTCTTAAATATTTCATCTATATACACTGAGAACTACATTAGACAATATTAGTTTTACTTCAGCTATTAAACATACTTTTAAAATTCAACAGGAAAAAGAAAATGCATTGCACTATCCATATTTTTAATCTTCCATTGTCCTTCCTTCCTGCTATTGAAAAACTCCTCATTTTATAATTTTGTTTCAAGAATTTTCTTAAGCCGTTGTTTCCAGTAGGTCTGCTGGTGACAAATTTTCTTAGTTTTCCTTTCCTTGAGAATTTCCTGGTTTCCTCTGCATTCCTGATAGATATTTTCACTGGATGTAAAATTCTGGATTGACATTGTCTTTTAATTCTTGTGAAATATTTTGCTACTTCCTTCTCACACTGTGGTTTCTAATGGGAAATCTGCTGCTTTTCAAATTGTTTTCCCCCTATGGTTAAGATTATGCAAGATATTGTTTCTCTTCAAGCACTTTCAAGATTTTTTTCTTTGTCTTTAGTTTTCAAAATTGTGATTATGATGTGTCTTGGCATGGATTTCTTGGGTATATTCTATTTGTAATTCTCTCAGCTTCTTAAATCTATAACTTTTGCCAAATTTGAGAAATCTTCAGTCATTATTTCTTTGAGTACTTTGCATGCCTGCACTAGTCATCTATCCTTCTGTGACTGTGATAACATGATTGTTAGATCGTTTGTGATAGTCCTTCAGGTCCCAGAGGCTCTTCATATTTTTTTCCACTCTGTTTTCTCTCTGCTTTTCAAATTAGGTAATAATTCTTTCTCTGTGTTCAATTGCACTAATTATTTCCTCTGTTCTATTTTATTATTGAGCCCATCCGTTGACTTTTGGCTTCATGTTTTGTGTTTTTTTAGTTATAAAATTTCCATTATTTTCTTTTTTTATATCTTATACTTCTTTAGTGGGACTTAATTTTTCTACAACTTTCTATTTCTCCAATTGTTTCAATCATATTTGTCTTTGCTCATTGAAGCATTTTATGTTGGCTACTTCAAAATTCTTCTCAGATAATTCCACCATCTGCATCATCTCTTGAGTTGGCATATATTGTCTTTTCTCATTCAAGCTGAAACTTTTCTAATTCTTTATATGACAGGTAAATTTCCATTGTATTCTGAACACTTTGGGTGTTATACTGTAAGGTTCTAGATTTTATATAAATGTCAGGTCCCCTCTGACAGTGCACTAGCAGAGGAAGAGAAGTGTTGCATTATGGCTAGGTGGTGGTAGATGTCCAGGTATCCACTTTCTTTCTGATGACACACCAAGGAAAATGGACATCTTATATTGTTAAATTACAGAGTACATTCATTTCCCTTCTTGGCCTCTGCTGACACCTCCCTGGCTGGGAGATTCAAGAATGCCTCATTACTGCTGCCCATGTGGCCTCCAGTAACATGTGGAATGGGGACCTCGTTTCTACATGATGAGAATGAAAGTCCCAGAAGTCTATTTGACCTTCTCTGACACTACCCCAGTGAGGGGTGCTGAGGCATCTCATGAGCAGGGTGAGTTTGGAAGTCTAAGCTCCCCACATGGTCTTTGCTGATGAGGATGCACGTGGAGTTACAATTTTTCCCATGACATTTGGCTGGAGTAGGATGGTTATTTTCTCAAAGTTTTCTGTCTTGCCAGCTGCTAATTTCTTATTCCTTTGGCTAGAAAGAACAAATTTGTCTTGGGGCTTTTGTTTGTTTTTGTCTATTGCATTTCAGGGTTGCTGCCTTCTACAAACTGCAATCAGGGTAAAAGAAAATGAAGGGAAATCACCACGATGTTGCTCCTTAGGTCCTAATGTCCCTAACTGGTCTGTATTCTTTGCTCCACCTTTCTGAACCTTCTTATGTTTGTTTTATATATAAAATAAGGTATTTTAACTGGTACTGAGCATAACCAACAGGGAGATAAGTGTTTACTTTTTCTGGAACTGAAAGTCCTTAATGCGATTTTAAATCACATTACTCCTTTTTAAAGCAAGGGAGATCAAACCAAAACTACTTTGGAAGCTTTCAAATCTTTCCCACCACTCAATCTCCCAAGATATTTTCTGTCTGTCTGAAGCAGGTGGTCTAGTCTTCCTTTCCTTGATTGAATTTTCTTGCTCTACTTACTGGTACTACTGGTTTGCTATACTAAAACTTTACCATGATTCAGCTTCTCTGGTTTCCTACTCTCATTTCTCGGGTATGTTTTCTTCATTGTTAATTATGTCATGTATAGGAGCAGATTTTATCCACTGAGTTCAGCTGCAGACAGTCTTCTTTTTTTAATCTACCTCTCCTAAGAAAGGGATGTCTCTAGTTCTGTCTGAGTAAATAAAACAGTTTATGAAAAGGAACCTCTCAAGCAAGTTACTGAGGAAACCAGCTTGGATTAAAAAAACCTTTTCTTGGGAGTACGTAGAAGGGGCCTGTCATTAAAAATGCTTCTAATTGATACTTATCTCATAGAGCCCTGAATCCAGTTAATTAGGAGGTGGCAAGACTCACTGGCCAAGACTCCCCTTAAAACAGAATCTATCCAGATTTACAGTTAATATTTTATTGACTCAGTTTTAATTATATGCAATATTTGTTTTTTAAATTATTTTTTAAATTGAAGTAAAGTCAGTTTACAGTGTTGTGTCAATTTCTGGTAATAAGCATAATAGTTCAGTCATACTTATACATATATATACTTGCTTTCATATTGTTTTTCATTATAGGTTACTATAAGATATTGAATATAATTACCTATACAGTGCTATACAGTATAAACTATTGTTTACCTATTATATAGAGAGTAGTTAGTATCTGCAAATCTCAAACTCCCAATTTATCCCTTCCCACCCACTCCCACTTCTGGTAACCATAAGTTTATTTTCTATGTCTGTGAGTCTGTTTCTGTTTTGTAAATAAGTTCCTTTGTGTCTTTTTAAAAAAATCACTTATAAGTAATATCATATGGTATTGCTCTTTCCCTTTCTGGATTACTTCACTTAGAATGATGATGTCCAGGTTCATCTGTGTTGCTGTAAATGGCATTATTTTATTCTGTTTTATCACTGAGTAGTATTCCATTGTTTAAATATACCACAACTTCTTTATCCAGTCATCTGTTGACAGACATTTAGGTTGTTTTCGTGTCTTGGCTATTTAAATAGTGCTCCTATAAGCACTGGAGTGCATGTATCTTTTCAAATTAGAGTTCTCTCTGGATATATGCCCAGGAGTGGGATTACTGGATCATATGGTAAGTCTATTTTTGTTTTTTTGGAGGACTCTCCATACTGTTTTCTTTAATGGCTGCACCAAACTACATTTTCATCAGCAGTGTAGAAGGGTTCCCTTTTCTCCACACCCTCTCTAGCATTTATCGTTCATGGACTTTTGAATGATGGCCATTCTGACTGGTGTGAGGTGATAGATACCTCATTGTAGTTTTGATTTGCATTTCTCTGATAATTAGCTATATTGAGCATTTTTTTTTCAAGTGCCTATTGGCCATTTGTATGTCTTCATTGGAGAATTGCTTATTTAGGTCTTCCACCCATTTTTGGATTGGGTTGTTTGTTTTCTTCTTTAAGTTGTATGAGCTGTTTATATATTCTGGAAATTAAGCCCTTATCAGTCTCTTTTTTTTTTGCAAATATTTTCTCCCATTCCATAGGTTGTCTTTATGTTTTGCTTATGGTTTCCTGTGTTGTGCAATAGCTTATGAGTTTAATTAGGTCCCATTTGTTTATTTTTGCTTTTATTTCAATTGCCTGGGTAGACTGCCCTAGGAGAACACTGCTGATATTTATGCCAGAGAATGTTTTGCCTATGTTTTCTTCTAAGAGGTTTTTAGAGTCTTGTCTTATGTTTAAGTCTTTAAGCCATTTTGAGTTTATTTTTGTGTATAGTGTGAGGGAATATTCTAACTTCACTGATTTATATGCAGCTGTCCAGTTTTCCCAATACCATTTGCTGAAGAGACTGTCTTTACTCCATTGTGTATTCTTGCCTCCTTTGTCAAAGATTAATTGACCAAAAGTCTGTGGGTTTATTTCTGGGCTCTCTATTCTGTTCCATCAATCCATATGTCTGTTTTTGTACCAATAGCATGTTATTTTGATTACTGTGGCTCTGTAGTATTATGTAAAGTCTGGAAGCATTAGTCCTCCAGCTTCATTCTTTTTCTTCTGTATTGCTTTGGCAATTCTGGATCTTTTGTGATTCCATATAAATTTTAGGATTATTTGTTCTAGTTCTGTGAAAAATGTCAAGGGCAATTTGATCGGGATTGCATTAAACCTGTAGATTGCTTTGGGTAGTATGGCCATTCTAACAACATTAAGTCTTCTATCCAAGAACATGGATTATCTTCCCATTTCTTTAAGTCATCTTAATTTCCTTAATCTATGTTTTGTTGTTTTCCACATGTAAGTCTTTGGTCACTTCCTTGGTCAGATCTATTCCTAAGTATTTCAATTTTTTGGATGCATTTTTAAAAGGGATTGTTTCTTTTCTTTCTTTTTCTGGTATTTCATTTTTAGTGTAAAGAAATGCAACTGATTTCTGTATATTAATATTGTATCCTGCTACCTTGCCAAATTCTTTTATCAGCTCAAGTAGTTTTTGTGTGGCACCTTTAGGGTTTTCTATATAGAGTATTATGTCATCCACATATAGTGACAATTTTACCTCTTCTCTTCCAATTTGGATCCCTTTTATTTCTTTTTCTTGTCTAATTGCTATAGCTAGGACTTCCAATACTATGTTGAATAGAAGTGGTGAGAGTGGGCATCCTTGTCTTGTTCCAGATTTTAGTGGGAAGGCTTTCAACTTTTCACCATTGAGTATTATGCTTGCTGTGTGTTTGTCATAAATAACTTTTATTATGTTGAGATATGTTCCCTATATATCCACTTTGGTTAGAGTTTTTAGCATAAATGGGTGTTGAATTTTAGCAAATGCTTTTTCTACATCTATTGAAATGATCATGTCCTTTCTTTTGTTGATGTGGTGTATCACATTGGTTGATTTGTGTATGTTGAACCATCCTTGTGTCCCTGGGATGATCCCAACATAATCATGGTGTCTAATCTTTTTTATGTGTTTGTTGGATTCTGTTTGCTAATATTTTGTTGAGGATGGTTGCATCTGTGTTCATCAAAGATATTGGCCTGTAATTTTCTTTTTTCATAGTGTCTTTGTTTGGCTTTGGTATCAGGGTTATGGTGGCTTCATAGAATGAATTTAGGAGTATTACTTCCTCTTCAGTCTTTTGGAAGAGTTTGAGAAGGATCGGTATGAGTTCTTCTTTGTATGCTTGATAGAATTTCCCTGTGAAGCCATCTGGTCCTGGATTTCTGTTTGTAGGGAGTTTTTCTTTTAAATTGCTGATTCTATTTCTAGTGATTTATCTGGTCAAATGATCTATTTCTTCTTGATTCAGTTTTGGTGGACTGTACATTTCTAGAAACTTGTCCATTTCCTCCAGGTTGTCCAATTTATTGCCATATAGTTGTTCATAGTATTCTCTTATGATTTTTTATATTTCTGTGGTATTGGTTGTAATGGCTCCATTTTCATTTCTTATTTTATTTGTTTATGTCTTCTCTTTTCTTTTTGATGATCCTAGCCAGAGTTGTCTATTTTGCTCATTCTTTTGAAAAAAAAAAAAAAAAAGCTCTTTGTTTGATTTTTTCTATTTTTTTTAATCTCTATGTTATGTATTTCCTCCCTGTTTTTTATTAATTTTTTCCTTCTGCTGAATTTAGGTTTTGTTTGTTCTTCTTTTCCTAATTCTTTTAGGTGGTAGGTTAGGTTGTTTATTTGAGATTGTTTTTATTTTTTAAGGAAGGCCTGTATTGCTATGAACTTCCCTCTCAGGACTGCTTTTGCTTCATCCCATAGATTTTGTGTGGTTGTGGCTTTTGTTCTTTCATTTTTCAGTTTTATTAGGTAGAATTGTTACAATTTGACTCCATATATACAATATATTGCATGTAAATACATGTATACAATATACTGCACATATTTTTAAATTTACACATATGTACTCTTCATTGTTTCCAAGAATGTTTAGAGCTTTAGCTTCTTAAACTTACATAGTTATCAAAGGAATAAAGCCAATCACAAAATAAGAATTAATTTAAAAAGATACATACACTCCACTATTAATAGCAACATTATTTATAATTACCAAGCATCCTAAGGCCACATCAATAGCTGAATGAATAAAGAAGATGCAGGATATATATGTAAAGAGATACAACTCACCCATAAGAAAGAAGGATATTTTGCCATTTGCAGCCCTTCATTCACTTTTTTTTTTTTCACTTCAAAAAGCAGAATTTTATAACTGGCATAAACATTTCCTTTGCATCAAAAACAACAAAGTACTTAGAAATAAACTTAATCAAGGAGGTTACCTATACTATGAAAACTGTAGAACATTAATGAAGGAAATTTGAGATAATACAAAGAAATGGAAAGATATCTTGTGCTCTTGGATTGGAAGAATGAACATTATCAAAATGGCTGTACTACCCCAAGCAATCTACAGGTACAGCCCAACCTCTGTCAAAATATTCACTACATTTTTCACAGAACTAGAACAAACAATTCCAAAATTTATATGGAACCATAAAAGACCCCAAGTTGAAAAAGCAATCTTTTGTAGGTCTTTTTTTTTTTTTCCTTTTTCTTCTTTTTTGATCTCTTTTCTTGTGGTTTGATGACTAGAGAAGGTCCTTTAACATTTGTTGCAAAGCTGGTTTGATGGTGCTGAAATCTTTTAGCTTTTGTTCATCTACGAAGCTTTTGATTTCTCCACCAAATCTGAGCAAGAACCTTGCTGGACAGAGATTCTTGGTTGTAAGTTTTTTCCTTTCATCACTTTAAATATATGGGGCCACTCCCTTTTGGCCTGTAGAGTTTCTGCTGTAAAATCAGCTGATAACCTTATGGGCGTTACCTTTTACGTTATCTGTTGCTTTTCTCTTGCTGATTTTAATATTTTCTCCTTATCCTTAATTTTTGTCAGTTTGATTACTATATGTCTTGGTGTGTTCCTCTTTGGGTTGATCCTGTATGGAACTCTTCGCACTTCCTGGACATGGATGACTGTTTCTTTTCCCAAGTTGGGGAAGTTTTTGGTTATGATCTCTCCAAAAATTTTCTCAGGTCCTTTCTCTCTCTCTTCTCTTTCTGGGACCCCTATAATGTGAATATTAGTGCACTTCATGTTGTCCCAGAGTTCTCTTAAACTATCCTCATTTCTTTTCATTCTTTTTTCTTTTTCTTGTTCTGCAGTAGTGATTTCCACTAATCTGTTTTCTAGCTTATTGATCCGTTCTTCTGCCTCATTTAGTCTTTTCTTGGTTCCTTCTAGTGTGTTATTAATTTCAGTGATTTTACTCTTCAACTCTTGATAGTCTTTATATTTTCAAACTCTGTGCTAAAAACTTCATTCCGTGCATCTATACTCCTCTTGAATTCTTTGAACATCTTGGTCATCATTACTTTAAACTCTTTCTCAGATAAATTGCCTATCTCCTCATCCCTTATTTCTTCTTCTGGGATTTTATCTTGTGCCTTGGTCTGGGAGATATTATTCTTCTGCTGCCTTATATTGTGCATCTTTCTATTTGTATTTTTAGGTAGGTTAGTTATGTTTCTTGACCTTGGAGAGATGGCCCTTTGTGGGAGACATCCTATGCGTCCCAGCAGTACGCTCCTCTCTTGTCACCCAAGGGCCAGGGTCAAGCTGGTCTCAGTGCAGTCTGGCTTGTGTTTGTGGATTCCTTCCACAGCCTTTGGGATTGTTGTTTTCTTATTTCTGGTATCTTCCCCTGGTGGGTGAGACTGGACTAGAGGCTTATGCAAGTTTCCTGGTAGGAGGAACCATTGCCTGTCCCCTGCTGGGTGAAGCTAGGTCCTGGACCTCTGGTGGGTAGGGCCATGTCTAGAGGCATTTGTGGTTCAGGAAGTCTGCTGATGGGTGGGGCCGCATTCCCACTCAGTCTGTTGTTTGGCCTGAGGCTTCCTAACCCTTAAGCCTACAGACTGTTGGGTGGGGCTAGGTCTTGGTGCTAATGACCCAATGAGCCTCCAGGAAAGCTCATGTAGATGAACACTCCTGGAATGTCTGCCACCAGCTTTTCTGTCCCTTGAGTAAGCCATCCCCTATGTCCCCAAGAGACTTTCCAAAACCAGCAGGCAGGTCTGGCCCAGGTTCCTATGAAATCACTGCCTCTGCCCTTGGATCTGGTGCACATGACATTCTGTGTACACTTTACAAGAGAATGAAGTCTCCATTTACCCCAGTCCCATGGGGCTCTGTAAGCCCCACTGGTCTTCAAAAACAGATGTCCTGGGGTCTCCTCCTCCTCCCAATGCCTGAACCCCGGGCTGTGGAGCTTGATGTGGGGCTTGTAACTCACTCCTTTGGAGGGCCTCTATGACCTATTCTTCAGCTTGTGGGTCACCCACCCAGGGGTTGTGGGGCCCCATTTTATCACAGGCATGCCCCTCCTACTGTCCTGCTGTGGTTCCCTGTTTATGTTTCCAGTTGAAGAAGATCTTTTTTGCTTGGTTCCAGTCTTTTTTTTTTTTTTTTTTTTCCGATGGTTGTTTAGCAGTCAGTTGTGGTTTTGTTGTAGTCACGAGGAGAGGTGAGCTCTTGGTCCTAGTACTCTGTCATCTTGACTGGAAATCCAATAGGATTTTATGTGGTTGTGTTTTCACCGTTGTTTATCTCAAATAAAATTATTTTTTAATTTCGCCTTTGATTTCATTGGTGACCCATTTTTTTTTTCCTTTAGTAGCTTGTTGTTTAGTCTCCATGCAGTTCTTTTTTTTTTTCTCATTTGTTTTTCTGTGGTTGTTTTCTAGTTTCATGCCATTGTGGTCAGAAAAGATGCTTGAAATAATTTCTTTACTTTTAAATTTGTTGAGGCTTCTTTTATGCCTGAGTATGTGGTCTTCCTAGAGACTGTCCCATGAGCACCTGAAAAGAATGTATATTCTGTTTGGGGTGATGCAATTTCCTGAAAATATCTACCAAGTTTTAACTGTTCTATTGTGTCACTTATTATCTCCATTGCCTTACTGATTTTCTGTCTGGCATACCTGTCCAGTGATGTTAGTGGGGTGATAAAGTCTCCTACTATTATCGTATTCCCATCAATTTCTCCTTTTATGCCTATTAGTATTTATTTTATATATTTTGGTGCTCTTATATTGGGTGCATATATGTTAACAAGTGTAATATTCTCATCTTGTGTTGCTCCTTTGGTCATTATATGGTGTCCTTTTTATTTATGGCCTTTGTTTTAAAGTTTATTTTGTCTGATATGGATATTGCTACTCCTGATTTTTTGTCATTTCCATGTGCATGAAATATCTTTTTCCATCCTCTCACTTTCAATCTATGTGTGCCCTTCACCCTAAAGTAGGTCTCTTATATGCAGCATAATGTAGGCTATCCAATCTGCCATTCTGTGTCTTCTGATTGGAGCATTTAGTCCACTGACATTTACAGTAATTACTGATATATGTGTGTTTATTGCCATTTTGAACTTTGTTTTCCAGTTGATTTGGTATTTCTCCTTTGTTCATTTCTTTTCCTTTTATGGTTTGATAATTTTCTTTTGTATTATCTTGGTTTCTTTTTGGTTTTTCTGACTCTAGTGTATGCTTTTGATTTGTGGTTACCTTGTTTTTCAAGTATATTAACCCATTACTATATCTGTTTGGTTTAGATTGGTAGTCATGTAGGCTCAAACACATCCTAGAAAGAACAAAGAAAAAAAAATAGAGGAAAAAAGTCTATATTTTGTTGCTCCCCTCTCCCGCCTTTTATGATTTGGATGTGCTTTTTTTTTTTTTTTTTTTTAGCATTTTCATGTTTATTCTCTTGCAACTCATTGTAGTTAATCACATTTCCAATTATGATTTTCACATTTCTATAGCTTCCTACTTCTTTTCTATTTATTTTTAAAATTTTTTTATTTTTTAAGCATTTTTATTGAGTTATAGTCATTTTACCATGTTGTGTCAAATTCCAGTGTAGAGCACAATTTTTCAGTTATACATAAACATACATATATTCATTGTCACTTTTTTTTTCACTGTGAGCTACCACAAGATCTCATATATATTTCCCTGTGCTATAAACTTTATAAACTTTTTTTGTGTATTCTACATATGCCTGTCAGTATCTACAAATTTTGAACTGCCAGTCTATCCCTTCCCACTCCCCTCCCCCTTGGCAACCACAAGTTTGTATTCTATGTCTATGAGTCCGTTTCTGTTTTGTATTTATGTTCTTTTTTTTTTTTTTTAAGTCCACATATGAGCAATCTCATATGGTATTTTTCTTTCTCTTTCTGGCTTACTTCACTTAGAATGACATTCTCCAGGGACATCCATGTTGCTGCATTGTCATTTTTATGGCTGAATAGTATTCCATTGTATAAATATACCACATCTTCCTTATCCAGTCATCTGTTGATGGACATTTTGTCTGTTTCCATGTCTTGGCTATTGTAAATAGTGCTGCTATGAAAATTGGGGTGCGGGTGTCTTTTTGAAGTAGGGTTCCTTCTGGTTATACACCCAGGAACAGTATTACTGGGTTATATGGTAAGTCTATTCCTAGTCTTTTGAGGAATCTCCATACAGTTTTCCATAATGGCTGCAACAAACTGCATTCCCACCAGCAGTGTAGGAGGGTTCCCTTCTTTTCTATTTAGAGTAGACCTTTCAACCTTTCTTTTAGGATAGGTTTAGTATTGCTGAATCTTTTAGCTTTTGCTTGTCTGTGAAATTCTTTATCCCTCCTTCTATTCTAAAGGATAGTCTGCTGGACAGATTATCCTAGGTTGCAGCTTTTTCTCATTCAGGAATTAGACTATATCTTGCCACACTCCCTTCTGGCCAGCAGTGTTTGTGGTGGAGCTAGAGCAAGACATCCTTGAGAGCCAGTTGTTTCTGAAGAAGTGAAAGATCCTTGTTGCTAAGCAGCTAAATCTAGAACTTAGTCGCCTGAGAGACAGGAGAGAGAGTTTGCATTTCCCTTTGTTATGTGAAGTCTCAACTACCAATAATTGTTCATTGATAAGTGTAGTACAAACCATCTAGAAGGAAGAAGACATGGAAACTACTGTTACTTCTATTGGTAAGTCATTTGTAAAGTTTGGCTCTATGCATAATTTGGTAATCAGAGTAGTATATTGAACAATGTGAAGTTTCTTAACTTTTTTTTCCTTCTGCATTTATTTTCTTAAAAAGGTAGTTCTTTTTTTTTTTTAACATTTTTTTAAATTGAGTTACAGTCATCCTACAATGCTGTATCAAATTCCACTGTAAAACACTGAACTTAACTTTTGAGTGTTTTTCCTTTTTAATGATGGGAATTATGTTGCAGCTGGGGGAACCAGCCATTCCTGTTTGCCTAAGAATGAGGGAGTTGCTGTCATGTGTGATTTTCAGTTATAAAACCAGGACAGTCCTGGGCAAAGCAGGATAAATAGATTACCCTAACTGCCAGTAAAGAACAGGTAAAATAGAAGGAAATAGAGTTGAGAGTAGGAAAATTTATAGAACCAGTCCTTCAGTAGATAGAAGATATGATCTGGAACAGAAGGTGAGGGGCTACTACCTATATGTGGGGCAGGATCACTTCTCCACTGAGACTGGAATATGGAGTGAGGTAGAGGTGAGGTATTAATGGTCATGGATTCAGATAGGTTTGTAATGGTGAAAATCCCAGAATCCATTTTGCCTTGAATTTGGCATCACTATAGATATATTTTTTTCACTCTGTCCTGGAGTAAGAAATTCATTTTGTATTGTGGCCCAGTGGCCACACATACACAAATACCCACAAAATTTTGGCACCATATGTGTAACAGTTGCTAAGGAATTTCTAAGAATGTCCTCTGATATTTTAATTCAGTCTCCTTCCAGACAAAAACTGCAGATCATGACCCACTGAATTGACCTCATGACTCTCTAATGAGTCAGGCATTAGTGACAGAGAGCATTGAGGCATTATATAGTAAGAGGGGAGTTGGGTAGGTAGAGGTGTTCAGGAATTAGAAATAGCTGTGGGAAAAGGAATAAACAGTTGCTAAAATATATGGAGGAAGGCTGTTATCTACTTTGAGATTCCAGTAATTTTAAAGAATATGTTTTTTAATGGTACCACTTCACAGTATGAAAAATAGAATGATGTTCCTTTAGGAGTTTGGGTCCCTGGGGACCTAGAAATAACATGATGAGGACAAAGAGTATGGCTCAAAGATCCTTTGAAGCATTTTCCTATTACTGCCTACTCTCAAGATGAACTCTAAGAAAAAGAATAATATGACATAGTTTATATAGCTTATCAGCCTTCTCCACAACACTGTATTTTGATTAGCCCTTCTCATTTTCCATCCTCCCATCTACAACAATTCCCAATAATGAGTAATAGACATAACAAGAGAGATACAGAGAACAAATATGAAAGTTAGGATTTCACCCAATTCAGAAATCTTTATCCTTAGTATTATTTATATAGTTGTATATCTCTATGAACTTTGCTTTTCTCTTGTGGGAAACTTTCACCTTGGAATAAAGTGCCTATCCATTAGAAATGGAATGTGCACAGATGAATCCAAGCTCTGTAGGCACATAAAGCTAAGGATACTGTTCAGATTGAAACAAGTCCTCCCCATCTATCTGCATCCTCATAGCAAATCTAGGATAAATAATAAACTTAAATACTGTATATTAGAAAGGAAAAAGAAGTCTACTTGATTAACTATATAATTCTGTGATTGGAAAGTAATCAGAATATATTTTTAGCTACTGACACTATACATAAATGAGGAAACTAGAATATTAGAGATGTGTCAATGTAATGTCCAGGAGAATGAAGAAAAAAGCAACAAGGCATAGGAGAATTTGAAATATTACCTGACTTCTTACCTCCATCCCTTAGGGTGGGGAGCCAGGACCAAACATTCCAGTTCCAACTGTGCGTTCCCTTTTGAAAATTTCACAAATGCATTGTTTTGAGATTTTTACCTCAGTAGTGTATAGTAGTTTTGATGTAGATGTGGGGAAAGTATGTGATAGAATCAATCTCGTTTTTATTTGTTTGTTTGCTTTGCAAAATAGTGTTATAGTAGAGATTTAGAGAGTTAAAGATTTTGACATAAAGTGGTTGGAGTGATGGAACTGGTAGCCTAGGTTCAACTGGAATGGAATAGAAGACAGGGACATGAGATTGAAAGAAATGGGAAATAATGAAAGACAAAAGTATTTGGATTCCTCTGAGTTTGAGGAATAGGTATAGTAGGAATAAGGGAGAGCTGGAAGGATGAAAATTATTGGTAAATTGCTTAGGATGTAGGAAATAGTTTTGTTTTATTTTATTTTGTTTGGTGACAAGTTATAGATTATGACTGTAGGTAGGTAAACTAAAGCACATTGAAGATGAATTGAAGAAGTTAAAAAAAAACATTAGAAGAAGGAGATCAAGACAGTGGAGTAGGAGGATGCTGAGTTCACCTCTCCCCTCCCACAATGAGCACATCAAAAAAGTACATCTACACGTGGAGCAACTTGCTGAAAATAAACAGGAGACTGGCAGAAAGGCTCTTCTATTACCAGGGCTGTAAAGAAATATCCACATGGAGCAGGATGGGAAGAGAGGAGAAGTGATCAGGTCAGGACTCAAGTCCCTAGCAAGATATACAGAAGATGAGTTGGATATCATGGGCTTAAAGATCCTCTCTAGAAAGTGAGGGACTTGAGCCACATACTGGGAACCCCAGACTCGGGATCTGACACTGGGAAGACAAGCCCCCTTATCTGGTTTGAAAATCAGTGGGACTTAGTGGAGGACTATAAGAAACTGAGACTTGAGTCATGAAGAGTACACACACATGCTTGCTTACTCTTGAAAATAAGGTGGAGTAAGTAGACCAAAACTACCCAAAGCTCTGGTTGGTTTTCATGACCGCTCTAGCATGTGCCCCAGCCTGCACTAGGTCCCTGCTCTAGCCTTTCTTGCTCTATCACAGCTCTGCATTAGGGTGAAGGCTGCCATAGTCAAGGACAGTGTGTGTTAGCAGAGTCAGACCTAGGACTGCATACGAACAAGGAAAGGGCAGCCACTGTTGGTGTGAGTGGAGGTGGTAGATCAGAGGCTGCCTGGAGCTATGGCTGGCATGCAGAGACCATTCTAACAGTTGCCCTGGCCCACACCATCTGGCACGTCTTGCTCCAGTGCTACTCCTCACTGGGGTGAAGATGCTGTTGTCAGGAGGAGAGCACACATGTAGAGGGAGCAGAAACAGCTCAGACTGGACACTCAGGACTTCAACTCCAGCACCTAGGACCTGCCCACACCCCTGATAGGGTGGTGACAACCACTGAGCATAGAAAAACTCCCAGTTCACACCTGGCTCTGGCTCTATCCCCTCCATCTCCAGCCCTACCTCACAGCAAGGGGGTGGCTGCCAGCATAACATGGTGAAAATGAGACAAGTGCTCACTTCAGATCCAGGTCTCCCAGGGAAACCACTGGGCACATGCAGACTGCAGAGGGATGCTCCCACACAAGGACATGCCTTCAAGACCAGGATAGGTAAATGTTACACTTAATTTCATAGAGACAGAGAAAGTTAAACAAAATAAGAAGGCAGAGGTATTTGTTTCAAATGAAAGAACAAGAAAAAACTTGAAAAAAAAAACTAAAGTAAAACATAAATTACCAGATAAAGATCTCAAAGGATTAACAATAAGAGTGATAAATGAATATGAGAAAAGAATAGGTGAAAACAGAATTTTAACAAAAGACTAGAAATATAAAAAAGAAACTGAGTTAAAGAATATAATTACTGAAATGAAAAATACACTAGAAGGAATTAACAGCAGACAAGGTGATACAGAAGAATGTAAAAGTGATATGGAAGATAGAATAATGGAAATCACCTAATCAAAATAGGAAAAAGGAAAACAAATTTTAAAAGATGAAGATAGTTTAATGAACCTCTCAGACAGGATCAGGTGTATTAATATTTGCCTTACAGGGGTGCCAGCAGAAGAGAGAGAGAAAAGGGTTGAAATGTATTTAATAAAATTATGGCTGAAAACTTCCCAAAGCTGAAGAAAGAAACACATTTCCAGGTACAAGAAACATGGAGAGTTCCAACCAAGATGCACACAAAGGAGAGCCACAGCAAGGTATATCATAATTAAAATGACAAAAATTAAAGATAAAGAATTTTAAAGGCAACAAGAGAAAAACAAAGAGTAACACACAAGGAACCCCCCACAAGGCTATCAACTGAATTTTCAGAAGAAAATGTACAGGCCAGAAGGGAGTGGCATGATATATTTAAAGTCCTGGAATGGAAAAACCTACAACTTAGGTATAGGAAACTTTTTTAAAGTATCTTTTATTACTATTTTTTTTGGAGGGGGTAATTAGTTTATTTAATTTAATGGAGGCCTTGGGGATTGAACCCAGCACCTCATGCTTACTAAGCATGCGCTCCGCCACTGAGCTATACCCTACCCCCCCAAAACATACAACTTAGGATACTCTATCCAGCAGAGTTATCATTCAGAATTGAAGGAGAATTAAAGAACTACTCAGACAAGCAAAAACTAAGAGTTCATCAATACTAAACTAACCATACAAGAGATATTAAAGTGTCTTCTCTGAGTAGAAAAGGAAAAATTACAACAAGAAGTAAGAATTTATAAGGGAGGAAAAACCCCACTAGTAAAACCAATCATATACAAAAGGCTGTGGATCAATCACTTAAATAAGTTAGCACAAAGATAAAAGACAAAAATTATAAAGTCAGTGATAACTATAATACACAGTTAAGGGACAGATATGCAGGTGTAAAATGTGATATCAAAAATACAAAACATGGGGGAGGGGAGTAAAAATATAGATCTTTTAGAATGTGTTTGAACTTAAATGACTATCAGTGTAAAACAAGCTGATATAGTTATTGGTCAACATACATGAACTCCATAGTAACCACAAATCACTACATAAAAACTAGAGAGAAAGAAACACAAACATACCATTAAAGAAAATCATCAAACTACAAGGGAAGAAATGAAAAGAACAAAACATAGAAAAACTACAAAACAACCAGAAAACGTTAACAAAATGGCAATAAGTACATACCTATCAATAATTACTTTAAATGTCAATGGACTAAATGCTTCAATCAGTCAAAAGAAGTAGAGTGGCTGAGTGGATAATAAAATATGACCCATCTGTATGCTACCTACAAGAGACACTGTTCAGTACTAAGAAACATACAGACTGAAAGTGATGGAATAAAAAGAGATTTCATGCAAATGGAAATGAAAAGAAATTGGGGGTAGCAATACACATAGCAGAAAAGTAGAATTTAAAACAAAGTCTATAACAAAAGACAAAGAAGTCACCTCAAATAAACAACCTAACCTATCACCTAATGGAAGCAGAGGAAGGAAATAATAAAGATCAGAGAGGAAATAAAGTAGAGGTAAAAATAAAAAAAGATCAATGAAACCAAGAGCTGGTTTTCTGAAAAGTGAAAGAAAATTGATAAGCCTTTAGCTAGGCTCATTAAGAAAAAAAAAAAGAGAGAGAGTACCCAAATAATAAGAAATGAAAGAGGAGAAATTATTATAACAGATATCACAGAAATTCGAACAATCATAAGAGAATACTATGAATAGGTATATGCCAACAAATTGGACAACATAGAAGAAATGGATATATTTCTAGAAACATACAGTTTTCCAAGAATGAATCAGGAAGAAAAAGATAATCTGAACAGAACTATCACTAGTAGTGAAATTGAACTACTATTCCAAAAACTTCTAGCAAACAAAAGTCCAGCACTTGAAGCCTTCACATGGGAATTCTGCCAAACAAATAAAGAATACCTATTCTTCTCAAACTATTCCAAAAAATGAAAGAGGACTGAACACTCCCTAATTCATTCTACTAGGCCACCATTTCCCTGGTACTAAAAACAGCCAAAGACACTACTAAAAAATATTACAGTCCAATATCTCTGATAAGTATAGATGCAAAAATCCTTAACAAAATATAAGCAAACCAAATTTAACAATATATAAAAAGGATCATATAACATAATCAAGTGGGATTTATTTCAGGGATGCAAGATGGTTCAATATCTACAAATCAAGCAGTGTCATAAACCACATTAGCAAAATGAAGAATATATATCACATGATCAGCTCAATAAACATAAAAATATATTTGACAAAATTCAACATCCATTGATGATTAAAAAAAAAAAAAAACTCTCATCAAAGTGGATATAGTGGATGACATCCCTCCCAAAAAAAGTGGATATAGTGGGAAAATATCTCAACATTAGAAAGGCCATTTATGACAAACACATAGCTAACATCAAACAAAATGGTGAGAAACTGAAAGCCTTTCCTCTAAAATCAGGAAACAGACAAGGATCCCACTCTTGCCACTTACATTTAACATAGGATTAGAAGTCCTGGCCATAGCAATCAGGCAAAAAATAAATAAATAAAAGTTATCCAAATTAGGAAGGATAAAATTGTCACTATTTGCAGATGACATGATACTTAATATAGAAAACCCTAAAGTCTCCACCAAAAACTACTAGAACTATTAAATGAATTCAGTAAAATTGTAGTATAGAAGTTTAACATATAGAACATTGTTGCCTTTCTATGTGCTGATAATGAACTATCAGAGAAAGCAAGAAAATAATCTTGTTTCAAATTGCATCATAAGTCCAGCAATCTCACTCCTGGGCATATATCCAGAGAAAACTCTAATTCAAAAAGAGACATGCACCTCAATTTTCATGACAACACTGTTTATAATAGCCAAGGCATAGAAGCAACCTAGATGTCCACTGACAAATGAATGGATAAAGAAAATGTAAACACACACACACACACACACACAAAATAGAATACTACTCAGCCATAAAAAGGAATGAAATAATGTCATTGGCAGCAACATGGATGGACCTAGAGATGATCATACTAAGTAACTCAGAGAAAGACAAATATATGATATCATTTATATGTGGAATCTTTAAAAATGAACTTATTTATAAAACAGACTCACAGACATACAAAAAAAACCTTATAGTCACTAGGGGTGGGGAGAAGGGGAGGGAGGGGTAAACTGGGAATTTGGGATTGGCAGATACAAACTACTATGTATGGAATAGATAAACAACAAGTTTCTACTATATAGCACAGGGAACTATATTCAATGACTTGTAGTAACTTGTAATGAAAAATAATGTTTATTTACTTATTTAAATATATAAAAACTGAATCACCATGCTGTATACCAGAAACTAATATAAACATTATAAATCAACTATACTTCAATTAAAAATGGGAGAATTAGGATAAAGTCAAACTGTAACAAGGGATAAAATACCTAGGAATAAACTTCAGCAAGGAGGTGAAAATCTACACTGTGAAAAATTACAAAACCTTGATAAAGGAAACTGAAGATGATACCAAGAAATGGAAAGATATCCCATGCTCTTGGGTTGGAAAAATTAGTATTTTAAAAATGAGTCCACATATTTAATGCAATCTATGTATTTAATGCAATCCCTATCTAAATACCCTATCTAAATATCTATTCACAGAACTGGAATAAGTAATCCTCTAACTTATATGGAGCCACAAAGGACCCCAAATAGCCAAAGCAGTCGTGGGAAGAAAGAGCAAAGCTGGAGATATCACCTGCCCAAGCTTCAGACTATACTACAAAGCAGCAGTAATCAAAAATAGTGCAAGCACAAAAACAGACATATTGATAAATAGAACAGAATAAAGTCCAGCAGTAAACCCTCACAATTAATCTATAACATAGGCAGCACAAACGTACATTGAGGAAAAATAGTCTCTTTAATACATGGTGCTGGGAAAACTTGATAGCTACAAGTAAAAGAATGAAATTAGAACATTTTCTCACACCATATATAAAAATAAACTCAAAATGGATTAAGGACATAAAAGAAGAGATCAATATGGTAGAGTAAGTAGATGTGAAGTTCACCTCCCCCTATGAACATATCAAAAAATATATCTACATTTGGAACAGTTTTCACTGAACACTAACTGGAAAGTGAAAGAAAGATTCCTGTATAACCTACTGAATGGGAGAAAATATTTGCAAATGATATGACTGATAAGGGATAAATATCCAAATTATATAAACAATTCATAAAACTCAACATCAAAAAACCCCAATTTAAAAATGGGCAGAAGAACTGAATAGACATTTTTCCAGAGAGGAAAAGCAAATGGTCAACAGGGACATGAAAATATGCTCAACATCACTAATCATCAAGGAAATGCAAACCAAAACCACAATGAGATAGCACCTCATACCATTCAGAATGGTTATCATCAAAAAGAACACAAGTAACGCTTGGCAAAGGAAGATGACGGAGTAGAAGGACACTCGTAGCTCACCCTCTCCCACAAATGCACCAAGACTCACATCCACAGACCCACTCAGCCAACCAGAGCACCTGCGGAACTCCGATAGAACATCGTCCTCTTCAAAAGATAGAGACGCCAAAAATCTGGTAGGAGAAAAGGAAAAAAGAAAGAAGAAAAGGCAAAACAGGGCGGGACGGGTCCCGCAGGGAAGGAGCGGCAAAGAAGGAGTGGCACTTGTTTGCTGGGTCTCCCCTCTCCAACTGAGAGGCCAGCAGGATGGAGGGGGAGCCTCTGAGGCTTGGATCTGCACAGAGCAGCCGTTGACCGACAGAACTAAGTTAAACTGGCACAGAGGGTCCCTGTGATACCCAGCCCAAGACGCGGCCTGGCAGCTGGGGGCAGGGCCCGGCTGCCCGAGCCGGGTGAAGAATGAGGACAGCTGCACTGAGGCAGCCCCAGGGGACTGCAGGGGGCTGCATGCCATAGCTGTGGGTGCACAGGGCAGAACAACCTGGGCCCTCCATAAAACAACACGGCTGATGTGCCCTGGGGAGAAGGGTGCATACCCCCATCTCTGAAAACCCACGGAAAGTTTTCAGGTGAAGAGAGGCGGGGCTCAGGCACGGCCGCCATATCCTCTGGAGCTTAGCATCCAGGCGGGGGCGGGGGCAAAACCTGCATCCACACCTAAGGACTTAGCAGCCTCAAAGACCAGATGGAGACTTGTCTACAGCCCGAGGCAGATAGGATCCTTCTGTCCTGGCCCCTCAGAGAACTTGCTCTGCCAAGACAAACAAGGAGCTGGGTTTTGGCATAGAGTGGGGACAGGACTGTTCCTCGGTCTTCCCCGAGCCCACCTGCGGAGCACCAACCAGAGGTGGAGCGCACAGTGGCAGAGAACAGCAGAGTGACTGGCTCCGGGAGAGGGTGGGCGGCCCCCCACCTTTCAGACAGGAACACAGCACCTGACCATGGTGCTGGGAGGGGGCGCGACCCCCTCTCCTACCTGGCCAGTCTGCAACATCTGACTGTGGCATCGGGAGGGGCAGTGACCCGCCTGCCCACAGCAAAGGAGAGCTGCACCTGACCCAGTGTTGGGAGGAGACGCCATCTGCTTGCCAACAGGCACTGGGAGCAGCATAGACAAGGGCGCCAACGGAGGGCCTCTGGAAACAGCAAACTGAGCTTCCAAAACAGGATGAAGACAGAAAGACTTCATATTAAAAGCACACAGTCTCCAGGAGAACACCAACCCCCCCCTTTTATTTTTTAAATCTGTTTTTACTTGTTCTACTTTGTATTACCCTTTTAATTTTTATTTCTTAAACAATTATATATACCCCAGTTTTAATCCCTTTTAAATTTTTTTAAATTTTTTATTATTTTTAAAAATTCTGCTTCAACTTGCTCTTCTATTATTCATTATACACTGTTTTCAAACCTTTTTTCTCCCTTCTTTTAAAATTCTTTCTCTCTCTCTCTCTCCCCCTCTCTTTTTTTTCCTAAGTTTTATTCCTACATAGGCATTAGATAGATAAACTCCTTAAGGACCACAATAGATAACTGATACTCCATAAACCACAATGCCAGAGAGGTATGAGCAAGATGAAGAAGCAGAGAAACCATTCCAAATTAAAAGAACAAGAGAAATCTCCTGAAAGAAAGATCAGTGAAATAGACATCAATAGCCTACTAGATCAAGATTTCAAAAAAGGAGTGATCAAAGTACTGAAGGAATTAAAAGAGATAGTGCTTAGAGATATAAAGTATGTCAAAAATGAAATTGAAGCTATAAAGAAGAGCCAAGTAGAATTGGTAAGCTCATTGGCTGAGATGAGGAATGATCTAAAGGTTGTGCAAAGCAGACTAGATAATGCAGAGGAACAAATTAGTGACCTAGAAGACAGGACAATAGAAAGCACCCAATCAGAACAGCTACAAGATAAACAAATAAAAACAAATGAAAATACCATAAGGGACCTATGGGATAATATAAAGCGTGCCAATCTTCACATAATAGGGGTCCCAGAAGGGGAAGAAAGATCAAAGGGGATTGAAAAGGTTTTTGAAGAAATCATGACTGAAAACTTCCCAAATTTAAAGAAGGAATCAGATATCCAAGTACAGGAAGCTCAGAGGGTCCCAAACAGGAAGAACCCAAATAGACCCACACTAAGACATATCATAATCAAGATGGCCAGAGTCAAGCATAAAGAAGTGATCCTAAAGGCAGCAAGAGAAAAGCAAAGAGTGAGTTACAAGGGAACGCCCATAAGGCTCTCAGCTGATTTCTCTACACAAACACTACAAGCCAGAAGGGAGTGGCAAGATATATTCAAAGTCCTGAATGAAAAAAAGATGCAGCCTAGGATACTTTATCCAGCAACGCTATCCTTTAGGATAGAACGAGACATAAAGAATTTCACAGACAAGAAAAAGCTACAAGAGTTTAGCAACACTAAACTCATGCTAAAAGAAATACTGAAAGGTCTACTCTAAATAGAAAAGCAGCAGGATGCTACAGAAATGAGAAACTCACAACTGGAAAGGTGATAACTCATGAATTACAAATAAAATAAACCCGAAATTATAAAAGAAGACATTCAAATCATTGAGAGTGGGAGAGGGAGGCAGGAAAATATAGAATTTTTTTTCTTTTTCTTTTTTCTTTCTTTTTTAAATTTTTTGTTCTCGGTAGGATGGGTTTGAGATCATGTTACTATCACTTTCATAAAAACAGCTATACTAATGGGCTAATAGACTTACAAAAAAGGGTAACCACAAGCCAAAACCTTACAAGGGAGTCACAAAAACTAAATAAAAGCCATGATAATACAAAGGAAAATTACCAAACCACAAAAGGAAGAAGAAAGGAACAAAGAGGAAATACCAAATCAACTGCAAAGTTCAAAATGGCAATAAACACACATCTATCATTAATTACTGTAAATGTTAATGGACTAAATGCTCCAGTCAAAAGACACAGAGTGGCAGACTGGATAATAAAGTAAGAACCTTCAATATGCTGCATACAAGAGCCCCACTTTAGGAAGAAGGACACGTATAGATTGAGAATGAAAGGATGGAAAAGGATATTCCATGCAAATGGAAAAACCAGAAAATCAGGTGTTGCAGTACTAATTTCAGACAAAATAGACTTTAAAACAAAGGCCCTAAAGAAAGAAAAAGAAGGACATTTTATAATGATTAAAGGAGTGATACTAGATGAGGATATTACACTCATTAATATATATGCACCCAATATAGGAGCACCTAAGTACATAAAACAACTACTAACAGAGATAAAGGGGGATATTGATGGGAATACAATCATAGTTGGAGATTTTAACACCGCATTAACATCATTAGACAGATCTTCCAGACAGAAAATAAATAAGCAACAGAAGAATTAAATAATACAATAGAAAAATTAGATTTGGTGGATACTTTCAGAGCATTACACCCCCCAAAAAATAGGATATACATTGTTTTCAAGCACACATGGAACACTTTCCAGGATTGATCATGTACTTGGGCACAAAAGAAACCTCAGCAATTTTAAGAAGACAGAAATTATCTCAAGCATCTTTACTGACCACAATGCCATGAAACTAGAAATCAACAACAGAGAAACAAAGGAGAACAAAAGGAAAGCATGGAGATTAAACAATATGTTATTAAAAAACCAATGGGTCAATGAGGAAATCAAAGCTGAAATTAAAAAATACCTTGAGACAAATGAAAATGAAAGCACAACCACACAAAATTTATAGGACACAGCAAAGGCAGTGCTAAGAGGGAAGTTTATAGTGATACAGGCCTTCCTCAAAAAATAAGAACAATCTCAAATAAACAATTTAACCCACCAGCTGAATGAACTAGAAAAAGAAGAACAAAAAACCCCAAAAGGCAGCAGAAGGAAGGAAATTATAAAGATTAGGGAGGAAATAAATAAAATACAGATTAAAAAGACCATAGAAAAAATCAATCAAACCAAAATCTGTTTTTTTGAAAAAGTAAATAAAATCGACAAACCTCTGGCCAAACTCACAAAGAAGAAAAAAGAGAGAGCACAAATTAGCAAAATAAGAAAGGATAATGGAGAAACTACAACAAATAAAATAGAAATACAGAATATCATACGAGATTATGAAAAACTATATGGAACCAAACTGGACAACCTAGAGGAGATGGACAAGTTTCTGGAAACATACTGTCCACCTAGACTGAATCAAGAAGAAACTGACGACTTGAACAAACCGATCACTAGAAATGAAATCGAAATAGCAATAAAAAACCTCCCTACAAATAAAAGTCCAGGACCAGATGGCTTCGCTGGGGAATCCTACCAAACATACAAAGAAGAACTCATACCAGTCCTTCTCAAACTCTTCTAGAAGATTGAAAAGAAGGGAGTACTCCCAAACTCATTCTATAAAGCCACCACCACCCTGATACCAAAACCAGGCAAAGACACTAACAAAAAAGAGAATTATAGGCCAATATCACTGATGAACACAGATGCCAAAATCCTCACCAAAATATTAGCAAATAGAATCCAACAGCACATAAAAAGGATTATACATCATGACCAAGTGGGGTTCATCCCAGGGACACAAGGCTGGTTCAACATATGCAAATCAATCAGTGTAATACATCACATCAACAAGAGAAAGGACAAAAACCACATGATCATCTCAATCGATGCAGAAAAAGCATTTGATAAAATTCAACACCCATTTATGATGATAAAAACTCTCACCAAAGTGGGTATAGGGGGAACATATCTCAACATAATAAAAGCTATATATGACAAACCTACAGCCAGCATAGTACTCAACAGTGGAAAACTCAAAAGCTTCCCACTAAAATCTGGGACAAGACAAGGATGCCCACTATCACCACTCCTATTCAACATAGTCTTGGAAGTCCAAGCCACAGCAATTAGACAAGAGAGAGAAATAAAAGGGATCCAAACTGGAAAAGAAGAGGTAAAAGTGTCACTATATGCTGATGACATGTTACTATATATAGAAAACCCTAAAAGGTCCGCCCAAAAACTACTAGAGCTGATTGAAGAATTCAGCAAGGTAGCAGGTTACAAGATTAACGTTCAAAAATCAGTTGCATTTCTTTACACTAACGATGAATCAACAGAAAAAGAAAGTAAAGAAACAATCCCCTTTAAAATAGCACCCAAAGTAATAAAGTACCTAGGAATAAATCTAACCAAGGAGGTGAAAGAATTATACACAAAAAACTATAAACCATTGATGAAGGAAATTAAAGAAGACTTTAAAAAATGGAAAGATATCCTATGCTCTTGGATTGGAAGAATCAATATTGTTAAAATGGTCACACTGCCCAAGGCAATCTATAGATTTAATGCAATCCCTATCAAATTACCCAGGACATATTTCACAGAACTAGAACAAATCATAATAAAATTTACATAGAACCATCAAAGACCTAGAATTGCCAAAGCATTACTGAAGAGAAAGAAAGAGGCTGGAGGAATAACTCTCCCAGACTTCAGACGATACTATAGAGCTACAGTCATCAAGACAGCATGGTATTGGTACAAAAACAGACATACAGACCCATGGAACAGAATAGAGAGCCCAGAAATGAACCCACAAACTTCTGGTCAACTCATCTTCGACAAAGGAGGCAAGAATATACAATGGAATAAAGACAGTCTCTTCAGCAAATGGTGTTGGGAAAACTGGACATCAGCATGTAAAGCAATGAATCTAGAACACTCCCTTACACCATACACAAAAATCAACTCAAAGTGGATCAAAGACTTAAACATAAGACAAGATACAATAAACCTCCTAGAGGAAAATATAGGCAAAACGTTATCTGACATACATCTCAAAAATTTTCTCCTAGAAGAAATAAAAGCAAGAATAAACAAATGGGACCTAATGAAACTTACAAGCTTCTGCACAGCAAAGGAAACCATAAGTAAAACAAAAAGACAACCTGCGGAATGGGAAAAATTTTTTGCAAGTGAAACCGACAAAGGCTTGATCTCCAGAATATATAAGCAGCTCATACGACTCAATAAGAAAAAAATAAACAACCCAATCCAAAATCGGGCCAAAGACCTAAACAACCAATTCCCCAAGGAAGAAATACAAATGATCAATAGGCACATGAAAAATGCTCATTATCACTAATTATCAGAGAAATGCAAATGAGGTATCACCTCACACCAGTCAGAATGGCCATCATTCAAAAGTCCACTAGTGACAAATGCTGGAGAGGCTGTGGAGAAAAGGGAACCCTCCTTCACTGCTGATGGGAATGCAGTTTGGTGCAGCCACTGTGGAAAACAGTATGGAGATTCCTCAAAAGACTAGGAATAGACTTACCATATGACCCAGGAATCCCACTCCTGGGCATATGTCCAGAAGGAACCCTACTTCAGGATGACACCTGCACCCCAATGTTCATAGCAGCACTATTTACAATAGCCAAGACATGGAAACAGCCTAAATGTCCATCAACAGATGACTGGATAAAGAAGAGGTGGTATATTTATACAATGGAATACTACTCAGCCATAAAAACCAACAACATAATGCCATCTGCAGCAACATGGATGTTCCTGGAGAATGTCATTCTAAATGAAGTAAGCTGGAAAGAGAAAGAAAAATACCATATGAGATCGCTCATATGTGGAATCTAAAAAAAAAAAAGAAAAGAAAAAACCAAACAAAGCATAAATACAAAACAGAAACATACTCACAGACATAGAATACAAACTTGTGGTTGCCAAGGGGGCGGGGGGTGGGAAGAGATAGACTAGGATTTCAAAATTGTAGAATAGATAAACAAGATTATACTGTATAGCACAGGGAAATATATACAAGATCGTATGCTAGCTCACAGAGAAAAAAATGTGACAATGAATATATATATGTTCATGTATAACTGAAAAATTGTGCTCTACACTGGAATTTGACACAACATTGTAAAATGAAAATAAATCAATAAAAAATGTTTTAAAAAAAGAACACAAGTAACAGATGTTGGGAAGGATGTACAGAAAAAAGAATCCTTGTACACTGTTGGTAGGAATGTAAATTGGTGCAGTCATTGTAGAAAACAGTAAGGAGGTTTCTCAAAAAACTGACAGTGGAACTGCCATATGATCCAGGAATTCCACTCCTGGGTATATAGATGAAAAAAAATTTGAAAAGATATATGAACCTCAATGTTTATATCAGAATTATTTATAATTGCCAAGACATGGAAACAAACTAAGTGTCCATCAACAAATGAATGGATAAGGAATATGTGATACACACACACACACACACACACACACACACACACACACACACGCATACTGGAATACTACTAAGCCATAAAAACAAACAATATTTTTACATTTGTAGCAACATGGATGAACTTGGAGTGAAATAAGTGAAATAAGTCAGATAGAGACTGTATCATACCGCTTATATGTGGAATCTAAAAACACAACAAACTAGTTAATATAACATAAAAGAAGCAGACTCACTGATATAGAGAACAAACTAGTATTTACCAGTGCAGGGTTGAGGATAATATATGGGTGGGGAGGTAGAAGGTACAAACTACTGCATGTAACATAGGCTCAAGGATGTATTATACAACCTCGGGAATATAGCCAATATTTTGTAATCACTGTAAATGAAAAGTAACCTTTAAACATTGTATAAAAATAAAAAATACAAATTGAATGTTGCTTGATTCAAACTGATTTTTGCTCAAATAAACTCTTAAAATTAAAAAAAAAAAGATAATTCAATAGCTGAAATAAATGAATACCAGACTAAGTGACAAAGAAGAATTCACAAGTGATTTGGAAGATAAAATAATGGAACTCACCCAATCAGAACAGCAGATAGAAAGACAAATTTTAAAAAATACAAAAGCAATCTATGAGATCTTGGAATAACATTAAATGTAGCAACATGCACATTATAATGGTTCCAGAAGAAGAAGAAGAGAGAGAAGGGAATCCAAAATGTATTTCAGAAATTAAAACTGAAAATTTTCCAAACCTAAAGAAGAAAGGAAATATCCAGGTACAGGAAGCACAAACAAGATGAACCCAAACAGACCCACACCAAGACATATCATAATTAAAAAGGCAAAAGTTGAAGATAAAGAGACGATTCTAAAAGCAGCAAGAGAAAAACCAAGAGTCAGTTACAAGGGAACCCTCATGAGGTTATCAGATGATTTCTATGCATAAACTTAGCAGGCCAAGGGAGTGACATGATATATTCAAAGTACTGAAAGAGAAAAACCTGCAAGCTAGGATACTCTATCCACCAATAGAAGGAGACATAAAGAAATTTTCAGACAGACAAAAACTTTAAAAATTCATCAATACTTAACCTATCCTAAAAGAAATGTTGAACGGTCTTCTCTAAATGGAAAGAGAAGTAAGAACCTACAGGAAAGCGAAAATATCTCTAGGAAATGCAGATATATAGTAAAGATTAAAGATTTCTTAAATAAGCTAGTACCTAGATTAAAAGACAAAAAAAAAAAAAAAGCAATCATAACTACAATAAAACAGTTAAAGGTTAAGCATGAAGATGTAAAATATGATTTCAAAAGCCCAAAATGTGAAGGATAAAAGTAAAAAATGTAAATATTTTAGGATGTGTTTGAAGTTGAATGACTATTCTGTTTAAAATAAGTAGATATAATTATGGGTCAACATATATGAACCACATGGTAACCACAAATCAGAAATCTACAGTAGACACACAAAAATAAAAAAGAAAGGAACCAAAGCTTGCATTTAAAGAAAATCATAAAACCACAATGGTAGAAACAAAAAGAAGTAAACAGAAAAGAACTACAAAAATAACTGGAAAACAAGTAATAAATGGTAATTAGTACATACCTATCAATAATTACTTTAAATGTCAGTGTACGAAATGCTTCTATCATGAGACCTATAGGGTGAGTGATTAGATTTTTTTTAATGACCCTTCAATATGCTGCCTACAAAAGATGTACTTCAGGGCTAAGAACACACACAGACCAAAAGTCAGGGAATGGAAAAAGGTATTTCATGCAGACAGATATGACAAGAAAGTGGGAATAGCCATATTCATAACAGATGAAATAGACTTTAAAACTAGGCTATAAAAAAGACAAAGAAGGGCATTATATAATGATAAAGGGATAAATACAAGATAAAGATATTACACTCATTAACATATATGCGTGCAATACAGGAGCACGTAAATATACAAAGCAAATACTGAGACATAAATGGAAAAATTGACAATAATACAGTAATAATAAGGTACCTAAACACCCCACTAACATCAAGGGACAGATCATCCAGCAAGAAAATCAATAAGGAAACAGTGGTCTTAAATGACACAATAGACCAGTTGGACTTAATAGACATCTACAGGACATTACATTGAAAACCAGCAGAATACACACTCTTTTCAAGTGCGCATAGAAAATTCTCCGGGATAGATCATATGCTAGGCCACAAAGCAAGTCTCAACAAATTTAAGAGGATAAATATACTGAAGCTTTTTTTTTTCCCCAACCATAATGGTATGAAACTAAAAATCAGTTACAGGAAGAAAAAAAGGGAAAAACACAAACACATGAAAACTAAAAAATGTATTACTAAAAACATAATGTATCAATGAAGAAATCAAATAGAAATTCAGAAAAGACCACAGGACAAATGAAAACAGAATCACAACTTCCAAAAATCTATAGGACTCAGCAAAAGAAGTTCAAAAAGGGAAGTTTACAGTGACATAGGCCTACCACAAGAAACAAAAACAAAAAAAACCCTCAAATAACCAACCTAACCTACCATCTAAAAGAGAAGAACAAAGATTACAGTAAAAACAAAAGGAAGGAAATAAATATCAGAGAGGAAATAAATGAAACAGAGACTAAAACAAACAAAAAACAAACAAAAATGATGGAAAAGATCAATAAAACCAAGAGCTGGTTTTTGAAAAGAGAGAGAAAATTGATAAGCCTTTAGCTGGGCTCATTAAGAAAAAACAAAGAAAGGACCTAAATAAACAAAATAAGAAATAAAAGAGAAGAAATAACAGCTGATACCACAGAGATACAAAAAAATCATAACTGAATACTATGAATAGTTATATGCTGACAAATTGGACAGCCTAGAAGAAATGGACAAATTTTTAGAAACATGTAACCTCCCAAGACTGAATCAAAAAGAAATAGACAATTTGAACAGACTAGTCTGTAGAAATGAAGTTGATTTTGTAATTAAAATTCTCCAAGCAAACAAAAGTCCAGGACCATGTGGTCTCACAGAGGAATTCTACCAAACAAATAAAGAACTAATACCTATCCTTTTCAAATTATTCCCAAAAATTAAAGAGAAGGGAAATCCCAAATTCAATCCACAAGGCTACCATTACCCTGATACAAAAAAAAGTGAAAATTATAGGCCAATATCTCTGATGAATATAAATGCAAAAATCCTTAACAAAATATTAGTAAACCTAATCCAAAAACATACAAAGAGGATCATACACCATGATCAAATTGGATTTATTCCAGGGTCACAAATATTATTCAACATTCACAAATAAATCAATGTGACACATGACATTAACAAAAGTTAGTATAAAAATCACATGATAATCTCAATAGACACTGAGATACTATTTGACAAAATTCAACGTCCATTCATGATAAAAAATTTTCGCCAAAGTTGGTACTGAAGGAATATATCTCAACATAATAAAGGCAGTTTACAACAAACTCACACACCACACTCAAAGATGAAAAGTGGAAAGCCGTCCCACTAAATTTAGGAATAGGGCAAGGATGCCCACTCTGGCCACTTAATATAGTATTGGAAGTCCTAGCCACAGCAGTCAAACAATTTTAAAAAGAAATGAAAGATATCTAAGTTGAAAGAGAAGAGCTAAAACTGTCACTATTTCCAGATGACATGATAACTTACATAGAAAACTCTAAAGTTTCCACCAAGAAACTACTGGAACTAATAAATTAATTAATCAAGGTAGCAGGATACAACATTAGTATATAGAAATCTGCTGTGTTGCTAGGCGCTAACAATGAAATATCAGAAAGAGAAATTATCCTATTTTATATCTCAACAGAAAGAATAAAAGACCTAGGAATAAACTTAACCAAAGAGGCAGAAGACTTATACTCTACAAACAAGAAAACAGTGATAAAGGAAACAATATGATTCAAAGAAATAGAAAGATATGTTATGCTCTTAGAATTGAATAATTGATATTGTTAAAATGGTCATACTACCCAAAGCAATCTACAGATTTAATGTAATCCCTACCCACATACCCATGACATTTTTCAAGAACTGGAAGGAATAATCTTAAAATTAAATGGAACTAAAAAATACCCCAAATAGCCAAAGCAGTCCTCAGGAAAAAGAACAAAACTGAAGGTATAACCCTCCCACACTTCAGAGAATACTACAATGCTAAATTAATCAAAACAGTGTGGTACTGGAACAAAAAACAGATATATAGATCAATGGAACAGAACAGAGAGCCAAGAAATAAATCCACAAATCTATAGTCAATTCACCTACAGTAAAAGAAGCAAGAATATACAATGGAGAAAAGACAGTTTCTTCAACAAGTGGTGGTAGGAAAATTGGACAGCTACATGTAAAAGAGTAAGATTAGAATGTTTTCTCACACACCATATACAAAACAAACTCAAAATGGTTTAAAGACATAAATGTAAGACCTGAAACCATAAAACTAGAAGAGAACACTGGCAGGACACTCTTCAACATAAATCATAGCAATATATTTTTGAATTCATTCCTAAGGGGAAAAGATTAAAGCAAAAAAAAATGGGACCTAATTAAACTTAAAAGCTTTTGCACAGCAAAGGAAACTATCAATAAAATGAAAAGACAGCCTACTGAATGAGAGAAAATATTTGCAATGATGTGACTGACAAGTGGTTAATATTCAAAATATATAAACAGCTCATATAACTCAATATCAAGAAAACAAACAACCTGACTAAAAATGTGCAGAAGACCTGAATGGACATGTTTCCAAAGAAGACATACAGATTGCCAATAGGCACATGAAAAGATGCTCAACATCACTAACCATCAGGGAAATACAAATCAAAACAGCAGTGAGATATCACCTCACACCTGTCAGAATGTTTATCATCAAAAAGACCACAAGTAAAAAATGCTGGAGAGGGCATGGAGAAAAGGGAACTCTCATGCACTGTTGGTAGGAATATAAATTGATGCAGCCACTATAGAAAACAGTATGGAGTTTCCTTAAAAAACTAAAAATAAAACTAGCATGTCACCCAGCAATTCCACTCCTGGGTATATATTCAGAATAAATAAAAACACTAATTCAAAAAGATGCCTGCAATCTGATGTTCATAACAGCAATATTTACAATAGCCACCCAAGATTTGGAAGGAACCCAAATGTACAGTCACAGACTAATGGATAATCAAGATGTGATATATACATAGAATGGAATATAACTCAGCCATATAAAAGAATGAAATTCTGCCATTTTCAGCAATATGGATGGACTTAGAGAATATTATGCTAAGGGAAATAAGTCAGACAGAGAAAGATACACTGTATGATATTACTTATATATGGAATCTAAAAAAGTTATACAAATAAATGTATATGCCAAACAGAAACAGACTCACAGATATAGGGAAAAAAACTAGTGGTTAACAAAGGGGAGAAGAAGGGGGAGGAACAAATTAGGGATATAGGATTAACAGATTCAAACTATTATGTATGAAAAAGATAAGAAACAAGGCTATATTGTATAGCAGAGGAAATTATAGTTATTACCACATAATAACCTATAATAGAGTATAATCTGCAAAAATACTGAATCACTATGCTGTATACCTGAAAATAACATAATATTGTAAATCATTTATACTTCAATTTTTAAAAAAAGACCTAAATATAAGACCTGAAACCATAAAACCTGTAGAATAAAACAGGCAGAACACTCTGACACAAGTCATATCAATCTTTTTTTGCATCTGTCTCATCAGGCAAAGGAAGCAAAAGTGAAAATAAGTAGGACTCAATTACACTAAGTGTTTTGCACAGCAAAAGAAACCATTATCAAAATGAAAGATAACCAACTGAATGGGAGAAAATATTTGCAAGTGATATGACCTATAAGGTGTAATATCAGAAATATATAAATAACTCATACAACTCAGTATCTAAAAAAAAAAAAACCCAATCAAAAAATGGGCAAAAGACCTAAACTGACATTTTTCCAAAGAAGACATACACATGGCCAAGAAGCACATGATAAGATGCTCAACACTGCTAACCATCAGGGAAATACAAATCAAAACCACAATTAGATATCACCTCACACCTGTCAGAATGGCTTTTGTCAAGAAGACCACAAATAACAAATGTTGGCAAAGACGTGGAGAAAAAGGAATCCTCACACACTGTTGTGGGAATGTAAAGTGGTACAGCCACTATGGAATATTGTATGGGGGTTCCTCAAAAACTTGAAAATAGAACTACCATATGATTCAGCAATTCCACTGCTGGGTATATAACCTCCCCCAAAGAAAACACTAATTGGAAAAGACTCGTGCACCTCAATGTTCATGGCAGCAGTATTTACGATAGCCAAGACATGGAAGCCACCCAAGTGTCCCTCCACAGATGATAGATAAAGATGTGACACACACACACACACGTGAATATTATTCAGCCAATTTTAATGAAATTTAAGAATGAACTTTTACCACTTTCAACAACGTGGTTGGCCCTGGAGGGTATTATGCTTAGTGAGTTAAGTCAGACAAAGAAAGACACTTATATGAGGAATCTAAAAAATAAAATAAATGAATACAACAACAAAACAGAAACAGACTTACAGATATAGAGAACAAATCAGTGGTTACCATGGTGGAGAGGGATCAGGGAAGGGGAAAATAGGAGTAGAGGATTAAGAATACAAACCACTATGTATAAAATACATAAGCTACCAGGATATACTGTACAACACAGGGAACATAGCCAATCTTTTATATAACTTTAAATGGTTTAGTCTATAAAAATATTAAATCACTATGTTGTACATTTGAAGCTACTATTGTAAATCAATTTATATTTCGGTTTTAAAAAACCCAACCCCGACCCCCAAAAAGCCACATTTCTTACTCTAGGACATAATTTGTGATGCTCTGTATCTATAAAGTGCTATTCTGAATCAGAACAACCTGAGGAAGGGATCAAGATGGCAGAGTGAGGAGGAGATGAAGATGGCAGAGTAAGAGGACATGGAACTCACCTCCCCCCAAAAACATGTCAAAAATACATCTGTATGAGGAAAAAATCTCACATAAAATGAATTGGAAACTGGCAGATCTTCTGTACAACCAAAGCTGCAAAATAGAAATTCGTGTAACCAAGTAGGATGGAAAAAAAGACATCACGTCTGGCACCCATGGGAGGGATTTATAAGGAAGAGAAAGTCCACACAGGTGGACTCTTCGACCTGGGGAGCCCCTTTGCCTGCTGGGAAATCTGCTAAGACAAATAGAAGAGTTGGAAAGGCTGGACTCTTCTCTTGAGAAATGCACACACACTAACTTGCTAACAATTAGGGTGGAGAGAGACTTCCACTTTCAGATGTCAAAGTCTTTGAAATTTGTGCAGGGAGTGGTTGATGGAAGAGTGAGAAAGAAATGTTAAAAATCAGTCTAGTCAAATGTAGCAGGGTAAGTGGTCCTGAATGGACTTTATGGGCTGTGGACAACAGGATCCCAGCCTGTGGACCATAAAGCACATATGACTTCTGTGACGTGAGTTTCTCTAGAGTGAGCTTTAAGGCAAGCAGTAAATTCTACAGAAGCTCAGGTTTAATAAAGTAAAGAGGTATAGGGAGCTCTGTGAAGAGGTTGAGGATTGAGTTTGGCTCTCTCTCTCTCTCTTCCTTTCTCATTAAATGAAGACTGCAGAAGTAGTAGGGGAAGTTCTATGGAGGGATGACATAGAAGAATTTGAATCAGAGTAAAGGAAGTATTGACTAGGAATGATTCAGAGTCCAGGAGATAACTGGTACTGGATCAGTCACCTTTATTTTCATATCTCCCATGCAAGTCTTCTCAATTAGCTTGGCTTAGTTGCTCTTCCTGTGTTTACTCATAAGAAACTGAACTTACCTTTGTCAGTATGTTTATCACAGTCAGTGCTGAAATCAGATTTTTGGACCTGAAGCATCTACAAGAGAACCCACTTTAAGAAAAAGAATAGAAAACTACAATAAGGATAAAAATGAACATTTATTTAACATGAGGAAGAAATCACAATGAATTATAAATTTTAAAAGTTTGAAAATATGATAACCATCACAAAATTTTTAAAGCCCAGTACTTATATTAACTTCCTGATACACTTCTATAATATGTTTCCCTACAGTTTTATAATTGCTTCCTCTTTAATTGCCTCTCTTATGAGAATTATTTTGTTACATTTTCTCTGGCGAGAACAGGAAGATAATTGACTATCCCTAGGATATTCAATCAAAGTTTATTCTTTATTATTTATAGTTTAGAAAAATCAGCTTTACAACTTGTTATTGGTAATACAATAAATACTACATAAATTATTGTTGAATTTCAGGAAACCTTTATCAAGTCTTTAATGTATAAACTGATATTTCAGGGCACTTTAAATTTGCTTGTGTAGTGCCTAATTTTGAACAGTGTTATATTGATGACTCTCATAAACTGCATTACTAAGCACCTCCCAGGGGTTTATGGAGGTCTGTACAGTGAGGATCCCTGAATCATTAACTTTATTAGCCTCAGATTAATCTATTTAGATTAATTGATCTATTTAGATTAATTAATCTATTTAAATTAATTAATTATTTAGATCCTATTATAGTAAGCTGATTACTTACCTATTTTTCCATAGGATCAGTGCTTTTTAGCTACTTTTTTGGCACTTAGGCTGAGACTGTGATGATGTCTATAGACACTCAGCCAAAGAAAAGGGCACATAATACATGAAATGTTGAATACAATATTATAGGTCCCTGCCACACATTTCTGTACTAAATTGATAATTTATTTAATGCTCTGTATATTTACTTTATTTCCCTAACATGTAGCACAATGTCCTGTACTTTGTATGCTCCAAACATATAAATAATTGTTTAATGAATTAAGAAAAGAAATGAACGAGTGTTGCCAGAGAGACTGTAGGCCAGGTATAGAAATTCCCCCACTTTCAAAACCTGTTGGTAAATATATTTAAGCAGACATTGGGAATTTTCCCTTGCAATCCTAAAATACCAGGCACTCTCATGCCTTTGCCCAGAAGACAGAGTTCCTTTCCCTAAGCTTTTAAATGTCATGAATTCTCACTTTCCCTTCTTAAGGCATTTCCTCTTGTCTTTGGTATTCTCCTGTAGGTAACTGAAGAGAACAACACTGTTCTCCTCATTCCTTTAGAAGATGTCAGTTTTTTATGATTTTTTTCTCTTATAAAATTATATTCAAATAAGAATACATCTTAAGTGACATTCATCTATAACCCAAGTACTTCACCACCCCTCCCCCATTTCCATTTTCCACTGTATAGAGAATGATACTAGGTGTTATAGGGAATTCTTAAATGAGTTAAAATCATAAACCCTGCCCTCAATGACCTTACAGTCCCATAGAGTTATGGGTGAAGGAGAATACATCAAGGAGACAAGTAAATAACTTGAGATAAAGAAACTCTAAAGAAAATCGATTTGTATCAATCTGATACAAATTGATGTAAGGACTGTGATTATTTCTGACTTCTCCGGTTTTGACAGGGGAAAGTACCAATAGTTACACAAGGACAGCAGGTATAAACAACGTGGTCTTGGACCAATTGAGATATACAGTCACCCTACTCTAAAGTTCCTTTACTTTTGCTTTAACTTTTTATGGGAGAGATTTTTATTCCACCTATATGTATTGAGGTAATTGTATATTGAAACCCAAGCACCTATTCTCAAATCCAACAACTATCAACATATGGCCAATATTGTACTACCTATACCCCATCTAACTTCCCACCCTCCCCCCATTTATTGAAAACAAATCCAAAGCTTTTTCTTGATTTATTAGTAATTTTTTCCCCATTAAACTTCTTTTTCCTACTTTCCTTACCCTATCCCCCCGGCCATCCAAACCCTTCTTTTTATTTTCACTTTCAGCACTACAGCTCTGATTGTCCAACTCTGACAGGACACACATCCTTAAAGGTCAACTCAGAGAGACGAGCCAGATCAGCAGTGCCTAACATTGTTTTTCTCTGAACAGATGGTTTCATAATGGCCACTCCATAATGGTGGCTGGTGAGGCTGCAGTATCCATGGGAGTCGTTGTACTGCTCTGGCTTGAGGTGTCTCTGTTCCCTTGTGGCCTCTCCCAGGCTGGGCGTTCCCAAAGCCTCAGCTCCCCAGATGTGGTGATCCCCTCAAAGGTTACCAACAGAAGCAGAGGTGCAAAGGCTCCAGGCTGGCTCTCCTACAGCCTGCAGTTTGGGGGCTGGCAACATGTTGTCCACATGAGGGCTAAGAAGATCTTGGTTTCCAGACATCTCCCAGTGTTCACCTACACGGACCAGCATGCCCTCCGCCAGGATCAGCCTTTTGTTCCTGATGACTGCTACTATCATGGCTATGTGGAGGGGGCCCTGGAGTCCCTGGTTTCCCTCAGTACTTGTTCTGGGGGCTTTCAAGGAATGCTACAGATAAATGACATTACTTATGAAATTGAGCCCATCAGGCACTCTACCACATTTGAACACCTGATTTATAAGATAAACACTAATGAGACACAAGTCTCACTTATGAGATGTGGCTTAACAAATAAACCACATCAACAGATGGAATTTGAAGAGGCCGAAAAATTAACTCTGAGACAAAATTCTGCTCATAACTGGTGGACCCACTCATGGTTTCTGGAGCTGACTGTGGTGGTAGATCACAATTTCTTCATTTACTGCCAAAGTAATTTCTCAAATGTGCAGGAGAATGTATTTGTTGTTGTTAACATAGTGGATTCCATTTATCAGCAGTTGGGTACTTATGTGATTTTGACTGGAATTGAGATTTGGAATCATGGAAATGTTTTCCCAATGATAAGCATAGAACAGGTTCTGGAGGATTTCTCTCAGTGGAAACAAATCAGTCTTTCCCAGCTACAGTATGATGCTGCACATATTTTCATTAAAAATTCACTCATAAGTGTACTTGGGATAGCCTATGTTGCAGGAATATGTCATCCTCCTATTGACTGTGGAGTTAATAATTTCAAAGGAGATCCCTGGTCTGTTTTTGCCCTCACTGTAGCTCATGAGTTAGGTCACACTTTGGGTATGCAGCATGATGAAGAATTCTGTTTGTGTGGGCAAAGTGCTTGCATCATGAATGCTGTCAGAGTGCCATCAGAGAGATTCACCAATTGTAGTTATGCAGACTTTACAAAGACCACTTTAAACCAGGGATCATGTCTGTACAGTCCTCCAATTCCAGGGGCAGTCTTTATGCCGAAACGCTGTGGGAACGGTGTGGTTGAAGCAGAAGAAAAGTGTGACTGTGGCTCTATAAAGCAGTGTGAACAAGATCCCTGTTGTCTGTTGAACTGCACTCTGAGGCCTGGGGCTGCTTGTGCTTTTGGACTTTGTTGCAAAGACTGCAAGTTCATGCCAGCAGGGGAACTCTGTAGACGTCAGGTCAGTGAATGTGACCTTCCAGAGTGGTGCAATGGAACATCTCATCAGTGCCCAGAAGATGTATATGTGCAGGACGGGATTCCCTGTAGTGATGACAGTGCCTACTGCTATCAAAAGAGATGTAATAACCGTGATGAACAGTGCAGGGAGATTTTCGGTGAAGGTGCAAAGAGTGCATCTCAGATTTGCTATAAAGAAATTAATTCCCAGGGAAACCGTTTTGGCCACTGTGGTATAAATGGCACAACATACCTCAAATGTCGTACTTCAGATATCTTTTGTGGGAGAGTTCAGTGTGAGAATGTGGGAGGCATTCCCCATCTGAGAGACCACTCAACATTACAGTACACTCACATCAATGGTGTCACCTGCTGGAGTATTGACTATCACCTAGGGATGAATATACCTGATGTTGGTGAAGTGAAAGATGGCACCATGTGTGGTCCAGGAAAGATCTGCCTACACAAGAAGTGTGTCAGTCTGTCTCTCCTGTCACGAGTCTGCTTGCCTGAGACCTGCAACATGAAGGGGATCTGCAATAATCAACATCACTGCCACTGTGGCTATGGGTGGTCCCCGCCCTACTGCCTACACAGAGGCAACGGAGGTAGCGTTGACAGTGGCCCAGCACCTGCCAGAAGAGTTTTCTTGCCATTATTTGTGACTCTTGCTTTGTCTGTTTTGCTTTTACCTTTGACTGCTATATTTATGTACCTTCGAAAACGTTTTGGACCCGAGGAGACTAAGACTCAATCTTCAGATTAAGAACATGCCTGTTATTTAATATCATATACATTACTAAGTTTTAATCTATTGGCATTAGAAATATTACTCCATGCCTGACACTGAGCACATTTCTGGCAGTTTACAGAGAAATACAGAGACCTTCCCTTCTGTTGGTATCAGGAACATTGCTGTCAAGCAAAGGTAATTCCTGACATCTTCCTATCTACTGTTCACTGTAAGCAGCAAATAAAGCTCCATTTCCCTTCGGAGTTAGTCCTCTTTGTGTTTCTTGAGCACACATATGACTCATGGGAAAAGCAGAGGACAGACATCTGAGCACCAAAGGGTGAGTCTGACCTCTCTTCATTTATTCCCAAGGTAACTTCTCAAAAGTTCAGAGGATATATCTGTTGTTGTCAACATAGTGGATTTCATTTATCAGCATTTGGGTATTTATGTGATTTTGACTGAGACTGGGATTTGGAATCATGGAAATGTTTTCCCAATGAAATGCATAGAACAAGCAAAGACTGCAATGCAGTTCATGCCATCAGGGGAACTCTGTAGACATTAGGTCAATAAATGTGACCTTCCAGAGTGGTGCAATGGGACATTTCATCAGTGTCCAGAAGGTGATTATGTGTAGGACAGGATTACCTATAGTGACAGTGCTTACTGCTATCAACAGACATAGTAAAGTTGGCAAAATTACTTACATATTGTAACACTGTGCTCTAAAATCTGAAAAGGATAGTAATAATGCTTGTCCCACCCAACATGTTGGGTTTATTTGGTAACCATAAGAGAGAACATAATGACCTCTTGTTGAAGTATAAACAAATTGTTATTTAACAAAGACTCCTGACCCTGTTCCCTTTGCTTCCTAGGCAGGCTTATCTGCTCTCTTTGCCTTAATTTGGCAGTTTGGGTATCCTCTTGGGAGTATTTTCTTTAACACCAGAATATAATCTTCACAAGGGCAGGGTTGTTTTAACTATTTTGCTCACTGTTGTGTCCCAATACCTGCCTGATATACAATAAATATTTGAATGGATTATTAATTGCATGAAATTAATTAGGAAATGTAAAAAGAATACTTCAGTCCTCCTTTTAAAAACAACTTCAGCTCTTGTTCAAAATTGAACTTTGAATATTTAAAATGTGTATTTAGGGGGGTGAGGTATAGCTCAGTGGTAGAGTGAATGCTTAGCATACATGAGGTCTTGGGTTCAGTCCTCAGTACCTCCATTGTTTTAAAAAATTGAAAAAAAAATCAATAGAATATGTATTTGTAATGCTACTTTTATACATGTCCATTGCCAGCTTTTTGTCCCCAATTTACCATCTCCTCAGTCTATTCTCAGTATTTCAGAAAGTCTTGTCTCTTGAAAACATGTCTAATCATATGCCCTCGGTGTATGGTCCAGATAACTTCTAAATGCCACTCTTTGTCAACTGAATCAAACAATCTTTTTGCTGTAGTTTTCCACTATGCTTTGCATACTTTGCATCCTCTAGCTATTTTCTGTTTTAAATATACTTGGCTGCATCATGCCTCTGCATATCAATTCCCATTCCCAAAATTCTGTTTACCACCTCCCTAACCCTCTTGCCTTGGAAAACTCCTTTTTTTCTCTCAAAAGAGATTAAACATCACATCTTTGGGAAAGCGTTTCCTTGTAAAATGCTAGGTGTTCTACTTGTGTGCTCCTGTCGTTCTGTGGTCATCCCTTTGATGCACTCTAAGAATAGATGGTAACAATGCATCACCTAGAGACAGAAAGAAAAGGGTGTCTAGTGGAACCTTAGAAATAAGGAAGCATGGACCAAGAAGACAGTGTGATTAATTTTAGAACGTAAATCAGAGAATGATTCATGTGTTTTTTAATTGAAGTATAGTTGATTGACAATGTTTTAGGTGTACAGCAAAGTGATTCATATATATATATATACACACACACACACATATATATACATGTATATATATATTGTGTGTATATATATATATTCCTTTGTACATATATACACATATATATTGTGTGTATATATATATTCCTATATGTATGTGTGTGTATATATGTGTGTGTGTATATATACATTCCTTTTCAGATTCTTTTCCATTATAGGTTATTACCAGATATTGAATATAGTTCCATTATAGGTTATTATAATATATTGAATATAGTTCCCTGTGCCCTTGTTGCTTATCTGTCTTATATATATTAATCCCAAACTCCTAATTCAACCCTCCTCCACCTCTTTCCCTTTGGTAGTCTTAAGTTTGTTTTCTATGTTTTTGAGACTGTTGCTGTTTTGTTAATAAGTTCATTTGTGTCATTTTTTTTGGATTCCACATATAAGTGATATCATATGATATCTGTCCTTCTCTGTCTGATTTACTTCACTCAGCATGATCTCTAGGTCCATCCATGTTGCTGCCAATGACATTATTTCATTCCTTTTTATGGCAGAGTAATATTCCAGTGTGTATATATTGCACATCTTCTTTATCCATTCATCTGTTGATGGGCATTTAGGTTGCTTCTATGTCTTGGCTATTGTAAATAGTGCTGCTATGAACATTGGGGTGTATGTATCTTTTCAAATTAGAGTTTTCTCCAGATATATGCCCAGGAATGGGATTGCTGCATCATATGGTAACTCTATTTTCAGTTTTTTAAGGAACTTCAATTCTGTTTTCCATAGTGGCTGTACCAATTTACATTCACACCGACAGTGTACGAGGGTTCCCAATTCTCTACACCCTCTCCTACATTTATTATTTGTAGACTTTTTGATAATGGCCATTCTGACCTGTGTGAGGTGACACCTCATTGTAGTTTTAATTTGTATTTCTCTAATAATTAGTGATATGGAGCACCTTTTCATATGCCTATTGCCCATCTATATGTCTTCTTTGTAGTATAGCCTGTTTAGATCCTCTGCACATTTTTTGAATGGGTTGTTTGCTTTTTTTATATTGAGCTGTATGAGCTGTTTGTATATTTTGGAAATTAACTTGTTGGTTGCATTGTTTGCAAATATTTTCTTTCATTCTATTGGTTGTCTTTTTGTTTAATTTATGGTTTCCTTTGCTGTGCAAAGGCTTTTAAGTTGGATTAGGTCCCATTTGCTAATTTTTGTTGTTATTTCTGTTACCGTAGGATACAGATCCAAAAAAATACTGCTGTGATTTATGTCAAAGTATGTTCTGTCTATGTTTTCCTCTAAGAGTTTTAGAGTATATGTATTACATTTAGGTTTTTAATCTATTTTGAGTTTATTTTTGTATATGGTGTTAGAGAATATTCTAATTTCATTCTTTCACATATAGCTGTCCAGTTTTCCCAGCACCACTTAGTGAAGAGACTGTCTTTTTCCTTTGTATACTCTTGCCTCCTTTGTCATAGATTAATTGACCATAAGTGTGTGGGTTTATTTCTGGGCTTTCTATCCTGTTCCAATGATGATATGTCTGTTTATGTGTCAGTACCATTTTGATTACTGTACCTTTTTAGTATAGTCTGAAGTCAGGGAGCCTGATTCCTCCAGCTCTGTTTTTCTTTCTCAAGATTGTTTTGGCTATTTGGGGTCTTTGTGTTTCCATAAAATGTTTTGAATTTTTCGTGTCAGTTCTGTGAAAAATTCCATTGGTAATTTGGTAAGGATTGCACTGAATCTGTATATTGCCTTTGGTAGTATAGCCATTGTAACAATATTGATTCTTCCAATCAAAGAACATGGTGTATCTTTCCACATGTGTCATCTTCAATTTTTTTCATCAGTAGACACTATATTCTTTTCAGAGTATAGGTCTTTTGCCTCCATAGATAGGTTTATTCCTACTTATTTTATTCTTTTTGATACAATGGTAAATGGGATCGTTTCCTTGATTTCTTTTCCTGATGTTTCATTTCTAGTCTATAGAAAAGCAACAGATTTCAGTATATTAACTTTGTTTCCTGCACCTTTACCAAATTTATTGATGAGCTCTAGTAATTTTCTGGTAGCTTCTTTAGGATTTTTTGTGTATATTATCATGTCATCTGCAAACAGTGACAGTTTTACTTCTTCTTTTCCAATTTGGATTCCTTTTATTTCTTTTCTTCTCTGATTGATGTGGCTAGGACTTCCAAAGTTATGTTGAATAAAAGTGGCGAGAGTGGGCTTCCTTGTCTTGTTCCTGATCTTAGTGGAAATGCTTTCAGCTTTTCACCATTGAGTATGATGTTTGCTGTGAGTTTGTCATGTATGGCCTTTATTATGTTGAGGTGTGTTCCATCTATGCCCACTTTCTGGAGAGTTTTCATCATAAATAGATGTTGAATTTTATCAAAAGCTTTTCCTGCATCTATTGAGATGATCATATGTTTTTATTCTTCAATTTGTTAATGTGGTATATCACACTGATTGATTTGCAGATTTTGAAAAATCCTTGTATCCCTGGGCTGAATGCCACTTGATCATGGTGTATGATCCTATTAATGTATTGTTGGAGTTGATTTGCTAATATTTTGTTGAGGAATTTTGCCTCTATGTTTATCAGTGATATTGGCCTGTAATTTTCTTTCTTTTTTTTTTTTTTTTTTGCGATATCTTTGTCTGGTTTGGTATCAGGATGATGGTGGCCTCATAGAATTAGTTCAGAAGGGTTCCTTCCTCTGCAATTTTTTGGAATAGTTACAGAAGAATAGATGTTAACTCTTCTTTAAATGTTGATAGAATTTACCTGTTAAGCTATCTAATCCTGGACTTTTGTTTGTTGAGAATTTTTTAGTTACTGCTTCAATCTCGGTAATGGTAATTGGTCTGTTCATATTTTCTCTTTCTTCCTGATTCATTTCTTGGGAGATTGTGCCTTTCTAAGAATTTGTCCACTTCTTTAGGTTGTCCATTTTATTGGTGTACAGATGCTCTTAGTAGCCTCTTACAATTTTTTTTTGTTTTGTATTTCTGTGTTGTCATTTGTAACTTCTCCTTTTCATTTCTGATTTTATTGATTTGGGCCCTCTCCCTTTTTCTTTTATCTTGATGAATCTGGCTAAAGGTTTAATTTTGTTTATCTTTTCAAAGAACCAGCTTTTAGTGTCATTGATCTTCTCTCTTTTTTAGTCTGTTGCATTTATTTCTGCTCTCATCTGTATGATTTCTTTTCTTATACTAACTTTGGGTTTTGTTTCTTCTTTCTACAGTTATTTTAGGTGTAAGTTTAGGTTGTTTGAGATTTTTCTTGTTTCCAGCGTTAAGCTTGTATTCCTATACTTTCCTCTTAGAACTGCTTTTGCTGTGTCCCATAGGCTTTGGATTGCATGTTTCATTTTGGTTTTTTGTTTGTTTGGTTTTGGGGGGGAGTAATTAGGTTTATTTATTTATTTATTTATTGTTATTTTTTATTTAACTGATGTACTGGGGATCAAACCCATAACCTTGTGCCATTTGATTTATCTCTAGGTATTTTAAAATTTCTGCTTTGATTTCTTCCATGATCCATTGGTTGTTTAGTAGCATATTATTTAGCTTCCACATGTTTGCATTTTTTTTTTACAGTTCTTTTCTCATAGTTAATGTCTAATCTCATAGCATTGTGGTCTGAAAATATGCTTGATATGATTTCAATTTCATTAAATTTACCAACACTTATTCTGTCACCCAGAATGTGGTCTATCCTGGAGAATGTTCCAGGTGCACTTGTAAAGAATGTGTATTCTGCTTTCAGATGGAATGCTCTATAAATATCAAATAAGCCCAATGGTCTAATGCATCATTTAAGGCCTGTGTTTCCTTACTGATTTTCTGTCTGGATGATCTGTCCACTAATGCAAGTGGGGTGTTAAAATCCCCCACTATAATTGTGTTACTGTCAGTTTCTCCCTTTATGTATGTTAACATTTTCCTTATATATTGAGGTGCTCCTATGTTGAGTGCATATATATTTACAATTGTTACATCTTCTTTGATTGATCCCTTGATCATTATGTAATTCATCTTTGTCTCTTGTAACAGTCTTTATTTTAAACTCCATTTTGTCTAATATAAGTGTTGATACTCCAGCTTTCTTTTGATTTCCATTTGCTTAGAATACCTTTTTCCCATCCCATCACTTTCTGTATCTGTATCTGTAGACCTGAGGTGAATGAGCCTCTTGTAGAAAGAAAATATACGGATCTTGATTTTATATCCATTCATCCAGTCTGTATCTTTTGGTTGGAGCATTTAGTCAGTTTACATTTAAGGTAATTGTTATGTATGTTCTTTTTGCCATTTTGTTAATTATTTTGAATTTGTTTTTGTAGATCCTTCCCCCCCCCCCTTTTTTGTTGTCTTTTCTTGTGATTTGGTGCTGTCTTTAGTGTTATATTTTGATTCTTTTTTCTTTTAGTGTGTATATCTATTATAGATTTTTGGTTTACAATTACCATGAGGTTTTGGTATAGCAGTGTGTGTGTGTGTGTGTGTCTGTGTGTGTGTGTGTGTGTGTGTGTGTGTGTGTGTGTTTGCTTTAAGTTGCTGATCTCTTACTTTCAAATGCATTTTAAATACCCTGCATTTGTACTCTCATCCCCTCATGATTACTGTTATTGATATCATATTTCACATTTCATTGTTTTGTGTCTCCCCAAACTGCTTATTGTGGATACAGATTTTATTACTTTTGTTTTTTAACTTTCCTCCTAGTTTGTGTGTGAATGATTCCCTACCTTTATTATATGTTTGCCTTAATTTTTTTTAACATTTTTTATTGATTTATAATCATTTTACAATGTTGTGTCAAATTCGAGGGTTCAGCACAATTGTTCAGTCATTCATGGACATATACACACTCATTGTCACATTTTTTTTCTCTGTGAGTTATCATAACATTTTGTGTATATTTCCCTGTGCTATACAGTGTAATCTTGTTTATCTATTCTACAATTTTGAAATCCCAGTCTATCCCTTCCCACCCTCCACCCCCCTGGTAACCACAAGTCTGTATTCTCTGTCTGTGAGTCTATTTCTGTCCTGTATGTTTGCCTTTAACCGTGAGCTTTTGCATTTCATAGTTTTCTTGTTTCAGGTTGTGGCCTTTTCTTTTCCACCTAGAGATGTTCCCTTAGCATTTGTTGTAAAGCTGATTTGGTGGTGCTGAATTCTTTTAGCTTTTGTTTATATGTGAAGCTTTTTTTTAAAAAATATACTTTATTCTTTTAGAGCAGTTTCAGGCTTACAACAGAATTAAGCAGAAAATACAGAGTTCGCACATAGCCCTCCCCACTCACACATATATACTCCCCTACCCTCAACATCCCGCATCCATGTGGCATATGTGTTACAATCGATGAACCAACATGGGCACATTATCAACCAAAAGTCCATAGTTTACATTAGGGTTCACTTTTTTTTTTAGGGTTCACTCTTGATGATATACATTCTGTGGGTTTTCACAAATGCATAATGACATGTAGCCAGCACTATAGTATCATACAGAATAATTTCATTGCCCTAAAAATCCCCTGTGCTCCATCTATTAATTCCTCCCTCCCTCCCTCCCTCTCCCTAAACCCCTGGAAACCATGATCTTATTGTTTCTGTAGCTGTGCCTTTTCCAGAATGTCATTTGGTTGGAATCGTACAGTTTATAATAGCCTTTTCAGACTGGCTTCTTTCATTTAGTAATATGTCTTTAAAGTTTCTTCCATGTCTTTCATGACTTGATAGATCTTTTTGTTTTACTGCACATATATTTTTAAATTTACACATATGTACTGTTCATTGTTTCTAAGAATGTTTAGAGCTTTAGCTTTTTAAACTCACATAATTATCAAAGGAATAGAGCCAAGCACAAAATAAGAATTAACTCGAAAAGATGAGATACATATACCCTGCTATTAACAGCAACATTATTTATAATTGCCAAGATATGAAAGCATCCTAAGTGCACATCAATAGTTGAATAGATAATGGAGATGCAGTATGTATGTAATGAAACAACTGACCCATAGAAAAGAAGGCTATTTTGCCATTTGCTGCCCTTCATTCACTTTTTTTTTTTAACTTCAAAAACCAGAATTTTATAACCGGCAGAGACATTTCCGTTACATTAAAAACAACAAAATATCTAGAAATAAACTTAACCAAGGAGGTTACCCATACTCTGAAAACTAAAATGACATAAAGAAATGGAAAGATATCTTCTGCTCTTGGACTGGAAGAATCAACACTATCAAAATGACCACACTACCCAAAGCAATCCATAGATCCAACGCAACCCCCATCAAAATACTTGCGACATTCCTCACAGAACAAGAACAAACAATCCCAAAATTTATAAGGAAAAATAAAAAGATCCCGAATAGCCAAAACAATCTTTTGTAGGTCTCTCTCTCTCTCTTTTTCCCTCTCTTTCTTCTATCTGTTCTCTTTTCTTATAGTTTGATGACTAGAGAAGTTCCTTTAACATTTGTTGTAAAGCTGGTTTGGTGGTCCTGAAATCTTTTATCTTTTGTTTATCTGTGAAGCTTTTGATTTCTCCACCAAATCTGAATGACAGCCTTGCTGGATAGAGTATTCTTGGTTGTAAGTTTCCCCCTTGCATCACTTTAAATATATCATGCCACTCCCTTCTCGCCTGTAGAGTTTCTGCTGAAAAATCAGCTGATAACCTTATGGGACTTCCCTTGTATGTTATTCATTGCTTTTCTCCTGCTAGTTTTAATATTTTCTCCTTATCCTTAATTGTTGTCAATTTGATTACTATGTGCCTTGGTGTGTTCCTCTGTGGGTTGATTCTGTGTGGAACTCTCTGAGCTTCCTGGACTTGGGTGACTGTTTCCCTTCCCAAGTTGGGGAAGTTTTCGGTTACTATCTCTCCAAAAGTTTTCTCAGGTCCTTTCTCTCTCTCTTTTCTTTCTGGGACCCCTATAATGCAAATATTAGTGCACTTCATGTTGTCCCAGAGTTCTTTTAAACTATCCTCATTTCTTTTCATTCTTTTTTCTTTTTTCTGTTCTGCAGTAGTGATTTCTACTAATCTGTCTTCTAGCTTATTGATCAGTTCTTCTGCCTCATTTAGTCTTTTCTTCGTTCTTTCTAGTGTGTTATTCATTTCTGTGATTTTATTCTTCAACTCTGTTTGGGTATTCTTTATATTTTCAAACTTTGCTAAAAACTTCACTCTGTGCATCTATATTCCTCTTGAGTTCTCTGAACATCTTGGCCATCATTACTTTAAACTCTTTCTCAGATAAATTGCCTATCTCCTCATCCCTTATTTCTTCTTCTGGAATTTTATCTTGTGCCTTGGCCTGGGAGATATTCCTCTGCTGCCTTATATTGTCTATCTTTCTATTTGTATTTTTAGGTAGGTTAGTTATGTTTCTTGATCTTGGAGAGGTGGCCCTCTGTGGGAGACATCCTATGCGTCCCAGCAGTACATTCCTCTCTTGTCACCCAAAGGCCAGGGTGCAGCAGGTCCCAGTGTACAATCTGGCCTGTTTGTGGATTCCTTCCACAGCCTTTGGGATTGCTGTTTTCTTATTTCTGGTATCTGCCCCTAGTGGATGAGGCTAGACTAGAGGCTTATGCAGGTTTCCTGGCAGGAGGAGCCAGTGCCTGCCCACTGCTGGGTGAAGTTTGGTCCTGGACCTCTGGTGAGTAGGGCCATGTCTAGAGTTGTTTGTGGCTTAGAAAGTCTCCTGATGTTGTTTAGCCTGAGGCTTCTGTACAGGCTGTTGGGTGGGGCTAGTTCTTGGAGCTAATGATCCAATCAAGATGTCAGCCTCCAGGAAAGCTCATGTAGATAAGTTTGTGTCCCTTAAGAACTAGTCCTGGAGATCATGTCATATCACTGTAAGTAAATCTTGCCTATCCATTTTAAATGTTGCCAAGTATCCATTGTGAGGAAGTACTATATTTTATTCAAGTAGTCCTCTATGGGTAGGCATTGGTGTGGCTCCCAATCTTTTGCTGATATATGCCACAAATAAGCTTATACCAAAGTAATTTAAAGTTAAGAAGTATATCTTTAGTATAGAGTTCCAGAAAGATTGCTGGGTTCAAGGTTAAGTACATACGTATTTTCACTGAACATCAGCAAATTCCACTCCATTGAGGTTCTACCAGTTCTCATTACCACCTGCATTGTATACGAATTTATATTCACCATAATCTCGCTAAGAGAGTGTGATACATTTGATAGATTAAAGAGGGCTGCAACTTCTTTAACACTCCATCCCTTGTAATGATTAATTTTGTGTATCAGTTTGACTGGGCTAATGGATGCCCAGATAGCTGCTAAAACATGATTTCTGGGTATGTCTGTGAGGGTGTTTCTGGAAGAGATTAGCATTTGAATCAGTAGACTGACTAAAAAAGGTTACCCTCACCAGTGCATGTGTGCATCATCAAATCACTGAGGGCCTAAATTGTACAAAAAGGCAGAGGAAGGGCAAATTTGCTTTCACTGCTTGAGCTGAGACATCATTTTCTCTGCCCTTGGATATCAGTGCCCCTGGTTCTCGAGGCTTTGAATTTGAACTGGGTCTTACACTATCAACTCCTCTGATTCTTAGGTCTCCAGACTCAGAAAGAATTACACCACCAGCTCTCCTGGTTCTCCATCTTGCAGATGGCAGACCAGAAATTCTCAGCCTCTATAATCACACGAGCACATACTCTATCAGTTATAGTTCTCTGAAGAATCTGGACTAACACAGATTTTAATACCAGGAGTGGTTTTAGAGGAACTAAATTTAAAGGATGAGTTTTCTGACTTGGTTCTGGGGTTTCTAAAATTGGCTCTCTAATCTGATTAAAGACTCTAATGGCTCTTTCTAGTAGTAAAGAGAGCACTGATAGTCCATGATGAGCTGTCGATTAAAGATATGCAATGTATCAGCATTGGAAACTCCTAATGAACTACTATATGAAGCAGAGAGAAAAGTGACTCTTTATATGATACTTTTGGACATTTTTTGAAAACTAAAGGATAAATGACGTTGATTGGTTGCCTAATGTTGCTGGACAAAGTGGTGAAAGAACCAAGGGATCCCAATTCCCAGCTCAAGTGCTCCATAAATGACCTAAGAGCTCCTATGCATGCCCTGAGAGCCTTAGCTCTTGGAGCCACAGGGCTGAAATTGGTGAAAATCAAATACAGAACCTCATTTTGCCACTAGCTAAATTACAACAGAAATTGAACTCCTAGCCTCACAGGGTGTCTACTGTTAGAGTGAAGGGACTGATTAGGAAAGAACAAGATCCTATAAATTGGGATAGGGATGTATAGGAAAACCCTGATGAAACTGAAGACATTCAGCCTTCTCTAATGAGTCTTCTTGACCAGGGGAAGAGCTCCCCCACTCCCAGTGGAATTGGCCTCCCCACTCCCAGAAGCAACAGCCTCCCCACTCACAGTGACAGCAGCTTTTCTATCTCCATCTGAGGAATTAACCTTGCATTGCCTAAGAAAACAGTAATGCCCTCTCCTGAGATAGCTGCCATGCAAGACAATGCTGGTTCTCCTCAGGGCCCACTCCACCACCCCTCTCCACTTCCAGACCTGAAGAGTCAAGGGCCAACAGACCCCTAAAGTGTGACCCATGAGGAGGTGCACTATATTCCAAAAGAACTATTTGAGTTTTCAAATTTATACAAGCAGACATCCAGAGAACATGTGTGGGAGTGGATTCTAAGGGTGTAGGACATAATGGTGAAGGGACGTAAAGTTAGGTCAGGCCGAATTTATTGATATGGGCTCACTAAGCTAAGATCCTGCATTTAATGTTGTAGCTCAGGGAGTTAGAAAGGGCTCTAACAATTTGTTGGTTATTTAACTGAAACATGACCAAAAGAAGGCCAACTGGAAATGCCCAACCTCCCTTGGTTTAATGTAGAGGAAGGGACCCAGAAGCTTAGGGAGATTGAAATGTTAGAGTGAACTTGTCATTTAGGGCCCACTTACCTACACTAGGAGGGTCCAGAGGACATACCTTTCACTAATATTTTGAGAAATAAATTTGTGAGGGGAGTCCAACATCTCTGAAGGGTTCCATGATGGCCCTTCTCTGGAGGACAGATCTTAGAGTGGGAACCACAGCTGTTCAACTGGGAAACCTAGATGCAATGGGAATATATGGATCTTAGGGTGGCAGGGCCCAAGTGGCAGCACTCAACCACCAAAGACAAGGTAGGCATGGTTACTGTAATGAACAGCAGAGCCAAAGCAGCCATTAGAATAGTCTGGCTCATGCAAACCTATGGTGTTTGCTAGTTACTCATGATGTTCCTAGAAATGAAATAGAAATTCTTTATCTACATATGCAGAAAGCCTCTGAGTCAAGTGCACAAAAGTCTAACACAAATCACAAAAACAGTCACAGCCACTTAATCAATTCCCAGAGTTGAGCCAGTTTACATGAATGAATGAGAGGACAGGTCCTCCTGAGGAAGGACTCTACTACACTAATGAAAATTTATACAGTTAACTTTTCTCCCAGCCTTCCTGAGAGGGGCCTGTGGCCTTTTACCAGGGTAACTGTACACTGGGGAAAAGGAAATAATCATACTTTTCAGAGACTGCCAGACACTGCCTCTGAACTGACTCTGATTCCAGAAGACCCAAAACATCACTGTTGCCCTCCAGTCAGAGTAGACACTTATGGAGGTCAGGTGATCGGTGGAATTTTAGCTCAGGCTCATCTCACAGTAGGTCCACTGGCTCTCTGAATCCACCCTGTGGTTATTTCCCCAGTTGCAGAATGCATAATTGGAATAGACATATTTAGCAGCTGGAAAAATCCTTACATTGGTTCCCTATTTGTGTAGTGAGGGCTACTATGGTAGAAAAGGCCAAGTGGAAGCCATTAGTACTGTCTCTACTCAGGAAAATAGTAAACCAAAAGTAATACCACATCCCTGGAGGGATCCCAGAGATCAGTGCCACCATCCAGGACTTGAAGGATGCAGTAGTGATTCATACCACATCCTCATTCAACTCAGTCTGACCCATGCAGAAGACAGATGGATCTTGGAGAATGACAGTGGATTATTTTATTGTATGCTTAACCAGGTGGTGATTCCAATTGCAGCTGCCGTAGCAGATGCGGTTTCATTGCCTGAGCAAATTAACACATCCCCTGGTACCTTGTATGCAGCTATTGACGTGGCAAATGCCTTTTCTCCATACCTGTCCATTATGCCCACTGGAAGCAGTTTGCTCTCAACTGGCAAGGCCAGCAATACACACACTGTTCTCCCTCAGAGGCATATCAACCCTCCAGTTCTATGTCATAATTCAGTGTGCAAGAATCTCAGTCACCTTTTCCTTCCAAAAGGTATCATACTGGCCCATTGTATTGATGGCATTATTGCTGATTAGACCTAGTGAGTAAGAAGAAGTAACTACTCCAGGCTCTTTGGTAAGACATTTGCATGTCAGAGGGTGGGAAATAAGTCTGATTAAAACTTACTTCTACATCAGTGGAATTTTTAGGGGTCCTGTGGTGTGGAGCATGACAAGATATCCCTTCTAAGATAAAGAGTAAGTTCTGTCTGGCTCTCCTACAACCAAGAAAGAGGCACAATACCTAGTGGGCCTGTTTGGCTTTGGGGGGCAACATATTCCTCATTTGGGTGTGTTACTCCAGTACGTTTGCCTGACCTGAAAAACTGCTAGTTTTGAGTGGGACCCAGAAGAAGAGAAAGCTCTGCCACAGGTTTAGGCTGCTATGTACGCTGCTCTGCTCCTTGGGCCATATGATTCAATCCATTCAGATCCAATGGGGCCTGAGGTATCAGTGGCTGGTAGGGATGCTGCTTTGTCAGGCCCCTATAGGGGAGTCACAGTGCAGGCCTTTAAGATTTTGGAGCAAGCCTCTGCCATCAGAGGCTTTGAATAACTGCTCTCCTGTTGAGAAGCAGCTCTTGGCCTGTTACTGGACCATACCAGATACTGAATGCCTGATGATGGGCCACCAAGTTAGCACACAACCTGAGCTGCCCATCACCGTGGGTATCATCTGACCCACCATGCTATAAAGTGGGCCTGCACAGCAACACTGCATCATCAAATCGAAGGGATACACACAAGGTCAGGCCCGAGCAGGGCCTTGAAGGGCCTTGAAGGGCCTGCACGTACAGCCTCATGGAGAGTTCCCTGTGATCAGCTGACAGGGGAAGAGAAGACCCAGGCCTGATTCACAGACGGTTCTCTGTGATACGCGTGCACCACCTGAATGTGGACAGCTACAACACTATGGCCCTTCTCTGGGACGTCCCCGAAGGCCAGCGATGAAGGGAAGTTCTCCCAATGGACAGAATTTCGGGTAGTGCACCTAGTTGTGCACATTGCTTGCACGGAGAAATGGCCAGATCTGTGATTATATACCAGTTAATGGGCTGTGGCCAATGGTTTGGCTGCATGGTCAGGGACATGGCTGGAACATGATTTGAAAATTGGTGATGAAGAAATATGGGAAAGAGGTATGTGGATAGATCTCTCTGTATGGGCAAAAAAAAATGAAGATATTTGTGCCCCTTGTGGGTGTTCACAAAAGGGTCACCTCAACAGAAGATTTTAATAACCAAGTGGATAGGATGACCCATTCTATGGATACCAGCCAGCCTCTTTTCCCAGCCACCCATCATTACCCAATGGGCTCATAAACAAAGTGACCATAATGGTTGGCAGCTATACATGGGCTCAGCAACATGGACTTCCACTCACCAAGGATGGCCAGGCAACAGCCACTACTAACTGCCCGATCTGAACTGGCATAGACCAACGCTGAGCTCTCAATATGGCAACATTTCCTAGGATGATCAGCCAGCTGATCAGCCAGCCAGTAGGTGCATGTCAGAAGGTGGTTCATTACACTGGACTGCTTCCAGTATAGAAGGGGAAGCATTTTATTCTTACTGGAATAGACAGTCTGGATAAAATTTGCCTTTCCTGCACCCAGTACTTCTGCCAAAGATACTATCCATGGACTTAAAAAATACCTTAACAACCATCGTGGTTTTCCACACAGCATTGTTTCTGATCACTTCACAGAAAAAGAAATACAGCAATGGGTCCATGCTCATAGAATTCACTGGTCTTACCATGTTTCCCACCACCCTGAAGCAGCTGTCTTGACAGAATGGTGGAATGGCCTTTTGAAGACTCTGTTACAGTGCCAGCTAGGTGCCAATACCTTTCAGAGTGGAGGCAAGGTTCTCCAGAAGGCTGTATATGCTCTGAATCAGTGTCCAATATATGGTGCTGTTTCTCCCATGCCCAGGATTCATGAATCCAGAAATCAAGAGGTGGAAATGGAAGTGACACCACTCATTATTAACCTGCATTTCCCACTAGCAAAATGTTTGCTTCCTGTTCCTGTGACTTTATGCTTTGGTGGCCTAGAGGACTTACTCCTAGAGGGAGGAATGCTTCCACTAGGAGACACAACAATGATTCCATTAATTGGACAGCCACCTGGCCAATCTGTGTTCCTCACACCTCTGAATCAATAGGCAATGAATGGAGCTACGGTGATGGCTGTGGTGACTGATCCTGATTACCAAGGAGGAAACTGGTAGAGACAAGGAAGAGTATGTCTGGAATACAGGAAATACCTTAGGGTATCTCTTAGTGTTACCATACCCTGTGATTAAGGTCAATGGAAAACTACACTAGCCCAATCCAAGCAGGACATCAAGAAGAATAAACATCTTTCAAGGGCTTTACTTCCTCTTCTGGGGAAAGGGTGAATATATAAATCCCCATATCCTATTGGTTGTTTCTCTGGGGAACACTAATACAGGTACCATTCCAGGATGGACTGTACACACTAAACCGGAGATCTTTATGTGGGTCTGGGAACCAGGGGCTGGCAGTAGGAGTGGCACCACTTACCATCACTCCCTTTGATTCACTGGGGTGTTTTATGCTTCCTGTCCCCTACAACTCTGGGCTCCGCAGGGTTGCCAAATGGGTCATATTTTCACCAGAGGACAAAAGTAGAGTCCCAGTGGAAGTATAAGGTGCCACCTGGGTGTTTTGGGTTCCTTGTGTCCCTGTAGTAGCAAGCAGAGGTGTTAAAGTCTTGATAGGCATAACTGAGCCCAGTCATTGAGAGGAGGTAGGGCTACTGTTATATGATGGGGGCACAGGACATATGTGTGAAACCCAGGTGATCTCCTTAGGTACGTCTTTGTATTCCCTAGCTCTATTGTGACTATAAATGGATAGATTCCACAATCCCAGCCTGAGCAAGGCATGGGAACAGGTGCTTTAAAGATAAGGGCCTGGGTAACATTCAGGTTAACATCCAACCAAAGTCATCAGAATGCCATCTAGAGAAGAGGGAAACTAGAATGGATAGTGGAGGAGAGAGACAATAAGTATCAATTTCAGCCCCAGTACCAAATACAGTAGTAGGGTCTGTGCTTCACCCCACTAATGCCCCTCTTCTGTGGTTCCCTACAGGCAGAGATGCCTGCCAGAATCCTGGAGGAGCAGCTTCCAGAACTTACCAGGAAAAGCTGATTAGAGCAATGCAAAAATCAGACTGGAGGAATTTCCACATGAGCCACCTTCATCCTCCCTTCCAGGAAAGTCTTGCTGACCAGCTGCTGGGATTCTGATCAGCAGAGAGCCCCCAGATGTTAGCTCTCTGGGGTCAGCCTCAGTTGCAGGGAGGTGCATGACCAAGCTCTCACCCTTCCCAGGGCACTCCACATCCAGTGAATGAGCAGGGGAAGGATATGAAGACCAGACCTTTTTGGCCCAATTCAAGACTAGTCTGTCAGGCAATATTCATCCCAGAGCTTGCTCCCAGGTTGGCCAAGGCTATGATGTAGTACTGTTTCTCACCTGCACAACTGACTTCCTCACCCTTTCTCTCTAAACTCTAATTCAGTGTCTGCTGCTGGAGAACTTGAACTATCACAACAAAGTAACTACTGAAAGCACCTAGCAGCCGTAGGGCCAAGAGAACAAAGGAAAGAAGCTGGGTTCTTTCAAGGACTGATGATTAAAGGAGAAGGGACAAGAGCTCTGAGGAGGTCAAGTGACCAGCTGCTGCTGTTGATTCAGAGAAGGACCACCCTGCTAACCCCAGAGCTGCAGTTCAGCTCTCTGAAAGTGTCAGTGGCCAACTGGTGCTGGTAATTCTAATGAAGAACGAGGACGGTTCTAACAGTCAACAAAACTGGAATCTAAAACCAAACACGGCTACCAGAGTGAGGGTCCCTGGCAAAATGACAGAGTAACTTTTAGCACACAAGAAAGTAAATTCCCTTCCCCCTTCATTCAGCATTCCAGGCTACTACTGCTCTCCCTTTTGGCACAGCAACCTGGAAAAGAGCTAGCAAAACAGAAGTGAGGTATGTAGCAGCATACCCTGGGTATTACATTTTAAGAGTACAAAGGTGGGAGGAGGTTTACAACGAATAGATGTTAGCTTAAAAATGTGACTTTGCTCAGGAAACACAAAGAGATGATTTCCAGGCAAAAAAATGAACTTTTAATATAGCTTAAAACACTGAAGAGTAAGTAAGAACATGCTAGGAATCCTTCAGTGTAATATTAATGCTTATGATCCTGACATGAGGAATCCTTAAATTTTTTCTTGTTAAACAGCCAGACTTGCCCTAATGCTTCTCTATTAAAAGAAAAACTACAGACTTTTTTTTTTAATGAAGCAGGAGCCTTAGTCATCTTCTTCCTCCTCCATCTCTTCTTCTTCCATTTCTTTTTCTTCCATCTTCTCCTCCTCCTTTTCCTTTTTAAGTTTCTTATAAAGCACAAAGAAGCAAGATAAAAATAAAGAAATCAAAGAAATAAGCCACAATAATGACTGGCTCCCCCTCTTCCCTTCTGCTTCTTCTGCTTGGGGATTAGAAGGCAGGTTGCTGTCATTACTACTTGCATTGCTTTGGTGCTTGCAGTCGGGAGGTGCCCATCCAGGGTTGCAGTGGCACTGCTGTTTATTATCGCAGATCCCCTTCATGTGGCAGGTCTCAGGCTGACAGGCTTGTGACGTACGAACCATACTGACACACTTGTTGTGGATGCATATCTTTTCTGGACCACACACTGTGCCATCTTTCACTCGACCGATATCAGGTATGGACATCCCTAAATGATAATCGGTGCCCCAGCAAGTGGTGTTATTCAAGTGAAACTGATGCACTGTGGAATGTTCTACCAGATTAGGAATTACTCCCACATTTTCACACTGAACTCTCCCACATAGGATATCAGGGACCTTACATTTTACATATACTGTGTTTTTGATACCACAGTGACCAAATCGATTTCCTTGGGTGTTGACTTCTTTGTAGCAACTCTGAGATGCACTCTTTGCATCTTTGCCAAAAATCTTCTTGCACTGTTCATCACGGTTATTACATCTCTTCTGATAGCAGTAGGCACTGTCATCACTACAGGGAATCCCATCCTGCCTATATACATCTTCTGGGCACTGATGAGATGTCCCACTGCACCACTCTGGAAGGTCACATTCACTGACCTGACGTCTACAGAGTTCCCCTGATGGCATGAACTTGCAGTCTTTGCAACAAAGCCCAAAAGCACAAGTGGCCCCAGGCTTCAGAGTGCAGTTCAATAGACAGCAGGGATCATTTGTGCACTGCTCTGTGGTTCCACAGTCACACTCCTCTCCTTCTTCGACCACAAGGTTCCCACAATACTGCAGCCTAAAGATATTCCCTGGATATGGAGGAGAGTAAAGACATAATCCATTACTGATAACATTGTCCAAATACTGGGCATAACTGCAGTTGCTGAATTTGTTTGTCACCTGTCTGGTAGGAAACATTATGCACCCCTGAAGTCCACACACACACCACTGATCATCATGCTGCATACCTAAATTATGGCCAAGTTCATGGGTCACAACCAGTGCAAAACTATACAGACTCTCATCTTCAAAAACATCAACTCCACTATTAAAAGGACGCTGACATATTCCGCCAACGTAGGCAACTCCAAGTTTTACACCAAATGATTTTTTTATGAGAAGATGGGCAGCATCATGTGGCAGTCGGTCATCAAGGCCATAAAACTTCCAAAGAGCAAAATCCTCAAGCATCGTATCTATGTCATCGATGGCAATTAGGTTTCCTTCAGTCCAGATTTCAATCCCAGTTAAAGTTACATCAATGTCAAGAGTGTCATACAAGGTATCTATTATATTGACAGCATCGACTATTTCACGCTGTACCACTGACTCATTACTTTGTGAGTGAACGAATCGAAGATTGTCCACGACCACTACGAACTCAAGAAACCGCAAGTGGGTCCACCAGCCCAAGTAAGAACTTTGCATCAGAGTGAAATTATGCAACTTTTGTGACTCCAGTTGGCGTGCTATTTCGTCTTCTGTTAACCCACATCTCATAGGTGGGAATTGTGTATCATCACTGTCTATCTTATACACCAGGTGTTCAAATGTAGCAGAAAACCTAACTGGCTCAATTTCATAAGCAAGATCATTTATCTGTAGTATTCCCCGAAAACCTCCAGAACAGGTACTGAGAGCAACCAGGGACTCAGGAACCCCTTCCACATAGCCATGATAGTAGCAGTCATCAGAAACATAAGGCTGATCCTGGCGGAGGGCACGCTGGTCTGTGTAGGTGAACACTGGGAGGTGTCTGGAAACCAAGAACTTCTTGACCCTCATGTGGACAATATGTCTTTGGCCCCCAAACCGCATGCTGTAGGAGAGCCAGCCTGGAGCCTTTGCATTTCTGTCCCTGCCAGGCGCCTTCAAGGGGATCACCAATTCTTGGTAGAAGTGCTGGGAAGGCTTGGCCCAAGAGTGGCCAGAAATGGACAGAGACACCCCAAGCCAGAGCAGCAGAAGGGTGACTCTGATGTGCATCAGGGCCTCACCCACTGCCATTATGGAGCCATCTGCCCAGGGCAGAAGAGGACAGGGCATCAGGCACTACTGGTCCGGCTCCTCCCTCTGAGCTGTTCAGGATGCAGGGCTGAACTTTATGGATCTGTGTCCTGGAAGAGTTGGACCATCAGAGCTGCAGTGCTGAAAGTGAAAATAGAAAAAAAAAAAAAAAAAAAGCTAGAATGGGGTGGTTGGGGTAGGGAGGATGGGAGAGAGAGAAAAGAAGGTGATCTCAACTGGAACAAAGCTTGAATCAATAAAATGCCTAAGACTGTCTCATATATATGTAAGGGCAAGGAGTGAGGGAAGAGCAGGTTTCCAGGGAAAAAGATGAAGGAAATTGATCATAAGTGGGTAATTACTCTACTTGATGAGGATTCGTTACATACTCTTCTCTAAACATGAAAGCTGACATGACATTTTCCATATTAAAAAAGATTGACATCTGACTCTCAATTTCTCCTCCACCCAAAAATTTCCTGGTACCCTGCTATCTTCAGCAAGCTTGTGAACACCACAAAAACAAAACAAAACAAAAAAAACTCACCATTTTTTGTCCCTTTATTCAGACATTTTGCTCCATCTCCCCTTTTCTTCCATAGATATCTAGTCCCCATCCTATTTGAAGTTAGCAGTCAAAGTAAACCTCACTTAAGGGACTCATTAGTTTTGGGAGAGCCCCTCCAATCAAGACAGATTTTTATTTTATAATGCATTCTTATCTGCAGAAAACCCCTGGGCATTCAAAGGAAGGCAGCCATTCTGATGGAGTAATAGAGAATGAGGCTGCTATTTTGGGGACAAGGCAACAGCCGACTTACAGAAGCATCTCTCCAGTCAGCCCAGCTGCATCATGTCCTCAATCATAAAAGACTTGTTTTGGCTGTGTAAATATAGATTCAATTTTATATTTTACATGGCTGGTGAGAAAGCTAGATTGAGGAATTTAAAACAAGAGTCATTTCATTAAAATGTTCAAAGATCACAATTCAAATGGACTTACTTCATTCCTGTTGAAAACATACATTTTAGCTCAGGTAAAAGCTAATTCTGCTCATTTGCTGACTTTCAGTATCAATAAATGCTTAATATCTGAAAACAAAAGTTAAAATAAATTTGGAGACACACTTGAAAATGTACTGGTGGCCTCAGTATTCTAAATAGGGACACAAATGGGATCAGCAGTATAGAGCATGAGAAATATCCTCAGCATTATGATGTCAAAAACACCTGTATACATTTGCATATTTTTCCAGAACTAACGGATGACTACCAGAAGCCAGGAATACTAGACGAAACCTCTTAGGGAAAGCATCTCTGACACAGGTAAAAGCCTAATGACCAGATTTCCTTTCCAGGTCTCTTCGTGATATTCTTAGTATCTCCTACAGATTTGGGGATATTAAGATGGAAATGTGTGAGTTTGAAGAGGATTATTAAAGTATCATAAAGAGGAAAATATATTAAGCTTCATCAGAAATATGACATGGTAATAATACAAAAGCTCAAGGTAGAGAATGTTTGAGGCATACCAGTCTTTGTCACTATTGCATTACTCCAAAGACAAGTCCTGAAGGAACACCACATTACCACTGATTTTGTAAACCAGAGTCACTCCAAAGCCCTTCCTTTCTAACATTACCAGCACTTCAAGCAGCCTGAGAATCTTCCTGTGTCAGTAATTAACTGTTTCTTCAATTTCCAGCAGCTATTTCAAACTCCTCAAAATCTCTACTTTACCGTGTCTCCATTCACTCTTAGTCACAGCTAATTTAGGGTTTCTCAAACTTAGGTCACAAACCATACAGGGTCATGAAAGCAATTTAGTGAGCCACAATAAAATGAAAGAACAAGAAATACCAGAGAGCTTTGCACAGATCACTGTCACCTGACAGTACCTGTCGTCACGGAAGCTACAGCAGCATTCTGATGACACCTCTTATGCTGATTACGAACTCTTTTCCGAACCCCAAAACTAAAATGTACTTTGTCTATGCAGCTGGAGATGAGAATCCATACATTGCCCCATTTCTAGCTGGCTTCCTGAAGAGTTTGTCAAGAAGGGCACAAGAGAGAATAAATGACAAAAGGAGACGACAAGGAACTCTACCTGTTTGCCTGCAGCTACTTGCAGTGACCCTCCTGCACCTTGCTCTTGTGGCAGGAGTTGGGTACTACATTCCCAGACCCAGCTCCATCAAGCCCTATCAAAGGTACCCAGTGGACAATGCTCCCTCATCAGAAGTCTCAGAACCAGACGGACAGAGCCTCCCATAGTACCCTGGGCAACCCACACCAGTTAGCCACTGCCTCTTCCTCAGATGTTCCAGGTTATACCACAAAGTTCCTTGACACAAGCCCCATGCAGGTAGCACCTCTCAGAGATCTGAGTCCGAGTTTTGGAGGACCTTCTTCCAAGTCCCTAAGGAACCAGCACAAGCTCAGCATTACCTTACAAGAGGTACAGCTATCAACTCCACACTACCCCTTTTTTCAGTTCCTAAATTACCAGCATCACCTAGACTGGTAATGCCCTATCTTCTACAGTCCAGGTCCAGATCTATGAGGCTCATTATGAGAGCTTCTAGGTTATGACAACCCCAACCTCTCCCCTTTGTTCCCCCAATCTTAGGGGTGGAACTCCTTCTGGCAACTCATACTTCTGTGTACCTCCGTTGTTCCCCTTTTACCTTTTCAGTCCTCTAATACCATTTCAAGAATTCCCTATATTAATTATTCTTGGTGGGTTTCTCTTTTCTGGATTAGATCTTGACAGATACAGGACCTGGTACCAAGATGCTGTCAAGAGGGACAGACAGAATGGGACTCTCAGATTGACCTGGACATGCCCATGGCCTTAACACACTGCTGAACTCCTGCTGAATGGGGAATAAGCATGTAGTAGTATCACAATTAATTTAATTACCACTTAATGTTGACTGTGAAGTGCTCTATTGAACCAAGTGTGTGGGGGACCAAGGGAGGGCTGTGATGATGCCTGTAAGCATCTCAAGGACTGAGAGGTGGAATTGCCATACTGCATTCTAATGTAGATTTTGCACAATGAGACAATGAGGCTCAAGGTTCTAAATTCTCAGCTCAGATCGCTGATAACGGTGGACCTAAAACAATCTCTCATTTATTTTAGCCACAGGGCCAATTTCAAAGGAAATCAAAATTTAACTGTGGAGTTACAGAATCACAGCATAAGTTGAAAACTGAAGTAGGAAATTTGATTGAGAAAGGAAAAACCTTGACATTTGAAAACAGGAATTCCAGGTGGACTGGGTTGGTTCTGAGTATCCAAATCCTCCCAAGCATCTCTGAGTCTCCCTTACCAGGGAGGGAGCCTTGACCTCTCCTATATGAGAAGTCTAGCCACCTCCAGCTGGAGAGATTGTAATTAGCTCAGGAAATTATCCTGCTAGTGTATGACTAGTGTCTTCGAGACATACTCCTACTGCCCTTTATCGGCTCTAAGTGTAAATCAGAATCTAATTCAACATGCTCCAGAGGAACAGGTTCAACATCTGAATGGAGAGGAAAGGACTTCTACTCTAAAACAATGACAATAGTTTACTAATTTATATTGGCAAAAGAAAGGAAACAAATTATATTAATTATAGAAAAGATGAAGTACTTACATATAAAGATATGTTTAATATGGTAAAACTCAACAGGAATTTGTACCTACTTAACAAATAGCTTTGAGATACAGAAAGCAAATGTTGACAGAACAAAAACGAGAAAGAGAAAAATTCAGAATCTACTTGTAGGTATTAACACACTCCTTTCAGCAATGGATAGATCAGATCCAAAAAAAAAAAATGAAGAAGTAGAAGATTTAAGCAAAGTTAATCAAATTAACCTCACTGACACATATAAAACTCTACAGGCAAAAATGGAGAATACTCGTTAGGTTCAAATGCACACGATATTTACCAAAATAGATGATACCCGTGGTCATAAGGGAAGTCTTAACAAATGGTAATTAAATTTGCATAATGTATGTTCCTGACCTGTGGAATTAAAAAATAAAATTGTATAAAAGAAAAAGAACTAGACAATAGTCATTTGCTTCAAAGTTAAAGAACAGCCAGTCTTCTAAATAAGCCACGCTCCAGATATGATTAAAATATGTAATTGAAAATATTTTGCTCTGAATGAAAATATAATATATTAAACTTACAGAATGTAGTTAAAGTAATGCTTACATGGAAATTTTTGGCTTTGGGGTATACATTAGAAAAGGAGAAAGACAAAGTATTTTACATAAGATATAAGGTCACAAAGCTAGGAATATAAAAACTAATTAATATATTTAACAGCAGAATTAAGAAATAGAGAGTATAAAACAATGACATAAAAAACAAATATTAAAAAGGTAATCAAAGCCAAAAATTGGTTCCTTGTAAAGAACTGACAAACACCTAGCAATATTGATCAAGAACTAAATTGAGAAAACATAGTATCTATTCATAAAGACATTTTTAAAAGAGCATAAAACAACTTTATGTCAATAAATTTGAAAATTTTAGCAATATGGGAAAATCCCTTGAAAAACCAAACTAACAAAATTTACAAAAGTTAATAAGAAAACTAAATGGTTATCTATTAGAAATTGGATCTATAGTAAAACTATAAATTAAAAATAATATATCTTTTCACAAAACCTCTAGTACAGTGGATTCTTCAAAGTGTTTTTGAGGTAATAAAAAATGACTGAATAATGATAAATCAGAGATACATCCTTATCAAGCTTGACTAATAAAGCTTTAATTGTTTCAACAATAGTAATCTAAGAGCAGCTGATTGAGTTTTGGGGAATTACAAACATTTGTGCCATGATTAAACCTTTGATGATACAGGAATGGTATCAGTTACACCTATATTTAACTCACCTGTTTCACATCTACAAGTGGGTTGATCTTCAAGAGTTACCACTGATTTTCCTAAACTAGGCAAGGGTGATTGTAATTATACTGGCTATTTCAGTTTTGATTTCTTTACTAAACAACCCAACATAACCAAATCTGTTATGAAGTTAGTTATGAAGGGTCAAAAGCAAAAGATAAACCATGTGAACCCTAAGATATAAGAAGTAAACAATGCGAACATTACAAAAACAAACCATATTAAAAGATGACAAGGTACTGACAGAAATAAAGAGGTATAAATCAAGGTAATGGGAAGCATATTTAATAGGTTAAAAAGGGCTATTCCACAGTGTTTCGTATGCACCTAATAGCGTAGCTTCAAAATATATGAAGCACGAGTTGAGACATTAAAAAGAAGAAATGAAAAATCTAGGATATTTGAAGATGTTTACTCAAAACAAGCAGCCAAAAATAAGTAAAGACAGAGAATAAATTAAACATTAATCAAACTGACCTAATTGATACATATAAAACACTACACTCAAAAATCACAGAATACACATTATTTTCAAATGTATGTAGGGCATTTACCAAAATTGATGAAATCTGTAGCCATATCCATCAGTCCTCAGAAGGTCCATTTAAACAAGCTGATAGTGTCTTATTAAGCAGTACATCTTGTGCATGTGAAAACAAATTCACCCCCTCCTACCTCTTTCTTCAGCTAATGGAAAACTGTTAAGCTAAGCTGAGACAAAGAGACCACTGGCTTTTGTCTACCAGCTTAATAATAAACTGTTTAATGTGAGGTTTCAGGCGCGCTTTGTTTTGCCTCTTTAAATTATGACGTGCACAAACTTTCTTTTCAATGCAATGCATCTAAAGTTTTGATACCTGTAACTTATGTTTCTTGGTTGTGATTTGTTTAAGAATCACGGATTTATTTTTTGTAACTCTGGCTATTGTCCTTGTGTATCCTGACAGCGCCAAGTGCGTCGGCCCAAGTCAATTAAGATGGGTGATTATGAAATGCCAGACTTCTAAGTTAAATGTTTTGGAATTCAATGGGTAAATAAATGCTGCTTTGGGGATTTTTTTTTAAAGATTCTTTTTGTTTGTTCCTAAACAAAAAGAATACAAATTGCACAAATTGCCCTTCCAGTTTCCACTCTGACGTGTAAAGAGCTTGTTTTCCCACCCTCACAAAAAGCAAAAAGCTAAACAGACTGAAAATCACTGACTGTCCTTAGGTCCATCAGAGAAATGAGGCCACAGGGCAAACTTGAGAGACAGGCTAACACAAAGAATACAAATAAGCTCACCTGAAACAGAAGTGGCTGGAGCCAGTGACACTTAAACGATGACTTTAACAAATTTTTGGAGCTTAAGTGTAGATTAGCATCAGAGTTAAAAACTTGGGGGCCCACTCTAAAGGGAGCCCCTACATTGCTGTAAGTTTGACTGCCTGGAAACCTACCAAATTCTCATAGTAAACACCAGGAAAAAATTCACCATGTGTTTGACCAAGAAGAGAAAAGTGATTTTTTTGATATATGGCAAGAGTAACAGTAACCATTTTGAAATACACGCAGAGTGTCCTCAAAACAAAGGTTAACCAGCAAAGGAAAAGACTTCACCAGAGCCTTATTCAACTTGAAGGCAAGAATATACAATATAAAGACAGTCTCTTCAGCAAGCGGTGTTGCGAAAACTGGACAGCAGCATGTAAATCAATGAACTTAGAACACTCCCACAAACCATACACAAAAATAAACTTAAAATGGTTTAAAGATTTAAATATAGGATAAGACACTATAAACCTCTTGGAAGAAAATATAGGCAAAACTTTCTCAGACATAAATCTTAGCAATATTCTCCTAGGGCAGTCTACCCAGGCAATAGAAATAAAAGTAAAAATAAACAATGGGACCTAATTAAACTTAAAAGATTTTGCACAGCAAAGGAATCCATAAGCAAAACAAAAAGACAACCTACAGAATGGGAGAATATATTTGCAAATGATGTGCCTGACAAAGGTTTCATTTCCAGAATATATAAACAGCTCATACAACTTAATAACAACAACAAACAACCCAATCCAAAAATGGGTGGAAGACCTAAGACCTAAATAAGCAATTCTCCAGTGAAGACATACAAATGGCCAATAGGCACATGAAAAAATGTTCAATATCACTATTTATCAGAGAAATACAAATCAAAACTACAATGAGATATCACCTCACACCAGGCAGAATGTCCATCATTCAAAAGTCTACAAACAATAATTGCTGGAGAGGGTGTGGAGAAAATGAAACCCTCCTACAGTGTTGGTAGGAATGTAATTTGGTGCAGCCACAATGGAGGGCAATATGGAAATCCCTTAAAAAATTAAAAATAGAATAAGTGTATGATCCAGCAATCCCATTCCTGGCATATATCCAGGAAAAATATAATTCAAAAAGACACATGCACCCCAGTGTTTACAATAGCACTATTTACAATAGCCAAGACGTGGAAACAACCTAAATATCCATCAACAGATGACTGGATAAAGAAGTTGTGGTACATTTATACAATGGAATACTACTCAGCCATAAAAAAATAACATAATGCCATTTGCAGTAACATGCACAGGCCTGGAGATTGTCATTCTAAGTGAAGTAAACGAGAAAGAGAAAGAAAAATTCCGTATGATATTGCTTATATGTCAAATCTAAAAAAACAAAACAAAATCAAAAACAAAACACAAATAAACTTATCTACAAAACAGAAACAGACTCGCGGCCATAGGGAACAAACTTATGGTTACCAGAAGGGAAAGGAGGTAGGAAGGGATAAATTGGAAATTTGAAAATTACACCTCTTGGGGAGTAATGGAAATGTTAGCTATTTTGATTGTGGTGGTTGTTTCATGAATGTATACATCTATCAAAATTCATCCAATTGTACATCTTAAATATGTGTAGTTTGCTGTACAGGAACAATAAAGGTGTTAAAAAAAATAGATGAAAATCTTCCAGAAAAAAAAAAAAAAAAAGAAAGAAAGAAAGAAAGAAAAAGAAAAATGCAAATCAATCAATGTGATACACCACATGAGCAAAAGAAAGGACAAAAACCACATGATCATCTCAATAGATGAAGAAAAAAAGCATTTGATAAACTTCAACATCCATTCATGATAAAAACTTACCTAAGTGGGTATAGAGGGAACATGTATCAACATAATAAAAGGAATCCAATTGGAAGGGAAGAGGTACAACTGTCACTGTATGTAGATGACATGGTACTACATCTAGAAAACTAAACACTCCACACAAAAAACGATTAGAACTGATAAATCCAGCAAGGTAGCAGGACACAATTAACATACAGAAACCTGTTGCATTTCCTTACACTGACAATGAGACATCAGAAAAGGAAAGTAAAAACATAATCGCTTTTAAAATCTTATCAAAAGTAAAATAAAATACTTCAGAATAAACCTGACCAAGGAGGTAAAAGACTTACATGTAGAGAACTATAAAAATGGCCATACTACCCAAAGCAATCTACAGATTTAATGCGATCCCTATCAAATTATCCAGGACATTTTTCACAGAAATAGAACAGATAATCCTAAAATTTACATAAAATCACAAAAGACCCAGAACTGCCAAAGCAACACTGAAGAAAAAGAACAAGGCTGGAGGCATAACCCTCCCAGACTTCAGACCATACTACAAAAACTATAGTAATTAAAACAATTTTATACAAACATTCCAAAAAAACTGAAGAGGAGGAAATACGTCCCAATTAGTTCTTTGCAGCCCTGATGTGAAAGTCAGATATAAACATTACATTGATACAAAAATTCAGACCAATGTCCCTCATGAACATAGATGGCAAAATCCTAAACAAAATGTTTGCAAATGAACTCAACAATATATAAAATGGCTAATACATCATGAGCAAATGATGTTTATCCTACGGATACTGGGCTGGTCTGAAAAGCTATCAATGTATGTTACCATATTAGCAAACTGAAAATGAATAATCATATTGAGACAGGAAGACAGGAGTAGAGCCATTTTAGAAAAGGATGGAGGGAACGGCCTGGAGCACACAGGCCTAAGAAGCCCAGTAAAACAAAGTGCCTGAAGGCTTGGGTCTTTGACACAATAACTAGAGACTCACAGGAGTAAAAGCTTAACTCTTTCTCTGTTCCACTGAAGTATGTACATAGTTTCCAGAGGACAAAATCTGGGCTATAAATCAACCACAGAGCAGAATCACAGAACTTCTAGCTCCCTGAAAGATATAGATAAAGGCCTGACACACATTCCTAAATTGTTTTTGCAGGAAACAGACCCCCATCAGAGGAAAACTGCAGACTGCAAGCACGTAGACCCCAGACCAACTGAAACTAGAAGCCTGATGATGCTCAGAACTTTACTTTGATACCAACCAATCTGAGAATTGAGCACAAGCTGATCAGGTGCCCTGTGGCCCCCTCCCTCAATCTGCCTTTAAAAGCCTTTCCCTAAAAGTCCTTAGGGAGTTAACACTCTTTCGCTCTCTCCCTTGCGCACAAGGGAGAGAATAAAAAGTACTACGTGACTAAGAATCTTGTAGGAGCAATATTCATGTCTATGGTATTCATGTCTATGGTATTCCAAGAATCTGGAGAAAGCCTGGTAATGTATGATCACATCAACAGATCAAAAAAATCATTTGACAAAATCCGACATCCATTCCTAACAATAACTCTCAGAAAACTGGCAATAGAAGGTAACCTTTCAACATGATAAAGGGCATTTATGTAAAAATCTACAGCCAGTGGTAAAAGTCCAAATATCTTCCCCTAAGATCAGAAACCAGACAAGGTAGACACTACCTCTATTCAACATTGTACCAGATGTTCTGGCCAGTGCAATCAGGCAAGAAAAAGAAATAAAAGGATTCAAGATTAGAAAGGAATATTTTAAATTATCTTTATTTAGAGATAGCATTATAGATGTCTATGTAGAAACCTGATGGAATCTACAAAAAAAAAAGCTACTAGAACTAATAAATTTAGCAAGTACAAAGGATTCAAGATGAATATGCAATAATCAATCCTATTTTTATATACTAGCAATGAACAATTAGACATTAAACTTTTTAAAGAATACTATTACCCAGCACAAAAAAATTAAATACTTACTAATAATTCTGACAAAAGTTGTGAGACTCGTAACTTAAAAACTGTAAACATCACTGACAGAAATTGACATCAACCTAAATAAGTGGAGTGATCTTATCCATTGATCTGAATAATTAATATCATTAAGATGTCAATTTTTCCCAAAGTGATCAGTTCAATCCAAGGTTTTTCTGGTAGAATTTGGCAAACTGATTCTAAAATTCACATAGAAATGCAAAGGATCTAGAATAACCAAACCCACTTTGAAAAAGAAGAAAAAGTTGGAAGACTACCACTATCTGATTTCAAGACATATAAAGTTATTGTACACAAAACAGTGGGGTATTTGTATAATGATACACAAAAAGATCAACAGAAGAAAGAGACTAGAACTAGATCCTCACGAATATGGACGGCAGATTTTGACAAATGTGCAAAGTTAAATCACTGGAGAAAGGATAGTCTTTTTACATACAGTGCTGGAACAACTGAATGCAAAACAAAACAAAAGGACTTAATTTCATATCTTGCACCACATTAAAAAAAAATTAGACCAAAATAGACCACAGACCAACATGTAAAACTGAAAACTATAAAACTTCTGAAAGCAAACATAGGAGAAAGCTTTTTAACATTTAAGCAATGACTTCTGAGATATAGCAGAGAATGCAAAGTCCATAAAAGAACAAATTGATTAAGTTGGACTTCATCAAAGTTACAAACTTCTCTTTAAAATATTTTATTAAGAAAATGAGGAGACCAGCCATAGATTGGGATAAAATATTTTCAAAACCTATGTTTGCTAAAGGACTACTCAGAATATATAAAAAATTCAAAACTCAGTAAGAAAAGAAACAACCCCTCAAGAAACAGGAAAACGATCTGAACACATGCTTTACCAAAGAAGGTACACTGAAGGCTAATAAGCACAGGAAAGGCGCTCACCCTCACTAGTCGAAGGAAGATGCAAAATTAAAGCCACAATGTGATATCACTACACACTCATTAGAACGGCTAAAATTTAAAAGGCTGACCATACTAACAGATGGTTAGTATACAAACGGATTAGAATTCTTATACACTACCAATGGAAATGCAAAATGGTACAACCACTTTGGAAAATAGTCCTGCAAGTTCTTAAAAAGTTAAACATTCAACTACTATATATCCAGCCATTCTACTCCTAAGTTTTTACCCAAGAGAAAAGAAAGCTCAGGTCCATACAAAGATTTATACATGAAGGCTCATAGCGGCTTCATTTTTAATAGCCTCAAACTATAAACAAACCAAATGTCCATCAACAGGAAAATGGATAAGCAGATTGTGGTGACAGTGTCAGGGGTGTACACATATGTCAAAACTTTGCTAACTACACACTTTAAATACATGCAATTTATTATAGATGATATAAATTGTAATAAAGCTGTTTTATTAAAGTAAAACTTTAAAGTTTAAAAAATTGTATTAGAGTATTAGCACTAGCTTGCTCTCTCACACACACACATACACACACACACACACACACACACACACACACACACACCCTATTTCCTATTTATGCAGGAGTTAAGCAAAAATGCAACAACACCCTCTTAGTCTTCCTCATGGAAACCCACTTGCATTATACCCCTTTTAAGGACAGCCAGCAGCTGGCTTTAGCAAACTTTTATCAGCCCGCAGTGGAAATAAGTTACCAAAAGTTTAGTTTCACCTTTTTGTTTGGGGATAAACACCAAGAAGTGAACCAGCCTTTGGCTCTCAATTTCCGTAGCCTCTTCCAGATTGCTAAGTTTCCCTAAATTTCTTGCTTCTGAATTTAATTCCCATCACCCCAGTAGAACTTTTATGCTGCTGTCTCTACTCTACTGTAAACCCTCTTACTCCTCCCTTACAAACTGCTTAGTTGCCTGCTCAGTTCACTCTTGTTCTCACTCTACTTTTTCCCTTAAGTCTCTCTGGCCAGCTTCCAGACCCTGAAACCCCAACCCCAGGTCCTTACAACCCACGGAGACTGAGGAACCGCCCCCTTTCTCTGGGCCAGGACGGCGGCCGCTGAACCCAGGAGGCTGGGCTTCCACCTCGGAAGAGGATTTAGCTCGGAAGAGGATTTTCAGACTCGTCTCCATCACCCACCTTCCTAGCACCACTGATACATAGCTGCACCAGGGCTCTCCAAAAGACGGCATCGTGGAAGTGGTATGGGCCAGGTGCCCACTGCCAGGCCCTCTCCTGCAGCTCAGGCTCCACGTGCTCCTGGCCTCTGCTGGCTCCTCACAAACCCAGCCCAACTGATATTTGGGCCTGCCCAAAAGATGATTCCCTGAAAGACCCCTGACGCGGAGCCTGGCCTGTAGCCACCCAGGTCATTCATCTACAGCCTAGGAAGCTCTTGGTTTCCAGACACCTACATGGAGCAGGGCACCTTCCATGAGAATCAGCCCTTCCTTCAGGATGACTGCTACTATCATGGTTATGTGGAAGGGCGCCTAAACCCCTGGTTGTCCAGCATTTGGGGGCCTTTCCCAGGGTGCCACAGATAAATAGCCTCACTTATGAAATTGAGCCCTTAAGGACTCTACCCTATTTGAACCCCAACTGTATAAGACAGACAGTAACAAGGGTCAATCCCCATGACAGGCAGATTAACAGAAGAGGAAATAAATGTCAGAAGCTGGAGTTAAAGGCAGAGAATTAAAAACTGCCACAAAATTCCCATGGCTGGTAGACCCATTGGCCCTTTGTGGAGTGTGCTTGTGATGGTGGATAATAATGGTTTCAACTGCTCAAATGAGAATGTCTCAAAGGCAACAGAAAATATGTTAAATGTGATCGATGTAACAGATTCCATCTGTCTACAGCTAAGCCTTCATGTTTCTTTAATTGGAACCGAGATTTGGAACCAGGGGAATTTTACCAATGTTCAACAAGACGTAAGTCAACTTCTTGACAATTTCAATGAATGAAAAGTGTTCATATTTATCCCTACTTGCCATGTGATTCTGAACATGTTTGTGGACAAGGATTTTTCTAATATATTTAGGCTGGCTTGGATCTCAGGAATATGCTACCCTCATTTTGGGCCAGCAGTTTATAAATTCCACAAAGAGAAATTAATTTCTTTCATTTTGCACTGGGTCATAATCTTGAGATGTCATAATCTGTTTATGTAGGAAAAAACATTGCATCATGAGTGCCTATCATACAAATAGCAGTGCTTTCAGTAACTGCCATTATGGAAGGCATTTTAACCTCATTTAACCACAAGGGAGTCTGCCTGAGGAATACACCAACTTCTCAAAATATCTTGTTGGAACAATGTGGTAACAAGGTAGCAGAAGGTAAAGAAGAGTGTGACTGTGGGTCAGAATGTCATTGCAGAAAGGGCCCTTGCTGCGGCTCTAAATGTAAATTGAAACCTTGGGCACACTGTGCTTTTGGACCTTGCTTTATGAAAATTAAGTTTGCTTCTCCTGGAATGCTCCGTAGGGCACATATCAGTGAATGTGACCTTCCTGACTGGTACAATGGAAGTTCAAGGTGAAGCCCTGAAGGTTTCCATGTGCAGGAGGGGATGCCTTGTGGTGATACTGCCTACTGTTACCACAAACGTGCAACAGTCACAATAAATGGTGTTAATATATTTTTGGCTAAACAGCAAGGAGTTTCCCCCGAGATGCTACAAAACAAATAACATGCAAGGAGATGGTTGTGGCCAACGTGGTGTGGAAATTCAATATACAAAAGATGTCTTCCTTCAAATATTTTGTGTGAAAGAGTGCAGTGTGAATATATAGAAATAATTCCCAATCTAAAATAACACAATGCCATAATTCAGATAACACTATTAAGGGCACCAAGTATGGGGCAGCTGACTACTACTTTGGGAGGGATATAGTTGTTACTGGAAAAGTAAAAAAACAGCACTTTGTGTGGTCTAGGCAAGATATGTATGAGGAGCTGTGTCAATTATTCGACCCTCAACTGTGACTGCAAATTAGGGAAATGTCGTAAGAAGAAAAACATTGCCACTGTCAACATGAGTGTGCTCTTCTCTGCTGAGTTTACGAGCTATGGAGAAAGCTCAGTGGCCCTGCTCCAAGTGGCAGAGTCCTTCTCTCACATTAACAATTCTTTACATGGTAATTCTAGTCCCACCCTTTTTCCTTGCCTCAATGTCTTGTCTTTTTTTTTTTTTTTTTAATCAGAGTATTGCTGTTTTGAACAGAGTCCCTACTCAAGAAAATATCCTTAGAACATAAAACAGGAAATAGAGGATTACAAAATATTCACTGATTTAAAGAAAATGTCTTTGGAAAGAGAGGACATTGCATCATCATTGTCCAATGACCCACAGTTCATTATTTTAGAAAGTCTGATTAAAGGTAAATATTCTTGGTTCTGTGCATTTAACTGAAAGATAAGCAGGCACTTAACTTCCAAAATTAAATGTCTTGTGCTTATGCTTTTCCTTAGTATTTAGTTCTATTTAAGATAAAATTGGTCTCAGCAGGAAAGCCCGGAAAAGTGTTCCACTGCTTTCATTATACTAGCTGTGTCTACACCCTTTACCCAGGTACAAGGGAAAGTGTGTGGCATAATAACTGAGACAGAGCATTAAAAGGTATAGGCTCCCTTTGTAACATCTTAAGTAGAAATGATAGAGGAAATCAGAAGAAAGAATAAGGCTAATAAACAAAATAGCCAGAAAAGAAATAAGAAAATTATAAAGAAATATAAAAAGGCAAAATTCATGGAGTCAAAAGAAAGCACAGGAAAATCTGCTTTGTTTTTATGGTTTTCATAAAAGCAGGTAATGGCTTGAAAAGATAGCCAGTGAACTAGTTTCACAAAGGAATCTGGCAAAGAGAAGTCCAGCCTGAAATAAAAATGATAAATAGGTGCCAAACCTTATAGTCACTACCCTGGCTACTGAAAAGGAACCCTGGAGACTCTAGTTGGCTTTAGCAGCCAATTAGATGTCTCTGGGCAGTGGTGTTGATGAATTACCTACCTTTCAAATATTTTGTTTGTGTGTGTGCGCGCGCACGCACGCACATGTGTGCACACGCACGCCAAGTACACTGTACAGAGCTGTGGAGGCTCCTGTCCTCTAAAGCTGCTCAGTGTCTAACTAGAGTAAACAGATGTGAGAATTTACAGAATTACAGTAGAGTAGGAAAGTGCTTTAAGATGGTGTGCACCAGGTTCTTGCAAGCACAATTATTGGAGGGGAGGGGAGGCAATCAGGACTGTTTCCCAAGAGGTGACAGCTAAGCTGATTCACCTCAGAAGGAAAAGTAATTATCAAAGCAGCCAACCCTTACTGAACAAGTAATAGGTTCTAATCTAAAATAGTATGAATTAACTCATTTAACTTTCAAAACAATCCCAACATGTAGGTATTGCTATTATCCCCATTTTATAGTTGGAGAAACCAGGCACAGAAGAATTGGATAACATACTCAAGGACATAACTGGCAAAAATGAATTAGTATTTGAACTTGGGCTGCGTTCTTAATCATTAAACTAAGAGTAAGAGTTAAAAATCTGCATGGCATAGAAGACAGTAAACAGACTTTAAAATTGGAGAATGCAAGTTCTGCCACTTAGTAGCAATAATACCTCCACACTTTTAACCTCTACAGATTTTTACTTCCTTGATTGCAGCACCACTATCAGTAATTTACAAGGCTGATGCAGACATTAAAGACAGCATATGTAAAGACATATTAAGAATGGTGAGGTTGCCCTCCACACCCTTTGCTGTTCCCCATAGGCAAAAGCCAAGGGCAAGAACCCAGACTTTTGCTTTGGTGTTGCTCAGGTTCCAAAGTATGAATCAGGCCAAGATTTTTAGGGTGGAGTTTTCTAAGTCATCCTAAAATGTGCTAGTCATAGCACACATGGACATGAGTATTCATGCATTCATCCTTTCATTCAACAAATACTTACTGATGTTGGGCACTATGAAATATGCTAAGGATATAGCAGTGATCAAGTCTGACACTGCTCCTGGAAGTTAAAGTCTAATACAGGACTTAGATGTTAAACAAATCAAGTACAACTGTGTCGAAAACCCCCAAAAGAGTATGATACTGGAACAGAAAGAGGTAAATCAATTGAACAGAATAGAGAAATAAACCCATGCTCTTATAGTCAATTAATCAATGACAAAGAAAGGAAGAATATACAAGAGAGAAAAGACAGTCTCTTCAATAAGTGGTGCTGGGAAAACTGTAGAGCTACATGTGAAAGAATGAAATTAGAACATTTTCTCACACCATATACAAAAATAAACTCAAAATGGATTAAAGGCCTAAATGTAAGACCAGAAACAATAAAACTCTTAGAAAAAAATATGCAGAACACTCTTTGACATAAATCAGATTGCTGGATCTGTCTTCTTAGGCAAAACAATTAAAAGCAAAAATAAACAAATGGGACCTAATTAAACTTAAAGGCTTCTGCACAGCAAATGAAACCATCAACAAAACAAAAAGACATTCTATTGAATGGGAGAAATATTTGCAAATGATTTGACTGACAAGGCGTTAATATCCAACATATATAAACAGCTCATACAACTCAGTTATCAACAAAACAAAGAACCCAATTAAAAAATGGGCAGAGACCTAAATGGACTTTTTTTTTCAGAGAAGACATACAGATGGCCTACAGGCACATGAAAAGATGCTCAATATCGCTAATCATCATACTAATGCAAGTCAAGACCACAATGAGATATTACCTCAAACCTATCAGAATGGTTATCATCAAAAAGATCACAAATAACAAATGCTAGTGAGGATGTGGAAAAAAGGGAACCCTCATACACCCTTGGTGGGAATGTAAATTGGTGCAACCACTGTGGAAAACATTATGGAGTTTCCTCTAAAAACTAAAAATAGAACTACCACATGATCCAGCAATTCCACTCCCCAGTATACATCCAAAGAAAACAAAAACCCCAATTCAAAAAGATAAATATATGTCAATGTTCACAGCATTATTTACAATTGCCAAGATATGGAAGCAATCTAAGTGTCCACCAGTAGATGAATGGATAAAGACAATGTGTTATATATACACAGTGGAATACTATTCAACCATAAGAATGAAATGTTGCCATTTGCAACAACATGGATGGACCTGGAGGGTACTCAGTGAAATAAGACAGAGAAAGACAAACACTGTACGTTAGCACTTTTATGTGAAATCTAAAACAAAAAAATCAGAAGTGAATGTAACAAAAAAGATATAGAGAACAAACTAGTGATCACCAGTGGGGAGAAAGAGAGGAGGAACAAGATTGGAGAAGGCTATTAAAAGGTACTAACTGCTATGTACAAAATAAATAAGTTACAAGGATATATCATACAGCAAAGGGGATATAGCTAGTATTTTATAAAAATTATAAATGGAGTATAATCTTAAAAAATTGTGCATCACTGTGTTGTACATCTGAAACTTATATAATATTGTAAATTGACTATACCTTAATTAAAAAAATTAAAACTTTGCCAACAACTTGAATAGATATTTCTCCAAAGACTATACACAAAGTTTATGCATTAATTTTATGACTTTTACTAAAATATTTTGTTAAAAAAAAGATATATAAATGGCTAATAAATACATGAAACAATGGTCAGCATCACTAATTGTTAGGTATGATGTGATTTATAATAATATATAATTGGTCTTCTTCCTGGCACAGAACTCCTAAAATGCTTGGAATTTTCTAAGAGAGAACCATAAATGTGTCTTTTGTGATGTTAATGAGGTGATTTTGGAAAGCTCCTAGATCACCTAAAGATGGGAGCTGGTCACACCAACCTTGTGATTAGAGGGTTGGAACTTTCAACCCCATCCCACCCCCACCACCTCTTGGGAGTGAAAGGGGCTGAAGATTGAATTCAATCACCAATAGCCAATAGTTTAATCAATTGTGCCTGTGTAATGAAGCCTCCATAAAAACCCCAAAAGCACAGGGCTCTGAGACCTTCTGGGTTGGTGAACATGTGGAGATTCAAAGAGAGTGGTGCACCCAAAAAAGGAAGGGAGGCTCTGCATCCCTGCCCACATGTCCTGCCAGATATTTGTACATCAATGTTCACAGCAGCATTATTTGGAATCAATGGAGCCAAAATGTGGAAGCAACTCAAGTGTCCACTGACTAATGAATAAACAAAACATTCTGTTGTATGTATACGTATATATATACAACAGAATATTTAACCTTAAAAAAGAAATTCTGACACATGCTAGAATACAGATAAATCCTGAAGACTTTATGATAAGCGAAATAAGTCTCACACACACACACACACACAAATATTGTCTAATTCCATTTGTATGAGATGCCTAGAGCAGCCAAATTCATTGTGACATAAAGTAGAAAGGTGATTGCCAGGGGCAGGGGGAAGGGGAAAAAGGGAGTTAATGTTTAATGAGTAGAGTTTCAGAAGGCGGATAGTAGTAATAGATGCACAACAATGTGAATGTAGTTAATGCCACTGAATGTATATTTTTAAATGCTTAAAATGGTAAATATTATGTTATTTATATTTTACCACAGTTTGTTTAAAGGTATACAGATGGAAAATGAAACTTTTAATTTCCAGATGACATGATCATGTATGTAGGAAATCCTAAGCAACATTCAAAAAAGCTACCAGAACTAATTACTGAATTCAGTAAAGAACAGAATACAAGGCCAAATACTCAAAAAGCAACTATATGTCTATATGCTCGAGACAAAAAAAAGGAAATTAAAATTTTAAAAAAACCTTTTACAGTAGCGTCAAAAAAAAACATGTTATGCTTAAGGATAAATTTAACAAAACATGTACAAGACCTATACTCTGAAAAATCATAACTCTACTCAGAAATTAAAGAAAATCTAAATAAATGGAGAAATATAACATGTTTGTGGTTCTGAATACTCAATATTCCTAAACTGTCAGTTCTTGCCAAATCGATTATAGGTCAATCCCAGACAAATGGACTATACTGCTGAATGTGAAATGTAAAATGAAGCTTGTAGGTAATGACACAGGAGAACATCTTTGTAACCTCAATATAGAGAAAAACCTCAAAGAAGACACAAAAAAGCATTAACAATAAAAAAGACTGACAAACTGAACTACATTACAATTAAGAAGTGCTAATCATTTTCAGGTCACCATAAAAGGGTAAAAAAGGCAAGCCAGAGTGGAGAAAATACATTTAAACAATACATGTAACCTACAAAGGACTCCTATCCAAACATACGAATTCTTCTGACTCTGTAAGATAAACATAGATGGAAAAAATAGAAAAATGTACAAAAGACACACTTCATAAAAATGGATATTCAAATAACCAACAATCATAGGAAAGGACGCTTAACATCATCAAACCACCAGGAAATACAAATTTCAGCCTCAATAAGATAGCACTGTACACCCATCAGAATGACTAAAATTTTCTTTAATTGACAGTATCAAGGGTCAACAAAGGTGTGGACCATAGGAACTCACATCCTTTTGGGAGTATAAACTGATACAACCACTTTGGTAAATAAAACAACAAATTTATTGTCTCAAAGTTCTGAAGGCTAGAAGTCCAAACTCAGTCCATGCTTCCCCTAAAACCTGCTTTGGTGGCAATCTTTGGTGTTTCTGGGCTTGCTGATGCAACACTCCAATCCTCTATCTTCAGAGGCGCCTCCCTTTGTCTCTTCACGTGGCATTCTTTTTATAATGACACCAGTCACATTGGATTAAGGTCTCAGCCTACTCTGGCATGAACTCATCTTAACTAATTACATCTGCAGTGATCTTATTTCCAAATAACATCAAATTCTGAGGTACTGGAAGTCAAGACTTCAACATATCTTGTTGGGGGGTGGGGTGGGTGTGATGACACAATTCAGCTTATAATATATACCAAAAAGAATATTCATAAAAGCAATTTTTCACAACAGCCCAAAACTACAAACAATCCAAACGTCCACCACCATTAGAATGGATTTTTTAAGTTGTAATATATGTATGTAATTAAATACTATATGGAAATGAAAATTTAAAAATTATAATAACATGAAACAACTTTGATGTCACAAACATAATACTAAACAAAAGAAGTCATACCTGAAATACACATACTGAATCTATTCACATTAAAAATAAAAAAACAGGCAAGCAAAACTAAACATTTATTTAAGGATGCATGGTTACATGGTAAAAATGTGAAGAAAACAAGTGATTACCATAAAATTGAGGATGAGTATGACCTCTAATCAGGACAAGTACTGTAACTAGGAGGGGACATAAAGGAGCTTCTTGGGTATTGGCAATGTTCAATTTCTTTACCTGCGTGGTAAGTTACGTAATTACAATGAATTGTACTATTATTTTGTGTACTTTTCTGTAAGTGATATTTTACAAAAAGATAGTTGAAAGAAAAAGAAGCTTTGATGGAACAAAAAACAGTTGAATATAATATCTTTATGTCATAGTTCATGCTTAAATAAGTGGAAAATAAGCAAAATGCAAAACTTTATATGGTATGTTGCCTTTTGTGTAAGAAAGGGAAAAAAGAAAGTTATCTATTCATTTCTGCAACAGAAACACAGTCAAGGTAAACTAGAGACTAATTAGGTTGGTTACTTTTAGAGGGGTAGGTAGGAATAAGGTAGAACAGACAGAAGAAGTGAGGAAGGGTTGTGATACTTAGAATCTCTTTTGGACAGTCTGACACTTAGAACCATGTTAACATCTCTCACTCTCCAAAACAATACAGCAATAACAAAACTAAAGGAAATCAATACTTTAATGAAGGGAAAAACTAAAGTCAAATTCAAAACAGAACCAAGTAAACCAGAGTATAAATGAGTTATGAAACCACACTGAAAAGTTAAAAAAAAAATTAACCCAAGTAATCTTTAAACACAGTATCTGAACTATATATCCTCAAGCTAAAGACAAAAAGAACTCTAAGTAAATACTGAATTCTAATTAGGTTTCTTTTTTGCAGAGGTATTGGTTAGGAATTCTGACACGACTTTTTGTTATTCTAAGATTAAGCAAATAAAGACAAACATTGTAGATAACAAGAATCAGAATTCTCATCAACGTGGAAAAGTTACAAATGTGGAAGAGAACAGAGTGAACCCTGTGATGATAAACTGGAATTGGTGTTATCAGTGTGAATTAAAGGCTTTTAGTATATACAGAATAAACAGATAGCTATGTGTGTGGACATATGTGTATTCACTCACACAGACATATATGTATATATCTTTGTTTTTAGGGGTAAGACGTAATTAGGTTTATTTACTTGCTTACTTATGTATTTTTTAAATGGAGGTACTGGGATTGAACCCAGGACCTTGTCCATGCTAAGCATGTGCTCTACCACTGAGCTATACCCTCTCCCATTCCATATATATCTATTTCTTAACTCTATCAGATTAAAGAGTCCAGAAGGCATGACACCCCAGTAGCAAATGAGCACACCTAGCACACAGATCTTGATCTCCAAACACATTCTCCACCAAAAGGAGCTAGAGATCCTTACAGAATGGTGGACTCCAGGGCTGGGATGAACCTGGGATATCTTTCTGTGCCAAAACATAAAGAAAATCCTCAATGAACGACAGAGTCATGTCAAAAGGACACTGAAATGGCTCCCGTGGCCCAATTAGGACAATTTGAGCATCAATATAAATAATCACAGTAAGAAATATAACTTGTTTAATAAAATAAGAATAGGAGTCCATAATGATAAAAATAAATAAGTAGGGGGAAAAGGAAAGCTCTTCTTTATAGCAGAAAGCCAACTAATAAACATAGAAGAAACGAAAGAATGATGGAATTAGAAAATCACTACTTGGCAATCATAACAGTAATAAATGATTCAGCCAAGAATTATCAGTGGATGCTATCAGAGGGTAAAAGTTTTGAGGGATAACAGGATATTCATAGAGCCTCAGACTACCCCCTGACCAAGGTACCTATAAATTACAAAAAGAAAAATACTAACTTTACAGTGGAATAACCTGACAAACACTATCTTAACCAGGTGATCAAAGTTACATAACCCAAAATGGGACAAACTGACGGCACGTGCCTCCAGAAGCATCTTTCCTGCAGTATTCCTGATCAAAGTGCATGAGGTGAATTTAATCATGAAAGTATATCAAACCTAAACTAAGAGACATTCAGCAAAATAACTGGCCTAAACTCTTTAAATATCAATTCACGATAAAAAGGAAGATTAAAGAACTGTTCCAGATTAAAGCAGACTAAAGAGACAGGACAACTAAATCCAATGTATAATTCAGGATATTATTTTGCTGTAAATGACATTCTTGGAACCGTGAGCAAGATCTGAGTAAGACCTACAGATTAGCTAATGGTATCATATCAGTTTAATTTTGATAATTGTACCAAGGCTATGTAAGAGAATGTCCTTGATTTAAGGAAATGCACACTAAAGTTCTTAGGGGAAATGGGCATCATGACTGCAACTGACTCTCAATTCAAAATAAAAGATGTGTGTATTATATATATGCACACATGGGGGCAGGGACAGCAACTGACAGCAAGAAGGAGAGAGACAGAGATTAAAGAACAAAATATGGAAAATGTTACCACATGGGGAATTTGCACAAAAGGTTTATATGGAGGAATTCTTTGTACTATTCTGACTTCTCTGTAAGCCTGAAATTATGCCAAAATAAAAAACTAAAAATCTTATATAATACAGGAAATCAGACATTTCATAAAAGCAAAAATCAAAGATGAGAAATTATTCAACCACTTAACATAATGAGGCACCGGGCAGGAGGGCATAGCTCAAGTGATAGAGCACATGCATAGCATGCATGAGGTCCAGGGTTCAATCCCCAGTGCCTCCTCTAAAAATAAATAAACCTAATTACCTCCCCCCACAAAATGAAAAATAATTAAATAATATAATAATAATAATAATAATAATGAAGCACCATCTTTCTGCTACTTAATTAGCACTACAAATGTAAATGACAATACTCAGTGTTAGCGAGATTCTAGGGAACTTGGTATTTTCATATTTTGCTCCCAGAATAGTAACAGGCCCAAAACTTTTGAGAAAAACAACTTGGCAACATGGACTAAGAGCAAAAAAAAAAACAAAAAAAAAAAAACAAAAAACCAACACAGAGCCTAGCGATTCTGCTGCTGGGACTCTACACTAAGCACTGAAGAGGCATCGTGCACAAACGTCATCCCCACAATCGTATTTAAATAATGCGAGTGGGATTAACTCATGTATAATACAGGGAGGGCTGAAGGGAACAGGTATAAATTACTCAAAGGAACTACTGAGTCAATAGAATATAAATAGTCTATAAAAACTAAGTAACAATGGAACAGTGCATACAACAGATACAATATGATAAAGTAAAATTATATGAACAGAAGAATTACAAACTATGTTTTAAAGACGTCTACTCACAGAAAAAGAAAGAAAATTCACAACGTTGTTATGGTATTTGTAGGGCGGTGGTATTGGTAAGTGAGGCTTTTTTCTTCTTCTTTATCTTTCAAATTGTCAGTAACTTTACTATTGTTAATACTGAGGAATATGCAACTAATAAAAGAAAATAAGCTTAGTTACTACCTTAACATGAATCCTTTGTTTACAAAATGCACCCGGAAATATTTCAGACAGAAAAATAAGGGGGTAAAAAGTCACGATAAAGTAATTTATACAAATACCTTTATTTTGCTTTTAAACATATACAGCAGTAAACATATGAGTGAGGAAGCCGCTCAAGTCCAATAGGGAAAAGGTTACAAAAGATACATTAAAAATATCCAGACTGAAAGCATGAGGATCTATATCCATTCTTAAAGAACAAGCACATTCTATACAAACGATTGTGACAAAGATTTTTAAAGTTCAAGAGCCTGTCACAGTAATGAGGTAAAATGTGGACAAGAGGAATCTTGCAAGTTTCTTTCTTGTCCAATACTCACTGAAGTCTCATTCGTTTTTCAGGGGGGCCTTTAGTGCCCACTGTCTGTTGGACGTTCTTTGTGGTCTCCTTCTCCTCAGATTTTACAGTTTCTGGTAGAGGTTCTGCCTCTTTCTTTGTCTGATCCACTAGACATCAAAGACAGGTATTTTTTGGAGGGGTGGAGGGATGAGACCAATTCAGATAATGGTTAATTTGAATGGTTCAGACTCTTTCAAATTCACTTAGAACTGCTTATCTCAAGTTCTCAATTTAACTGTTTCATCAGGCAGATGTACAAGACTTGATTTACCAATCAAAAACTTAATAGGAGCAAATCGTGATACTAGACAAAAACACATGACATTTAAACAAGACATTTCACATAAGATACACTGTTATTCTATCCCAGTTCAGTGGATAGTGCAATACCTATTTTCAATGATGAAACAAAAGAACTTTGTTCACTTCTGACAACCTCAAATCACCTTGGCTTCTCCACACATCATCAATACCTGTTCATCCCATTTCAATTCATTTTTTAAATACTAATATCACTACCATAAAAGCACCATCTTTTGGCAATTCAGCAAACCTCAAAGGTCAGGAGTAACAAACTACCATTAGAGAGTCTAAGAGGGCAAAATGATCCTAATTCATATCACATGTTATAGTTACTAAGTTAAACAGACTTTCTGATCTTATTTCAAGTTCAGTAAGAATTATTAGATGAACCATACCTGGGACAGGCTTTTCTCCAGACTTTTGCTATAATTTAAAAAAAAAAAAAGGTGGGGGGGAGAAGAAAACAGGGCAGGTTAGCAAAGCCTTCTTCTTCTTGACTTCATAATTTTCGTTTAAATTACACCTTCCTACAAATTAGATTATAAATGACTTCATGAAGAGGAACTACTATCCATGTACCATAAGGAGTAAATTTAGCTTTTCCTACTTCTTATTCCCAAGTTACAGAAAAGACACAAATCTAAAACTAGAACAGAAGAGTGAAACATAAAAACAAAACAAAAAGACAAAAAGCCAACCCTCGAACATCTACAAAGCCTGCACCAAGGCTACAATGCTTTACTAAAAGTAGCTAAGCAGAATCCAGTGAGGGAGTAATGGAGCCTTTCAAGACTCCAGAGGCTTATCTGTGTAGGGGGTATGAGCTATAAGTCAGTAGAATGCAATCTGCATGAACTTTCTGATTTTTAAAGTTGGCAGGTATGGGAAGTAAAGTAAAGAAAAAGAGGTATTTTTCTATGAATATAAGGCTTCTGATGAGTGTGCTATTAGAAATCAAAGTGCAGGAAAAACGATGGGGGCAGCAGGAGTCAGGAAAAGGTCAGATCCTTCATTCTGCACAGCAATTATTTTACTTGATTGGGCCCTATCATCTCCCTTTTTTGCCCAAGTTAAGTACTTTAAAACACTTTCCTCCTCCACCTCCCCTCCTTCTTCCTCAAGGCTCACAATCTACCCTTCACCCTCGGCCAGTGATTCTACCGCCTATGTTTTAAAAAAAAAAGGGGGGGGGGGATGTCAACTCCCTAAGTTCTCTCCCATTTATCTACCTTCAAACTTATTAAACCTTTACATACATACATATACACATAGAAACTACCTCTCTATACTTTCCTGTCATCTCAAAAGAAAAGTGTTTTCTTTATTTTTTATAAAGTTTATAAACACCTCCATTTGTTTTCTGAATCTCTTTCTGAATGTACACGCTCTCCCTAAGCTTTCTTATCTATTCCTATGACTAAAGAGTATAAAATTCTCTGATATCACACGTTCCAGATTCATGCTGCCAACTGCCTACTAGCAAACTCCTACAAGTTCTGGGAGCCACTACACTTAGTAAGACCAAAACTGAGCTCCCTGTATGACTCGTCATAGGAAGAAGAGGGCATAAGGAAGCCTGCAGATAGATTCCGCCACACTCCACTAACGTCTTTTTTCCTTATATTTTGGCTTATATTCTTACTATGTCACTGTGATAAATCCTGTGAGTCCTTCAAGCAAATCTCCAAACACGGGGGTGGTCATGGGAACCTCCAACACAGCCACATTATCAAATATCTTATGAATGTATCAGGACTTAAACATGTCTAAAGTAATCTGAGGGAACAAATAATTTTTCTTTAAAATAGGAGAGGAAATACATAGTATAACATTAAGGAAGCGAGAAACTGAGAGGGATATTCTTATACTGCTAGCACTGAATTACTTGAACTATACTGGAAACTGGACTATATCCAGATATTGAAATAATATCATTAGCTACCTAATGCACACTGTCTAATCCTTTCTAGTGAATGCTATCAAACTAGTAGGAAGTGGTTTGAGATGGGAAAATAGAACAGAGGTGCCTTTCTAACAAGATTTATCAGGTAACCTTGGAATAAACTTAACTGAAGTAATAGCCTATGGTGTTCTAGCAGCTTCTGAAAACAGCACTGAAAAGACATTCATCAAAAAGGTTCTGTGGGCATGAACTCCCATCACATCAGTTTTAGTGTAACTTTCACTAGTAACAAAAATTAAAATATGGAAAAAGGAGCTTCGAGGAAAAATGCAGGACTTCTCCAATATTCTCGTGAGCACCCTTCTAAAGAGGCAACGTTCCTAGGTTCCAGAGGCTCAACTGTTAGATACAGTGGATAAGTAGGAGTTAAGTCCTGAGTGACAAACGGTTCTGGGAAGACACAGAGGGTAAACAGGAGTTCATAGGAGACTTCAGGGAGACCAAGAATCTATTTTCTTCTCTACATCTAAGGAGAAATGTTGTGGGCAGGAGTAACAAAGAGATTATTAACAATTCCAAGGAAAGCCTTCTTTCTCCTTCTTACATAGAGTTGGACATACTCTCTTTGCACACTGGCTTTTGGCCCCTGGATGGTTAAAACAAAGGTGAGGTTCTGGAAAATGACAACTTAAGTATGACTATGGCTAAGCCTTCACAAGAAAAATGCAAAAAACTCACTGAAATGATATGAAGTCTGCAACCTGCTTAAAGTAACTGGGAAGAAATGGGGGAAGAAGAGTTAAGACTGGCCATGCTTGACACCTGTAGAAGTAGAATAATAGGTTTATGGGTGTTTCATTTATTATTCCCTCTACTTTCAGTTGTGTTTTTAAATTTCCATAACTTTCTACAAAGGAAAGTTTTCTTTGTTTTCTTAAGATTCAAGAAAGTCTTTCAGCTCTCTAACTGTCCAACCTATTTCACCAGGATAGGACAGGATATGGAATTCAAGGTAGGACCCCTAGCCAGAAAAGAAGAGTCATTCAGCTGGAGTACCAAAGAACCCAAACACAGCAGTAAGCTACCGACTGTACTAGAGGTGGGCCAATGAAAATAGAGCCCCCAACAACTATAAATATAGTTCAAATAAACCAAAATCTGTTTCTTTTCCTGTTTTCTGAATTTTGGCTATCAACACCAAGGTGATTCTAATTCTAGGCCTGAAGCTTAAGAATCATCTTTAATGGCCATCTCTCCAAGTCCAACCACCAAATTTGGGCAATCCTAAATCTGAAACATCTCTTCAATCCGTCTCCTCTCTATGGCCACAGAATTAATTCAGGCTTTCCACAGTCTAACTTCCTTGATTCCAAATGTCACATTTCCCTAAGCATCCTCTACACTGTCAATGGTTATCTTCCTAAAATACACAACTACATTATTTCCTTGCAACTATTTTTAAACATTTAATGGGTCTCTACCACCATCATCAATGACTGATCCTCAGCTAGACAGTGATGAGGGTCTAAAAGATGAAGTAGAGGATATCTGTATATCTCAGTTTACTTCAAGAGAGTGTATTTGAAAAAGAATATACAAAAATTACCACTGCTTTGGTTTGTCTTTAGTGATGACAGCTATTGCTTTAATACTTCAAAAAACATTTAATGCAGCTGGAGACCTACTATGTTTATGGGAGAGGTATCAGGTTATGGGTTTAAAATAGTGAATAAACACTGGACTACAGAATTAATCACAAACTCCTTTGTGGAACACAGAAAATCCTCAATCTGACCTTAATCCAACTTTTAAGCCTCATGTTTCACTACTCTTGCCTTTATACAACAAATAAAAGTAATAAAACTTCAGAGTATTTTCTGTGTTTTTTTCTTCCTTTTTTACAGGTATACTGAAGTATAACTGATATTCAAAAAACCACAAGTATTTTATATATATATAATTTGATGAGCCTGGGCATATACATACACCCATGATACTACCACCACAATCAAGGTAATAAATATATCCACCACCTCCAAAAGATTCCTTTTGTTCCTTTAGTCTGGGTTTGTGTGTGTGTGTGTGTGCTAAAAACACTCAACATGAAATCTACCCTCTTATCAAGTTTAAGTGCACAGCACCACACTGTTAACTATAGGCAGTATGCCATACAGCAGATCTCCAGAATTTATTCACCTTATGTAACTGTAACTTTATATCCATTGAACAACTCCTTATTTCCCCTCTTCCTCCATCCTTGGGCAGCCACTATAATATTTTCTCCATCTATAAGTTTGATATTTAGATACCTCATATAAGTGGAATCACACAGTATTCATCCTTTTGTGACTGACTTACCTCAATCACCACACTATCTTCCAGGCTCATCCATGATACCACAAATGGTACAATTTCCTTCTTGTTTAAGGCTGAATAATATTCAACTATTTATATATACACCAGTTCTTTACCCATTCATCTGTTGATGGATATTAGGGCTGTTTTCATACCTTGGCTATTGTGAATAATGATTCAATAAATGTGGGAATACAGAGAGCTCAGATTTCAAACTATATTACAAAGCCACAGTAACAAAAACAGTGTGGTATTGGCATAAAAACAGACATAGAGCAATGGAAAAGAATAGAGAGCCCAGAAATAAACCCATACATATATGATCAATTAGTTTATAACAAAGGGCCAAGAATATACAATGGAGAAAGGAGAGCCTCTTCAATAAACGGTGTTGAGAGAACTGAAAAGCCACCTGCAGAAGAATGAAACTGGACTATCTTATACCACACACAAAAATTAACTCAAAATAGATTAAAGGCTTGAATGTAAGACCTGAAACCATAAAACTCCTAGAAGAAAACACAGGCAGTAAGCTCCTTGACATCAATCTTGGTGATGATTTTTGGGGTTTGACACCAAAACCAAATGCACCAAAAGCAAAAATAAACACGTAGGACTATGTCAAACCAAAAAGCTTCTGCATGCAAAGAAAATCATCAAACAAATGGATGAAAATACTTGCAAATCACATATCTGATAAGTTAATATCCACAATATATAAAGAACTCATACAACTCTACAACAACAAAAAACCAAAAATTCAGTTAAAAAATGGACAGAGGATCTGAATACATATTTTCCTAAAGACACTCAATGGCCAACAGGTACATGTAAAGGTGCTCAACATCATTAATCATCAGGGGAATGTAAATCAAAACCACAGTGAGGTATTACCTCATACCTGTTATTATTGGTTACTATCAAAAAGACAATAAATAACAAATGTTGGCAAGGATAATGAAATAAGGGAACACTTTGCACTGTTGGTAGCAATATAACTTGGTGCAGCCACTATGGAAAAGAGTATGGAGTTTCCTCAATAAATTAAAAACAGAAATATCATATGATCCAGCAATCCCACTTCTGAGTATATATTTAAAGGAAATGAAAACAGAGTCTCAAACAGATACCTACATTCCCATGTTCACTGTAACATTATTCACAATAGCCAAGATATGGAAACAACCTATGTATCTGTCAACAGAAGAATGGATAAAGGTGTGTGTGTGTGACATGTGATATACATACATACAGGAATACTGTTTAGCCATGAGAAAGAAGGAGAAATCCTGTCATTTGTGGGAAAGTGGATGAACCTTGAGGGCATTATGCTAAGTGAAATAAGTTAGACAGAGAAAGGAAAATACTATATATCGCATAACTTATGTAGAATCTAAAACAAACTCATACAGAGAATGGAGTGGTGCTTAACAGTGGCGGGGGTGGGGGAATGGGGAGATGCTGGTCAAAGGGTGTACTTTCAGTTATTAGATGAAGCAAGTTCTGGAAATCTAATGTACAGCATGGTGATTACAGTTAATAATTCTGTATTATATATTTGAGAGTTGCTAAGAGAGTAAATCTTAAATGATCTCACCATAAAAAATAAATAGCAATTATTAGACACAATGGAGGTGTCAGCTAATGCTATGGTGGTAATCATTTTGCCATATATAAGTGTATCAAACCAACAGGTTATACACCTTAAACTTACACAATGTTATACACCAATTATATCTCAATAAAGCTGAAAACAATATGTTTATCCCCAAGTATTTTTTGATGCTATTATAAGTGGGATTTTTCTTGATATCTTTTACTAACAGTTTGTTGTTAGTATACAGAAAGGCAACCAATTTCTGAGTGTCGATTTTGTATCCTACAACTTTACTGTATTTGTGCATTAGTTCTAACAGTTTTTTAATGGAGTCTTTAAGCTTTGCTATATATAAGATCATATCATCTGCAAACAGACAATTTTACTTCTTTTCCCATTCGGATGCCTTTTCTTTCTTCTTCTTGCCTTCCAGTACTATGGTGAATAGAAGTATGGAGAGTGGGTATCCTTGTCTTGTACCTGATCTTAAAGAAAAAGCTATGTCCTTCACCACTGAATACGATGACAGCTGTAGGGTTATAGATTGCTCTTATTATGTTGAGGTACATTCCTTTTATACCTAGTTTGTTGTGTTTTTATCATAAAAGGATCTTGAATTTTCCCAAATGCTTTTTTTTCTGCATCTACTGAAATGATCATGTAATTTTTATCCTTCATCCTGATAATGCAGTGTATCATACAAATTGATTTTAGTATGTTGAACCATCTCTGCATCCCAGGGATAAATTCCACTTTATCATGATGTATGATCCTCTTAATGGGTTATTATATTCAATTTGCCAGTATTTCACTGGGGATTTTTACATCTATATTCATCAGAGATATTGGACTGTAGTTTTCTTGTCTTGTAGAGTCCTCGTCTTTAGTATCAGAGTAATGCTGGCCTCATAAAATGAATTTGGAAGTGTTCCCTCCTCTTCAGTTTTCTGGAAGATTTTGAGAAGGACTGGTATTAATTCTCCTTAAATGTTTGGTAGAATTCACCTGTGAAGTCATCTGTTCCTGGACTTTTCTTTGATGGGAGGTTTGTGATTACTGATTCAATATCCTTCCTCATTATTGGTCTGTTCAGATTTTCTGTTTCTTCATAATTCAGTCTTGGTAGGTTGTATGTTCCTAGGAACTTCTTATAGGTTATCCAACTTGTGGCATATAAATTGTTTACAGTAGTTTCTTATGATCATTTTAGCTCTGTGGCATCAATTGTAATGTCTCCTCTTTCATTTCTAATTGTACTTATTTGAGTCTTCTCTCTTTTTCTTTGTTAGTCTAGCTAAAAGTTTGTCAATTTTGTTTATCTTTTCAAAACATCAACTCTTAGTTTCATTGATTTTTTCTGTTGTTTTTCTAATCTCTATTTCATTTATTTTTACTCTGATCTTTGTAATTTCTCTGCTTCTGCTAACTTATATGTGGAGATTAAACAGCACACTCCTGAACAACCAACGGGCCAAAGAAGAAATCAAAAGGGAAATCAGAAATTTTGTGGAGAGAAATGAAGATGAAAACACAAGATACCAAGATTTATGGGATGCAGCAAAATAAGTACTAAGAGGGGCGTTTATAGCAATAAATTCCTATATTAAAAAGGAGAAAGGATCTCAAACAATCTAACTTTACACATCAGGATTCTAGAAAAAGAAGAAAAACTAAGGGATTTTCTTGGTTTCTGAGTATATGGTCATTAATAATCTTTCATGTTTCTGGTATTACATGTTCCATTCCCATTTTCTAGATCTGAACTATCCAAAATATAATGTGAGCCACAAATGCAAGCTATATATATAATTTTAAATTTTCCAGTAGTTACATTTTCAGAAAGAAATAGATGAGTTTTATTATTTTTAACCAAATGTATCTAAAATACTATCATTTTGACATATAATTAACATTTAAAGTTATTAATGAGATATTTTACTTTTTTTTGTACTAAGTCTTTAAACCCAGTATGTATTTCACACATATCACAACTCAGTACGGACTAGCTATGTTTCAAATGTGCCTAGTGGTCACTGTACTATGCAGGTCTAAATACTCTGTTCCCAACCTCCCTAGTATATACTATGTCCTCACTGAATGAATGGTCAACCACCCTAACCCCTTACACTCTGTAGTGGCTACTTATCACCCTACACACAGCTATAATTCATTTATTTATTTATTTATTCATTCAACAGACACTGTTTCATCTTCCAAGTATAATTCATGAGATTTCTCTAAACTGGCTCTTCTGTCCTAAGTTCCAACTGTGGCCTCTGCTCCCTTCACTGCCACATCACCATTCCAACAGTACATCATCTCATGGTGTGAAAAATCTTATTTAATCTAAAATTATCCCTTAAAATCTCTTAAATAAAACCCCCACAAGAAAAACAGTATCTATGACCTTGTGTGACACAGCCCTATGAAGGTAAATAAGAACTGAGACTAACCACAAGAATAACATGCCCATATACTCCATCTCACACCTACTTCACGTCAAAAGCTCATTTAATAGAAGTTAGTAGATGGATTTACTATTGCTGTTGGAATACCCAAAATAACAGTAAAATTCATATAACTTAGACACCAATATGATATAAGAATATTTATTATGCCTGCCTCCTCCATCTATCATGCCAAACCCTCCACATCAAGTGTTCTTTTTGTTACAAAAGTTTTAACTAGTTTATCATTTAAGGACTTAAATATGCACTACATCAGGCTGGAAGGCAGTACATAGAGTAAAAACAGCATGCATTTCAAATTCTAGTTTTGTTACCATTTACAACACTTTTCAGCAACCTTTTGAATGAGAATTATCTAAATGCACTCCTCATAGTTTGTGAAGATTCAATGAGGAATTAAACTTAAGAGCACACAACGGTACTAATTCCATTCCCTTTGCCCACTTCTTCCATTAAGTCTCTGAAAAACTTCCCTTTGATTCAGAGATCATTTTTTAACTAATGACGAAAATCAATACTTTTAGGTCACATCTGAAACAGTCTCAATTAAAAATAAATGTGCCAGGGATAAGTGTCAAATCAAAATTAGCCACATGTATTCTCATTACCTGCACAAATTTGGGTGGAAATTTTTGTCGAAGGTCTAGCAGTAAAGCATCCACACGTTGTCTCTGGAAAATAGAGCTTGGTTCTTCTTTCCTTTTGACTTTAGGTTTGACTTTATCTATTAAAATATGAAGTCCAAATCAAAACACTGCCTAAGTAGTTTGGTGCCTTATATTCTACAATCTTTGTCTGCCATGAATATATTCTAACTTCATTATTTTTAATGCTTGCTATTCCAAAGATAATCCCCCGAACATGTTAAACATAGCACATACACAAAAGTGTTATAACTCCTCTGAAATGGAGTTAAAATTCTAACTTCTAAAAAGCTGATATATCTTTTAAAGACATTTCAGTTTTACCATGTAAACATGGGTAAATATAAGAATTTTAAGGCTAAAGTTTTCCCATAATTACCTAAGCTACAATCCAGGTTACTGGTTTGACATTATCTTCTGCATATTTTAAACGTATTAAACAATCTTTTCCCACAAACCTAATAGGTACAAATGGAAAATGCAACTTTCACAAACTCAAGTTACCATACTCAATTATGAAGACTATAATTCACTGAAAAAGGACAAATCAAACAACAGAAGATCTTGAAGATAATAAAGAAAAGAACTTGCAAGAGAAATTCTGAAGTTTATCATGTGTGAAATTTTCCCTGGGAGGGGAGTATACTGGTGAATCGTCACTGAAGGAAGGGTTCCAGTTAAGTTTTACTTCAAACACTTTATTAGGGTAGGGGCAAACATCTCTTAGGAGATGTTTATTCAACTGACGCAAACATTCCTAAGTCAAATGTTGTCACCAGCACCTACCATAAAGAATAAATATAACTGTATTTCAAAGACCATTCATTCCACAGGTCTCAATTTTATTTAAAGGCTACCTTTCCATAGCAATTCATTCTAAGTTGCTATTTCTCTAGAAAGAAATGCAGAATATAGGTATACTGCTATAGACACATTTCTAGAAGTACTTCTGTTGGTAAAATATGGTGCAGAACAAGTAGTGGATTAGCAACAATGAAAACTAGAGGACCTGGCATCACGACAGGCGTTAACATGGAAAGATCAGAAAACAGACTGGTCATCTGGAGACGGGGCCTTAAGAGCATCTCCTCCACCTGGAAGCTTCGGGAGATTTGGGTTCTGGATTGCAAGATGACTCAATAGTTAGGTAAGCAGGAAATATCACCATTACTTATTCCTCATCACTGATTTCCCCTATATATTTGAAATATTTAAAAACTTTGAATCAACTTGTCAAAGATTATCACTTACTAAAGAGATTAAAATTTGTATGTTTCTATGGCTATTAATAGTACTATTAATAGTACTAAGCTACTATTACCTCATCTAGTTATATGAATCATAGCTCTGACAATGTCACCATCCTATGAAGTTTTTCCATCGAGAAGTAAAACACATCTAGAAATCATCAATAGCCATTTTCCAAAAGAAAACATCTTCATTCTCAGAGTAACAAAAAATGTTTTAGGAGGGTCTGGGTGTCCTACCTACCTTGCTCTTCATGATCTTTGAAGTGCCACCAATACCCTTTGGAAGGATGATATCGACAATATGACATAGCTTCATCAAAAGCTGACTGAATGCCATGTACTGCAGTAAGCTTATAAAAAGAAACAAATTCTGAATTTCTCATATGACCAAAATTTCTAAAGTAAACAAAAAAATATCACATATTCAAAGACAGTAATTCTTCTGTTTTTCAGAACCTGAATCACTGTTTAGCTGGGGCTATGGTATATACTTTGAACACAGAGCTGGCCCAAGGTAACCAATACTCAAGACATTCTAATAGTCAACACTTTACATCAACTTACACAAAGGAGAGGAGTTCCTGCTTAATTCTTGGAAACCAAGTAGTTCAATTAAAAGTTTTCCTTCATGTTTAAAGAATGTAAAGACACTTACCACTCTAGAATTTATAACTGATCCCAAGTCTGGTGCCTGATAGATCACTCCAGCAATGATATAGTAATCAGCCAGTGGGATAACTAAAACAGTGGGGAAAAAATTATGAATACAGCATGCAAAAACTGCTAAACATATCTCCATAAAAAGAACAATTAAAATTTGACCCATATAAAAGCTTAATGTAGGGTTTGGCAATTCCTGCTTTTGTAAACAAAATCATATAGGAAAACAGCCACATCCATTCATGTTATTATCTAAGGCTGCTATGGCACTAGCTGAGTAGTTGTCTCCGAGACCAGGAGGCCCACAAAGCCTAAAATATTGAGTTTCTGGACCTTCACAGAAAAAGTGTGCCAGCTTTTGCCCTATGAGCAGTACTTCTCAAACTTTAATGTGCATCTGAATCATCTGAGTATCTTGTTAAAATCAGATTCTTACTCAGTAGGGATACTGTATTTCTAACAAGTTCCTAAGTGATCCAGTGCTGCTGTCAGTCAGCCACACTTTGGGGAATAAGGCCTTAGAGTAAGACAGATTTAGGGCCCGGATGAAGATATCAGATGCACTGAACTTGCCTCTGTGCCCCAGTGTGAGGTCCTAAGGAATAAAAGACCTGTTAGTGAGCCTAGTTCACCTTGTGTGGCTTCTGCACCCAGAACCCTTTCATTATGCAAACCTTGCCCCTGGTCTTGCCTTTGTTCTAAGGTTCTCTTCTTCTCTGCGTAGGGACTCTAGATCTTTGATTTTGAAACTAAATTTGGATTCTTGACTCTGGAACCACAACTTCATTAGCAAGTCATTCTCTGGAATCAATACTCAGGGTGAAGGTTGTTCTCAAATGTCTTGATAAGAATACTTAATTTAGGAGATGTAGCTGGTCATCTCTGGAGCAGCTGACTAGCTCTTTGATTCAAAATCAGATCTGAATTCTATACTCTTCAGTATGATTTCAAAAACAAGTTTTTGTTCAGTAATATAACCCAAGTAAGTCTTCTGGTTGAACGTGTCAAGGAGGATTTTCAATTGATCTTTTATGACTCTGGTGCAACTGCATCTACCATGGATTAAACCTGATTGCCCTCTGAGAGTCCAGAATTTTGGCAGGCAGAAGATGTCTACATCATTAGCTCTCAATAAAAATTCTGGACTCAGAGCCTAAAATGGTCTTCCCTGAACAGATATATTATGCACGTGAGGCTGCATTTCACTGCTGGAGGGAGGGTGCACTTGGTGTGGCCCTTGCAGAAGGGAAAGCATAAGAAACTTACACAGGGATTACTACAGATCCCTAAAACAAAACCCAATCCAAAAAAATAAGAACATACAGCTCAGGAAGGAAATAAATTATGGTATTTTAAGAAGAAACTAATGCCTGAAGTTCACATATTTTACCTTGAGTAGGGGATTGCCGCTGTTGCTTTCGAATGATAAAAAGAATGGGCTCTTGGGCATGTAAAAGGATGTACTCCACTCCAACCATCTGACTGAAACCAGAACACAGACACGTTCAGAGAGCTATGAATGCCCTCCACACAATTCTGTAGAATATTCAAACTATTATACAAAAGTATAACAACACTGTAAATAGGATAAAACTGCCTATGTTTGATATTAAAAATTGACTGTTCAATAAAACTGGCTATTTTCCCAGACAGGTGGAGCACAGATAAAGCAAGATTTGGTTTTTAAACAACAAAATGCCTACAAAAATTCATGACTGAAAATACACTGAAGAGCGTATAAAAAAAGCAACCAAAATACCATGATGCTTCCTGACCAAGGAGATCTATAAATATATACAAAATATAAAAATATACATGAAGACTATACCTGTCTTAACTATATATGTCAAGTATATATTCTACACAACTAGAAAACATCAAAAATCTTATCCTCGGTGGGAGGGTATAGCTCAGTGGTAGACTGCCTGCCTAGCATGCATGAGGTCCTGGGTTCAATCCCCAGTACCTCTATTAAAAAACAAATAAATCTAATTACCTCTCCCCCCAAAACAAAAACAAAAACCTTATCTTCATCACCAACAGTTTTATTCCTGACATATTATGTTTAAAAGCACAATCAAGGTATCTCAGTAAATGTAAATATTTACCTCAATAAAAAAGTGGTTTAAAATACCAGAAATTTAATTTCCTGGAAACCACCCTCCTGCCTATCATATTTAGCTGACGGATGAAAAACTACTACACTGTTTCCAGAACTTTTGTAACAGTAATAAAATCCTAATTACTCAGCATCCTAAGCCTGAAGAATCTTGCTTTGCATCTGTTTGGCTAAAGTTTTATTTGTCATACAAAGAAAAATCTACTATAAATTCAACGGTGGTTTGACATTAAATTAGATGTAGAGGAGGTAATAAGCATACTTCCCTGACTGAGGATAACAGATGCATTGCCTAAATCATTCATCAGATCTACATCTAAACCTCACAGTTATATTTTAATTAGACAGTAATATATAAAGTTACAAAGAAAAGACTTCCTAGGTTACAAGCGACTAATAATTCTTTTGCATGTCAAATTTGTACAAACTCAAACAAAATTCCAGTTCTTCCAAAACTACTTCTCTGTACTTCACAATCCACAGCTTGAAAGAACTATTCATTGTAAAATCTCTAGTTGGCAAATGCTGCCTTCTCACAATAACTTACTTTAAGTGTTCTAATGTTAGCCTCTGCATTTTGACCACTTCATTATTACATGTCCTGTCATAGAAAGGATTACTTCTTTCTGAAAAGTAATCCAGGACACTTCCACTATTCAAAATAGGGATCCAGGAACTGTCAACCCAAGAGATTCCCAGCAGATTATCTACAAAAAAGAAACAAAATGACAAAGGGTGAGAAAAGAGAAAAAAATCCAATCCAACAAACATTTATTATGTATCTAATGTAGGAGACACTGTGAATATAAGGATGACATAGATCTTAACCTACATACCCTCATGGTCTAACAAAAGAGTAAGTATGCAAGAAAGCAATGACAACACAGCGTAAGAACTATAATAAAGGTATGTAGAAATGTGTTATGAGAGCACAGTGGAGGGAGCAGAACACCTTACCTGAAGGAACAGGAACGATTTTTCATTGGGTGAGGAGGAGGTGGGTTTTAGCGCTACATTAAAGAATAAATAGAGACTCACCTTGGAGAAAAGAGAGGCAAAGTAATTCCAAGCAGAAGAATGCACATACAAAGGCAGGGAAATAGAAAAATACATTATACGTTTAAAGAATAATTCAATTAGGTAAAGAAGTTATAGGGTTTGAAATCTAGAGACATCTTTCAAAAAATTGGAAATCCTGAGCTTTTATATGTTGGTAACTAACTGAAAAATTTTCAAACAATATGTATGCCCAAGAAAACACATCCACAGCCACCAGTCTGAGATCTTCCAATTAAGAAGAAAGAAACAAGTTAGAAAGTCATTATTATAGATGAGATAAAAATGATGTAAAAGGGGCAAATGAAAAGTAGAATGCCCTTAATTATAGCCATAGAGTTTCATATTTTAAAGGGAAATTAAATCTTAAATTTTTCAAAATGGGAAAAAAAAGACATGGTAAGTACAGTGAGATAGCTTTTATTAATGAGCTTTTATTGAGTACTGGCTGAAATGATGTTTCATAGCACTGACAGTACTAAATTCCATTGGTGAACATCAAAATGCCTATATAACACTGGTTGAAGGAGGAAGAACTGAAAACTTCAACCTCTCCTAAACTGTAATTATTTCCAGCATCTATGAAGAAGTAAGAACTAATCCAAGGTGACAAGTAGTTCTAAGCGAAATGAATCAAGCTGAAAAAGTAACTGTAGGAAGGTAGGACATGCTGTTATTACAAAGGAAGAAACAAATGGATGAAGCATGTTAATGACCAAATAATCAGTACAGACCTAGAAGATGGCTCATCATAAATGGATTATGCCACAATCAAGTATCTAACAGGGCAGCAGAAAACATTTTCAGAAAAAGACAGATTTTCTAATGAAAAGCAACTAAAGGTAATTATTATTTTCAGCTTTAAACACTACAGCCAGTTATTAAAGTAATTTTGTTTAAAGTAACTTTCTTACACATTTCTTTTTTATTTCCTTTAGAACAATTATATAAAAGCATTTGTAGAAGAACAATTTTAGGTGAGTTTCTCACTTATACAGTAGAAACTATGTCTACATGGTGTCATAAGTTATTGGCAATAAACTTATATTACAGATCATTTCAGCATAGGTAGAGGAATAATCTGCAGAAGCAAATATATGTATAATTATAGATCCTACCTACCCACAATTATAGACAATCAACAGATACAGGCATTAAGTGATGAGGACCTAGTGGAAGGCAATGGCAATGTATGGGAAGATAAGGACAAAAGAAATTTTCAAAGGAAAAAAGAGACAATTTCCTGAATGACTGTTTATAAAGTCAAAGAACTTCAGAAGCAATAGATCATTTAGGGAAGAAATTATAATGAATTTGGCTTGGATATGCAGAGTTTAAATATGGAATCAGACTTTAGAATTAGAAGAAATTATAAATGGCATCTGCTCCAAGTGACTGTTGAGTAAATTCTCCCTTTCAGTTTGCTTCAGCAAGCTGTTTCTTGAGCAGCAGTGCTATGTCATATTTTTCTCATTTAACAAACTAGTCAAAGGCAAGTATGACCTGTGAAACAAACACAGGATAGCATTTACCAGATTTGAACATGAACTTTGTACCCAGTAACTTGAGGCTGGTGCTATTATTATGACTATTTTATAGAAGAAGAACCTGAAACACAAGAAGATCACAGAGCCATTAAATGGTAGAGCTAAGATCTGAATCCAGGCAGCCCAGCTCCAAGGCCTGCACTCACTCCTCTACACTATGCTGCCTCAAACTGAAAATACCTAGTAAAGACAGATACTAAAAGCTTGTGAGAGACGCCAGGGCTGATACTACAGATTTGGAAATCACCTGTAGAAAAACGAGTGCTGTCCTAGAGAGGATGTAGTCTAGTCAACTACATTTCCTCTTCTCTGTCCCCATTGCCAATATGTACTTAATCTTTTTCCAAGTGTCGCCTGGTCAGCAAGCTCCTTACAGGGATTCCTGTCTCCAGATCTTCTCTCAATCCTATTCAGCCTAAAAATGCTACTTGTGCATTTTTAAGTGAGAGCTGAACATGTGTCATTCTACTCTATGCAAAACACAAATTTAACTATGTCACTTCTTACTTAAAGAATGGCAGTGCATACCTACTGTCTAAAAGAATAAGGTTCAAATTCTTTAACATGGCATCTCAGTCTAGCTCCACTATTTCCACTTCACTGCCCACAGTTCACCACCACACAACAGAATGGCACAAAGAAAAGTATATTGAAAATTATGGGACTTCAGACAAGTTAATCTCCCCATGCCTTAGTTTCCTCAACTATAAAATGGGGACTATAATAGTATCTCCATGCTAGATTATGTACATAAAATGCTTGGCACATTATAATAACCCAGTAAGAATTATGATGATGATAGTGGTAGTGCTAGTAGTCAATTTCTTTTAAGATTAAGATGACCAAACTTATTTCTGGCTTAATCAAAGCTGTCCTAGTTTGTGCCTCTATTCATTTTTCTCTTATTTTTACATTTATACATTTAAAAAGATAGAAATCTCTTTCAATCTCAAAAGGGTATGAGTTTAGTAGATAATTCAACTGGTCACACTAGATTAAACTAATTTCAAATATCACTAATCTCTGCAAAATCTTTCTCTACAAGACAAATGATGGCTTCTTTCTCTATGGTCTTCTAGCAGTTTCTATATACCGTTATTATTAATCATAATATTGTATCATAACCCAAAAATACAAATACGTACCCATTAAATGTTGAGTTTTTAAGGGACTGAGGCTGTGTGTTACTCATCAGGAACTAGCACAGGACCAGATTTGTAACAGTCAGCAAATGTTTATTAATTCATGATTAAGGGCTAAGTACAAGTTATTCTACTGTTCATAGATTTACACATACTCCAGTATCTAAGGATGTTCATTTACAAAATACTTAACTGGGATTAAGAGGATGGTGTGTGGTTGTGAAATAGAATATAATTACCTGTCACTTATTAGAGACTACCAGAAACCACAGCCCAATAAAGAGAATACACTACTGGCAGACTCCAACCACTTCTTACCATCTCCACCGTTACCACCATAGTCTGAGCTTCCTCTAAATCTCCAGTCATTAGAAAAATGGCCTAACTGGTCTCCCTAATTCCACCCTTACCCTCCTACACTGTTCTTGGCAGATCCTAAAAAAAAGTAAGTCAGAATATGTTCATCCCCTCTGGTCAAAACCCTCCAATGTTTCTCCATTTTACTCAGAGGAAAAGCCAAAGACCTTACCACCGCCCACAAATCCTACATGATGAAGCCACCAATTCTCTCTCTGACCTCATCTCCTTCCTGCATTCTCACTCTGCTTTAGCCATACTGGCATTCTTGCTGTTATTCTAACACCCCAGACACATTCCCACTTTGCAATGACCCTAACGAATCTAAATTTAAAAAGTTATGAAAGCTAAAAAGTCTGATGGACTAAATGTTTCTCTTTGTCATTCAGGAGCAAGGGAGAGACCTAGTACAGCTCTCTAAAAATCAGCAAGTAATGAAATTAGGTACTTGATATCCTCACTTATGATTAAAGACAAACAGGCAAAAGCATCATCCAGAAGTGCTAATGATCACTGGACATTTTGACAGTATATAAGTGACAATATATTTTTAATATGTGTGCTAGATTCCAATGTGGTTAATATAAAAAAAGAATCTCAAACACCTTCCTTTAAAAAGTAAGTATATACAAATATAAACAACCCTATGTACAAATGATTAGGAACATATCTTTTGAAGAAAGACGTTTGCTGGGAAGAAGAAAGGTAAACTTAACCGCGAATCTCGGCTTGCATCTAGGTACAAAAATTCGAACTTCTTGGAAGGAAAAGTACTACAAAGTTTCAAATGGAAATACATCTATGTTAAGAGTTTCATACAAGGGTAGAAAGTTTTGCAAGAGCCACAAGCACAATAAAAGACAAAGATATTCGCAGGCGCTTTCTCACTCTCCTGAATTTTTCCTGAGAACGTCCATGATACCTCCTCCCAATCTACTGGAACCTGGTCTGTTTGGAACTAAGTTCTCACACTTTAGCTATTTTAAAATCGCCTTTCCGTTCACTCTGGAATCCGAGTTTCACTGAAGCGGATGTGTGTACGTACGGTGTGCTGCGAAGAGAGTATATGGCCTAATGCTACGAGAGATAAAGTAGCCAATTAAGGGGTTTTGTCTCCATATATTTATTCACTGATTCAACAGATACTTGAGTACCTTTAGAGTTCAGCTGTGAAAAAGAAATGACCCCTGCCCTCAGTAATCGTAGGGGTTCATGCACAAAGACGTCGGACACGCGGGACGTGACGTTAGGAAAAAGGTAAGCGCCCAGGCAAAGTCCCAAGGGATGATCCTGGTCGGCTCATTATTCCACCCCCTTCCCTGCCCAAAGGCCGTTCCTTTACCCGGATAGTACAGCCCCAACACGGGCGTAGAAATATGCGTGTAGAACAATACCGCAGGGCTCAGGGCTCAAAGCCCAGGACTTCTTACAACCCCTTCGTTTCAACGCTTCTAAAACACCCCTGAAGAACTGCGAAAATCTAGGCAACTTTTCGCCAGATTAGAGTTTTGGGTCGTTCACAGAAAACATTCAAAAGAGCTTGGGAGACCTCACAAATGAACCGGAACCTTGCCCCCGAGAGTTCTAAATCCCTAAACCAGACCCTAGAAAATCAGGAAACAGCGCAGGTTACCTCTGATATCCACCGCCGCCATAATTCCAAAAGCGTTCTCTGGCTCTCCTTCCGGCGCAGAGTAAACGTCACAACCCTGAGACGGAAGAGGCGGGTTGCAGAGCGAAGGAACGCAGAGGAGGAACCAAAAGGGGCGGAGACTGTTAGGCCGGGAAGAAAGGGCAGGAAAAGGGAAGAGGCGGAGCGAAGAGGAGGTGGGGCGGGGAGGAGAGGGCGGGGTGGCCAGGAGGGAATGGGGCGGGGCTAGGCCGTAGGGCCAGTGGTAGGCGGGGCTCGTATGTGAGTGGGGCTTGTGAGGGGCGGGGCTGTGTGAGGGCAGAGGAGGGGTTTGGTGCAGGGCAGGGAGGTAGAGCCTGGTGATAAGAGCAAGGACTAGGAGGGGAGGGAGAGGCTGGGAGGACTAGCAGAAAGGAGAGAATAGCAAAGGAAGGAGAGGTAAGCCTGGCGTACCACCGGAATAGGAATTTGTGGACTTTGAGGAGACTAAGCATAATCCTACCCAGCGCCTACCACTGAGAGATCAGAAAATTCGACCTTGATCTCCTGTGATCATTTAAAAAACCAGATTCTGATTGTGCAGAGTTGGGGGTGGTAATATCTTTAATTTCATGGACTGAAATAAAATAACACAATGTGAGAGTTGTGAGTTAAGTTTTCCTTGGGACAAAATGAGGTCTACAGCCTGGGAGACAGCATTTCAGATAGTTCTGAGTAAATGCTCTGAAGTGGAACATCCGTACTATACACGATTTTAGTGAAAGTGGGGGATGGGGTACCAGCAGTCAAGATCACACTTAGGCAGAGGCTTGCTGCTAGTCACTAGGAGCAGAGGTCACTGTTAATGATTTTAGTGCTTTTCTAGATGTGAGGAACACTACAATTTGGGCTCATAACATCTTCTCCTGAAAATATCTAACTATCTGAAGGTCTGTTCAGCCAGTTTTCCCAGAGCTCAGAGTGCCCCATTCCTGATCTCCACCCAACTCCTTTCAGGGGCTGTTGGAGGTCAGCGGCTGCAGTGGCTCCTGATTTAATCCAAGCAGAGTTAGATGGCAAGTGCCAACGTGATTCAATTCTTGTAGAGGCAGATGGCAAGTGCCAATTTTTAGTTGACAATTTTAAAAGCACTTTTCAGGTGTATCCAATGAACCATTGAATTTAGGAGCTACTGGCCATTCTCTTTCACTCTCCCTCAAGTGTGGGGATGGGACAGGACTAAGCAGAAAGAATTTGAGAGTCATTAGCTTTTTTGTGACTAAACCCATTAAAAGTCTAAACCTATTGAAGAAAACATTAGATGACTCTGAGATAAAATTTTTACAAGACAGGAAATGCTTCTGAAGCAAAATATTAACAAGATTAAAAGAAAGGGAATACCCCTGGGTCCCTGAGTAAGGACCTAGTTTCTGCATCCCAGGAGTCTGGGCTAGATAGCTAAATGCCAGAGAAGGAATAATTCTGAGGAATGGGGAAGCAATAGGAGGCCCTAGAAAGATTCTCAAGCTCCAGTGTGTCCCCATAAAAGCAAAATGATGAGGGTATCTGCAGGCAAGACACAGGTGTGAAGAAGAGAACCCCAAAATCTGAAGGAGCCCTGTGTACAGAGATGAGGGGTCAGTGCCTATATCTTCTCCAAAACTTAGGTTCTGTGAAGGTTCCCCCAGAATTTAACCACTCACAGGGATAAGTGGGGGAGACCATGAATTTACTGGAATTTCATACCTCATAGACTGGGTATTCAAAAAATTTAAATCTAAGTGGCATAAAAAAATATATTGCTTCGTTACATTTCAATTTTTGAACTGAGATTTTATATTTGAGATGGTATGTATACAGAAAGTGTCCCAGTAGAAGTATGCACATGCACAGAGCAGAGTTTTCAAAAGACAGATTTTTTTCCAGGAGGAAATTTGCAGGAGGGCCTGGTGAGGGGTCTGCTGAGATGGGGTGGGACCTAGGGGAGAGGGTATTCCAAAATGGGATGTTGCCCAGAGAATAGGTTCTTGCCTACAGGCCATCTCAAAAGGTGAGAGGGAAAGAGGCTGAGAGGTGGGGGGGGGGGGTATTTAGTTTAAAGTAAACGTAGATTCACACTCAATAGAGAGAGTACGGGCCATCTCAGAAGGCAAGAGAAAGAGAAAGCGACCTGCAGCCTGTCTATGTTATGGAGTGTCTATCTCTCCGAATAAACTGGCTTTCACTTTACTGTGCCTTGCTCTTGAATTCTTCCCTGAGGGAAGCAAGAGCCTATTCTCCAGCAACAGTGGGAATATCATGTCCAATAAACTGAAGTGTGAAACGTCAAGCTTTTGTGTTTTGTTTTGTTGGTTTTGTTTTCTTGTGTTTTTATTAAGAGAGAAGATTAGGAAGAAGAGCACCAGAACACAGATCTGTAGGTAGTAAAGCATATGATAAGCATGGTAAGCTGGAAAGCTGGACCTGGAAGCTCAGCCTTTATCTTATAGGCAGTGGAAGAAATGTGATTGGGCTTTCATTTTAGAAAGATTATTCAAAGAGGATGAGTTGGAGGCATTTATAAGACTCAAAACAGGGAGTCCATTTAGGAGACGGTCACAAACTAAATGATGTCTACACTCATACGAAGGTAGTGGTAGCTGAGGGAAGAAAAAAGATGACAGATACTTAGGAGATAAAATCAAAAGGGAATTAGTGACTAGTAGATGGGCCTGATGAGGGAGAGACAGAAAATAAACATTATTCCCAAGATACTGATTTATAAGACTAAGTGCCATTAATCAGATTAGGAATAACCAGTAACAAATAAGTAGTTGACAAAAAGAGTAATGGTTTATTTTTGAACATGTCCATCTTATACATGAAGTGTCTGCAGGACATTCTGTAGACTAGGGTTTCTCAGTCTTTGCATTGTTGACATTTTGGGCCAGATAATTCTTGTCTGGAAGTATGTAGTATGTTTAGCAGCAACCCTGGCTTCTACCCACCAGATGCCATTAGCAGCCCACTCCCAGTTAAGATGAGGCATACCTCCAGGCATTACCACATATCCCTGGAGGGCAAAACTGCCCCCAGTTCCTAACCACTGCTGTACACAGGCATCTAGAGTAGTATGAAGTCAAAGCAGAAGAGTTTCAGGAAGAAAGGAGTACTCACAGCGTCAAGCAGACAAATGAGATACGGACTAAGAAGCAGGCATTGGATTTGGTAAATAGGATGCCCCTAAGAAGAACAGTTTTTGTGGAATGGCAGGGGCATAAGCCAGAGGAGAGTCAGTTCAGGATTGAAGGGATGTGGCATTGGGTGGAGACTGTGCTTTCAAGAAGCCTGGCTGAGTGGGAAGGCTAGAGCACTACCTGGAAGCTGCATGGAAATAATAACAGGGAAATGTGAATAATAACAGGGAATCGTGACGATCTTCAGTTTATCCTCAACAAACTCATCCATTTGGTCAGTCAGCCGTCAGTCATTCAATACTCACTCTCTGTTTTGCTCAGCTCTTGTTGCAGACCATAAAGCAGTAAACAAGCAAAGCCTCTGGCTTCAAGGAGCCAACAAGTCTGATGGAAAAGACAGACAATAAACAAGTACATAAATAAAGAAGAACAGTGCAGACTGTGATGAAAAAGCAGTGTGGGGAGATGAGATAGGGATTAACTGAGGGAAGCCACTTTGGATGAGATGGTCAGGACAGACCTCTCCGAGGAGGTGACCATTCTAAGCAGATACCTGGAGGGTGAGAATGAATCAGACACATGAAGAGCTAAGGTGCAGGCATTTCAGGCAGAGGGAAGAACAGACACTGCGGTGGAAAAAGGCACCAACTTACGTAGGAAACCGTAGCTTAGGGGAGTTAAACAAGTCACTTGAGGTTACAGTGATCAATGATGGAGCCCAAGTCTCAAGTCCCCTTACTCTTCCCCATTTTGCTGTTCTGCCTTGAACATATTGAACACAAAAACCAAAATTTGAACTAGTATGGAAAGATGAGTCTAATTTTTCCCTAGAAGACAAAAGGCAATGGGCACGATGCTCTGATTGGGGGAAGAGCCGATGCAAAGTCACAAAAGTGGAAGGGATTTTGTTCAAAAGACAGCAGGTATATTGTGCTTTAAGCAAACAATGCGTTCCTGCTGGAAGATGGTGATGAAAGACAAGACCCTTTGGTCCCGTTTGCTTCGGATCTCATTTGCTTAGGAGTTTTGGCTTGATCCTAAAGGCTTTGGCTAGTCAATGGAGGTTGTTATTTGCTCATGGGAACTTGGATGTCAGTGTGGAGGCTGAATTGGATGGATACTAAGCAATAGTTCCTAACAATCCAGACAAGAGCTGATGATGGACTGAACTGAGGCAGGAACTATCAAAGAAATGGAGCTACAGACCTAGGAGGGGTAAAATAAACTTACTCTCCTCCTCCCCCAGGCCCAGAGATACAAGCACTTCAATTGGCTGTTGGGTATGTGTAAAAATGGGAATGGTCAGCCAAAAACCGCTGTCCTGAGTTTTTCACACATCAGTAAAATTTCCTTCTGTGGATTCCTCTTTACCAGTCCAGTTGGGGAATTATCACTGTAGACTTCAGAGGAAAAAGTAATTATGAAATTCATTAGGCTTCCTGAATGAAGAAGTGTAATGTCCTCCAAGAAAATAATTAAACCACTGTGGGCAAAGAGCCTCATCTGTATAATTTAAAGCTATGCTGTGGGTCATTGTTTAGTGTCTCACATCTAGTCTACATGTAGCCAACGCATAATCATGCTCCATCTGGCCAAAATTAGTCACATTGTTCTGCAGGTCAAGCAAAAGTATCTGAAGAGGTTTCAATATCCTATCCAATGTAGTCTAATGTGCATCTGGATTATCCACTCTCCTTTTCTCCAAATATTTGGATCTTGCTAGAATGAAAAGAAAAAATAGAATATATTCATGTGAAAGAAAAAGCTCTTGTTTCAAGAGCCCAGAGCCCTTAACAGAAGGGGGTTTAGGATGGAATATTCTTATATTTATTTAAAAGACATGGAAACCAGGCAGATGTGTACCAAGCGGCCAAATGTTGAGGTGGTCAATTACGATAACAAGCCAAAACGAAAATAACAATCAAACCTCCTTGTTCCCTTACTGCGACAGTGCAAGCAAGATGCAAAAGAGAAAGGCACTGGCTCACCAGTGTTCCATTTTCCCCCGTGGAATGGCCCGGGGCAAGGATCAACGGAAGCACAGATGGGAGACGCCATCTCACAGCCAAGGAGCCCTGAACAAAAAGCTCTTGCTTTTTTTATGGACCGATGTGGCTACAGAAAGGAAGAGAGGAAAGGGCTAGGTGTGAAAAGTATTGAGTCACAGTGAGGACAATGCCCTCAGCCAAGGGTCCCTGACAGCAAGGTCTTGGTGGAGGGGCTTGGAGCAGGTCTCAGCCAAAGCCCCAGACAAAGAGATTTCCAGATAGAGGTGCCCAGGCTGGGAATGCAGATATACATGTGAACATGGCTGGCCCAATGAGGCCTGAGTCCTTGACCGCAGCTCCTCCAGAAAACAACAATACATTGGGTGTGCACCAAGTATGACACGGAGAGGGCAGCTTCCCCCATGAGGCCTGCCAGGCAAAGCCTTATAATTGAGTGTGGTCAGACCTGACAGATCACACATAGGACTTTGTCCTGGAGCCACGCTACTCACTGTGAATCCAGGAGAATCCAGATCTGATAAGTTGAAATGGATTCATGTGTCCAGCATACCAACTTGCCAAAAGCCATAAACAGTGAATACAGAGCATAAAAGAAAATTTTTGTTCTAATATTATGCAACTACTAAGGGTAGTTGGCAGTCTTGATTTTATATGTTATATCTGGGAAGCTCAAGACCAAAAGTCAGACCCAGGGCTTGGGTAGAGAAAGGAGAAACTGGAATTTTCCCTCCTGTTTCCCAACTTTGCTTATTTCCCACCAATCTGTACATTAGACTTTGAGAAGAGAAGGAAAAAGGAATGGTGCTCTGAAAATATTTGACCTTCTCAGTCCTGTGAGCACTGACTGTGTTAGCCTTCACCAGGTGGGAACAGACATCAGCCATATTGGGTAATTTCAGAGCAGTGGCAAGAGGCTTGTCATCTGGCCTGGATGCAACTGATTTCTCAGATGTCTCTTAAATTTGTTCCCTAATTTCCATTCTCACTGCCTCTTGCTTAGGTTATTATAATAGACTTTAGATTACTGTCCCTGCCTCTGGTTTATTTTTCCCACTGGACCATCTGATAAGCAATAAAAGACAGAACCAGAGCTTCTTTCGAGGTTAGTTGTGTAGAGCTGGTCACTGAAGCCCTGGGAATGAATAAGCTCTCCTAGACAGTGATGTAGTATTTAAAAAACAACAATAACCGAACTCTCCTACTAATGAACTAGAGAAAGAGCACACACCTATTATTTTCACTTATTCAATAAATAATTATTATGAATATTTATTATTATACTGTTACTACATTCTAAAGATTAAGAAATTCTACCCAGGCAATAATGGGGAGCAGTGGTGGAATTTTCAGCAAATGTTTTGTATAGGAGATGAAGTTTGAGCTGATATGAAAGATGAAGTTTCTTTTGCAGATGGGGTGAAAAGGGAGGAAAGAGAGGCATAGGGAGGAGAAAGGAAGGGAAACAGAAATATGTAGACATGAAGCATCTTGTAATATTCATAATTTTGCAAACATTTCCCTATGTCTAGATAACGTGGATAATGAGTGAGATGAGTAAGAGTATAAGATGCAGCAAGAGGTAAATTGAAGCCCAGTAACTGGAGGGCTTGTAGTCTGTGATAAGTAATTTGGGCTTTATCCTGTAGGCGATTGGGGAAACACTGGGGAATCTTTTACCTAGAGTAATAATAAGGTCAGATTTTTATTTTAGAAAGCCCAATCTGGCAGGTGTATGAAAGATGAGTTGAAGTGTGTAAGTGACTGGAGAGACTACTGCCTATAATGTAAGTAAAAAAAAGAATATGGGCCTGAGTAGGGGAAATAGCAATGGAATGAAGAGGAAGGAGTGGATGTGATGGGCATCAAGAAAGTAGAATTTAAAGGACTTAGTGGCTGAACAGATGTGGGAATGAGAAAGTCCAGAGTGACTCCCAGTTATTTCACTTGGGTGAAGGAGCGGACATCATTCACTGAGATAGGGAATAAAGGAGGAGAAGGGGAGTTCTGAACACATTAAGCCTGAGATGATTATGGAACATATGAAATAGTGAGATCCAGAAGGCAATTGGAATAAAAGCTAGAGGTCAGGGGAAAGCTATGGGCTAGAATCTTATGCACATGGGCAATGTTTGAAGCAAAGAGAATTCACTTTTCCTCTCTGTAGCCCTGCCTATGATTTTGTTCATGACCTCATCATCTCTCTTTTCGACCATTAAAATAGACTCCTTATTGATCATCAGTCTCTACCCTTTCCAGTTCATTCTTCGCATTCCCATTAGAGTGACATTTCTGAAATACATTTATATATATTCTGCCATTTAAAACTTTTCATGGCTCCCTACCGGTCTGCAAAAGAAAAATCTATACTTCTTGTTTTGGCTTTCTTGGCAGTTAGAGAACAGAGAAGCCTCACTAAAGGCACTTATTTTTATAGCATACATTGTAAGGCTCTAACACTTTACAATTATTCCCAGGATATCTTAGAAAAGTGATTCCCAAACATATGTATGTTGGTTACTCTCTGAAAAGACAAGGACAAATGGCCAAGATCCTGAGCCCCCGTGTTCTTGACTGGTTGCCTTCTACTGTCACCATAAGGTCCCAGACACACCAAGAAAGTAATTGTTCTTTATTAGCAACTATGGCTTTGGCTCCAAACCCAGCGTATTACCCTGGAGAACTTGAATAGACCACATAAGAGCCGCCTAGAATAGGCAATTCTCAAAACTCCAGGAGAAACACAGTTGGAGGGGCTCCCTTGGCCCCTTGCTCCTAAGACCTATTCCCTAATCACTACCCTCAAATATTTGTTATCTTAGTGACAATAAAAAGCAACTTAAAAATTCCCCTTTTTTCGGAGGGGGTGGGGGAAAACAGAAGCTTCTCCTTGCCCTCTAAATCTCTAAAATGTGAGCCAGAGATTTCACAACTGGCAGCTTCTACGGCCAGTTCTACTTGCAAATGTCTTTTGTTAGCCAACATGGTGAGGCCTCACACAATTTTTTTTTTTAAATCTTTATCCCGTCTCTGCCGTCAAAACATGAAAAATAATCTTACAGAAGGTGTGGTAGTGCTTTTTATATTTTGACATTCAACAGTCAACTTGAGCTAAAACAGTATTTCTCTTTAGATGGGATATTTGTCTTTCAGTTCACCACCTCTGACCCAGTTCCCTCATGGGGGTTAGGTCAGTGCTTCTCAGTCATTAACGTGCAGGTAAATCACTTGGGGAATCTTGTTAACTTTCAGTCTCTGACTTAGTATGTCTGTGGTAAGGTAAGATTTGCTCCCAGGTTATGCTGCTGCTGATGGTCCAGGAGCCACACTCTGGGTGACAAGGAATTAGGGAGGTAGCATACTAGTTAAGGACTTCTCTGTGGAGCCAACAGTCTGGTTCTGGATTCTAGTTCAGCCACTTTTTGAGTTGAACCACCCTGGAAAATTTCTTACATTACCCGTGCCTCAGCTTCCTCATTTACAAAATGGTGCTAATAATAGTTCTCAACTCAAAGGAGTATAGAAGAGATTAAGTGAGTTACTGAACGTGAGAGTCCTCAAAAGAGTCTCTGGCACACAATAAGAAATGAATGAGTGTTAACTATTATTATTCAGTCTTGAAACTTTACCCTTGCTTAAAATTATGGAATGGTTTTCCATTGCCCTCAGGATGAAGTCCAAACTCCTTGGCATGGATTACAATGCCCTTTGTGACCCAACGGCTATTTTCCACTCCAGCCTCATCTCTACCATTTGTCCTTAGTTCTGTGCATGCTAATCTCTCTCATCTTGATCTCTCTACCCGTGGAGTTCTCTCTCCCTAGGATACCCTTCCCTTTCTTTACCTGGCCAACTCCTAAAAGTCCTTCCAAACTTGGTTGAGGCAACTCAAATTAGTTAAGTTGGAATTCTTCCCAGACTCTCCCCATCACCACTATGAGTTAGGTAGCTCTCTTATGTGCTCCCATAGCATCCACAGCACATCTCTGTCACAATACGCATCACATTATATTGTATAGTCAAATTGTCTGTCTGTCTTCTTTGGGGAAATTCCTGTGGTCATAAGTTTTCAGTAAGTGTCCATTTGTGGAGTTAATAAATAAATAAATGACCAAACATGTTTCTTGTTGCTACTGTAGATCTCTATTGGCCCAAATCCTTTGTTGAGACCTCTTCTTTTATGGGTCATGGATCTTTGACCTTTAAGGGTCCAGACAGGCTACAGTCTCATCCCCTGATCCCAGGGATGCACACATACTCACCACTGCCATGACCCTGCCAAGTAACTGGTATCATAGCCACCCTGTGAGTAAACAAAGCACATACATTGTAGAAGTTCTTGCATTTCCAGATTCAAGAATATGGCTCACTGAGGTATGGATGTGGGGCTCAATTATCAGCTAAGTTACTACCCAGCACAATACTTTTAAACCTAGATTTAGCAGATTCAATTTAAATTCATGCTAGGTGCTTTCCATAAGCCATAATCATTTACCTTTTGCGTGTGTGTGTGTTTAAATTAAAAATCTTTTATTTGGGGATTATTATAGATTCACATGCAGTTGTAATAAATAATCCAGAGTCATCCATGTACTGTTTACCTAGCTTCTCCAATGATAATATTATGTAAAACTGTAGTACTATATCAAAATTGATATATTGATATTGATATTGACACAGTCAAGATATAGAACATTTCTATCACCACAAGGATCCTTCATGCTGTCTTACACAAGCACATTACATCTCTTTCACACACACCCACACACACACACACACACACACACACATTCACTTTTTTTTCCAGCTTTGTTGAGATATAATTGACATAAAACATTGCATGAGTTTAAGGTCCCTCCACATCTTTTCATCATTTAACATTTTAAACTCACTTTCCTGGCCCATGAAACCGCTTATGATCTAGCTCTGGTCCACCTCCCCAAGCAACTCCCACTACCTTCACTGTGCTCCCACCACACTGGCCTGCTTTTGGTTCTCAAAATACCCAGCTCACTTCTGCAGGATCTTCCCATCAGCTAGTTTCTTGGCCTGAGTTGCAACCTCATCTCACCCGTCACTCCCACACACTCACAGACCCTAGACGATCTCCGCCCTCTTTTCACTCCCAGAATGCAAGCTTCTTGAGGCCCGGACTTTGGTTTTTTCCCACTGCTCTATTTCTAACACCAAGAGTAGGGCCTGGCCCATAGGAAGGGCTCCATAGATATTTGCTATGTGTTGAGCAAATTAAAACCTCCTATCAAATCTATGCTTGATTGTATCCTCCATGCTACCCCCATGTAAGGGCAGTCTCCCTCCTCCTTTAATTCATTGGAGCTCTTGCAATGGGTGTGTTTGTTTTATTTTAAGGCACCTATCACTGCTTGCAAATATTTTTGTTTGTTTTTTCACTACCCCCCTACCCCACTGTGTTCCTGCCAACAGACTCTCAGTTCCAGGAGGCAAGCAATGATATTAGTTCTGTTCAATGTCTAGCACATAGTGATTTAGTTGATAAATCATTTTTTCTTGAATTGTTCATTGAACATTAACTGCCCAAAGAAGAATAATGGCACTGTGATTCCATTTTATTTATCTAAGAAATCCTACAAGTTTCAAGGACCCTTTGTAGCTTTAAAATAGGAAAAATTTGTGTTAGTCATAGAAAGCTGGAACAAGAAAAAGCCTTAGATGTCACGAGGCCCATTTTCCTCACTTTGCAGATAAGTGAATGGGGGCACAGGAAGGGGGAGTGACCTGCACAGCTAGTGAGTAGCAGGATTGAAAACTCTGCATGATTCATCCATCAATGAGTGAAAAAATATATTAAGTACCTATCCTGTTGAGTGATTTTGACTTATATGCTCACCCTGCTAATCTCTCCAGGTGTCCATTCAAAGGCGGATGCAGGTAAAAGATGGAGACCAGATTGCTACTTCTAAGGATCAGATTTTTCCATCTATAAAGGCGTATTTGGGTTTAGTCAGAAAAAGTGCACCCACTACTATTTAAGCTCATGAGGAGTTCACTTGTAGCCAAATTCTGGGGGTGGTGATAGTAATTAAAACCAATTACACAAAGACCTCATTTTGATAATCATGTATTGTCAACAAATGACTCATAGTTTTGATATCTGCAGCTGGTTAGAAAAATTCGGTGGAAAAACTATGTGTCACGTTGGATCATGCATGCATTTTCAATGGGGCCAATGAACACTGGATCTTGGGAAGTGTAAAAAATTCTTATCCTCTTTATGCATAAAGCACAGATATATATGCAGTACATATACATGGTATAGCTGTCCCATTGAAATTTCATAGGGACCACATATTATATAATTCCTTTCATATGAAATGTTCAGAAAGATAGATCTATAGAAATTGAAAGTAGATTAGTGATTGTCTAAGGCTAAGGGGAATGAAGGTAGGGGTCTGGGGGTGATTACTAATGGGTACAGGGTTTATTTTGGGGTTGATGAAAATATTCTTAAATTGGTTGTGGTGATGATTATTCAAGTCTGTGAATATAACAAAAGTCATTGACTTGAACACTTTAAATGGGTGAATTTTATGGTATGTTAACTATATCTCAATAAAATTATTTTTTAAAAACTTCCCTCCTTAAAAATAAAATCATGGGCAAATTTGATGTTATTTATATATGAAATCTAAAAAAAGTAATACAAATTCTATTTACAAACCAAAAGCAGACTCACATAGAAAACAAACTATGATTACCGAAGAGGAAAGGGCAGGGAGGGATAAATTAGGGGTGAGGAGTAACAGATACGCATTACTATACATAAAATATATAAACAAGGACCTAATGTATAGCACAGGGAACCATATTCAATTTCTTGTAATAACATATAATGGAAAAGAATCTGAAAAGAAAAAAATATATATATGTATATGTATAACTGAATCACTTTGCTGTACACCTGAAACTAACATTGTAAATCAACTAACACTTCAATAAAAAATTAAAAATCAATAAAGTCACAGGGGACGATGATGATTAGGAAAAAACTCTGAAAAGGTTTTCTTAAGAGAACAATAACAAAAAAAATTGAGAAACACTGCTTTGGACCAAAAAAAAAAATTTCATTTTGAATCTCTGTTTATGCAGTCCAAACACCTATGATGACAGATCATCCCCACTTAGACTGAACAGTTCCTGAGTTGATCCCGCCCAAGCCAGGCAGTGACCTATGGGCCTCATGTCTACCAGTAGGTGGAGCCTGGAATTAGCTTTACTGGCTAGAACCTGATCTCTTAAGAGCAGTGGGGCTGAAAAAAGGGTTTGGGGAAGGCACACCTTATGGGGATCAGGAATTACGGCCGCCCCACAGGAGTCATATTAGAAACTGTCTCCTAAAAATCAGATTGCTTGAGACCTCCAGAGAGTCCTTGAGAACTTAACTGTCTAACAGTATTGCAGGGTAAGTTCTCAGGGAGATACACTCTGAGGTGGTTAGCAAGCATGGCTTTCGTTAGAGAGTAGTCTTGGAATCAACTCCTGTGGAAAAGAGGTGAAGGAAGCAGGAGTCAGCCAAGGGAAATGTTGAAGGGATGCAGTCCTGACAATGGGTCTAGCCAGCCTCAAGAGATGCTCTAACACTGAGATGGCCCTTCAGTTGTCACAACAGCTGAGCCTAAACCCGTCATCCCTGAAGGGGGGTCTGGGTGGTGCATCATAGCAACCATCCCACTCAACATTTCACAAGGGCCAGAACTGGTGTATTAAAGAACCCCAACAGAAGCTCATTGAAATATCTTGGTTGCTATAACTAAAGTTGGCTGCAGAAAGCAACCTCCTAGACGAATTCATCCTTTCAGTCACAGAACCATAGAGAATGAATTTGCATAGCATCATAATGAATATGCAACTAACACGAGCTAATATCACAAGTTTTATTGACACTATGACAGATGAACCAGCCACCATCAAAGAAGACACATCCATTGACATAAGAATATTTAGTAAACGTTGCCAATAACGTACATTTTAATACCATGCATCTACGCGTTATTCTCTGGAGTGCAACGTATCAGGTATGATACACTATTGCTTTATGATATATTGCCACATGATGATATAAAAAACTATACAAATATGTTCAGGTTTCCATATATATTTAAGAATGTTGCAGCAACATGGATGGACTTGGAGGGCATTATGCTAAGGGAGTAAGTCAGACAGAGAAAGAAATAGTGTATGATATCACTTATATGTGGAATCTAAAAAATATAACCAACTAGTGAAAAAAAAAAAAAAGGAAGCAGACTCATAGACATAGAAAACAAACTAGTGGTTACCAGTGGGGAGAGGGAAGGGGGAAGGGGCCATATAGGAGTGAGGGAGTAAGAGGTACAAACTATTAGATATAAAATAAGCTACAAGAACGGATTGTACAACACAGGGAATAGAGCCAATATTTTATAATAACTATAAATAGAGTATAATCTTTAAAAATTGTGAATCACTATATCATACACCTGTAACATATTATATTGTACAGCCACTATACTTAAAATTTTTTTAAAGAATGTATTAAGATTTCTCGTGTTCTGTCAGACATAGTTCTGGGAAACCTGGTCCTATCAAAAGCCACTCCCATCCCTAAGCCTTCCATGCTGTGCTGCTGCTATGTCTTCCTGGCTCCTCATTGCTCTTCCCGTACAGAACCCTGTATTTGGAAGGTATAAAGAATCCAGAGAGTTTACAGGAGGACTTCTGGGAGACTGTCAACTCCCTGGAACTGAATACAAAATTTTTTTTTAATTTATTTGCTTATGTATTTATTTTACAATCTATTTTTTAAATAGAAGTAGAGTTGATGTACAGTATCAAATGTTACAGGTGTACAATATAGTGATTCACAATTTTAAAGGTTATACTCCATTTACAGTTATTATATAATATTGGCTATATTCCCCATTTTGTTCAATATATCCTTGTAGCTTATTTTATACCTGATGGTTTGTACCTCTTAATCTTCCACTTCCATCTTGTCCCTCCCCTTTCCCTTTCCCCATGGTAACCAGTAGTTTCTTCTCTATATCTGTGAGTCCGTTTTTTTTTTTTTCTGTTATATTCACTAGTTTGTTGTGTTTTTTAGATTCCATATGTGATATCTTATGATATTTGCCTTTCTCTGTCTGACATTTCACTTAGCCTAATGCCCTCCAAGTCTATCCATGCTGTACACCAGAAACTAACACAACATTTTAAATCAACTGTACTTCAGTTAAAAAGCAAGCAAACAAACAAGCAACCTATTTAAAATATAGGCAGAAATGACTGGGACATTGTGCTGTACACCAGAAATTGACACATTTTAATTGACAGCACTTCAATAAAAATAAAATAAAATAAGGACAGAAGAACTGAACAGACATCTTTCCAAAAGAGGAAATGCAGATGGCCAATAGGAAGATAAAAAGCACAGTTTTTCTCTAGCTTAAGCATTAGAAGTAGCTAAGAAAGAAGAAAAAGGTAGAGCCAGTCACAGGTTAGCCCAAGACCAAGTTTAGGCCAAGAGATTCATTTTTTAACCCTTAGGGTACAGGGAAAGGACTGAGTCTTGGCTTCCCACTCCATAGTTTGGGAGAGCCTAGTTCCTCCCTATATGGAAGAAGCCGTCTTTGCCAGCAGGAGCCTCTGCTTCACAAAGTAATATTCTACTTGGCTCTTCTTTTGGCTCCAGAAACATAAGACTGGCTAGATTAGCTTCTCAGTGCTCAGGGTGATTTACCGGGACAATGAAATAAAACAATTTATCTTTCTCAGTTTTGGTGTTTTTTTTTTTTCATAACTGAAAGACGATTGTTAACATAGGAAGTATAATGTTTCTAAAGATTAAAAAAAATCTTGAGCATGGTGGTACCCAAAGTCTTCAAGCTAATGTACAAGACTTGGAAATGAACACTTGACTAGCTTTTTTGTGCTTGTCCCTTAGCTATCTGATAGTCTTCAACTCCCATAATCCCTTTGTACTGCCCTTCCAGCCTTTCATTTGGGTCTATCCATTCTGATTCTGAACTCTTCTCTAGCCCACCCTCCTTCTCCCACATGCCAAGATGACCCTGATAATGGTAGTATTTTGCGAATTAAATAATAGTCAACTCAAAACAACATGGTACCTTAACCTTCTCAGCGCAGAAAGGTATTTGATGAATATAGAACAAATCTATCAACTATAGTACAACTTGGTTGCTGGAAAATAGAAATAAAGAAAGATCAGAAAGAGAGAGAAAGGAAAGAGGTAAAGAAAAAAGGGAAATTGTTAATAGGTTTTCTCTATGTGGTGTAATATGTGCTTTCACATTTTTCTCTTAATATGAGCCTTAAGTAGCTTCATTAAACCCCATCAGTGAGTCTGAACTTTGACTTATTGAGAAAGTTCACAGAGCCCTGATTTTCTGGTCTTAATAGGTCATATATTTTAAAAACACAGTGTAAGATTATCTGGTACACATAAGGGAAAGAGTGTAAATAAAGCTTTATGTTCAAACTAATTCTTTCCCTCTGCCCTACCCACCTTTATGTCCAAATACATCCCTCCCAGGCCCACATGACCAGCCCTGAATTTACTGACAAAGCCTTTACAGCCTGTGAGTGGGAGGGTTGAGGCAGAGTATAAAGAAAGGAAATAAATAATAGATGATAAGCTTGGCTGATGACAGATTGTTACAACAGCAGCAGAATCTGCAGGAGTTTAGATGCAATTCTGCAGATCCGAAGAGGTCTTGAGTATAAGAGAAAGAAAAATCGACCTTCTTCAGCAGCTCCTTATTAGTCCACGCTTCACATGTGGTTGTCACAAGGCAATGGAGTAGTCCCAAAGACTGCAAACACTTGTGGTGGTCAAAAGTGTGATTTGAGTTGCATGAGGACAGCTATCTGCTCAGGAAAAGCTCTCTCTTACTGATTCTGAAATGCTCCATTCATTCAATAAACCTTGTTGGTTTCCCAGTTCCAACATCACAATACTAGGAGAACATATTTAACAGTCAGGTACTCAAATTTGAGTAATTTGAGTAAAAAAAATGGATTGATTAAAAGGCTATGGGGGAAAGAGTGATTCAGCAAGATGGTAGACCAAGAAGCTCCAGACCCTCCTTCCCCACAGAAACAATAAATTAATAATACATGGACCAGAATACCTCTATGAGAACCCTAGAGACCAGTCAAGAAGCTGCAGCAGCCAGGTCACTGTAAAACCATGAAGAACTTCCAACAAAAGGGAGTAGGTAAATTTGCAGCATTTAGTACACTCATCACTGCCCTTCCCCTATGCAGCATAGTGTGAATCTCTCAGACCAGCTCTCAGAGCCACTTAAAGAGTGTACCACGTGTCCAGCATTCTAGCTTGTCTGAGGTTTACCTGAGGGACTGGTCTCTATCTTGCCCACCTTGGACCACTGAAGGAACTAGTGCCATAGTTTAGAAACTGCTAAAAATGGAGGCAAGCAGCATGTTAGAGCTGCAGAACCATGGGCACACACCAGGGGGAGCAAAAGATCAGAAAAGGTTTGAGATGTCATGGAAACTGCAGTTGAGCTGATTGGTGTAGGTCTTTCCTTGCACAAAGACTGGAAGAAGTGTTCTGTTTTGTTTTGTTTTTCAAATGCCCAAATCCTAGCAAAATATCACAAGGCTTACAAAGAACACTGGAAACATAGGCCAAACAAGGGACCAAAAAATGACTCTAAAGAAACACAGAACTATGAGCTGACAAGGAATTTAAAATAACTGTCATAAAGATGCTCAATGAGGCAAAAGAGAACACAAATAGAAACTAAATGAAATCAGGAAAATGACGCATAAACAATGTGAGAATATCAACGAAGAGATAGAAACTATAAAGAAGAACCAAACAGAAATTCTGGATCTCAAAAATACAAAAGTAATGAAAAAGTCACTAGATGGGTTCAACATGAGACTTGATATGGCAGAAGATAGAATCAGTGAACTTGAAGATAAATCATTTGAAATCATTAAGTCAGAGGATTAAAAAGAAAAAAGAATGAAGAAAAGCAAAGAGAGCATAAGGTACTTATCTGGAAGACTAATATACATATTAGAGATTCCCAGAATAAGTGAGAAATGGGATGAAAGCTTACTTGAAGAAATAATGGCTCAAACTTCCCAAATCTGAGGAAAGAAATGGACATACAGATTCAAAAAGCTTAAAGAATCCAGCTAGGATAAATCCAAAGAAAACTGCACTGAGACACATTACAATCAAACTCTCTATATTCATACTTAAAGAGAGACTTGAAAGCAGCAACAGAAAAGCAATTTGTAACATATAAGAGAACTTCCATAAGATTATCAGTGGATTTCTCAGCAGACACTTTGCAGGCTAGAACCAAGAATACCATATTCATTAAAACTGTCCTTCAAAAATTAAGGAGAAATTAAGACTTTTCCAAATAAACTAGAGCTGAGGGAGTTTATGACCACTAGATCTGTTCTACAAGAATTATTGGAAGAGTTCTTCAAGTTGAAAAAAGGAGAGTAGACAGCAACACAAAGATGTATGAAAATACAAGATTCTCCAGTAAAGGTAAATACATGGACAAATAGAGTAACCTGTTCTATTGTAATTTTGGTACATAGAGTTTAAATGACAGAAGCATTTAAAAAGCAACCATAAATCTATATTAAAAGGTATATAATATATAAAAATATGATTTGTGATATCAATAATATAAAGTGAAGTGGTGGAGCTGTAAAGGAGTGGAATTTTTGTGTACAATTGAAGTTAAGTCATTATCAATTTAAAATAGAGTGCTGTCACTTTAAGATGTTTTATGTAATTGCAATGACAAGCACCTAGAAAATGTTACATGAGTCAAATTCATAAAAACCAAAATTGGAATAGTGGTTACCAGAAGCTGGGAGAAGGGGGAGGTAAATTGTCTAATGGGTACAGAGCTTCAGATTTGCAAGATGAGCAAGTTCTGGAGATCTGTTTCACAACCATGTGAATATACTCAACACAACTGAACACTACACTAAAAAATTATTAAGATGGTAAATTTTATGTTTTTTAACAAAATAGAAGAAAAAGTATGGGGGTGAAGGGAAAGCTGGTGTTTAATGGTATAGAGTATCAGCTTTGCATGATGAAAAGAATTTGTGAGATGGATGGTGTTGATGATTGTATAACAGTATGCATGTACTCAATGCCATTGAACTGTGCACTTAAAAATGGATAAGATGGTAAATTTTATGTTATATGCATTTTACCCCGATTTTTTTTAAAGTGCTGAATCCAAAATAACCAGTAAGTGATCCTATCAATGAATTCACTTCAATCTAAATTGTGTTCCACTTTCTCTGGCGTAGCACCTTCACATTCATTATGTAAATATTCCCTAAAATTTGCCAATAGAAACAAGCAAAATACTGAAAAAAAAAAAAAAAAAAAAAAGCTATGGAGTAGCTCACGGAATTACCAGGGCTAGACTCAGGGCTACATAGGCAAGAACAGTGCCTCCAAATCATGCTACTTAATAAATCTGCACTGTGTTCAGCGCGCTACCAGTACCAGGCACTGGATGCTGCAGCCCGCACCACTACCACCAGGTTCTGTCACTGGCAACACTTTGTCAGAGCAATCCGTGACTCTTCCCCACAGAAGGTTAAGAACCAATGGCCCATAAGGTAGCTACTGACAGAATAATCTTATGGAAACTTCCCATCAGCAGAATAGCTTCAAAGCAATGTTCCAGGGACGAATGATATTTTAACATTGTAAAAATACTTGATAATACTTTTCAGTTTTAAAATTAGGAAGTTAAATTTACAGGAAAAAAAAGAGCTTTGAGTTCTGAATTCCTTTCAATATCCTGAATTTCATCTGACCTTTGTAATAAAAATGCATGCTTTTATACATAGCATGAGCAATGGTCAGCTTACCTCATTTTATTTTTCTTTTGATATTACACAAACGCCCTCTTAAGCTCTAGCAGGTAGCTAGGTACTATAAAAAACAAAAACAAAAACAAAAACAAATATCTACTTCTCTCTTCAGGTGACCAGCCTCCAAAATCTCCCCCCAATATTCCCTACCTCCTAATACTTACATCCTGTGTAGTTCCCACTTTGTACCAGGGTTAGTCTGTGTGACCAATAGAATTTGGCAGAAGCGATAATGTCACTTTCAAGATTAGGTTATAAAAGACTTTGAATCTCCTAGATCTCTCACTTAGGAGGAAGCCAGGTAGCATGTCATGAGGACATTCAAGAAACCTATGGAGAGACCAGCCTAGAGAAGAACTAAGATGTCCAGCCAACAACCAGCAATGGACGTGGGCCTCCCAACAATGATGTGAGTAGCTTGGGACTGGACTCTCCTCCAGAGCCTTCAGAAAACTTCAGTGCCAGCCATCAGCTTGACTGGGACTTCTGGAAAGACCATGAGCCAGAATTACCTAACTAAGATGCTCCCACAGAGACTGTGGGATTGTTTAAAAAAAGGAAATGATATTTTAAGCTGCTAAATTTTAGGATAACTTGTTATGCAGCTATGGATCACTGATGCATCTCTCCAGCAATTCTGTAGGGAAAAAAGCTGTGGGTACATGTTTCAGAGAAGGCCGTTAAAATGCTAAATGACTCCCTGTGCATACATAATATTTGAGGAACAGAACAATGACAAAGAAAGATCCGCACACTCACAACCTCACATACCGACAGCAGAGCAAGTACCAGCAGCTGGCTGAATGAGCTGCTGCCAAGCAGATAGAATCTGAGAGTAAAAGGGTTGCAGGTGGCTCCAAATAGCTTGCCCTGCTAACCTGAAATTTTACCATTAAAGATAAATTTCACTGGGTCTTGTAGTATCAGGTTTTTAAGGGTCTCCTTGTAGGCATAACACCTTAAAATAATATTTATTATTGGGTCACGACTGAAAACAAAATCTTACTCTGATGGCCCTGAAAAGTCATCTGAGAAGACTTTTAATACTGAGACTACTTCCACTTACAAAAGTGTGGGCATGGTTATTGGAACAAAGAAAGAATGTTGAAGCATCCAGGGACTATCAAGAGATGGAAGATATTGGGCAAAAGGCAGAAATTGTGTTATCAGAATCCATTGACTGGTGGGTCCAAGGAGGAGGGGACATGCAATCATAACTATCATAATGTCAGGACAGAGTCACCCCCCAAACCACGGTGACTCAGGAAGGAAGGAAGTGGAAAAGAAATACCTTCATCTCCCTGTCCGCCCATCCTCCAGTCTCATGCTGGGGCTTTCCTTTGGGCAAAGCTGACCGGCAGCAAGAGGGCAAAGGAGCCCAGTAAGTGCAGGGGGCAATCTCCTAGGGCAAAGCCAGACAGAAAAGGAGAGAAAGGATGGTGGGGAGTGGCACAGCATTAGAGAATTTCTAGATTCTTAAAGAATCTTGAAGGTCATCTAAGACAGTCCACCAGGCAGGTTATGTAAATCCTCTTTATTTCACCCCTAGCAGATGTACCAAAACCTTAAGTGGTGGCAAAAAGCCTTACCTTTGGAGTCAGACAGGCCTGCTCCCCACTTCCAAGCTGTGTGGCCTTGGGCAAATTACCTGACCTCTGAAAACCTCAGGTTTCTTCTTTGTAAAGCGAGCATCGTAATAACAACCTCACGGGGTTGTGGTGAAATTAAAATAATATACTCAGAGATGAAGAGACTGGCTTTCTCCCCGACGGGGAGCTGTTGACCTAGCTACGCACGCAGGACTCGATCATTAGATTCACCTGACTTCCCAAGTAGTTGAGTGGTTCATCAAAACCTCTCCGTTGCTGCTGAAATACCCACCAAATGACGTCTGCTGAAAACCATCCTGATACATCCCTACAGACAAATACTGTAGAGCTGCATTTCAAAATGTGGTAGTTCTGTGTATATTGAAATAAAATAACTTCTGAGATAAAACTTTTACTTTAAGATGAGAGAGAGGGAGAGAGAATTTCTAGAGTGATGCACAAGGAACAAGTAACAGTGGATGCCTTTGGGAAGAATTTGAGAAGACTAGGTCCAGGGGTAGAAGGAAATTTCAATTTTTATTACATAATCTTGATACTAAAATTCTTTTGAGTTGATGTCTTATGTTCTTTCATTTATTTCACAACCAATACAAAATGCACACAACTATACTAGGTGCTGGGGCTACAAAAAATGTAAGACACAATCCCCACTTTCAAGTGGCTATAATCTAGTTGACAAAAAATCAAGCAGATGATCATCATGCAGTGTAACACGAGTGGCCCATCTGATCTTCCTTATTTAAAATTTGAAGACACACACACACACACACACACCCCAATTCCCCCAGAAACTCCCTTTTTTTGTTGCATTTATCACATTCTAACATCCTATATAATTTACTTATTTATATTTCTTGTCAGTCTCTCTCCATTCCACGAAGGTGAAAATTTTTGTCTATCTTGTTCGTTGAAATGGTGAAATTTTGTTATAGATGTTTGTTGAGTTAATGTTGAATGAATAGGTATTATGTAATATAAAAGTATGAAAAAGAACATAGTAGATGAAACACCAAACGTGTATAGGGAGGTTGGTAAGGCTTCACTGTGGAAGTGACATTTGTGCTAAGTCTTGAAGCAAATCTGGGTGACTCTGGCTGAAAGGCCTAATCTTCTAAGAACAAGACAATGAGAAATACAGAAAGACTGAAGCACACAGGGAACTGGGAGACCAAAGCCATAGAAATATGAGAGAATGGCATGTACGGAACACTGAACATGTGGCAATAGATATGGGTTGCTGTTAATTGTTTCTGTTGGTGGGGTTATGGGTTCTTGAAGATTTGTTATGTGACTCTTTCTTTGATGTATGTTGAAACTGTCCCATAATACGCAGTTAAGAATAAATGAATAAGTAAACCACTTCTGAAGAGTGTAATAGAATTTAAAAAAAAAGTTCTCTAGGCAGGGGAACGTGGCTATGGTTACCAGCCCCATGTAACAGCAGCCAAACTAGGGTGGCAATAGGTGGAAGGTGAAAAGGGTAAATACCTGAGAAGGAACTTATAAGTCCATAGTTTTTTAAGTGTAAGTGACAACTCAAACAAACCCAAGTGTAAAACGGAATTCATTGGTTTACATACCAGGATGTCCAAGGAGGTCCCCAGGCATTAAAAACTGCTGATCAAAGCACTTAATGGATACCGCTAGAGCTTTGTCTCTCGTTCATATCTTTTTTGCCTCTGTTCAACTTCAGTTTTCAGATAGGCCTTCTCTAGGTGGTAGCCATGATGGCCTTTGATAGCCTTCTCCTCAAATTCTCCCAACCGAAGGAACCACTCTCTCCCAATGTCTATATATAACTCTCAGGGAAGATTCTGATTCTCTACTTGGGCTCCTCCCTAACCAATCACTCTGGGGCAGGGAGATGGGATAATACGATTGGCCAAGCCTGGGATAGGCACTAGCAGAAGAAGATGGAGGCTCAGACGCTCTTGGTGTTCTGAGCACCCAATCCCAGTGCAGGGGAGGGGGAGTTTCTCTCACACAGATAAGCGATTCTTGGGACACCAGCTGGGTGTCCTATAATTAAACTCAATTCTGACGCTGTCTATTCAGAGATAGCTTCAGATTCCACAGGCCCTACGAGACTGTCACTCCTCCCCTACTTTAGATGCCAGTTGCAAATCCAGGCTGTTACCTGTACTTCTGACCAACTGGCTACAGATTGGGGGTTCCTGTGATCCTCTCCTGGTGCATCAGACTCGAGTCACAAGTCCAGGTTCTTTTCTGTCCTCCTGACTAACTGGCTATAAATCACAGGTTTCCATGATTCCACCCCCAACCCCCTCACCCCTGGCCCCATGTTTGATTAATTTGTGAAAGGCTCACAGAACTCAGGAAATCCATTTACTCATTAGAGTACCGATCTATCATAAAAAAAATACAACTCAGGAACAGCCAGATGGTATAGATGCATAGGGCAGTGTTTGTGGGAAGTGGCACCAAGCTTTCATACTCTCTCCAGGCATCCCATTCTCTCCAAATCTCCATGTGTTCAGCAACCCTGAAACTCTCTGAACCCTGTCCTTTGGGGTTTTTATGGAGGCTTCATTACATAGGCATGACTGATTAAATAATTGACCACTGGTGATTGGACTCCAGCTCCAGCACCTTACTCCCGTCCCCTCCATACCCAGAGGTTGCAAGTCTGAGGACTGAAAATTCCAACCCTTTAATCACATGGTTGGCTCCACTGGCAACTACTCTCCATCCTAGGTGAGTTCCAAAAGTCATCTCATTAACATAGAAAAAGACACCTTTATTGCTCTCTTTTTCACTTACGAAATTCCAAGGACTTTAGGAGCTCTGTGCCAGAAAGAGGGATAAAGACTAAGTGTATATTTCTTATTATAAATCACAATATCACAGACCCCCTGACTGACAGCTCTACCAGGACCACGTGGAATAGGGGAAGGAAGAATCCCCAAAGAAGACATGCTACCAGATCCATATAACCGACATCAAAGCCCCATGGAGGGCTACAACTGATATTGGAGATGGGAAGATCAACAGGTACAGAATGGACTGAGAAGAAGGAGAGTGTGGGACAGGCAGAGAGGGCTTATTTTTCTAAATAAGGCCAGACCCAATCAGGCTGTGGAATTACAGAGAAATTTGTTGTTGGGGTTGGGGTTGGGGGACAGATGGTGGATGAATGAAAATATGAAACTCACATTAGCCTCATACAGTTAAAGCTACATCTGGGCATGAAACAGTTAAAAATCGCCTACTTTTCCATAGAGGGATTTTTGAAGAGTAAATATGGATTAAAAACTGGTGATGGAAGTGTTGGAATTTTCTCAGGTAAATTGTGAAGTTGAATGCAATTAGAAAAACATCCCCAAAATAGCTTTGGTTTTCTTGGCCTGTGACCAAACCCTGAACAGCTTAGATTAGTATAAAAGAGATTCAAATATATGTCTTTCGCATATGCTTAAGAAACTGAGCTGAAGAAGATGAAAAAGCAGCACACGCCATCTGTTTAGGAGGTCTGAAGGCTCCAGAGAGAGTTTGGAAAGAAAGGGAGGCTTGAGTCTTCTACGACCAGTAGGCAGTGAGAAAGAAATAGAAACAAGGTCAGGACCAAGGGCAGATACAGAGCCTGAGACCCATAAAGCCAGCAGGAGCTCTGTGCCTGCTGCTATGTACCGCGCCAAATTCCTTCCATCAAAATAATTCCAAGTACATCTTCTCTAAGAAATCTCCCAACGTATCTCAGCAGTAATAAGCTATTACATGAGTGTGGGATGATTATCCATGGGGTTCATTGGCCTGTGCTCCGTGCCTGCCTACTAGGAATGGAGGGAGAGGTTTTCATGACACTGGACCAGAGGACAAATGAAACCTACTGTGCAGTAGAAACCTCCCGTGGCTCGTCATTCATCCCTGTGAGGGTCATGAGCAAGCAATACATTCAAGGGCCATCAACAGATGAGAAATCAAAATGTCACTTTATTTTCACCTGAATAGGGGCCCAATTTCTTAGTGCAGAGTTCTCTTGTAAAAACACGACTGGAGTAAGCAGCCTATAGTAAAGGCCTGCATGAGCCTTTCCCTCCCCATTACACACCCAAATCTACTCACTCTCTGTCCTGCTACATTGGGCCAGAAATAGAAGCACTAAATGCCTGGCTACGCATTTGAGGAAGAGAAAACAAAATGGCCAGATCCCAAGAGGAGGCCCAGGCTCTGCTTACCTATTCCTGCTGCATGAAATAGAAGAGAAAACTGCATGGAGGTTCAGAACACTGCCCTTGCTAAAAGTGGACCAATTAATTTCCTGGAATCTGCCCGATCTAATGAACAGGTCTTCTCTGGGAGAAAGCAGAGACCAGGAGAGAGGGAGTGAGGTGGAACGTCCCTTTCCTTTGAATACTTGCTCCTCAAAATGTGGGCCATAGACTAGCAGTAGCATCATCTCCTGGTACGTTGTTAGAAGTGCACAACCTTGAGCCCGACTCTAGATGAACAGAATCAGGGAATTGCATCTTAACAAGGTCTCCTGTGGGTTCCTGTGCACATGAAAGTTTGACAAGCACTGAGTTTGTGAATCCTAAATCCATGCTCAAATGTCTGCCATTTGGATCTTTCTAAAATAGTGCTCTGCGCATGGTCAATAGTTAATGAAAAGGATGTTTGAGAAATTCTTGTTCATTCCATTTGAAGGGAGGAGACCATTTCTGAGAAACCAGCGCACACACCAATGATTGGCTTAGACGGAGACAGAAGCATACTAAAAACAAGCAAACAAAACAGTTCTAGACATACGCACGCGGCTCTGCAGAGGGGGACAGATGGGCAGAGTAAGTCTCCTCTCACTCCATCCCCCCGCCCATAATATTCCCTCTTTTCCTCACTCATGCTCTCTTTCATTCAAGCTAGTATGAAGCTCTCATGCTGGGCTGCTCTGTTTCACACACTGGATAGTACCATGTGGAATACATGTCTCTTGAAGCTCTGTCCTCAAACCTAACACTGAAGAATGAGACACTGGACCATTAAGCCTGGATGCAGCAGGAAAACAAAAAGCAATCTGCCATATCACTATTCCTCATATTCAAATATTGTGACCATCATGACTCAATTCACGTCTTATTTCTGACAGTTGCCAAACCCCAGACCAGGAACTTCATCTAGTATTTGCCTTCAGTAGCTCTTTCTACCCAAGTACAAAGTTGACAGTAAAAACTCCAAGCACAGCTCCCAATCTCTTCTCTTTACTCCACCTGACACAATACCTTAAGGTGGAAAGGGCCAGGAGCTGGCAAACACAGATTAAGTAGAGTCTGCCAGAACATTATGGGATCCAGTGATGACAGGATTTAATAAGTCATAACTAAAGTCACCCACCATCTGTTGAGCACTTACAATGTACTTCACAACACCCCTCTGAAGTAAGTGGTATCCCCATTTAAAGAGTGAGGAAATTTGAGGTTTTCAGAAGTTGAGTAACTTGCCTCCAAAGCAGCAAAAATAGAATTCCAGCTCATATCTGTCTAAGTCCAAATCCTTTTAACCACTGAACTAGTATGATGTCTCACTGAGTAGAAACTACTGCAGACTCACTGTGTGAGTAGAGAATCATTTTCCTTCTCTGGGGCTAAAGTGAGAAGTGAGATTAATGATGTTCAAGCACTTAGAAAAGTAAGGTGCTGTAACATATAAGGTATAAATTAATACGTGAAGGCTGTGTCCAAATAAAAACCCTCAGTACTATGCAAATGGCAACTACGCGTGTGAAAACTGTTCACCTTTGAAAGGAAAGATATTCCAGTACATTGAGTACACAGTTCTTATTTATCAATTTAGAAAATATTTTTTAAAGTTTAATACTCCATGTTGGCAAGTATGTTGGGAAACTAGTATGTTGCTGGTGGGAGGACAAGTTAGTCCAACGATTTTAAAAAGCAAGTTGACAATACATTTCAAGACATTTTTAAAAATTAACATAATTTCTTATAAGGAAAAACAAATTAGGACAAAAATTTAAGTATAAATATAGTTGGTTAAGAGCATAGATGCTAAAGCCAGATTGCTTGGATTTAAATCCCATCTCTACTACTTATTAGCAGTGTGACCTTGGGCGGGTCTCTGTGACCTGGTGTCCAGAATGGGGACATAATAGCACCTATTTCACTTGATTGTTATGATAGAAATGGTATCTACTATTTTTACTTCTCAGTGTTCTTTATAACAGCAAACAATTGGAATCAATCTATCTGACCATAGGAAAATAGTTAAGTACACTACGTTACAGACACTATTATGAATATTATGAAGCCAATAAATATAAGGCTTTAAAAGACTATTTAATCACACATAGTGTAAAGTAAAAAGAGCAGGAAACGGCATACATCATCCCAAACCACTCATGTTTGTTAAAAGAGCACTTTGTATAAATATAGATGTGTAGAAAATAACCAGTAGGAATTACATCAAAATATTAACAAAGAATGTATCTGGGTGACGGTGTAGGGTTGAAGGGTTCTTATGCATACGTTTCTGTGCTTTGCAAATCCTCTAGAGCAGTGCATTTCACACTGTTAACAGGCATGTGAATCACCTGGCAAGCTTGTTAAAAATGCAGATTCTGTGTCAGTAGGTCTGGGATTTTGTAGACTTCTCCATCTCTGACAGGCTCCTGGGCAATGCCAATGCTGCTGGCCCAAGGCTTCCACTTTGAGCAGCAAGGTTTTGGAGCAGGGGTCCTCAAACTCGAGCGTGCATCTGAACCAATCAGAGGGGTTGGTAAAGTACAGGTTGCTGGATCCCATGCCTAGAGTTTCTGATTTTAGTAGGTCTGGTGTGGGACTCTAGAAATTGCACTGCTAACAGTTTTTCAGGTGACGTTGATGCTGTGGGTCTGGAAATCTGGCTTTGAAAATCACTGCTTTAGAATATATATATATATATTCTAAATATATATATAAATATATATATATATATATTTCCCCTCAGCATCGTAATGGAGAGGAGAGCACTAAAAAACAGACCAGCCTTCTCTATTGTTTACAAAATCAAGCGCAAACCCTTCATTCACATGTCTCCATAATCTAAACCCATCATTTCCAGTTACTTCTGTTTAGACCACAAAAATCAAACCACTATGCCCTAAACACACCCAAAATTCAGAACATCATGACCTCTGCTGTTTCTTGAGACATGTCATTTCCTTCTAGTTCCTGGTGCCTGGATCTTACGCACACTTCAAGGCCCCCAAATGCCATTTCCTGCGCAAAACCTCCTTTCCTTGGGGCTCCATTGAACTTTCTGTTCCTCTCTGGTGGGTGACACTTCCCAATCTCTGCCTGGCATAGAGACTCTACCGGTGGGTGGTGTACCTCCCCCAGTAACTGGGAGTTAGTTAACTGAGAGCAGGGCAGTCCCTTCCTTGCCTATCCGTGTCTGCACCTTGACCTCAGCAAATCCCCAGCAGACAGCCGCCACTCAGGGCTGACTGAAGGGCTGGAACCCTTACTACAGAACTGTCCTGTAAGTGGAAACTAGAACACACGCCAAGCCTTGATGACCAACAGTAACAGGTGTTTTCCATCTCTGATGTCTGTGATTCATTCTGCACAACTGTTTGCACACCCAGGCGTCAGCACACATTGGCTCCGAGAATACAACGCCCCAAATGCTGAGGTGCACATGGTGTATTCTGAGCGCCTGGGCGGTCACACACTGAGACACACCTCAGCGACAACTTGCATCCACAAAAAAGGAGGCCCTGCCACCTTAAAAATCCTAACGCTTTACTGCAAAGAACAAGAAGCGATATGGCTTGTGCCTACGCCCCTTGCTCCCCGCTGCACCTTTCTTTTAGTTTTCAAGAAATCTATTGAGGGTGAGTCTGCATGCGTTTCGTCGCTGGCATCCCCCTTCCCTAACACACACACACACACACACACACATACACACACACACACACACACACACACACACAGAGAGAGAGAGAGAGAGAGAGAGAGAGAGAGAGAGAGAGAGAGAGAGAGAGAGAGAGAGAGAAGAACCCTCCCCCATTCGTCTCTTTCAGACTAGGCACGTCTCCGAGGGCTGGATTGAATGGGAAAGACCGGGCCCGTCTTTGTCATTAATCCTCCCCTCCTTCAGGAGAGCCAAGCTTCTTCCGGGTCAGCGACAATCACTACCATCCCCATCGGGCCCTCGGGCTCCCATATCGCTAGCCCCGGAGCGCGCGAAGGCCAGGTCGCCACCGCCCGCGGGTTGCGGGAGGAGACGAGGGCGAGGAGGAGGGCGGGCGGCGCGGGAGTGGGGGAGGGAGGGAGGGAGGGAGGGAAGGAGGGGAAGGCAATCCGAGGAGGAGGAGGAGAAGGAGGAGGAGGAGAGAGCAGCCTCCCGCAGCTGGCGAGGAGAATGGGAGTGCGGGACGACAGACCGCCGCGGGGTGTCACGGCCGCGGCCGAGCTTGCCAGGCGCGGGGCCGGCGCCCGCCGCTTTTAAACCCAGGAGGGCGCGGCGGCGGCGGGCAGGCGGATCGCGGCGCACGCGGGGCGCCGGGCGGCGGACGAATGGAGAGGAAGGGCTCGGCGGCCGGGGCCAAGGGGAACCCGAGCCCGCCCGCGGCCGGCGAGGCGCAGCGGCCGCAGCCGCCGCTGAGCGTCCCGGGTGGCGGCGGAGGGACCCCGGCGCGGGGCCAGGCTGGGGCGGCGGCCGAGCCCGCCGAGTTCATCCGGCGCGCGCACGAGTTCAAGAGCCAAGGGGCGCAGTGCTACAAGGACAAGAAATTCCGCGAAGCCATCGGCAAATACCACCGGGCATTGCTGGAGCTGAAGGGGCTGCTGCCAGCTGCCGGGGATCGGGAGCGGGACTCGCGCGGGGCCTCCCCGGCCGGGGCCCCCAACCCCGGTCGCCTGTCGGAGGAGCAGAGCAAGACGGTGGAAGCCATAGAGATCGACTGCTACAACAGCCTGGCAGGTGAGCTGCGCCGCGCCGCGCCGCGCCCCGACCCCTCCTCCCCCCGCCCTCTCCATCTCCCGCCCCGCGCGGGTCCCAGTTCCCCGTCCCCCCGTCCCCGCCCCCCGGGTCACAGCCGACCACCGCGGCGCGGACGCGACGCATGCTCCCCCGCTGGGACCGTGCGGCTCTGGGAAGGAGAACCCGGGAGGGAGGCGCTTTGGGAAAAGTGTGACTTTTAGGATTATACCTTCCAAAACTCGTTGTCATCCCGCATTCCTCTCCCGCATCCTCGTAAATCTCACCTATGAATAACTGGACAGATGGGGACCCAGCCGGCGACCGCTGCTACTACTGCTCACCAGCGGAGCTGGGTCCAAATGTGGGAAGCAGCACCCAGGGTGGGCCACCCGCACCCACCGCATGCCCCGTGGCTGCTCTCCTCAGGGTTGGTTGGCACCAGAGCTGGCCCTCACCTTCCCCTCAGCTGACCGCATCCCTATGAGTAAAGTCCTTCCCTAAGTTCCTTTGGCCCCGGTAGCAAAGGGCAGTGTGCTACGATGCCTTCAGCATCTCAAGCAAAATGGATTCCAAAATGCCACTTTCTTCTCTCTGAGCTCCGCGGGGGGGCCCGGTTGCCAGGTGAAGAGAGCGATCTCAGAGGGAAGCTAGTTCAAGGTTGGGCTTGAGCGGTGCTACATTCTCGCTCTCCTCCCTGCCTCATTCTCACTCCGTGTTGCATTGGTCCTCACTCCAGGCTTAAGGAAAAGAGAGCCCTTCTACTGGGATAAAAGGTTAGGTAGACATTAGAGTACACTTTGGGGACTAAGGTCAAAGTCTGGCAATTTTTAACAAAATTAACTTTGGCACAGGAAAATTTAAAGTCCCTAAAAAGGGAGGAGTCTGGGTCATTCCAGGGCCTTCCTGTGAGCAGATAGAGTATGTTGGCAGAAGCAATGGCCTTATATTTGAAAGGCACTCTCTCCTCTTCTCTCACCTCATCTGGTGGGATTTGGGCATGGTCCAGCTCCTCTGACCAAATGAAAGGCCATCGCTCCTGGTCCCTAACCCTTAAAGTGGCCTGAACTAGCTCTGGACATTTGGAGCAGAGTGGGGTTGGGAGAATGGGTGTGGCCGGGGATGGTGGATTTGTCTGGGGCCCAGGCAGTTGGGGGATGAAAAAAATACACATATTAATAATTCTGCTCTGTTCCCTTTGAGATTTCTATTGCCAGCCTACCTCTGCCTTCTCATAGTGCCAGGTCCAGCCCAGGCACTTTGTAAATTGTTAAGTAATTTACAGACTTAAAGGATTAATAATAATAGGAGGAGGAGCTGCAGAAATGGTGGTGCTGATAGCAGTATTAGTAAGAACCACAGCAGATAAAGTAGTAGTAATACAGCATAGGTGCATTGTTTCAATCCATCCCAAGATACACCCGGATTCCCTTTATTTACTGTAAGCCTCTGGCACATTCGCTACTGCCTGATGGATATAAAGGGCAGAGTGGCCGGGGCTGGAGGCAGAGGCACTCCGGTCACTAGTGCAGTGATTTTGGAGTGATGATAGAGTTTTATATTTAGTATTTTCCATGGCATTCTAGGCTTGTCCCTCACCCCATGCCTTGGCTGCCAGCCTAGGGCTAGCCCTGCCTATCTTCCACCTCAGAAGTGGTTACATTTCCATGGTGAAAACAAAGATGTATCCTTGGTCAGGCCAGCCCAGTCAAGGTGGGGCTCAGATCTGGACATCTCCCCCACTTCCATGGCCACCATCCCCACCCCACACACACCCACTTTGGAAAACTTCCGTGATGAGAGAATGGAAAGTAGCGATAGCTCTGCTGCCTTCTCCAGTGCTTGCCACTTATTAATATTACTAATTTACAGTTGTAAAAGCAGTGCATACCTATAAAATGTATTATCTTTTAGAAAATACAAGATTACCTGTAATCCCACCAACCTAAAGAAGTCCGTTGTCATATATTTCCTTCCTATACTTTTTTCCATACATAAAAGTAAACTGTTTACAAAGCGAAGCCACCTGCATCCTGCTTTTATTCCCACTTGTCGTGATGTCAGAAGCATTTTTACAGTTCACTAAAATATTTTTGTGAAGATTATTTTAAATGGTAATCTCAAAATTTTAAATATGTGTTTACAATTATCGTTTGGTGGAAAGGGAAGGAAAGATGGTCACCGTCATTGCTGTTAGAACCAGAACAGTGCAGCGGGGCCCATAAGATATCCTTTCCCCCTGTGCCTGATAAAAGGAAGGAGAGACAGCAACTGCAAAAAGGCAACTGGCCCTTCCATCGGGGCTGCAGTGCTGTCTGAGAAACCCAGGGGGCTCCAGGTGGGAGCGGTCTGAAGATGTTCGGTCTCTCAAGGATCTGTCTTCTACCCAGCTGTGCATAGAGGGAGAGTTTGGGGATTTAGAAGGAACACAGACTAGCCTAGAAATACCTGGAGGATTAGGCTGTGTTGCTAAGGCATCTCAGCACCAAACAAAAGACTGTTGTGAGGCTTCTGAAGGAAACCTAGGTCCGGTGGACCCTTGTACCCTGCATGGAAGGCTCCCAGAGAATAGTAAGGGGGCAGCTGGAGTGAGCTAAGAGATGTTAGCCTAAAAATCCACTTGGATGACTTGAGGTGACCACTTAAAGGGTGTGCAGGCAATTTGCAGAGTTCTGGCTTGGAGTTCCTTCTGATTAGTAGGGATCTGGCCAGTGGCACAAGACCCCTAGATTTGATTTTACATGTCTTCTCTAAGAAATTCAAGGAGGGAGATGGGAAGCATCCTCTTCCTGCAGAATCTCTGATGACTTTGATACAATGATTCGAAAAGCTATCCTGACCTGTATGGAGAGATGTAGAAATGTAATTCTTACCAGGGCTGCAAAAGTAGCATTTACTGGCCTATTGATCAACTCCTAGTGACCTTGAACAAGACACAGGACTCCCTGGGGCTTTGGGATGTTCTTTTCAAAACCTCTTGAAGGGCAGAGTCTTTTGCTTTACATCTGTTCCTGCGGGGCCGCAGGGGCCCCAGCTGGGGTGTGATCAAAATGTTGCAACGCATAATGACTCTGTTGGTATTTTCAAATGATGTTCAAGACTCAAATGCCCACAGTGAAGATGAGTGCCGACAGGACACGGCGTTGGATCTGAAAGCCAGATGAGAGTCAGCTTACAACCCCACTCCTGGCATACCTGGGACTTTGTGTCAGCCCCTACATCATTTTACCCCCACTTTCCCATCCATTTAGAGCTATATTTGGGAGGCTTTTGGTTTATTTTACCAAAGGGGTGGATAATATCCACTAATCCCAAATGAAGTCCCAGGACAGGAGAGTGACAATGCCTAGAGAAGTCACACCAGAAAAAGGCCTGGGATGGGAGCCAGCTTTATCAGTGCTTGTGGACGTGTCTCGAAGCCATAGGACCAGGGCCAGCTGCATAATTTGGGGACCCAGTGCAAAATGAAAATGTGAGTCTCCTTGTTCAAAAAGCAGAGGGAAATTGTCATTTAAAGGTCTTAAGAGAGAAAGTTTTTTCCTTTTCTTTCATGGCTTCTCTCTCTCTTGACCTGACATGGTGTTTGTATTTGCTACTTAATGTCATGACAAGAAAATTAAAATTTTTAATTATTGCCATGAATTTTACTCTTCCTCTTTATAGTGTGCAGTGCCAGTTTTAAATGGAAATATAAGAGCACTTAACTTGTATATGAAATGATGTACAAATCGTGCAATTCACGTTTTGTAGCTTATACGCGCATACGTTGTTTATTCTTACTAGAACAGGGAAAATGCTGACGATACGAATGCAACGGCTTTTACTTCACTTTTTACATGTGTAGTTTAATATGTGCTTTCTCCCAGTCTTGGCTTTCTGATGATTAAGGAGAGGAAGATGGGCTTTTCCTTAGTCTTACCCTGCTCTTCCTTCTCTGTCATTGTTCTCAGCATAAGTGGTTGGCTAGTACGGGGAAGTAACTTAAGTAAGAAAGAATATGATGGAATTTTAGGGTTTTTGTGTTTCGTAGAACACTACTGCTTGCTTTCTGCTTTTGAAGCAATTTCTGGGTTGAAGGGAAAGCCTGGCCTTTTGGGGGCTGTCAGCATGTGCGCTTACTTAGTTACAGACCTGACATTCCTACCTTGTACTTGAGTTGGGTCTTGCTGAACTCTCCTGCGTTGTGGACCCACTGGAATTCTGTGCTCGTGGGCCATCATGAGTGCTGTATGCTATATGGGGCTGCAAAGCATGGCCGTGCCTCTCTTCTGCTCATGTTTGCGCTCTGTCATCCCATTAGTCTTCACTTACAAAACACAGTTTCGAAGATAAAACTATTAAGAATTTCAAGAAGTCAACAGCAGAGCATTAAACCAAATACAAGGCCCTTCTAAGCATGGGTCCTATGTGACTACACAAGTCACCCACCCTTGAAGCTGCCCCCTCAATGGGACACCAGAAGATGACTGGGTTTATATATTAGATATAGACTCTGAGGCAGATTCTAAGACAAAAGATACCCCAGAGAAGTTGGTGTGGAACAAAAGAACGAAGCATGAAGATGGATAAGTTACAAATGCAAGAACTCAGTAGTAAAGGGAGATCAGGAGCTAGAGACAAATAGTAAACTGGTAGCCAGAAGATGAGTTGTTGGGACAGGAATTAGCAAAGGAAAGAAGAGGGGCTTCATGCTAAGATGCTCAGCCAAGATCCTGCCATCTGAATGGGAAAGCTTGACTGGCCCAGTCATTGTGGATCTGAGGCTGTTCCTCAGGCAACACCTTGGCCAATAAATCTTAAGCCTGTAAATGTGGCTTTTAAGATCATCTTCCAAGAAAGGATGTGAGAGTTGAAATTTGTAGAATGCTTTCAAGGAAAGAACATTCCGGATGTAGACTTTGGGCTGTTTCTAAAGTGGATTCTGAAGTTCCTTAGTTTACCTATAAAAGTAATGAATTGGGTGGCTTGTAGCCAGAAACTCTTTAGGACATCTTGAAGTGAGAGCCCCTACAGCCAAAATACGTGGGAACGCCCCATCCAAGGCAAGGGGACTTGGCTGTAGTATGGACGGGAAGGCCAAGATGCAGAACAGCCAAAAGCTGTTCCCAGAGCTTCCTGGGCTGTGAGTGACCTCCAGGTGGGACCTTCTCTCCTTCCAGCTGTTCTCTTTCACCACCAGGTTATGTCTCCTCCAGACAGCTAGGATGAAAACCAAAATATTTCAACCAACCAACCAGCAATTTCCCAATTCCCAGGTATTTGGCTTTGGGAGAGCAGATGCCCATGCTGGGAACAGAGTTTGCCATTTTCACCAAGGTGATTGGTGTGGTTCATTCCCAATTACATAGCAGCAACCACAAGCTCTAGCATCGACAACAGTACCAGACATGAAAAAAAGCCAAAGATAATAGTACAGACGATTAAAGGAGATGAGTCTTCTCTGTGGTATGCATATGGCCTTGAAATTTCATTAGCAATGTAAAGCTCATTATCTTCCTTTTACACATACATACACATTTTCAGATCAGCAGTGAAATGACGCCACGTCTGGTAGGACTCAATACCAACAGTTCCCAAATATTTTTTAAAAGGAAGCAGGATGTGTAGTGCCAAGGAGGGTTGACTTGAAGTAGAAGAATTTCAGGTTGAAATGTATCCAAGTGGACCTTCTCTTCTCTTTCTGCCAAAAGGACTTCAAAAGCACACTCAAATTACAGACCAGGTTTACACACAGGAAGCCAGAGGGGCAAAGGTTTCCCTTCCACAGTGTGTCTGTGTATAAAGAGCAAAAGTGCTAAAGAAGTGGTGCTAACGAGTTAGCTCGAGAGTTATGCAAAATCAGAATTATGATTCCAGATTTGAACATGACCCCAAACATTACAAAGGTGCATGAATTTCCTTGTCATCATTACCAGCCTGTCATTCAACATGAGCTTAGGCACTTCCAACAACAGGGATACTCACCTCTACCTTAGTGACTCATTTAACAACCACCACCACAAAACAACAACGACAATAATAATAACAGTAACAACAGTGGCAGTAAAGGCTACCATGATGAGCTCAGTTCCTGGTTCCCAGTAGATGTTCCATGAATGTGTCTGAAATGAATGAAAATGCTTATTCCGGCATTTGTCTCATATTAAGGATCTAATAAATTCAATCATTCCACAAATACTGATTGAGCAACTAATATGTGCTAGACGCTGAACTTGGTGGCTGAGTAAAACACAGGAGTAAACATAAAGGACAAGGTCACTGCTTTTCATGAAATTACATATGTATCTTTATAACTCTGTGAAACAGAAAACCCAGACTTGTAACAGTTAAGTCACTTGTCCATGGTCACATAGTTGGATGTGGCAAACTGGGATTTCTCATCTGCCAGGTCTGTAATTCCAAAGCTTGTAGTCCTAACCATTCACCCTGCACCCTCCATCTCCAGGAGTTTCTTCTTTAGGTGCAAAAATTTGCCTCCATGAAACTTCTATTGATCCACCCATATTCTATCTACCCTTTGAAGCAACAGAGAATACATTTCATCACTGCAACACGGACAAGCCTTGACACTTTTAGAGCAACTCGCTTGCCCATCCTCCAGTCTTGTCTTCTGTGAATTAAACATTCCTTTTACCATGATGGTGCCTCGTGTGATTAGAATTCCCATTCCATGACCATCCTGGGAGATCAAGGGGAAAGTGTCCTGTGTTCTGTAACCACGTTCTCTGTCACTGGGGAGGTGACCTGAATTTGTATGGACAGAGGAGTGAGGAGCTGGTGAGTCATAATTTTTAATAAGCCAGAGGCCTGCAGAAGCCCCGCCCATACCTCCTCCTCTTTTGTATCCCCCTTGCTCCTGAGAGTGTGAATTCCAGTTAAGAGGTCTTTAGAAATTTAAATGAAAGTGTTAAGAGTAGGAATTCATTCCAGCCACTGCTGATTCAGTGACCACTTTGTGGACACAATGAGGGGAAATGACCCACTGGAAGAATAATGTCTGGACTTGGAATGCATTTATCCAGACCTGGTCAGTTTTAATGTCACGAGAGTGATGATACCATCATTTTAAAATATGTTTCAGTTGAAATGCTAAATGAGATTGGACACAGTATTATTCCATGTGGCACAGAGCATTGGCGCTCCTAACATCCTGTAAAGTAATATTTATTTTTCAGTTTGTGTTTTTATGGCTGGGCGATAAGTTTTTACTTTGTGGGCCAAAACCTCATCTCTCAAGAAATAAAAACAAACCTCCCCCTGACCCCCCCAAGCCCAGCACTAAACAGACCAGCTGGCCCTGTGTCTAGTGGGACCAGAACTGAGGGAAACTCGCATGTCAGCTGGTGGCACATTCGCCACATATGTGGATTTAATCTGGTCACGAGACCTCTGATCTTGAGTTTCCTCTCTTATTAAATGGGTAGCCTGAGTCACAGGGTAACGGTGAGGAACAGGAAGATGATGTATGAATGTACTTTGTAAACTACAAACTATCAGAAGTGTAAATTATCCTTTGAAGTGGACACGGATGTTTAGGAGGGAAAAAAAAAAGAATGGAAATAAGAAGTGGGAACTGCCCAGCGAAGGAAATTCTCACCTCTAATTCTAACAATTTTAAGATAAAAGGGATACTTGGGTAGTATCTACTTCCTAGAAAAAACTCTCCTGAAGCATGGTTTCTGTATTAAATATCTATCCACCCTGAATCTCCCATTGCGTTTCAAACACACACTAAAACGGTCCCCCGAATGCAGGTTGTTTCATAGTCCAAAAAAAACGCACTTGCTAATTAAAAAAAAAAAAAAGTACTTCTGATGAGAATGTGAGGGATGTTCTTTGAAGGCGAGATTTCTCCACTTGTCTTCAGACCTGCCCATCAAGAACACAGCAGGAACCGTACTTGGTGAGGAGTGATGTAAATTCTGTCTCTAAGTCACCAGCTGCTTCGGGTCCAGAAATTTTACCTCATGGGCTGTGCTTTTCTGGTTGATAAAAACCGAGGGATGGATTCCAGGATCTCTAATGTCCTTCTGAGCTCTAAAAAGAACAATTCTCTACGCCATTCTTTCTGAACTTGGTGACTGTTACCCAGAATGGGATAGTTCTGTGTGCACTAATATAAACCAGCCTCTAAAATCTGCTATTACATGAAAAGGCAAAATGCAGAACAGTGTTTATTTGTTTTGTGTAAAGAAAAAAAGAGGATATAAAGTAGCATAAACATACATGCTTTCAAGATTATCTGAAATGATGCAAGTGAAGCTAACGTCACTTGAATAAGGGACTGGTTTGGGGAGAGACTTTAACTTTTTTTTTTAATTATTAAGACTTCATTGTTTTTAGAGCAATTTCAGGTTCATAGCAATTCGTGGGAAAGGTACAGAGATTTCTCATCTACTTCCTGCTCCCACACGTGCACAGCCTCCCTCATTATCAAATCCCCCACCAGAGTGGTACATATGTTACAGTTGGTGAACCTATACTGACACATCATGATCACTGAATGGCCATCATTTACGTTAGGGTTCCCTCTTGTGCTGTAGATTCGATGGGTTTAGTCAGATGTATAATGACATGTGTCCATCACTCTGGTACCATACAGAGTGCTTTCACGGCCCTAAAAGTCCTCTGTCCTCTGCCTCTTCATCTCTAACCCCCCACGCCTGGCAACCACTGATGTTTTTACTGTCTCTATAGTTTGACTTTTCCAGAATGTCATACAGTTGGAATCATACAGCATGTAGCCTTTTCAAACTGGCTTCTTTTACTTAGTCATATGCATTTAAGTTTCCTCCATGTCTTTCTTTAACTTCTTATCCTAAATCTTTCTGTAGTGTTTGATTTTTTTCTAATAGCCTGCATTATTACTTTTATATTTTAGGGAAAACAATGACAAGATTATCTGTGTAGAAAAATTACAGGTAGTTTTGCTTTCGTCTTTTATTTTCCTAAAGGAAACCTACCTCCTACACATGATTTTTAACACCATCCTAGATACGACCTGTGTCTTGGCTCATCTCGTCAGAAAGTAGCACCAAAGATGTCAAGCAAAATTATCCCAAGTCCCAAACTTTCTGTTAATATCCCATAATATGACGTCGTTTCAGCAGTGCCCACCACCCCAGTCCACACACAGGGTTAGATCCTGGCTGCATGGGACCCCCAGCAGGGGGCCACACATGTGGACTTGTTAGCATGTGAGTGACAGTTTGAATCTGCTGGTGAGGCAAGGAAGAAAGTTGGATCAGAGCTAGCGATACAGACTGATCCAGAGCATTAGTGATGTGCCTCTGGTGTCGAGGAGGGGACTGTGTGGGTGCCCTATGTCCAAGATTCTTGTCGGCCCCAGAGTCTAGGAAATCCTGTCCATCAGTAGCTCAGACACAGAAGCCCCAGCATCCAGAAGGAAGCTCACTCACTCATCAAATTTTTTTTTTAGTTCAGCATGAATTTATTTAAATACATGCAATATTTAATATATTCTATTTGTAATCTCATAAATGGATTACAAATATATTCCCAGATTTCATACTGATATACTCTTATAATTATGTACACGATGTACCTTCCTCCCAGGAAATTTTTCAGTAATTCAGAATTTTATTTCTATATTGTCAAAACTGTTTAGCAAAATAGCTCCCTGAATATATGATATACAAAGAAAGCTTTAATCTAAAGCAATAATATAATCTTTCTCCTGCCAATTTCTAAAGGAAACCTACCTCCTACACATAATTTTTACTTAAGCATCTTTGTGTCAGTTGTAGCCAGGTTACTACTAAGTTTATTTGGAATATACCTTTGGTAGATATGTTACAATGCCATAAAAAATAAGCTGTTTTGGAGCACTTAAGATATTCACCTAATAGGTTAAAACAGTTTTAGTGTATGATGTGTACAACACACGTGCTTGGTGGTGTCACTCATCAAATCTTTATTGGATGCTGGCCACAGCTCTTCACAGCCCAAATCTGAAATCCACTGTGTTCTCCTCAAACCACATCCTGGGGCGGGGGGAATCAGGGTTCTAGTCCAGCTAACTTGCCCTGTGACTTTGGAAAAGTCCCATCACTCTGAGCCTCAGTTTCCCTGTCTGTAAACAGTGGGCCCTGGGCCAGATGCCCTCCAAGTCCCTTTCAGAAGTGTTGAACTATCTGGGATTCTGAAGCCCTGCTAGCTCCCCTCCCCCACCGGCCTCTCTCTTGGAAACAGCCAAATTTAGGAAGGAAACAGGAAACAAGCTCTCTTTTGTTCCAGTTCACTGACATGTGCTGACAAATAATCATAAAAGATCTCAACCAAGATTTCCAAGGTAACTTTGCAAAATTGGGGGCGAACCAAAATAAAGGAACCTGCAGCCTCCCGGGATGATAGAGTCAGACAGAGGGTCTCTAAGAGAAACCATAGTAGAGGGTGGAAGTCTATATAAAGTATTATCTGGGCCCTGCAGTCTAAACTGATGACCCCAGATATGACCTGCTGCTGCTCTGTTTTCTCTGATTATTCCAAAATTCAGACTTTGATTCTAAGCAGGCAGTCATTCGCCATAAGAAATCTGGAAAAACTAGCTACATTAGGCCAGGAATGCTGGTGGAGGGAAAAATAACAAAAAACAAAAAAGCTTTTAAGAAATGAACTGGCAAGGCCAAGGGTTTCGGGGAACAGTTGCTGGCTAAGCGACAGCATCTCAGAGGGTCACCACCCTTAGTCCAAGACTGGAGAGCCCTGAGGAGTCTGGACCAGATCAGAGCATTTGGGGATGTGATTCTGGGCATTTTGCTCATGCAGAGTCAGAGCTGAGCTCCTTTCTCCAATGGACCTGAACCACAGGTTGTAGACGCCACTGGGAAACTGCAACTCTAGGGATCCCTTGATCCCTGGGGGGGGGGGGGTGCTATATCTATGTGTGTGCCAATGAAGATGGGAGGGAAGAGAGAGAACACAGAGGAACAGACGGGCAGCAGACCTAGACCCCAGAAAACCTGTAGGGCAACGTGGCCTAACGGGGAAAGAACTTTACTTAGTATAAGAGAGTCTGGGTTTGAAACTTGACTTCCCATCGACTCCTCTGTTAACCTTGGGAAGGTCCCAATCTTGACAAGTTTCTGTTTCCATTATAGCGTGGGAGTATTGATAACGCACCACACAGGATTGTGATGGTGATTGAAATTAAAGGATACACGCACATGAGCCTAGTCCAGTGCCTGGCACGTAACAGATGCTTAATAGATGATGCCTATTTGTAAATCTAGCTCCTACTACGGCAGGTACTATGCAGGAAAGTGTGCAAGAAGGGAGGAAAAAGGACTCAGCAAAGGAAGCTATGGGGGAATACGAGAAGCAAGTAAGCAAAAGAGGGGTCAGGGCAAGTTTCAGCTTCCTAAGTGGCTACAGTGCAGGGGAGGTGAGCAAAGCATGAATCAACCACTTTTGGTGTGGGTGTCTCCTATGTGGACCTGCCACAGGCTGGACCAACAAGCAACCCCTCAGGCTTCCTCTGAAGGGCATCTGAGCTCCAGCAGAACCAAGGGCCTCTGGGACCCGGGGTCTGTGCCTACTTCCAGCTTCTCAGGATACAAGTTGGTCCAGGGAACATTTAGAAACTGCTGGGTTCTGGGTAAACCTGTCTCTGGCCAGAGATTGTGCAAGCGAATAAAGCCTCAGTTAGACAGTGTCTGTTCTCTGCCACGTTCCAGCCTCTGCCCCAGGATTCTCTGACCTGTTCTTTGAACTGAACTAGCAGGGAAAGACCTTAGACTCTCTTACGGGTGAGACCAGTTTAGAACCTGAGAGCAGAGAACAGGGATTTGCCAGGAAGATAAGACACATGCTGTGATCAATTGGGTTCCCTGGGGAGCTTTGCAAGCAAGCAAGCTTACTGGTGGGACAGGAAAGGAGGACATGGAGGAAGGCAAGGCCTCTGGGAGAGGAGACATTGAGGGAGAGGCTGACAGGCTGGCAGCCTCGGGTCTGCTCTGCCTGTTCTCTTGTGCCTTATGCTGCTGCCAACTTACTGAGCTTCCTTCTTGGTGTCGGATGAGGAAAGACCCTTGATTGATCAGGTGTCCTGGGAGTAAAAGCACCAGCAGTCACATCCCTTGGATCCTCCTTTTAATCCCCTGTTATAGGCACTCGTCCACTGTAACACCCCAGGGTCCTCTCATGACCCTGGGTCTCTCCAAGTCAGTGCTCCATGAACAGGTGGTGCTTTCTGCTCAGGAAACCCTTCAGAAGGCTTTTCTGCACCTCTCCTCCCGAGTTCCATCCCAGCTCTCTTTGAAGACATCATAGGCAGAGGTGATTTAAAAAAAAAAATCACAGGTGATGAATGTATTTCTTAAAAAAGTTGATTTCTTCCCTAAGAGGGACTCTGATGTCTGCTGTTACAAATTCTTCACCTTGATACACGCACACACACACACACACACACACATAGACATGGAGTTCTTTTTCACAAGATTCAGGTTGTACTGTGCAAACTTTCCAGAACTTTCTCTTTTTCCACCCGTACTTTCCACTAAACACATTTTTCCAGTGTCATTAAATCCCTCTTAGTGTGAACAAAAGGTTGAAGGGTGCTGGCTCCCTGAGTCAGCCAGACGCCTGCTGTTGTAGCTCCTCAGCACCTTAGACTTGGAAAAGACCCTTTGAGATCCATAAGTCCAGGTCTCTTTGCTGCCAGCTCTGCCGGAGTGGAGCCAACATGAACTTGGGCGTAGACCATCCTGGCTCTTTCCCTAAAAGTTGAATGGCCTTAGCAAATCGCTTAACTTCTTTAAGGCTCAGCATCTAGAAGCAGGACTAATAAGACCGATTTTCCCAGAGTTACTGTGAAGGTCAAGTGAGTCATAAAACACAATACAAGTGTTTGGTATGGCTACTTACTGAGCAGACAATATGTGCAAACCAGTATGATGTGGTTCTGCTGGGTAGGGGTTTAAAGATGCCCTACGGATGCTTTTCTGGGAGGCAGAGAAGACGTGTGTCATACATAGCTGCAGTGATGGGCATGAGCTGAGTAGTTTTATTCTTTGGAAAACAAAAGGGTCCACTCGATGATAGTACCTTAGAAAAAGGCCACCATTCGTGTTCTGTGAAAGCATTACCATTAGGCAGGGGTGTGCTCTACTTCACAAGTATTAGAAAAATAGTAATTTCTCAGCAAGTTAGAGATAGAAAGAAATTACCTGATCTTGATAAAGAACATCTACAAAAAAGCTTACAGCTGGCATCATACTAAACAGTGAGAGTGAGTGCTGTCCGTGACTATTCATGACGGCATTATTCATAATAACCAAGCACTGAAAATAGCCCAGATGTCCTTCAACAGAGGAGCGGTTAAACAAACTGTGGTCCATCCACACTGTGGAATACTACCCAGTGATAAAAGGGAATGAACTGTTGATATATGCAACAACGTGGATGCATCTCAACGAGGTTATGCTGAGTGAAAAAAAAAAAAAAAGCTAATTCCCAAAGACTTCATACTGTACGATTCCATTTATATAATACTTTGAAATGACAACATTTGAGAAATGGAGAACAGATTAGTAGTTGTCAGGGTTGAAAGATGAGGTGAGCATATAGGAAGACGTGGATGTAGTTATAAAAAGCCAAGAGGAGGAATCCTTTGATGGAACTCTTCTGTAACTTACCTTTGGCAGTAGATAGAAGCAGCTACCTGTGTGATAAATGGTATGTAACACACGCAAATGTACACACATAAATGAGTACAAATAAAGCTAGGAAAATCTGAACAAGAGCTGTGCATTGTATTGGTGTCAATATTATAGTCAATATATTTATTGCACTGTAGTTTTATAAAATGTTAACATTGGGGGAAACTGGGTAAAGGGTACAAGGGATCTCTCTGTGTTTCTTCTTACAACTGTCTGTGAATCTAAAATTATCTCAATAAACATTTCAGTTAAAAAACAATATTGTTGGGGTTAGTCTTGCAAGCACCAGCGAAGGTAGATGTTGTTTCAGGAAGAAACCAGAGAGGTGTCGTGTAAGCTCTATTAGGGTGACAGTCGACTCTCAATGGAATTGGAGATGCAGGTGGTTTTAGAACTCTAAAAAAAAGAAGCCTTGGTGGAAACGCTGCACTTGGTTTTGTTTGTTTGTTTTTCTCTTTGAAGGCAGAGAAACAAGAGGGGTAGAGCGTCCCGGAGAGTTAGATAGGAAGCTTCCAGATGAGAAGGACACAGATAAAGTTTACAGATAGTGAGCACAGTTTGGCACCATCCAGGTCCCACAGTTACACTTCCCAAGAAGCAGAACGCATGCTCAAAGCTGTCTAATGAAGGAGCTGAGCTAAAATTCACTGTAGGCAGTTGAACGTCCTAGGAGGGCATGTGGGTAATGCTTAAGAGCATGGTCTCAGGTGACAGAGGGCTCACATTTCAAATCCTCCCCTGACACTTCCTAGCTTTGGCAAGTAACTGAACTTCCTTGGGCTATCAGAAAAATGGGCAAAATACTAGAACCTACCTTACAGGTTATTGTCAAGATTAAATGAGTTAATGCTTAGAACACTGCGGGGCCCATGCATGCTTAGTCAAAGCCAGCTGCTCGGACCCTGACTACCGTTCTGGGAGGATGGATGAACACTGCCTACCAGAGCAGGGCAAGAATGTCCGAGCTCTTCATGAAGCATCTCAGCCTTTGACCCTGTTTCTTCACTTCCTTGGCCTGGGCTCTTATTCTTCAGTGAGAAGTCTCTAATCACTAGGAAGAAAATGACCCAGAATGTCCCATGTTGACTGTATGAAAACAATTGTTTGCCTACATGTGAAGGTTTCTTGGCTCTAGGATGTGGCCTTCTGGGACCTGTTTGCCCTTGAGGGTAATCCTGGAGCTCCCCATGGCTGTTCTAGGCTCTCATGGTTTAACCAACTGGGTGTTCCTTGAGGAACATACCTCCAAAATGCTCAGAGGTAAAGTACTAGGTCAGGTGAGGCCGTCCACCTGCCAGCACCCACTGGGGACTTATTAAAACTGTGGATTACTGGACTCCACCCGAGGCCTTTGGAAGCTGCAGAGCTGGACATGGGGTCTGAGAATCTCCATGTTCACTAAGTTTGCACAGATGATTTAATAAGAAACCCTGGGGGTGGTTCTCATCAGATGTCAGTGTCTGGAGCTTGGGAAACACTGACTTTTCTCATCCTGTCAGCAAGCCTTCAAGGTTTGCAGCCATAATGACCTCCATTTTCACCCACTGCAAAACCCAGACTCTGAGAGGTGAGCTGTTTTCACCCAAGGAGCCCAGGTGAATACTGGTGCTGGGGACGTTGTCTCTGATCAGCTAACTCAGAGGCACTGAAAATGGCCAGCAACTTCTCTGCTAAAAATATTTCCCTTTTCCCTCATAGTCTCTCTCATGCCCCATCGAGTCAGAAAACAGGCCTATTCATTTTCCTGCCACAGCTGGCTTTTAGAGCTCCTAGCGCTCCCAAAATATTAGGACCCCGGGGGAGCCCAGCAACGTTGGGTCTGTCCACCACCCCATCCATAAAGCTGTCAGTGAAACATCCACTCGTGGTGAGAGGGGGTGGGAGCAGGCAGGAGGCAGCACTCATGCCTGCAGTTTGGGGATGTAGACGGCACGGGGTGGACCCAACTGTTGACTCAGAGGCTGTCTAACCTATAAGTAAGAGGAAAATAGTTCCTGGACCGCACCCCATTCTTTCCCTAAGTTCCTCTTCTGGCTGCAAAGCTACTTTTATAATGTTCTCCGGTACACCAACCCCCACCCCCACCCTTCAATAGGAAAACACACTTTTGAAAGGAAAACTGGAAGTTAAACCCAACATCAAAGCTCGGTGTGGGAAACATTTGGGGCAAGTGTGAGTTTCCGTACATTGGAGACCATGAAATAAAGATGAGAAATCGGGGCTGGGTTCTGTCCTTGCTGCTCAGGTTTGTGGGCGGAGCATTCTTGCTGATCTTTGAATCAGCCCGTGTCCACGGAGCACTTGCTGTCGGCTAAGCACCCCATCCAGTACACTGTGGTCCATTTTCTCACTTCATCCTCTGAACAGACCCATGAGGTCAGTAGAGTTGCTATCTTAATTTTAAAGACAGGGAAACTGAGTCTTAGAGAGACATAACCGGCAGTCAGGTTTAGAATTTCAGGTCTTCCTTACTCCTAAATTCTTCATGCTCTTTAGAAAATAGACATCGCTTTGTGCCAACTGGGGTTTGCCCATCTCCCCTACAGCTGTCTTCTTTGCCCCACCCCTTGCAACCCAGTAAAATAAAAACAAGCCAAAGATAGATGATTTCTGAAATGAAGATTCCTAGGCATCCGGGAGGGCCCAGGGCTTTAAGTAAACAGCCTCTGTCAGAGGGAAAGTTCTCTGTGCTCTGTGGCAAAGGCCACGCAGACAGTCACACCCCCTGACCTACTAATTGTACCCCGGGGATTCTGCTAAGGTTATATTTAACATAAACAAAACCTCTGTGAGTATATTTATCGTAAAGTCACTTCAGCATCTAAAATTTCTAGGCAACATAAATGTCCAAAAAGAAAAAGAAAAAGAGGGAAAGCAAGAGAAGAAAGTTGTTTTCAGAACTCAGAATGCAAGCATTAGTGTACCCAGAGAGGAAAACCGGCACCTTTGTGGAAAAGTGAAATTGGGTGGGTCACCACAGCCCTGGACGTGAAGCCTAATAAGTAAAAATGCCCATTGTTTTGCGGCACACACTACGTTCCCACTGGTCTGCACAGAAAGACCCACATCATTTTGCAACAAATAGAAAGATCACATCTTCATGTTGTACACCCGAAACGAATATAATGTTATGCTAAAAAAAAAAAAAAAGAATCAAGATGCTAAAAAAGAAAGACCCCCTAAATTACCCTCCAAAATATATCTGACCTATTCTTAAAATTTTGCTTTAAATTAAGCTTTTATTTCCTGCACCATGTGTAAGATTCAAGATGGAAATTTCCTCTGATGGACAGACATGTTTCTGGGGAAGCCACATTTGACCAGTGACTTCCTAAAGAACTAGCATTTATGAGAATCGGTTTTTGTGCCCAGCACTGGGTGAGGCATAGAATATGTGTTCACGATCTCTTTTTTATCATCACAAGAGTTCCTACAAAATAGGCATTATTATCTTCATTTAACCCAGGAGAAGAGGAGGCGTAGGGAGATTAAGGAACCTGCCCGAGGGCCTGGGCTAGTCCCCGGCGGAGCTTGGATGCCAGCCTAGGACTGTCGCTCGGGATCCAGCCCTGACGCACAGCCAGAACAGCCCAGGACTGGCACAGTACCGTGTGCCTATTCAGTGTGGTTACAGCCTCTGCCAGTTGTTAAACATCCTGTCAAACATCCCCTCTCTCCAGATCCAAGCTCTTTCATCACCCCTTGAAATAAACCCGAAAACGGATCAAATACTTTCATCTGGGGACGTTTCGGAGGTAAAAGCCACTTCCTGGGTCCACTTCCCAAAGGAGTGACCAGCAAGGTGTGTTCGTTTCCTGGGCGCCACAAACTGTACAGCTTAAAAGAACAGAGATGCGTTGCCTCACCATCCTGGAGGTTGGGAGTCCGAGATCAAGGTGTTGGTAGGGTTGGCTCCTGGCGAGAGCCGTGAGGGGGAATCTGTTCCCTGCCTCTCTCCTAGCTTCTGGCCGCCTCGGGCATTCCTTGGCACGTAGGTGGCCGTCTTCGCCCTGTGTCTCCTCCTGTTGTCTTTCCTGTATGTGTCTGTCTCTGTGTCCAAATGTCTCCTTTTTATAATGACACCAGTCATATTGAATTAAGGTCTATCCTAATGACCTCATTTTGGCTTGATTACCTCTTTAGAGACCCTCTCTCCCTATGGGATCACATTCTGGGGTATTGAGGATTAGGACTCCAGCACACCTTTTGGGGAGGACATAGTTCAGCTCCTAACAGTGAGTTCCTCCAGTGGGTCCAGTACGTTCCTCCTCCTTACTCCTGGCCCCAGATGGGTCTTCCCTCCCCTCCAGGCCATGCTTGCCTTCGGTTCAGCAGGCAAGGGCGAATGCTGGCAAATCAGCCGTCAGAAGAAACCCAGTGGCTCCATGAACTTGTTCTTCCTCCTCTCAGCCAGTTTCCCTTCATCTCAGGCCAACAAGGGGCAGTTTGCCCAGGCTGTCACAAAGCCCTGCATGCACCAGGAAAAACAAAAACAAAACGGGTGCCAGAGCCAAGAGAACCTGACATGTTTTAGCCTGAGGTCTCAGTGTGGTTGCCTTGGGGAACGTCAGACTTACAATTTCCTCTGTGTGAGTGAGTGAGTACACAGTGGGGCTCTCTAGTTGCTGATTCTCCTACTGCAGACTCCTTTGTGGAGCTAAGAAAACTGGCCAAGCTTTTTTCATAAAATCACACCCTAACCGCCCAAAGTTGAGTGACCTTCAGCAAGTTACTTAATTTCTTTGAAACTCGATTTCATCATCAGTAAAAGAAACATAAAATAGAATCTGTTCCAAGAGACTTCTGGTCAACCTCTCCTTCTTCACGTCCTCAGCTCTAAAATGTGCCTGCAAACATCCCATCTTACTTATGCCATGGGCTTGTCGTACGTACCCCAAGTAACCCTCCACCCAAACTAGAGGGTACCTGAAAGTCCCCTGGAGCTGGGGCTGAGCGCAACTTTCTAGACTGTCTCTCACTCTTCCACCCTGGGCCTTCTTAAGAGCTCTGACCTGCCACCGCTGGTTTCTTACCTGGATTCTCCCTCTTGGCCCAGCCTTTTGGGATGGCAGCCCATTTGGACCAGAGCTAACTCCAGATTTCTCCATCTTCCTCGGCTCTGCCTCTGGTGCCAGTAGGGCCTCCACACCCTGTAACCTGCCTGGCCCAACCTCCCACGGGGTCGGAAGCCTGGTCGACCGCCAAGTACCACAGTTCACACCAGATCTGCAGGGGAGTTCCAGTTATTTTTATGGAGTGAGTCCCAGAAATTGAGGTGGGGCCACCAGGGGAGGACATACCCATTTCCAGGCCTTTTTGCTTCCCCTTCCCCACCCTCCAATTTTAGACATTCAAAAACTGTTTTTAAAAGAAACAAAAGTCTGTTCCCTAGATTGCTTGGGTCAGCAAACAGAAGTGTCTGTTTGAAGATGAAGGGCTGGACAGGAAGAGCGAGGGCTCTTGGCAGAGAGCAGAGAGGACATGAGATGGGGCACATGGAATCTTCAGACAGGAAGGGCAGCTCTGGGGGTAGCTGTTGGAGCCAAGTCCCACACAGGGAGCAGCCAGTGGGGTTCACAGCCAGAAACCTCTGGACAGAACCCCTCCCTGTCTGCAGAGCTGTGTGAGCACCCAGACAGACTCCAGCCACATCGGGGTGGGGCAGAGGCGGAGTGGTCTTAGACCCCAGTGCTGAGGGAGGAGAGGGGAGGGAGCTGATGGTGGCATCAGCTTGGCAGGATGGACCCCAGTTCATCTGTGACCACAGCTGCCTACGCCCAGGCCCACGGGGTCAGCAGCCTGCAGCTTCTGTCAGTTTGTTTGGCTTTCTGCCCTGTGGCCCAGTGAAACCTGATGGGTCAGTTTCTAGCTCTGGGTTGATTCTCTTCCACTTCCTTGTTCTCATAATTCTAACTCCCTCTGCAAAAGGATGGGTTTTTTGGTTCATTTTCTGGGTGTTTTTTCTTCTTCTTCTTCTTCTTTTCTTTTTTGGTCCAAAATGCCCAGTGAAAGGTCTGGTCTCTTAATCAGCCACTCAGATCCCTGGGAAGCTATTTAAGGAATCAAAACAGCTAAAGTTAGACCCCTGAAGACTAAAATCAGTGACTTGCCTCCATCCTCAGGACAGTTCTGCCAATGTGAGCACACAGAAGCAGGGTGTCAGCATCCTCCCCTACCCCACCCGGCCAGGTCTTGGTAGGAAGCAGCAGTTTGGCCTCCTCAGTCTCTGCTTTTATTCCCTTTGAAGAAGCAGACAGGTGCTTTTCTCCCGAATCCCCCACCTTTAAAAAATTTCCTTCAGTGTGTATAACACACCTCTGCCTTTAGTCAATGCCTACTGTTTGAGTGATGGAATGGAAGCCCAGGCAGCTCAGCAGGGCTAGGATTAGGGAAAGGCCCGTGAGGCCCCCCAGGGCACAAAATTTAAGGAGGTGCTCACTGTCCAGGGTACAAGCTCCCTTACCATGGCCCTAGCCCTGTGGCTGATTGCTGGTGAGGGGAAGCTTCCAGGGGAGACGATTTGCTCAGGGATGGCTGACTCTGGAATAGGAAGGGGCCCCACGTGGGTACCTGCCAGCCTTCACTTCCTCTTGCTGGGGACTCCCAGGCCTCTCACGTCCAGAGGTGTGCTCTGTATGAGGCTGGTCACTAGCCCAGCAGACGGCCCTGCTCCCGGGAACTACAGAGACAAACACATATGGAAGAGAACTTGAGGAAAGTCACAGGCAGTTGTCACTGCAGGGTGGCAGGGGCTGAAAAGAATTATAATAATATGAAATAACACCTCGGGAGCTTACCATGTGCCAAACCCTGGGTTAAATACTTTATGGCCATTATTTGATATAATCCCCTCAACAACTCAGTAGGGAACTTGGGTTCTGGAGCCAGCCAGTTTTGATTGCCATCTTAGCCTTGCCTCTTTCATGCTGTGTGACCTTGGGAAATTACTGAACCTCTCTGGGCCTCAGCTTCCTCATCTGTAAAATGGGAATAATAGTAGGACCTTCATTATAGTATTCCAAGGATCATTTCAGGTAATACAAGTAAAGCAGTGAGGCAAGCATCCAGCACAAGGTAAGCACTTGACAAATATTAGCCATAGTTAGTATGGTCATTGCCCCTCTTGTAGCTTCCGAGAGCTGCCACAACAAAAGTGGCACAAACTGTGGCTTAAACAATGGAAATTTACTGTCTTAGGGTTCTAGAGGCTAGGAGTCCAAGATCAAGGTGTTGGTAGGGGTGGTTCCTTCTGAGAGCTGTGGGAGAATCTGTTCCATGCCTCTCTCCCAGCTTCTGGTCGCTTCAGGTATTCCTTGGCTCGTAGGCGGCCATCTCCCTGCGTCTCTTCACATCATCTTTCCTGTGTGTGTCCATCTTGGTGTCCAGACTTCTCGTTTGTCTTCGTCTGTTTGGGCTGCTGTAACAAAAATGCCACAGACCAGGGTGGCTCAAACAACCACCACTTGTTTCTCAGAGTTCTGGGAAGGCCAAGGTCAAGACAGTGGCAGGTTCAGGGTCTGGTGAGGGCCCGCTTCCTGGTTCTTAGATGGCTGTCGTCCCACATGTCCTCACGTAGCAGAGGGGGTGAAGGAGCTCTCTGGGGTCTCTTTTACAAGACCAAGAATCCCAATCACGATGGCCCCACCCTTAACACCCAGTCACCTCCCAGAGGCCTCACCCGCAAACACCATCACTCAGGATGAGTTTTCCGCATGAGAATTCAGGGTTGGGAGGACACAAACATTCAGTCTGTAGCACCCTTTTTATAAGGATACCAGTAATATTGGATTAGAACATACTCTAAGGACCTCTTTTTAACTTGGTTACCTTTGTAAAGACCCTCATTTCAAATACGGTCTCATTCTGAAGCACTGAGGGTTAGGACTCCAGCGTATCTTTCTTGGTGGGGCGGCGGAGGTGTTGGAGAACACAGCTCAGCCCATGATACAAAGCCAAGTACCTTGCCCCAGGTCGCACAGCTGGGTGATGATGAGACTGGATTCTCGAACCCAGGATCATCTGCCGGCAGCACCCCAGTGTAAAGGTCCAGCACTTGTAAACCTTCTCTGGCCAGAGAGGAAGAGCCAGAGACGTTCACAGGCTGCTGCTGTCCCGCTGAGGGCGCCCTCCCTTCTCTCTCCCTCCCTCCGTAGCCTGCCTGCTGCAGGCTGAGCTGGTGAACTACGAGCGAGTCAAGGAGTACTGCCTCAAAGTCCTCAAGAAGGAAGGGGAGAACTTCAAGGCCCTTTATCGGTCTGGTGTGGCCTTCTACCACCTTGGCGACTACGACAAAGCACTCTACTACCTGAAAGAAGCGAGGACCCGACAGCCAACAGGTAAGGCAGCAGCTGCTGTTTTCTCTCCACCAGTCCCCCGGGCCAGCTCCTCATTGCCGTGGACAGCTTTCATGGCTGGCGGGGGCCAGGCAGGGGTGGAAATGGCAAATTAGGGCCCAGGTGTGTGCTGGCACCTGGGACAAGCCGAGCACACAGCCCCGGCCTCAACCTGGGGTCTGGGTTCCAAGAAGCGTGGGCACCTCTTCTCTTCAAATAGAATGTGGAATTCTTCATCCTTTCAAACCTGGAATCCAGCCCTCTTTGCTTACTGAATAAATACATATCAAAGTCTTGCTATGTACCAAGATCTGTGTCGGGTGCCAGGGATGTAGATGAAAAGACGTGGTCCCAACTGGCGAGGAGCTCATGTCGGATAATTTGGGGGCTAAGTCCAACATCTTCCAGGAAGTGCTCTCCGACTCCTCCAGTCAGATCCCATTCCTTCTAAGGAATTCCTTCTAAGGATTGCTCTAGCTTGCACTATACGCCCCACTGACTTAAACCGTATCCACTAGCCCCGCCATTCATTCAGGCCACACAGATGTACATTGGGGCGGGTACAACGAGCCAGGAACTCTTCTAAGTGTGGGGTAGATAGCGGGGAACAAAAGCAAGTTGCTACCTTCAAGGGGTTTATGCTGTAATGGAAGAAGATGGACAGCAACCAAGCAGACGGATAGATAATGTACTATTTAGTGGTGCTAAGTGCTACGAAGGAAATATAGCCGAGGCAAAGGATCAAGACGAAAGGGAACGCTGTTTTAGACGAGGTGGTCAGGGACACTCTCTCTGAGGACATATCATTGAAACCACGACTTTGACTTGCTGTTGCCATGGTTGTTCAAGTGACAGATTTTTTTTTTTTTAATGCAATTCTCCTTCCAAGGACTCTTGTTAGGATGAATTTGCAAATATCCAAAGGTATACTTTTTTCTTCCTTTTTTCAAAGAGCACCAGTTTTGTTTTTTATGTGTAGTTGTTTTCTGTATATAAAGTTTATGTTCCCCCAGCTATCCCAGAAGCAACTTGAGGACTAAGAACTGGACTCATTTAATAGAATTTTCTGGAGCACCTGCTGTATGCCGGGACTGTTCTGGATGCCCTGCTTTGTATTTTGGAATATTTACAGCATTCATTTCTACTTCCAGAAGTAAACATCTTAGGCAGCCCTGAAACTTGTATATGGCAGTGTGTGCAGAGCTAAGCCACTGTTCTGTGTCCTACGCCACTCACTAATTTAAGGGCTGGTATTGGGGGAAAATTCCCCAGTTTGTGGTGAGGTGGTTGCCCTGACCCTACTTATAAAAGCAAAAATAAGGCAAGGAAGCAAAATCCTTTCAAACTCACCAATGAAAAAAAATTGCATTCAACTAATATTTATTGACCATTGGATTAAGCACTTTTAGATGTATCTATTTTGGTCCTCGTAGTGATTTTATGAGGAAGGTGTTAGATCCCCAGCAGAGGCAGCCTTTGGAGTCAGAGGCACCAACTGTGTGTCTCCTTGGGCGTCTGACTTAATCTCTCCAGGACCCAGTGTTCACTTTTGTCACAGTGAGGACAATGAGACATACCTGACAGGATTAAGATGAGGATTAAATGAGACAATGAACGTTAAAAACGTGACTCCAAAGTCAGGCGTTCAAAAATGGAGGTCATTTCTTGTAGAGGAGATGGATGGCTTAGAGAAGTCAGTCACTTGCCTGAGGTTAAATTCTTAGTAGAGTCTCAACTAACTGTGCTGACGCAGGACCACTGGGAGATGCTGCTCCATAGAAATGAGAGGAGAAAGTTCCGCTCGTCTCCTCTGCTTCCCATCTGTCCTCTGCATCACGGCGAACTGTCCACACGGAGGCAGTGAGGGAGAGGGCCCACATCCTGGCTGCATTCTCAGCCACCCCGCACCTGGGCGGAGTGAGTCTGGCCTGTCCGGGATCTGCAGATACAGCTTTGCTCTGGTTCTGCGTGACCACCCCTCACCAGGTGTTCCCCGCGATGTGTTTCTCTCCTCACAGACACCAACGTGATTCGATATATTCAGCTGACGGAGATGAAGCTCAGCAGATGCTCCCAGAGAGAGAAGGAAGCCATGTAACTCAAACACCTCCTAGAGCTGAGCCTGACCCAGGACATGCAGGCATCCCCTGGTGGAGAGCCCCTCCCTGGCTTCCGTTCCTTTCTCCCCACTTCCTCCTCCTGTTGCCCCTCAACTCCTTGTCTCCTCCCAGTGTGAAAAGAAGGAGCCATGCAGATTTGGAAGGGTTGCCCTGACACTGGGGACATTCTCTTTTCAGTAGGGCAACCACTGAGGGGGACCTTACTTCTATGGAAACGGCTGGAGAGGACTCTCATGGGCTGGGAATGCCATTGCAGTTTTGACTTTGGGCCAGAGCTCCTGACAGAGACAGAGCCTGGCAGGTGTACCATCCCAAAGGCATAAGGCACGGAGCCCACGGGCTGGACCCCTCCACACCTTCCTGACAACTGGAGCATCTCAAGGCAACTGGGTCGAATCCAGGGATGAGACAGACACCAGAGGCATTGGTGAAGCCAACAGAGGGAATTTGTACACTGGATTTCTAACCACACCCCCCTGCCGCCACCACTCCCCACCCCAGGAACCTCAGCCCCTGCCTCCCTCCCTCCCTTGTTGTCTTGGCCTGCGCTTTCTTCTCTCCCCCTCGGGGATCGGAGGCTCTGCCAGGATTCACATGCCATTGAAGCCCACTCTCAGTGCCCTCCGGTGACCACACATACCATTCTCCCGGACTCCCACCCAGCAGTCAGCTGTGACAGCAGAAGGGCAGGGCAAAGTGGGCTAAGGGCTGGCCCCGTAGGTGAGGGTTGGAGGGAGATGACACCTAGGGGAAGGAGCATTTGTAGACTGAGAGATTGAACTGTGGACTCACTAAGTGTAAATAAAGATAACTTAACAGGCAGCAGCTCCTGTCATTTCTGTTGGAAGCAGCCCACTCCCTCCCTTTTCCTCCCTCCCCCACCCCCCTAATCAGAGCTACTTACAGCCAGGCAGGATGGGACCTTCCCCGAAGCAATGGGCCGTTTGTCCAGTGGTATACAACGCTGGCTGCGCCTTTGTGCTATTAGAGTAGGCTGGGATTATGGAGACTGCCCTGGGACTTGGCTGTGTGGGAATTTGTAAGCCTCCTTTTGATGAAATTATCTGGACTCAATATCTAGTGCATAGATTCTGTTCAACAAAGATATGCTGAATGACTAAGTGATGACTGCAGACTGGCTCTCCTGCCTTAAGCTAATTTTATCCCAGCCTAGTCTCCTGATACCTGCGCTCTTTATGCGATGCCATGTTGCTTCAGTCCAATAAGAAACATTTACTGAGGGCTTGTTGTTTGCTTATCATTGTTCAATATGCTGTGGGACAGAGAATGTAGTCCCGGTCTTCTAGGAGATGGAAGAGTTGAGAAATACTCATATGAGATTATTACCAATGACACCTTTAATTTATATGATGCTTTAAAATTTTCAAAGCACTTTCATGTATTTTTCGTGTGGTTAGTGAAAGAGACAATATTGTACAAATTAAACTATATACAGACGCAATAATGTTAATAGTGACCATTGATTAAATGCACTATCCTCAGATCTTTACATGTATAATCTCATTTCTTTCACGCAATTATGCTACTATTCCCATTGGATGGATAAGAAAACTGAATGAAACACAGGAAACTCTCCCAAGGTTGCATGGCCTTAAGTGTGGCATAGCTAGGATTTGAACCAAGCGTGTCCGACTCCAGAGCTCCAGCTATTAACTACCCTGTAGTTAGTTGCTGCTCTACAAAGTGTTATATTGAGTAGTTACAACCATCAGGAGCAGGACAGTGTATATTAAGTTGACAAGCCTTGACTATGTAAATGGTGGTACATGGGCCGCCTTTTGTATTTAGCCCAAGGCAAAAAACGGTCCCTAACACTAGACTCCCTAGTGGCAGAAAAGACAGCTGAGACCAGCAGTTATTCATTCTCCTTGCTGATGGGCCAGCATGTATCCAAACTACCCACCTGGCATTCCTCATCCCGTCCCCCGAACTGGGGAAGAGTCACAATTATAGGTAGAGATCGACAGGAAACACGAAGTTAATGATGGGTTATTTATTTAATCAGAGGCTCCAACACTGCAGGATCCAATCACTGCTGAGGGACCCAGAAGCCAGCAACACAGGTTATATTCACATAGCTCCTCAAAGGCTTCCAACAGGGACTGTAAGAAGGTGCTAGAAATATCCAGGGGCGCCCAGGTGGTTGCCTATAGCTCACCCACTGGAAAAGGGAAAAAGGAAAAAGCTGTTACGGCTGCCACATTCTCCCCAACCCCTGCTGTATCCTTTCTGCCCTCTTCCTCCAAAATGGCCTCACATGACCTCAACTCAAGACAACCCTGCAGCCCACATAGCAGAAGCAAACGTGCAAAACTCTCCTACTCTCAGGCCTCCAGCCCAGACAGTTTGTGAGATGGCAAACTGCCATCTGAAGGATGGAGATGAGGTGAGAGGTGGCCTGCAGAGTCAGTTCAAACTGACAGGGTCTTCTTTTGGTCTTCGTGCCGTGAGGAAGGACTCAGAGTGACTGTTCCCAACACAGAGCAGGAGAGGGGTCTTGCCTCACCGAGCGAGTTGAGGCAGGGCTGGACAGGTGAGGACAGTAAGATTGTTGCCATTCTTCCAAGAGAAAGGTTGAAAACCAGAACTAGGTGAGGACAACCTTATGGGACCTTGTAGAACAAGTGACCAGGCGGTCTGCTTGCCTGGTGATGTGTGTGTTGGAACTCTAGTCACTGTGACCCAAAGTTAAATGATCCCAAAGAATAAAGCTGCCTAGAGGTTTGGTTGATGTTTGAGGTGGTGGGACTGAATTTTTCGTGCATTTATCCAGAGACTTCCGAGAGTTGGTAGCAAAATCAGAACTGTTCACCTTCCCAAACCTTCGGCTCGCTTCTCCTCCTCTCTCCCTCAAACAGGGACTGTCATTTAATTACACGTTTGGTTTGCAGATGTCACTGTGGAGCTATACCTGGAACACCCATCCTGAATCTGAACTCGTTTGTCATCTCCTGCTTGGACTTTGGTCTTAGACTCTTTGGGGGGGGGGGGGTGGAATTAGACTTTTCTTGTAATTATTTTGAAAGCCTCACATGTATATTATAGAAATACTAGGGGGAAAAAAAAGACAAATTCCAATCCGTAGTCCTACTACTCAAGACAAATATTGTTATCCTTTGGGATGTATCTTTTGGTTCTTTTTGGTATAAATGTCCACATGCACATGCCTTTTTTCTTTTTTTACAAAAACTGGATCACATTGTACATACTCTTTAATAATTACTTTTCAAACTGTGTGTTTATGTGGTAGAATATGTAATGCAGACACAGGTACAAAGCTCCAGAAGTACAAAAAGCTCTGTAGTGAGAAGTCAATCTCCTTCCCACCCTGTCTGCCAGCATCTAGTTTCCTTCCAATCACTTGTATACCCTTCCAGAGACAGTGATGCATTTTCAAGTGTATGTATGTATTTTGTCACAAATGGTAACATATTGGACACACTTTTTTTGCACCTTGTGCTGCTTCACTTACTGTATCATGAACGTAATATTTTTGTGTGTGTCTCCCAAATTTTTTCAACAGCATCATGGACCCTCCTTTGCTAATCAGCCTCCTGATAGTGATTATTTCATTTGTTCCCAATCTTTATTGTCAATAATGTTGCAACAGATGTTCTTGTAGCTCAATTTTGCACATATCTATGACTATTTCCTTAGGATAAAATCCAAGAAGGAAATTGTTTGGCTATCTTAAAGAATTTTCGTAATGTGGTGTCAACTGCCCTCCAGAAAGTTTGTACCAGAGCACTCTCCTATTTGCAGGCCTGAGAGTGCCCTGTTCCCTGCCCCTTACTAATCATGGGTATTACCTCTTATCAAATCTTTACCAATTTGATAAGAAAATTATAGTATATCAATGTTATATGGACTCACACTTCTTTATTTGTGAATAACATCTTCATATGCTTATTGACCATTTGTACTTCTCTGTGATTTTTCTATTTATTTGATATTGATATGTTTATTATCAGCATGTAATTTTATTAAGAATATTATTTTTGTCAAGAAACATTGCAAATATGCTTTCCAAGTGCTTTGCTTTCAAATTTTGTTCACGGTGCTTTTTGACATACATAAATTCTTAATTCTGCAATTAATTTGTTCCTCTGTTGCCAGCTCCTTCTGCCTATGGTTCACCCTCTCATTTTTATCAGCGTGACCCTTCTAACACACCATCTGACTTTGTCTCTCCACAGCCTAAGAATCTTTAGTGGCTCCTCACCACTTTTAGGAGAAAGGCCAAATTCAGCATAACACGCAAGGTCTTTAATGTGACTTCTCCCACTGACTCTTCGAGGCTCACCTCCCAGTCTTCTCCCCAAGGCACCCTGCATTCCACTGTGGTACCATTTCTTGTGATGCCCTGACCCCATTCTTCTAGGTGTCTGGGCCTTTCCATGCTGTTCCCTCTGCCTCGCTGGCTGTGCCTCCTCCCACCAACTCACTCTTTGCCTTGCTAACTCCTATAGGACTTGACCAAGGCATCACTGCTTGAAAGTTTTCCTTGATCCCTTAGTCTGCACTCTTAAGACCACATGAGCCTACCTCTGCCTAGCATTTGCTACAAATGGGAATTGGAGCTTCCAATCTGTGTTGGTCTGGCCCACTACCTGGCTGTTCCTCAAGGAAGGTACTGTGGTTTATTCATCTTCGCAGCTAGAATGCCCAGCATGAGGCCTGGCACATGGTAAGTGCTCAATAAATGTTGACATTGAACCTGAAATGAAGGATGGATTTGGTGGCAAATGTTACTTGATGTAAGTGCAGGGCTGAACTGGATCTGTGCTTCTGAGAACTGAGGAAATCCTAGGAGACTTGGGTTAGGAGAGAAGCTATGTGCTTCAGTGCTGTGCTTTCCAAAACAGCAGAATCGCTTGAAGCAGCTTTTTAAAAATACATAGTCTCTGGCTCTGCCTTAAACCCACTGAATCAGACTTATGAGGATAATGCTCAAGATACTATTCGTTTCTTATCGTCCTGAAGTGGTTCTGCTGAGCAGCCAGGTTAAGGAGCCCCTTCGGAGGGAGACCAGCAGACAATCAGAACACCCAGCTCCACTGTTTTGTCAAACCATGTGATCTTTTGCGTGGATCAATGGCGCTGTGTCTGAACACCAGCTTTGACATCTACCAGCTGTGTGACCTTGGGGCAGTTGCTTGACTTTTCTGATCCTCATTTTTCCTCACCTGTACATGGGATAATGTTAGATCCCTTAAAAGGGTGTTGGGAGGATTAAGAAATACCTGACTGCTAGCTCAGTCCCTGGCCCAGAGTAAGCATGGAATAAATATCCCTTCCCTTCCCCCACCCTCCTCAGCCTCAGTTTCCTCATTTATAGCGTGGCTACTGATACCTGTTTGTTTATCTTCCACGTTTCCGCACTGCGCTAGAAGAAAGGGAGCTCCCAGCAGGCCCCTGACTACTCTCTGATCAAATAGGACAAGTACTTGGGGGTCAGGAGAGCCGAGGAACCCTCATACTGCATCACGTGCCTTCTCCAAGCATGTCAGAGACTCCACAGCAACCGACTGGAATAAATTTTATGGTTTTTAGAACTGAGTGTCTTCTAGTCACGAGCAAAGATCAGGACGGTTTTCTTGCCACAGTTCCACGCAGAGGCCAGCGGCTTCTGGGCTGCAAGGAGAAGGCATCGTTAGCAAAGAGCGGAGCCGTGGCCCTCTCTCCTTCCAGTGCCCTGGAATCCTCATCACATGCCTCAGAACAGGAAAAACAACACTGGCTGGGAGGCCAAAATAGCTGATCGTAGCTGCTTTGATTAAGATGCCCCTGCATCCCACTCCCAGTGCCTGCCCCCTCTCTCCCCACCAGCCCAGCGCAGACAGCACAGACAGGGAAAATGCATTCAGTCCATCAGGCATGACAGAGTTCAAATTACCAAGTCAGCATGAAAAGTCCCATTATAAATGGACTGAAATTGGATTCTATTAAAAACCACACTCAGCGAGGCCCTTGGCTATTAATATTTGCTAAGACATGGAGGAGAGGGAGAAGGCAGAGGTCCCTGCAAAAGGTTGGGAATCTCAGCTGTTCTGTTGAATTGCTTTTCTGGAAGCAAGCCCACAACTGAAAGCCAGATTTGCCCTGTCTTCAACATCTCACAGAATATTAGGGCTGGAAAGAGTCTTAAAGCTCAATAGTTCAATCTCTCATCTGACAGATGAGGGATCAAGCGCAGAGAAGGTAAGTGACTTATTCAAGGTCACACAGCTAGTAAGTAACAAAGACAGAACTAGCACTCAACGTCAGTTTTCTAACAACACACTTAATATTCTGTCCAGTGAGCCAAAATACATTTCCAAAGCATCTTTCTTTCTTCCTTTCTTTCTTTCTTTTAACGTAATGCTGTAAAATTACTCTCTTCTAAAGAAAGAAGGAACTAGTACTTGCATATCATTCGTTCCCTCACTCAGTATGTATCATTCCAGTCGCTTCAGCAGAGGCGATTAACAAGGTATTGTCTCTGCTTGAGAAACTTCCAATCTATGGGGAGGAAGGAAAAGTAAACAGGCGACCTCCAATGTGTGTAACAGATGTTACAGAAACACCAAGGGCGCACGGAGAAGGGGCATCTACGGCAATCCTGGAGGATCAGGGAAGATTCTCCCGAGGGAGTACCAGATCGAGGAGCAGGTGTGCTGAGAGAGGAGTCAACTTCTCATAATCCGGTGTGTGATTTACACTGACAGCACATCTCCATGTGAAGTAGTCACATGTCAGTTGCTCAACAGTCCCACGTGGCTAGTGGCTACTCTGCTGGACAGTGACGTTCTAGAGTTTCAAGGACCATCCTGTGAGTACTAAGCCGTCACCAGATTGGCGCAGCTTTCCTGGTTATTTTAATCCTGCTGATTCATGAAGTTTCCGTGTCCCCAACCCCAGACCCTTCCCTGGCAGCAGCCAGGGAGCCGACACGGAGGGGCAAGGGTTGCAGCGCACTAGGAGAGGGAGCAGCAGGGGAGAAGAGGGCTCAGCCTTCTGCTCCCTGGGCCTCTCCCTCTGGCCCCACTCTGGCTCACACACCTTTTGTAATGTGGGCCAAGTCAGAGTTCAACTTCCGACTTTAACACTATTAGTTACATGTCTCATTTCCGAAACTAAAGATAATAATAGTACTATTCTTATAGTTTTTGTGAAGTTTAAATGCAGTAATGCGTGTAAACTGCTTTGGATGGTGTCTGGTACAAAGAAAGCATTCTTCAGCACCAGCTAATTATATAATAATAATAATAATAATAATAATAATAATAATAATAATAGTAATAAGATGAGGAGGAAGAAGGAGGAGCAGAGGAACATTATCATTCTTAATTTTGTCTGCAAGTTTTAGCAGAGTGCCTGGCGGGTAATAGATACTCAGGAAAGCATAAGCTTTCTACCTTGGAAGCTTATAAGATCCCCAGCTAGTTTCTCTAGTCTCTGCCTGACTGCTACCAGGAAGTCCCATATCAAATACCCCCCATTCCACTTTTAGGTAGTTCTACTTGTTAGAATCCACCTTCTTATGTTGGGCAAGAACCTATAAAATACACAAATCTCGAATCTTACCAAGTAGGCAGACTGATAAGTCTTAATAGCAAGTACTCTCCTGCAACCAACACAACAATCATAATATAGAGCATTGCTCTCACCCTAGAAAGTTCTCTCATGCCCCTTTCCAGTCAATCTCCTCCCTGAAACCCAGAAGTAACCACTATTCTGAGTTCTAGCCCCATAGATTAATTCTGCCAAAACAAAAATTGTTTTTGAAGTTCATGTAAATGGAATAATATACTATTGTCACGTTGTACTTTTATCTGAATACAGAATTTTATTCTATAAGATTGAATCATATTGATTTCAGCCTTTCCTTACAGCTTGTGAGCATTTTCATCTTGATCACATCACCCCTATCTGTGAATTTCTCCAACTTTGTGCCATCTACAGATTTGACAAAAATTCTTTCTGTCCATCATCCAACATAAAACAGGAACAAAGCTGGAGTCCAGCAGTACATAGCTAGAAACCTCCCCTCAATTTGGAGGCTTAGGAGATGGGAAGCCTTGTAGGAGTGCTGGCCATACATGGCCCCGGGAGATGCTCCATGTTGATGGGGAGGACCGAGTTCTGCCTGGAACTCACTGAAGAGGGAGGTGGTGACAGGACAGCCTGGTGGCACTGCGTGCTGGGGAGAGGGCAGGGCTGCAGAGCAGGGTCTGAGTGGCACATGCGTAGAAATGAGTGCTGAGCTAGAGGGAGGAAAATAGGGGAGAACCAAGGGCCCATTAATCACCCATAGTACAAGGGCCGTGAACGTTTCCAAGATCATCTCAGGAGTCCTGAATGAAGGTTATTGTTTGGTCTGGTTTTATGTTTTCTTTGTTTTTATAAGTCCTCCATGGAGCCTGGCAGCTTATAAGGAAAATTATTTTCCTAGACATAGAATCGACTAAAATTGTTAAAACCCTGGAGGGCTCTCCACTCACATCCCCAGCTTCAAATCAGTGAAGCTCTGGGTGCAGGCTGAGCACAGGCTGAGCACAGGCTGACAGGTGGGGCCGGGGGAAAGGATGTTTGTTTGGGACTTGTTGGTTCTTTTAATCTTTCTGATAAAGTAAAGCTCACTTTTATCAAAATGTTCCTTAAATTTCTACTTCTGTTTCTTTGACACACATATGAGCTTAGAAATGTGGACAAGCATAAGACCACTGACGGAGGAAATCCAAACCTCCATCAGCAGGCATGGGCTTTGGGACGCTGAGCCTGTGGGAGGCCTCATTTACCCCACCCTTCTCTACACCTGGGTGAAGGTGAGTCAGAATCCTGCTTTTTAGAAGCTACAGATGGTGGGGTGCTGGGAACTGCATTTTTTAGAAGCTAAAATTCTAATACTTGTTCCCATATATTTGGGACTTTACAGATTATTGTGAAGTCTCTTACAGTCTACATAGTAGTCTATAAATATATATAATATATTATATATCACTTATAATATATGATAAAATATATAATTATACATATTATATATTACATTAATATGTAATATATTATATTGTATAATTATATATTATAAATTTATATAAACATATATAAATATAAATAGTTTATAAACTATGTGATAGAATATCCTAGCTGACACCAAACAGAATTGGTCCTTTCTGGTCCATGTATTTATTTCATTTATTGGCATGAACCAACATGTATATTGGTCAAAGGTAGGGAAAGGTATTTTTTCCCCCAGAGCTTTAGAGAAGATGGAGGGATAGACAAAGACAGTGGGGACAGACTATCTGACTGTCAGGTAGGGTTACAAGTTAATGTAGACTGACATTTGATGGAAACTTCTATGATAAGGAAATGAAGAGATTAAAAAGGCAGGCCCGTGCCCCATTGGGCACATAATTTAGCGTAAGCAAAGTACTGACACCTCATCCCCAGTGAATCGAAATGTGAAACCTTTGAGCATGAGGTAACTTAGGGCTCTTAGGCACCAGCAGAGCCATCACTGAACTTGCAGAAGGGCTAAATTTTTTTCCTTCTTCCATCCTCCTACTCCTTGCAACCACAGCTACATTTTGAGTCATCAGCTGTCCTAACCTCATCTAATCTAAACACCTGTCCAGCCACTTCTAGTTAAAAGAACCCAAGTTGAAGAACCTTAGCTGAAGCATGTTCTGAGATCCAGAAAAAGGAAGAATAAAACAGAAGAGGAATGGGAGCAGAGAATCTGTTTGATAAGCTAAAACTCCCTTTGTCAATCATGGTGCTCCCTTTGCAGTTGAGAAACTGAGGCACAGAGCACCGTGCCAGCAAGAGCATTGCTAGCCTGGTCTTCAGTCCTTTGGGGATTCACTGCACAGAGGCCTCAGAGTCTCTCTTCAGGACTGGTGGAGGTTGCTTGAATTGTTTTCCTGCACACCCTGGCAGGTGGCAATAGGGGAATTTTGAATAAGACTATTAATAGAAGTTATGCATTAGGAAATGTCTAGTGAATCCACTAATAGAGGAATTATGTCTGGTGATTTAAAAAAAAAACCTCGTACTGAATATTGCTGATGTTAAAATATACACACATACACACACACACACACATACATATATTTATACACATATACATATATATGCCAAGGCCAGGGATGTTTGATATGGGAAAGGCATACTGGTGATGTGCTTCCCCCTCACTACTGGTTTGTATACAAAGACTTTATTCAAAGATGAGCCCATTAAAGTTAATTTCAGTTTAGAATGTAATCCAGTACTTAGCATCACCTGATGGCATTATGTCCTGCTATAAAGAGTTAAAAAATCCTAGCAGCTCATACATCTGCACCATGGAAAGCCTGGGACCTATATGGGTAATTTTGAATAGCGGTGCTTCTCAAGCTTTAATGTGCCCAAGAATCACCTGAACATCTTGTTAAAATGCAGACAAACTACCGAATGGGAGAAAAATATTTGCAAATGATATGACTGATAAGGGGTTAATATCCAAAGTTTATAAACAGCTTATACAACTCAGTATCAAAAAAAAACAAAGAACCCAACTTTAATAATGGCCAGAAGACCTGAATAGACGTTTTTCCAAAGACGTTTTTCCAACTGGCACATGAAAAAAATGTTCAACATTGCTAATCATCAGAGGAATGCAAATCAAAACCACAAGAAGATAGCAACTCATACTTGTCAAAATGGCTATCATCAAAAAGTCTACAAATAACAATGTTGGTGAGGATGTAGAGAAAAGAGAATCCTAGTACATTGTTGGTAGTATTGTAAATTGGTGTATACACACACACACACACACACACACACACACACATACACACACACACATATACACACACAATGAAATCTTAGTCAGTCATTAAAAAGAACGAAATTCTGCCATTTGCAACGATGTGGATAGACCTAAAGAGAATTATGCTTAGAAAATAAGTCAGACAGAGAAAGACAAACACTGCATGTTATCACTTATATGTGGAATCTAAAAAATAAAGCAAATAAATGAATACAACAAAACAGAAACAGACTGACAGATATAGAAAACAAACTAGTGGTTACCAGTAGAAAGAATATAGGAGAGAAGGGCAGGATAGGGGTATGGAATTAAGAGACACAAACTACTATGTATAAAATAAATAAGAAATAAGGATATATTGTACAGCACAAGGAAATAAAGCCATTATTTTGTAATAACTTTAAATGGAGTATTATTTATAAAAATATTGAATCACTATGTTGTATACCTGAAACTTATATAATATTGTAAATCAACTATACCTCAATTTTTATTATTTTTTTATTTTGGGGGGGTAATTAGACTTGTTTACTTGTTTATTTATCTATTTATTTTTAATAGAGGTACTGAGGATTGAACCCAGGACCTTATGCATGCTGTGTTCACTCCAGCACCAAGCTATACCCTCCCCCTTATACCTCATTTTTTTTTTTTTAATGCACATTCGGATTCAGTAGGTCTGGAGTGGGGCCCAAGATTCTGCCTTTCTAACAAGATCCCAGGAGATGCTATGCAGCTGGTGTATGGGCCACACTCTGAGCAGAGAAAGATGAGAGTGGCCTGACTCCTGAGCAGTGGCAGACAGCCTGCAGAGTCAGCTAGTTCCCCATCCTATATCCAGATCCTCCTCTAACCATATCTTTATTTGGCCACATATTGTTTATAAATAAACAACTGTATTCTAGAGCATCACTAAGACTTTCAGGCCTTCCACCACTCCAAACACCTGGGGAATCAGGATCTGAACTCCATGCGTCATCTCTACCTCCAACCACTTCAGCTAACCTCTAAGTCCTTCTTTGCACAGTCACCCCGATCCATACCTTATAATCCAGACTCCCAAACCTACTTTATTTCTCTATTTCCCTCCCTCTGAAATAATTCGCTTCTATAATAGGAAACATCTGTTGACTTCTGTGCGCCAGAATTGTGTTTTATGGACCTATCAGGTTTGTAAATGTCACTTTATGAGATAGTAACTATTATAACAACCCTTTTACTGATGAGGAACTTGAGAACCAGAGGGGTTAAATAAATTGCCGAAGATCATACAACTAATAAGTGGAAGTATCAAAATGTGAACCATCTGACTCCAAAGTCCAAGTTCTTGGCCACTGTAAATGGGAAGCTGTCCTGGGAAGGTGAGCAATCTGTTCTCCCCAGGATATCAAGGGCTTTTACCTCCTCCTCTCAGTCTAATTGTATCTGGTTCTAACCCACTCTGGCTGCTTTCATCTCTCCAGAGCCTGGGGAAAAACTTGCATTAGGTCCTGAATGTCCAGGATAAAAGTCTGGCTTAACCTTTGAGCATCTTCAGCACTTGAGAAGTTGGCCAGACTGATGTCTGAGCTCCCTAGCCTCCCCTTCCTGACCTTCCATGGGACCAACCACCTTACAGCCCCCTCCTCCCTTTCACTTCAGAAGCCTTTATCTTCCTTTGTTTTCTACCCTCCTTTCTTTCTACATCAAAGGTGGCTTTTAGAGAAGGATCTGAAAACATGTATGTGTCTCCACATGCATGAGTTTTTTAAGGCAGTTTGCACTTTGTCTTATCACTTAATCAAGGGAGAAAATTCTGGAGGAGCTCAGGTCTGAAAGATGAATGGCTGTTGATTAGGTCCAGGCTGGAAAGGGAGGGGGGAGAAGGAAGGGCATTCCAGGCAGGAGGACCGATTCTTGCATATGGCAGTCACTCAGTAAATATTTGTTGACAAAACACTGAAGAGGAAAAGGGTACATTTACATCCACTGGGACCAGAGAGAGATCTCCCGGCAAAAAACCCTGGCCTCCTCTCCTGAGCCTTTTATCCAACTCTAAGAGAAGAGACTTGGACCAAAAAACATGCTTAATACGTAGTATCTTCCCTCCTCTCTTGGCCACATGGGTTGATTTTTCCTTTAATGGAGTCTTCTAGAAGTAAAAACAATAATCCCACCAGGTACCACTTAAACAAGGGGAAATCTCTGACATTCAACCACAAGGCACTTGTTATGACAGGATGAGCTGAAGTTGCCTCTTTTACCCTCCCACTAGCTCATTTGGTTATCCAGGCCTCTGCACAGTTTCTCTTTCTAGAATTGTGATGTAATCATTTGGAGTCTGGCATCTGACCTCTGGAGCTTTGTCAGGAATGAACCAGAACCTAGAGCTTTGCTGGGGAGGCCACACATCAACCCAGCCCATGATCTGGCAGTTCTCACCCACTCTCTTTGTGTGGCTCATTTTTCTTGCCCTCATTCTCTGACACCTTGGTTTCTGTGAGTTATGGGGACCTGTGTCTGCTCCTCTCAGAAAAGTGCAAGCAAGAAGACAGCAGAAAAATCAGCTTTAGGGTAAATTTCAGGTAACTGGAGAGCTCTACAATTGGTTGATGCCTTTTCACCTCTGAATAGAAGTGCATTAGACGACTAGAATGGAAGATAGAAGTGTGAGGAATGGGAACCTGAGGATGTATGGGCCAAGGAATAAAGGTCCAGACCAATAGTTTCTCCTCATCTGCTGAAACATTTCCCCATTGTCTCTTGGGTTGAGAACCAGAGACACTTGACTGGCGAGGGCCTACTTAAAAGAACAAAGAGCAAGATGAATGCACTAGCACAGATATTTCAAAGGAAAATTCTCAGCTTTTATATCATCAAGTGTGGGACATGAGTATGGTAAGTGTTTGACCCAAGTCTTTTAACCAGCAGAGCATCTTCATAGAAAAACAAAAGAACGGTTCTCATCCACAGAATGTTCGGGCAGTGACCTGGAAAGGAACTAGCTTATTCTAGGACCAGCCAGGTTGAGTTGTTTTAAAGTCATCTCTAGCTATTCAGTGAAGTTGACCATCTGGTCATCACTCTCCATGTTTCTGTCCCCCATTAGACACAAGTTCTTCAAGGGCAGAGACCATGTGTCCTTGCATCCCTGATGATGGACATATAATAGCGTGGGTAATCCACTGGCCTTTCGGCAATTAACAACGGGCAGAAAGAGTTCACCGTAAAGATCAAGGGCAGGGAAAAGAAGCTCAATAGCCAGAGCTACTTATGCATCAGCTACTTCTGCACAAAGCTTAGGACAAGGGAAGCCTTATGGCCTCAAGGTGCCCTGATGGAAATGCAGCCTTCCCTCAGCCCCCACTGCTCTCACTTTGCATTTCACCCACCTCATTGTTTCCTAAGCATTACAGCTTTTGCACCTCAAAGCAAAAAATCCTAAGTGAGCTATAATTCTGACCAGGCAAGACACGGGGTGTGCCTCCATCCCCAGGCCTGGGTGTGGAGGGGCGCCCCGTCTCATAGAGACATGACACGGGGTGCACCACCACCCTCAGGTCTTGTGACTGATTGATTGATTGATTGGCTGACTGATTGATTGACAACTCGGTTTCCCTGAGCTCTGGTTGATTGAGAGCTCAGGTTTCTTGTGTTCTGAATTCTTCCTTTCCACTTCCTCTCTCTATGCCCAATGCTCATTTCTTTCTAAACTACCTAAGATTCCCCCCCTCTAGTCATGAGACCCCAAATCTTGGGGATGTAGAGAGTGTGGACCCCTCTAGCTACTTCCTGCTGATCTGGGGTGATGATGGAGCTCGTTGGGGTCCCAGACTAGCTGGCTGTCCTTGGGCAGGATGTGAGTGAAGGGTCGGTGTTTACTGAGGGGCTTGTATAGAATTGGTTTGGGCTGATTGGTTGATTACCTTGTTATACAATCATTTGAAGTTTATCTCTAGACGAGAAGAAACACTTTTCATAAGAAGGTTGAAAAGATAGAGGTCAAATATATAGAGCTAATCCTAGCCAAAGGATGAAAGGGGCAGACAAAGGTCTTAAAAAATAACTGATTTCTGTGCTTTTTGTTGGTTTAGGTTTTAGAAAGCACATGTTGGAGTGTTAGTCCAGTGCACTAAAGGAGGAGTCAAAAGAGGGACCCTAATGTCAGAGACATTTTAAATTAGTCTTAAAACAGTTTGGGGGGAGCTCTAAAAGAGAAAAGATTTGACCCAGGAGACATTTAAGAAAGGGGTTTGTCGAACAGGGATCCATAGTTCCCTAGGGCGAGGGAAGAGTCTCACCAGAGTGTTGCTGGGAAAGCAGTCGCAAATTGCTAAGAGGTTCGCGAGAATATGTGGCTCCCATTGGTGAACCAGATCTCATCAGGGTTTTCTAGGGGTTGGTCGGTGAGATCTGTTCTAGCTCCTAGAGAAATGGATGGGGTCTCATGACATAGGCGAAAGGGAAGAGACTCGTCTGGTGATGGTCATAGTGTAGCAGGATAGAGTGCCCCACAAACGGAGACAGTGACATCTGGGTTTTCCAGTAATAATGCCTGCCATTTAAGAAGCCAAGCATCTGAGAGCCAGAAATGTCCCTTGCCTTTTAAAAGGTCAGAAACTTGATGGTTAGCATATACAAGCAGGAGAGTGGAGAGGGCTCCCAACACTCTTAGGCAGGAAGGCCAGCCTTGAGCAGTGGGATCTAGCCGCTTGGAGAGGTATCCCATAGGCTGTTGGGTAGGACCCAGCCACTGGGTGAGGACCCCCAAGGCTATTCCTCCTCTCTCATGAACATATACCATATAACTGGAAGGACCTTGTGGGATCTGGTAGCCCCAAGCCTGGGGATCTTACTAGGAGTTTTTCATTCTTCCATTGCTTCCTGTTGGGAAGGACCCCACTGGAGAGGTCTTCCCAATCATCTACCCCGAAGGCCCCTTCTGGGCAGCTGGGGACCCCAGATCCCCGTGAATCAGCTCATGGATCTGATGTTTAAAGTATTGGACAATAGAGACAGGGCTAAAGAGGCAAAAAGGCTTCAGGGACAACAGCAAAAGTCACAATTCTTAGCGACAGCCTACATCTCCGCACCACCTCAGAGTTATCCTCCACCAAGACCCATGACGAGGACAGGATCCAGGATGCCTGCATCAGAGCCACTGTCACGCCAAAAAGGAACCTGTTTTAAGTACAGCCAGGAGGGCCACTGGAAAAAAAATGCCCCATGTATGGGAAAAGTCCACCAGGACCCTGCCCCATATGCAAACAAAAAGGCCACTGGAAGCAGGACTTCCCCCAGTCCTGAAGGGGGCTTGGGGCTCCCAAACCAATGACGGCTGAGATGACTAAAGACTGACGGGGCCTGGGACCCTCCCTGGCTCCCACAGGACACCGGGTCATTTCTTCAGCAGAGCCTTGGGTAACCCTTGACGTGGCAGGTAGAAAAGTTGTCTTCTTATTAGGTAAGGCAGCCACCTACTCTGTGCTGACTGATTTCCCTGGACCCTTGTCCTCCCAATCCTGTGTAACAACGGGGATCAATAGAAGGCCCCAAACAAGGGGCTTACTAAAAATTTACTTTTACATAGGAGTTTTTGCTGGTGGCTGAGTGCCCCGTCCCCTCATTGGGAAGGGACCTACTTGCTCAGTAAATCCCAAGAAGTAATCCAATTCAAAGACCCTTACAGGAAAGACACGCACCCCCAAAAATGTCTACTCTTGGCTTTGGGAGCCTGCCTCAGTCCCAAGCCAGAAGAGCTCTCCCTTCCACCCCATATTGATTCTCAAGTAAACCAGGCTGCCTGGGAAACTGGGGTCCCTGACAGAGCTACTATTGTCAGCTTATCATCAGAAATGGGACCACGTGAGGCTACAGGCAAGGCTCTTCAGATCAAAGGCCAAACCAAGAGCCTTAATCAAAAAACTTCTCAAACCCAGGAAGACTCCTCAAAATTGTTCATAAATAGATGGCCAAATGGGAGGCCATCGGTTGGACTAAACTGACCGTAGCTAATATTCGGAGCCTAATAAAAATTTTTTGGAAAAGTCTTCCCCAAGCTAAATGAGGAAAACCAAAACTAAGCTGTCTTTGTTTTACAAATCTAGCCTTTACAGGACCAGAGGTGTGGCTCCAAAAAGGATGCAAAGCCCAGCAATCCTTCTTCCACTTCCCAAACCTCCCCTATGTATTTATCTTATGAGACAAGTATTTAAAGAGAGTTTTTTCTGGCCTTTAAAGAACAGTCTTTCTAGAAGAAACTTGCTTTCCTATGCCTTGGAGATACAAATATTCTACCTTGTCTTCTCCAGGAACTCTGATCTCACCATCTTTGAAAAATGCAAATTAAAAAAAAAAAGTGGGGGGGGGGGTTATAAATAATTTGGAACTTAATTTGCGAAGGACAGGTAAAAATTTTTATCTCTTTTTCGTAAATATTAATAAAAAGGCTTAGCCATCTAGATGGGCAACTTTGATTTGCTCTATCTGCCAAAAACCCCAGCTTAAATTCAACCTCTTTTGGTTTTACTTTGTTATATCTGATTCATGACTAAAATTTTAAAATGAAAACTGTAAGGTGTCTGGTTTGTATGTCATAGATGTATGGTATTGGCATGATTAAATGGTAAAGGAGCTCTTTAATCGGCTGAAAGGAAGTTAAGTATTTATATAAATACTCAAACATAGAGAAAACTGGCCAAAATAAATTTCAGGTTCACGTTATCTAAAAAGGATTCACCACTGGTATTGGTATTGAAGCTAGCTTAAGCTTGTTGGTTTAATTAATAGAAACATGTCTTTAGAGACATCAGTGTTAAGTATAATACTTTGGTTGTGCCCAGGCTTTACTAGAGGGCAAGCAAAACTTTATTATATGTTACAAATTTGTCAACAAAAAAAGTAACTCAATGTAAAAAAACTTTCAAAAAGTAAATAAAATAAGAGATTTGGGGTAAACTCTATAGTTTTCTTTTGAAAGTATCTACCTAAAATTGTCTCTCCAAATTTTGCTACTTAAACCTAAGTTAAAAAGTTCACTGACTATCTGTGTCATTTATAAAATCTTAAAACATTAATTGCTGGGCAGATCTAAGTTTATCTACCTTTGCCATAGGGGAAAAAAAAAAAAAAAACCCTAAAACGTAAGTTTCCAGTCAGGAAACGGTGATATGACAGCCAATTCACAGTTGCTTGCTTCTTGGTTTTTGCCAGAGATGTAAGGTTTTTGAGGGTTAAAATGACAATATATGCAATTAAAGCTCCTAAAGTAGTATTTCAGTATACAGTGGGAAAGTAAGATGTATGTTTTCAGTAAGAGTTTCATAAAAAAAAACTATGGGGAAAAAAAAAGGTTTCATACATAATCAAGATTTTAAATATCTAACAAAGTTCTTTATAGCCCAAGCTAACTTTAAGATGCTTTCAAGAAAACCTGAGACATCTCAGATATTAAGTTAACTAGGATTATTTAATATGTTAAGTTAAATATAATCAATCATAATTCTAGTAATTAAAAACAAATCTCTTATCAATTACAGATGTTTAATCATGCCTTTTAAGCCTTTTTGTTGTTACAGATTGTCAAGTTGTTACAAAAGTGCTTCATCTTTAAAAAAAATTCATCAGAAGTCAGTGGAAACAGTGGATTATAATAGTCCCACATCAAATGATGGCCCCTGCCCTCAGCACTCTGGACACAAAAACAAAAGGCTGTCCTGCTCCTGGGGCCCCTAGATTAAGCATTCAGAGGTTTTTTACTCCCTGACAGGCAGGGTCAATGCCCCTCCTCAGCCTGGAAGTGGTTTCAGAAGACGGACCATCATCCCTCTACATCCCTGTAAGAAGACTATGGAAGTAAAATCTCTGAGAGGGGAATGAGAGAGGCAGGGGGCAGGGCACAGCCACTCAAGGCATAACACAGCAATTAACACCAGAATGGCGAGAGAGTCAACCCCCAGGAGGCCTTGAGGCTCAAGATGGTGGGAGATTTGACTTCTAGTAGACCTTGACCTCCATTATACAACCATTATAACATATTAGCATGGTGAACAACATGCCCACAGGCGCCAAGACCGTTCCAAGGCCGCAGCCTCCTCTCTCTCCCTCTTCGGACACGGCCCGCACTGTCTATGGATTGTGTACCTACTTTTACTCAACTCTGAGCACCTAACCCCCACACCTCGAGGCCTTTCTCTTGCCTCTTGATGGATCTCTAAGTAACTCTACCTATACTGAAACAAACAAACAAAAAAGATGATTATATAAGCTGAGGTCTCAGTGAGTCAGACCTGGGGGTGGATGTACACCAATACAATATCCATACTTTATATGGATATATATCATATTATATATGTATGTATTATGTGTGCATATATTTTATACTATATACACATGCATATAGTATATGATGTACATATTATATACATACATAACCATACACAGACATGTGTATATATAATATGTATATTTTATATATATCCATACACTGACATGTGTATGGAAATACAAATATATAATATACATATTATATATCTATGTAGGTTAAATGTATATACACATATATATTATATGATACACATATTAAATATATACAAATCATGTACAGATACGTGTATATATAATATATATGTTTTATATATCATACAATGACATGCGTATGGATATACACCACTATATATGTATATATTATATGTGAATATATACAGATACAATATACATATTATATATACATGTCCATACACAGACACAAGTATATATAATAAATATACTATATATATTCATATACTGATGTGTATGGATATACACATATATACATATTACATATGTATATGTATTATAGTCTATATGTATATATATAATGCATACTGCACATATTATATATATATGTATTCATACACAGACCTGTGTAATGGTATACCCTTGTATAACAGACATGTGAAACAAGGGCACATCCATTCCCAGGCCTGTGTATGGATGTACACCAGTTTAAGACACATGATACGGGTGAATTTCACCTCCAGGCATGTGTGTGGAGAGGCATCTCGGCTCATGGACACATGATAAAGGTACTTGGGGCCGCCACACCTAGGCCTGGGGTTGGAAAGGCATCCAGCTACATAGACACATGACAGAAGTGCACTGGGCCTCCACCCCCAGGCCTAGGGGTGGAGGGGCATCCCATCTCAGAGACATGACATGGGGTTCGCCTCCACCACTAGGCCTTGTGATTGATTGATTGGTTGGTTGACTGATCGATTGTTTGATTTACAACTCAGTTTTCCTGAGCACTGGGTGATTGAGGGCTCAGGTTTCTTTTTTTTTTTTTTATTGATTTATAATCATTTTACAATGTTGTGTCAAATTCCAATGTAGAGCACAATTTTTCAGTTATACATGAACATATATTTATTCATTGTCACATTTTTTTCTCTTTGTATGCTTTGTTTTTGTTGTTTTTGGTTTTTTTTTTTTAGATTCCACATATAAGCGATCTCATATGGTATTTTTCTTTCTCTTTCTGGCTCACTTCACTTAGAATGACATTCTCAGGTGCATCCATGTTGCTGCAAATGGCGTTATGTTGCCGGTTTTTATGGCTGAGTAGAATTCCATTGTATAAATATACCAATGTTCTTTATCCAGTCATCTGTTGATGGACATTTAGGCTGTTTCCATGTCTTGGCTATTGTAAATAGTTGAGAGCTCAGGTTTCTTGTGTTCTGGATTTTTCCTTTCCCCTTTCTCTCCCTTTGCCTAATGCTCATTTCTATCTAAGCTACTTAAGATTCTCCTTTCTAGTCATAAGACCCCAAATCTTGGGGACATTGAGAGTGACAACCGCTCTACTTACTGCTGATCTGGGGTGATGATGGAGCTCGTTGAGGCCCCAGACTACCTGGCTGTCCTTGGGCAGGATGTGAGCGAAGATTTGGTGTTAATCTAGGGGCTTGTATATATGACTACTTCTCCGATAACCCCATACAGAATAACCAGCAAACATGTCATTCATTTAAGGGTCATTTAGGAAACATAGACTTAACGGTGATGGTGACCAGTTCAGGAAGATCTGAGGGAGAATTTGGGCTTTCACATCATTAGCTTGAAGGAATAGCTCCCAAGCTGGCTTCAAGACAGCTGGCAGGCTGTGTCACCAACAAACAGAGTTTCCCCCTGTCCAAAGCTAGGGGAGCTCAAATTCTTTCTCTACAGTCCTTCCTACCAGGCTGATGACCCCAAACAGAACTAGTGAGGGAAGAGTGACCTGGTGACACCCAAGAAATGATGGGCCACTTCTCCACAACTCCATGCCTTGTCATCAGCCCTGGGTCTGTTGGAGAAGGTTCCTTTGCTTTCTGAAAGATAGCTCACAAGAAACCTGAGAATAAAGACAACTGGGAACAAGGAAACTAAACTCCGTAGGCGTCACCTTCCCCTGCCCCTCCTTCCTGCTGACTCACGCCTTCTTGACTCAAAGATGAGCATCTTCCGCTCCAACTGCCAAGTGAGGCTTGTGGATAGGAGGGCGATGAGCTTTCCAAGCCTTAGCCTGGTAGTCTAGCTTGAAGGCATCCTCTCTGTCATCAGGCAAAATGTCATCCACCTAGCTCTCCTGATGGGTGGGAGGCTAATCTTAAAAGAATGAGGACTCTGAAGAAGCCAAAGGCAGAGAAGTAAGTAGCTCAGATAACAAAATGCTTTTATTGCATAAACTTCACAGGCCTTCAGAGCTCAAAAGGAGCCTATCTAATTGAACCCTTTATAAAGAAACTGAGGCCCAAGATGATGGGGCTGGGACTCAAATCCCATTCCCTTTGGAGGCTGAGCTCGGTACTTTTGTTTGTTTGTCTTGGCGGGGGAGGGAGTTAGGTTTTATTTACTCGTTTATTTATTTTTTAACAGAGGTATTGCAGATTGAACCCAGGACCTTGCACATGCTAAGCACATATCCTACCACTGAGCTATGCCCTCCCCTGCCCTGAGTTCAGTATACCTTAATGGCACTAGACCTTCCACGCACTTCTAGACTGGCAACTTGTCTCCTCGGTTGGAAACGCCATCCTGTGACCCCTCAACTTGTACCTCAAAACTAAGGAGGAAAGGAAGGAGAAGGAGTGACTTTTTGTTTTCACTGTCGGGTCACTGAGTTGAAAGAGAGCGGCCCCTCATGCCTCCTGGTGGGGGCTCAGCTTCAGAGCTTCCTGACCCCAGGAGCCACAGCTGTGACCTTAGACGTCTTAGCAGTCCTCTACGCCTTAGGTCTCCGTGGCAAGGGAACATGTTGGACAGGGACATGCATGCATGCATGCGTGGGAAGGATTGGCGGGCAGGGAGGACCATGTGCAGGGAGTTACATTTGAGGGGTGGGAAGTGGAATTTATGTCACTGCTAGCAGAACACAGCAGTAGTTGAGCAGGGCAAATTCTGTCAGTTTTACTTTCAAAATATACCCAGAATCTGACCACCTCTTTCCATTTCTTCTCCACTCCGGTCTGAGAGCTAAAAGCTAGCTCCCTGAGCAACACTCTCTAACTAGACCCACTCCTCCTGGCCTTGACTCTCACAGTCTAGTCCAAAGTCAGTCGGTTAAAACTTGATTCCAGTCATGTAACTCCTCACTCAAAACCTTCCAGTGGCTTCTCTCTCTCTCAGAGTAAAAGCTGAACTGTGAACTACTTACAATGACCAACAGGATCTGACATGATCTGGACTTATAGCCTCTGACTTTATCACCTAGCGCCCTCCACCTGCTCCAACGACACTGGCCCCCCGTGATTCCTTCATGGTGCCCACCTCAGGGCCTTTGCACTGGCTGTTTCCTCTATCTGGAATTCTCTTCTGCCCTTTCCCTGCCCTGACCCTGATAACATGACTAGCTCTATCACTTCTTTCAAGGTCTTTAATTAAAAAACACCTTCTTAGTGAGGCCCTCCCTGACTACCCCCACTGAAAATGTTAACATTCATCCCACCCAGCTGACATTGCATATCTCTTTCTCATTTTATTTCTTCTCCTTTGCACCTGCCAGTGACATATCGCATATTTCATTTATTATATTTATTGTCTTCCTCTCCCACTAGAGGACAAACACCATGAAGGTTCACTGCTGTATCTCCAGCAATCAGAACAGTACCCAGCACAGTAGGTATACAATGGACTTTGGTTAAAAGAAAGAATGAAGGAAAGGATGGTTTGAGTGCCCATAACATGGTGGCACTGCTCTGCCCTCCAGCTGGGAATTAGGAGTCAGTTCTCCTGAAATAACAACATTTGAGCATCCCCATGCCCCTCTGTTTACAACTCTGTCTCCCCAACAGGTGATGGATAAAGACACATTCCTCATACCCCATCCCTTCAGCCTGTTCCTCTGAGCTTCCTTTGCTACCCAGGTCCATCCCACCTCAGAGATCCACCCACCAAGTCCACTGAACCTCATCTTGAACAGGAGCGACTGTTCCCCAAGAGGCAGCACTGACTGTGTATCAGCTACAACAATAAGCACATTACAAACAGTATTTCTCTTAATACTCACAAGGTCAGTAACATTCCCGCTTCCACATGAGAACACCAAAGCTTAGGGACGGCACTGAACACCCAACTGGGTGATTTTCACTTTTTTCTCTTCTCTGAGAACCTGCCACCTACACACACAGGTCGGTCCTTGCTTGCATGTTGGTACCCAGCATGCACCCGTTCTTCAGGCTGAGATGGAAACTTGATCCCAGAAGGGCAGAGTCAGTTTCTTTTCCCCAGAAATGTAGATTTGGACATAGAGACATTTGTCCTCATTGTACAGCCCTTCATGAAGGTGGGACTGGAACATCAGTGTGTGGTCATGTGTACCACGGAGGCCAGTCGAGAAAGAAGAAAGAATCAGATGTGTTGGGCAAAGTAGGAGCAGAGAACTTCGCAACTCTGGAGAAGAAGGAAGAAAAAGGAAGAGGCCACGCCACGGTCCACAGAGGCTCTTCCAATGGCTCCCAGCTTTTCTGAGAATCTCTCTTAGTCTTCCAATTAAGTACTCCATCTTGATTAAGATAAACTGAGTGGCTTTAAATTATTTGTAACTAAAGGGGCTTGACTCAGAGAAGCTAAGTAACTTACCTGATGCCACATAGCCCCAGAAGGATGAAGCAGAAGCTCCAAAGCCCACACATTTCTTTTTTTTTTTTTTAATTGAAGTATAGTTGATCATACAATGTTGTGTTAGTTTCAGGGGTACAGCAAAGTGATTCAGTTATATATACATACATATATATATATATATTCTTTTTCAGATTCTTTTTCATTATAGGTTATTACAAGATACTGAATATAGATTCCTGTGCTACACAGTAGATTCTTGTTGTTTATTTTATATATAGTAGCTTGTATCTGCTGCTAACCCCCAAACTCCTAATTTTTCCCACCCCGTCAACCCCTTACCACTTTGGTAACCATAGTTTGTTTTCTATGTCTGTAAGGCTATTTCCAGATTGTTCATAAGCTCATTTGTATCATTTTTTAAGATTCCGCATATAAGTGATATCATATGAAATTTGTATTTCTCTGTCTGATTTACTTCACTTAGTATAATAATCTCTAGATCCATCCATGTTGCTGCAAATGGCATTATTTCATTCTTTTTCATAGCTGAGTAGTATTCCATTGCGTATTCTATACCACATCTTCTTTATCTAGTCATTTGTCGATGGACATTTAGGGTTCTTCCATGTCTTGCAAAGCCCACACATTTCTGTAACTGCCAAACCACTCAGGCTTTGCCCTCCTCCCAGAGGCTGGCAGGGCAGCTGTGGGGCAGTCCCCACCAGGTTGCACTGTCTCCTTGTCCCTCCTTTCACAACCATTACATTTTCCCAAGGGAAATGGAGGTCACAGTAACCTCCAGGGAAGCCTCAAAGGGCAAAGGAAATTAGTTAATGATGAGGATGTACAGGAGGTGGAAAAGGGCAGCACCGCTTTGGGTAGGGAGGAGGCATCATGGGGTAATTGATGTTTTTGCCAAGTCTTTGCGGGAGCAGGTGGAACCACCTCCTTCTCTCCATGAGACTGAGCTAAGCAGACAGCTAGAGTGAGGAGGGGAGAGGCCAGGAAGGAGTATGGGGACAGCTTGGTGTTTGCAGCGGGGCCTTTGTCCATGAAGCCTCCAGGCCCAAATCCCTCGTGAAGAGAACTACATTCTGACTTGCCCCAAATACGCAATCAAGCCAGGTGAAGCCCAAAGAAAAGTGGGCCAAAGGCTTCTCTGGGCAGATCCATTAGAGGCAGCTGCTCCCTCGGAGCCACTTGAAGTCTGCAGCTCCTGGAGCTCTGTTTATTGAGTCTGTTTATTTCTCTAATTTGTCAAGTACTGTCTGCAAGCTCGAGCTTGCCTCCTAAGTGCTCAGCATCTATCCCACCTCCCAGGCTTTTCCAATTGGATTAGATACTCTGCACTCCATCTTTTGAGTCATTAATGAAAACACTGATGAATATTGTGCACAAGTCAGATCCCTGGGAGGCCTCTCCTCAGCTGTCGTGTCTTCTTGCCTGGCCCACAACCCGGCAGGGATGACCCCTCTCTTCAGACAGGCTTTGCCTGTTGTCCAAGAGTTTTTGTCCCCTCTTTTCATTCATCAGTTTATTCGGTCACTCATTTGTTAACTCTGCTAGGGCTAGAGATGCCCCACAATGTCTGGTCAATGCATACTCATGGAAAATGTTTAACAAATCCTAGTTAATACTACTATGAGGTGCTGTGGGGACATAGAGTTGCCCAGGAGAGACCCCAGCCCTCCATAGTAAGAATGGGAATGTGAAGAGTGGCCACCTGCCGGTGCTGGGTTAAGTAGTACACAGAGATGTACCCAGCCGGCACTGAACGTTATCCACCAAGAGAGGCAGTTGTCGGCAATGACTGAGAGTAAGGATTCCAATCCTGTAATAGCCTATTATGGAAAAGAGTCTGAAAAAGAACATATAATATATAACATATATATATGTAACTGAATCACTTTGCTATACACCTGAAACTAACACAATATAAATCAACTGTACTACAATTTTAAAAGTTTTTAAATAAAGAGGAAGGATTCTATAGTCAAAGTTTTTATTCTGGCTCATCTACTTTCTGGCTTAAACCTTATCTTAGATTCTCCTTCTGCAAACTCACTAAATAGGGTTGTAATAAAGGATTTAAATTAGTAAATAAGATAATACAGAACAGGTGCTTGGTGCACAGCCGAGCACAGACTGAGCATTCTGCAAATACTGGCTATTATTATTACCTCCCGCAGTGCAACTACCTGACACGAAGCACTATTCTCTGGGCTTTCCCAGCAAGAAAACTGAAGGTTGGAGACACTAATTAACTTGCCCAAAGTCCTACCCAACAGTGGAACCAGGGTCCAAGCCTAAGTTTGATGTCAAAATCTCATTTGCTTTATGATTATAAGCTAGAAAGGAAGAAGACACGCGTAAATAACTGTCCAACAAGCTAAACAAGCAAATGAGACTGTAAAGCACCGAATATTTTCATGATACACAATAGATTCTCAACAAACAATGCCAAGTGATGAGATGATGATACAATTATCAGGGCCATAGTAAAGTTCTAGGAGGAAGTGTGTCAAGGTCAGAGGAAAGAGATCCTTTCCGAACAGGGGTGTAGTTGGAGAGTTTTGTGGAGAAGGTGTCATTTGAGAAGGCCTTAGCAGTTGGGTATAAGTTGGACTCAAGGACAAAAGCGAAAATGGTCCCCATGGAGAGGAAGTTGCTCGAGCAAAGGCAAGAAGATAGGGAAGTTTAGGATGTGTTTGGAAAAAAAAATAGCAAGAAGTTCCATTTATTATTATTATTTTTAATTAATTAATTAATTCATTAATTATATTACTGAATTATTTTATTGTGGTGGGGGGTAGGTTATTAGGTTTATTTATTTTTAGAGGAGGTGCTGGGGATTGAACCTAGGACCTCATGCATGCTAAGCATGCACTCTACCACTTGAGCTATACCCTCCCCCCAAGAAGTTCCATTTAGATACTATGGGATATATGAAAGGAAATAGCTGGGAATCAGCTAGAAAGAAAACAGAAAACACATCGGTGTTCAATAAATGAGGTCTTGACCAAAAAACTGGCCAAAGCAGCGAGATTCTCACACTCCAAGAGTCTCCTGGAACTCGCACTGGGAAAGGAACTACAGTAAGGATTTAGGGATGATGAATGTGATTTCTTTAATATACAGGCAAGAGTAGTTTTCAGAACTCCTGCACAACAAGGCTCAAGTTTGGTGGGGGCTGGGCAGGGCTGACATTCAGCCAACACATGTGTGTAAACACAGGGTATTAAAATATTCATGCACTTTGAAACTTGAGGACATCATGCTAAGTCATAAAAGGACAAATACTGTCCAGATCCACTCTTACGAAGTATCGAACGTTATCAAAATCAAGTATGTAGAGAAGTAACAAGGTGGCTGCCAAGGGCGGGGGCTGGGGAAGAGGGAGAATTTGTGTTTAGTGGGTATAGAGTTTCAGTTTCACAAGATGAAAATGACCTAGAGATCTGCTGCACAATATAAATATACTTAACACTGCTGAACTATAATTTTTAAATGGTTAAGATGGTAAACTTAATATTATGTGTTTTTTACAATAAAGAACAAAAAGCATGACTATCCCCATCAAAATACATTAAAGTGCTCTTCTTGCAGGTGGTAACTGGCACTGCCCCAAGCCACCCAAAGCCCCTTCCCCGGAAGCCGTGGACCTCCCTGACTTCCGGCTGTAAAAGGATTCATGTCTGGCGCTATTTTGAAAATCACCCCTGGGGCTAGAGGACTTGGCTTAAAGATGCTTTTGCACTGCATTTTTCTTAAGATGGGAAAACACAACAATTATGTCAACGAATGGGGGAGGAGGGAAGGGTCATGGCTGAACAGTGTGTGAAAAGCTAACAGACCCAACCACTACACTCTGGCCTCAGATATTCCCCAGGCGAGATCCCTGCAAAAGAGAGGACACATTCATTGCCTGGAACTCTCTTCCGGCTGAGTCACTGGGGTGGCAGCCCTGTCCAGCCATGTGCTGTGTTGTTTGGGGGTCTGAGGTACAGACTCTGAGAAGGTTCCTTCCTGAGCCCAGGATGACCACAAGGGACCATATCAGGGCAGCAGGCACTGCCACCCCGCTGGGCACACACCTGACTGTTCACCTTTGGGTGCCTGGCTTTCCTGTTGCTCTCAGAATCAGATATCCAGGATCCCTCCATCAGCTTGGTGATGAAGGTGCCAGAAAAAACAATCCTAAAGAGCTGGTTCTGGCAGCTTTGGCTCTGTCATTTCTCTTCCTAAAGAACCAGTGGAGAGCAGGATCTGTTGGCTGGCCATTGCTCCTTGCCTAGCTGCTGGTGCATCCTCTACAAGGCAGACAGGAGGAGAGGCGAGGGGAGGTGGACGCTTGAGGCCTGCTTTCCCCTCTGCTGCAACTTCCCTCCTCCTGCCCCAAGCAACAGCCTCTCCCCATCCTGCGTTTCAGTCTGATTCCTCCTCCTTCCCACAGTCTCCTCCCACCAAGCCCAGCCCTTCACAAAAGAGAACCAAGATCTGGGAGGAAGGGATCCCGAGACAGAGTCCCTGGCCAGGCCAGGGGCCAGGGGCAAGTCCAGAGGCCAGATGTGAGTGGTGCTCCAGGATGAATGCACCCCCACGCCCTGAATTCCCGAGGCCCTGCCTGCCACGTGCTGCCCCTCACTTGGGAAGACAGTCCCGCCCCTGAGCCAGGGAGTGTCAGGAAGGAGCCTAGCCCTCCAATATCTGCCCTCTTGCTGGGTGAAAATATTGTTTCTTTAATAAAAGTCAGAGCCTTCCATCCCTCCCATAGAGAAAACTTAGAAGACCTTATATTCACCCTCAGTTATGGCTGCTGCCAGGGGCTTTTCTAAGGGGTCTCCCTTGGTGGGGGGGAGGAGAGCCCATGAATGGCATCGAGGACCTGAATAAGGGAGAAGGGGAGCAGGAAATGGAGGGGAGAGGGGTTGCAACAATTAAAATGGTCTTTGTTGGCACATTGGCCCTCAGCATGCAGTGCCTCCCGCCTGCCCATCCCCACAGGTTCCTAGGGAAATGTGTGAGTTTTCCACATTGGCCATCTCTCCCCCTCCCGCAGTGGCGCGTGGTCTCTGCTCCCTTCCCCACTGCCGGCCTGATGCTCCGTGAGTGCTGGAATGATGTCACCTCTGCCCTGTGAAACCCACTTTCCTTTCCCTGCCTCAGTTCTTCTTCTCATCTGCGGATCCCACGTCTCCAGCCAACTGTGCTGATTTGGGGATTTGGCTCAGCCTTCCCTGGGCATCACCGAGGTTGGCCTGGCCACTCCAATGGCAGGAGTCACTGATCTGGCCACCCTCATAGCCTGGTCACCCCGTCACGGTCCTTGATTCATCTTGCCGTGGCTGGGAGGCGGCCTCTCCCACATGCAAATGATCTCTTAGTGAGCTATAGCACATCGATTCATATTCATATAGATAACACCCAATTTTTATAAAACTTCCCAGATGCCAGACACTGTATTTACATGCATTACTCATTCAAGCATCACAACTCCATGAGTGCTAGACTATCAATGCCCCCAGTTTATGGACTGAGAAAACTGGAGCATCAAACTTTGCTAACACACCCAAAGCTGCAGGTGAGGAACAGAGCCTGGATCCCACCCCAAGATATTCAACTCCAGGTTGCAGGAATTTTCCTAAACATCAAGCCATGAGGCCACTGAAGGTACGGAGGACTGGCACCCAATTCTTTCCTCAAAATGGTGGTGCTGTGGTGGATGGAGAAGCGTATGAGGAGGCAGATACCTGAAAGAGGGAGGGGAAAGAACGCAGGGAGGGGCCTGGAGCCAAAGAGGAACTGGGACCTGCTCTTCTGTTCCCCAAGACCTGGCCCCATGGCGGATGGTATGGAGAGGGATGGGAGTGAGAAGAGGAGGAAGGAACTGGAAAGAGAGTAAGTGAGCAGAGGGGCCCTCGAGGCGAGGAAGGCGGGCGGGCGGGCTGAGACCCGTGGTGGGATGGATACAGCACATCCCAGAAGCAGGGTGGGAGGAGGAGCTGGGGAACCAGTGTTCCCCCTCCATTGGCCCCTGGATCGCTGATTCAGGGCCCAGCCAGGCAGTCGCAGACTTTAGCCATAAAGCATGGAAGCAGTCAGTCCATCATGGTAGCCTTCTTATTAACCACATTTTTCCAAAGGCATAAGAAACACCAGTGACCTTTCAACAGGGCTGCCCAGGTCTTGGGGAAGAGAGGACCAGGGGAGCAGAGATGGAGACTGAACACTAATCCTTCTGCCAGCAGGGCTCGGGCCATGCCCCGCGGTGCCAGTTCCCTGGCCCTGAAGCAGGCTGCAGGCTGCCAGGCCAGGCAAAGCCGGTGCCAAGGAAAGGAGGACGGCTGCCCCCAAGGCCCTTGGGATACCTTGTCGCCAGGCTAGCATCCCTTGGAAAACACTGCAGAGAAAACAGCAAAAATGAGACAGAGGATTTCCTTCCTCCTCTGGCATGTCAGAAATTCCCTCAGCATCTTTCCAGGAACCATGGGTCTGTCTGTATAACAATCCTAGATGCCGGTCAAAGTTTTTCAGCCACCCCACAAACAGGAAAGGGGAAGGAAGCAAGATGGAAAGGAAGCGTCTGGGTCTGTCGCTGTGGCTGGGTCTTGTCACAGGGGATAGAGCAGAGGAAACCCAGATACTTCCTAGTTGATGGGGGTGGAAGCTGAGCGCCCCAGCCTAGAACTGGGGGCCAGGTGACAACAGAGCAGACCTTTAGAGAAAGGAGTTAGTAGGAAAGAAGATAGAGCAGCAGAACAGATGGGGGCGCGGGCTGGAGGGAAAAGGATGGGTGGGAAAGGAGAGATGGGGAAGAAGGAGAGCAAGGAGGATGTGGGGACGGAGGGGGAAGAGGAGGGGAATGAAGGGGGAGGAGTGGGAGGAGAGTTGGAATCTGCGTTAACTAGCCGGTCTTCAATTCTCTTGTCTCATCGTCAATATGCTCTCCGTCAGCGAGTTCTTGCCACTGACACTTCTCTTCATTGGCCCCACCGCCCACCCCTCCAGATCCTTCCTGCCTCTTACCTGGACCTTAGCTCCGTTAGTCTCTGTACTTCTCCCATCTCCACCATGTGTCTGCACTTCTTTCTTTTCTCCACTCTAGGATTAACCTTCCTAAACGAACGTTTTCAAGACTTTTTTATCCTACTACATCATTTTTTTCATAACCCCCTTTTCAACTCCCACCATCCAATTTGGTGTCATGGAAAGAGCATGGGCTTTCTGTAGACTAGACCTCAGGGTTTGTCAGTCTCAGCACTGTTGACTTTTGGGGCCAGACATTTCTTTACTGTGGAGGGGCTATCTTGTGCATTTCTGCATGTTTAGCAGCATTCCTATTATCCAGTGGCACATTCTCACCCCCCCACCCCCAACTTGCGACAAACAAAAGTTTCTTCAGGCTTGCCAAGTGTCTCCCTGGGAGCGGGGAGAGGAGGACAAAATTGCCTCCAGTTAAGACCCAGTGACCTAGATTCAAATCCTGACTCTGTCACCTACTAACTGGCTTCCCTTGGTGATGTGATGTTTGGAGAAGCATATGAAGAGACATAACTTATCTGAACCTTTAGTTTCCTTGATATTAACACAGGGTTTATAATATTTACCTTACAGAGCCATTGTGAGAATTAAATAATAATGCTAACACGTAACACGTATCTAAACCTAAGACCTAGTGCACGGTAAGCACTCAGCAAATATTTGTTTCTTTTCCCAATCTCCATCCTCTCATCCAAGAGACTTTAGTAGTTACCACTGTATACAGTACAGTGCCATTCTGCCCCGTCCTGTGTTAGTTAGCTATCCATTTGTCTGTTACTATAAGAGACAAAATAATGGATTAAACAACATAGGCATTTCTCTCTCAAATAACAGCCCAAGTAAGAGCAGTCCAGGCCTGATACAGTGGCCACGTGTCATCAGCATCCAGGCTCTGTCTATCTTGTTACTCCTGCCACTCTCAGCACAAGGCTTCCATCTTGTGGTTTTAGATGGCTGTTCCAACTCCCACCACCACGTGTCTGCACATCCAGCCAGGGATAAGGAAAGAAGGGTGAAAGGGGAGGATACATTTCTTTCCTTATTTTAGACAATTATACAATTGGGAGGTTGGCCACTTCACTTCCACTCACATTCTACAGCCAGAACCTAGTCACATGGTGACACTTAAAGGCAAAGGAAGTGTCTGGCCAGGCAGCCATGTGCTCGGCTAAACCTTCTATTAGCGTGGATGAAAGAACAGATCTTAGGAGGACCTATTGCCATGCTAGTCTCTGTCTAGAGCCCCATCCTCCACAATTCTACTAGAAAAGTTGCCCCTTCAGCCAGCCTGAACTACTCACTATCTCCCTCCCACTTCCTCCTCTCCACCCATTTGTGAGCTCCATCCTCCCACAGGGGCTTCCCTTCCCCTTTTTCCTGCCAACCTCAGTCCTGCACGCACTTCAAGGCTGAGCTCAATCCCACCTCCTCCTTAAAACCACCCCAGATTTCCCTGCCCAGAGCAAGTGCTGGCTTCTCTAAACTCCAACAGGTTTGATTCACAACCTGATTACCCACACCTGAGTCATACTGGCTGGAAGGGCCAGTTACCAGTCCATGTGCTTCTTCTCTTCCTCAGAGAGTTGTAAGTTCTTTGAGAGCCCTAGTCCATGCTGTTTCCTTTTTCTAACCCCTACATAAAACATCACATTAATTTTCTAGGGCTGCCATAACCAAGGACCACAGACTGGATGCCTTCAACAACAGAAATCGGTTTTCTTATAGTTCTGGAGGTTAGATATTGGCCAGGAAGGCATAGGCATGGTTGGTTTCTTCTGGAGGCCTTGGCCATCTTCTCATCCTCACATGGTCTTCTCTCTGTGCCTGTCTGTGTCTTAATCTCCTCTTCTTGTAAGGACATCAGTCCTATTGAATTAGGGCCCACCCATATGATCTCATTCTACCTGAATTACCTCTTAAAAGGCCCTATCTCCAAACACAGTCCTGTTCTCAGGTACTAGGGGTTAGGGCCCTAACATATCTTTGGGGAGGGACACAATTCAGCCATAACGACTATACCGTAGATGCTCAGGAAATATTTCTTATCTATCTGATTGAAAGACATTGGTGGAGAAAGCACAACCATACTGTTAACTATCTCCTGTGCCCAGGACCTCTCAGTGATGGTCGACATACTTACTTCTCCACTTGCCTCCTCTTAGAACTCAATATTCTCTTTGACTTCCATGATCCCACTCTCCCCTAGTTCTCCTTCTTCATCTCCTTTGTGAGTTCCTCCACCTCTATTACCCTCTGTTCATTGGTGTTTTTTCCTCCTAACGCTAAGCTCTGTCCATGGTGATCTCATGAACTCCACTGCTGCAATCATCCTTTGCATCCTGAAGTTCCTCAGATCCATAGCTTCCACCAAGATCTCTTCTGAACAACTCATTCAAAGCTCCAAGTTCTATTTGGCCATCCTACTGGTGCCATCACCTCGAATGCCCCAAACTGTATTATTACCTCGAATGCCCCAAACTGTATTATTTATCAATCCCTCCATCTTCTCCACCATGATATACTATCTTCCCCAACACACACACACAAACACACACACACACACATGTCCTTCCTTCTCTAAAGATCTTTATCTGGGTGAACTATATCACCATCTCCCCAGGACTAAACTCTCCCCCTCTTACATACAATCCACAAATCCCACCAAGTTTTACCTTTTTTTTAGTTGTTTATTTGTCAGGGAGGGAGGTAACTGGGTTTGTTTAATTAATTGGAGGTACTGGGGATTGAACCCAGCACTTCGTGCATGCTAAGCATGCACTCTACCACTGAGCTATACCCTCCCCCCCTAAGTTTTACCTTCTTAATACTTCTTATCTCATCTTCTACTTTGGGCCACAGTCATCTCTCACTTAAATTACAAAAACAACCTTCTTTCCAATCTCTCTGCCTTTAATCCACTCTCTCCTCTTCAACCAAAGCAATTTTCTAAAACATAAATATAATGTATCACTCCCCTGATTAAGAACTGTTAGGGACTTAACACTGGCCTTAGACAAAATCCCAAATTCCTTAGTCTGGCAAAAGAATCTTCATGCTCTGGGCACTTCTCTATTCAGCTTCATCACTCAACCATCCCCCTGGATACTCTGTTACATGACTTTATCACATTACATTATCATATTACATTACTTACAGTTTCCCAAAGAGCACTTCACTCTCCTTCTGCCTCCAGCTTTTATGCATATTTTTCATGCTGCCTGGACTCCTTTTCTTTCTCTCCTTCTCCTGGCTAATTCTTATTCATATTTCAGGTCTCCGTTCAGACCTTACTTCCTCCAAGAAGCTTGCTCATCACTTGAGAAGCAACTCCTCTGCATCCCCTTTCCAGGAACCAGCCTCCTCCTACAACCTTCACACACATTAACACCCTCCCTGGCGGATTTCATTTCCTAACCCTGGGCTCCTCTTGTCCTTTGTTCATGTCTTTACTAAAGCATTTATCACACTGTAAATTACTTTGGCACTTCTGTTTCCTCTTCTCATATGCAAGCTCCTTGAGGACAGAGGCTGTGTCTGATTTCTGTGCAGGGTGTCTTTTTGCTTTCAAATCCCCACTCTGCTCTTCTCTGCCCTGCTGGGAGCCCCAAGAGGCTGACTCATCCCAACTCCATCAACAGGGATCAGCCAACAGACGGAAGTGAGGGAGGTCAAGGTTTTCATTGCACCAGCTAGATGAGTCCTTCAACCGAAGGTCACAGATAGCTCCTGCCAGGGAGCCCTCTCCACGTGGCTCCCTCCTTCTGGGAATTTTCTCTCCTTTTATGCCTTCAGCCTAGGGTTGATAATATCTTCCTGATGGTACTAGCTCCAGGGTACTACACCATCCTTTGTTTTCCTACACTCTGTCCTCTTTTGAAAAGTCTCTTTACTTAGCTGTCCTCAAATTACCAGTTGCCAAACTGAAGTTTGCCAGGGCCTGACTAATTTCCTCTTTGAACCCCTAAATATTGAATGAATGAATGAATTAATGAATGAATGAGTGGATGAAGTGAGGAAAGCATCCCAAGCCACTGGCTAGCTCAGCTTTATCAACCTCCGTCTCACCTCCATTTCACAAGGAGAGGAAAGAAATCCCAGTTTAGAACCTGGAACTAAAGTGAGACATTTTAGGGCTGGCAGAGACAGGGATCCTGGGGCTTCTTTTGGCAGGAGGTGCGGTGGGAAACCAGAAAGGAGTTGTTGGGTGGATGCAGTCTTGCGTGAGCAGTCTGCAGGCCCTTCTGCGGGGCCTGCAGGGGGCTGGGCATATCCCGCCATCAGCCCCCAGAGGGAAGGCCATGTCCCGCAGTGACTCGGTCCCAGGCAGTGACTGTGGGTGGGACAGGCTTTCAAACCTTCCTTTTCTTTCCCTTGGTCTCACCCACAGAGAAGTGCTTAGAAAATCACTGGATATGTCACGTCCTCCTTCCTCCCACTCAAATCCAGGAGCCAGAAATTCAAGCTCAAGAGGTGTGAGGGGGAAAGGCCAGCAGTTGTCAAAACAGGACAGACCATATTGTTGAAGAGAATGGGGTGAAGGCCACGCCTGCGGGCAGGATCCTCCGTGAAGAGTCACACACCACACACCCTGTGATGTCCTCCCATGCTCCTGAGGGCTGTTAGAGCTTAGAGAGACCTCATCAAACCAGTAGAATCCAGGGACTTGGGAGGGGATGCGATTGCCCAAGGTCACACAGGAAGTTAGTGGCAAAGGAGGGGCCAGAACCAAGGTCTCCCAATGAACAAACCTACCATCTCATGGCTACATACACTCTGCTGCCTCCCAAGGACAGGGGAGGCTTCCGAGATGCCGGGTCCCGGTGGGAGGGACGGGCTCCCAACAGAAGTGGGGCAGGCAGGCCACAAGGGTCACACGCTGGGTGACTCGTGATCGGAGAAGGAGATTAGCACCGGCTGAGCCACGGCCACATACCTGTGCAGGATGTTGTCATGGTGAAGAGTGCTGGTGCTGAGTCCAAACAAATATGGACTTGAATTGTGCGTGACCCTGGAGAGGTGACTCAGCTTCTCTAAGCCTCAGGTTCTTCTTCTGTAAGATGAAGATAAAAAGAATATCCCATAGGATTTGGGGGAGGAGCAAACTAAACAATCCACATTGGGCACTTAGCACATTTGAAAATGGGCACTGAGTAAGCAAGCACACGAAGCGACAGTTGCCTGAATTCTCACTCCATCCTTTAAGAGAGGGTGTCAGAGGCTAATATAACCAGTTATATTGGTTAAATTCCTACTGAGAGCCAGACACTGTTCTAGACCCCGGGGATCTAGCTGTAAGCAATGCTGATGAAAATCCCTGCCCTGGTGGAGCTCACACTGTAATGGGGGATGACAGACAATAAACAAAAAATGTAAGTGAATTGTAGGATGTGATGGGGGTGATGAGTCCTATGGAGAAACAAAGCAAGGAAGGAGATAGAGCCAGGGCGTGGGGGGGGGGTGGGGTTGCAGTTTGAGAGAGTGCCCACGAAAGGCCGCCACCTGATCACACTGAACAAAGGCTTGAAGAAGGCAGGAGTGTGGGCATGTGGTTCTCTGGGGGAAGAGCATTCCAGAGAAAGCGAAGCACAAGTGCAAAGGCCCTGAGGCAGGCACCAAAGATCAGAGGGACAACTTGGAGGCTGATGCTCTGAAACAGAGGAGTGCAGAGAGGAGAAGTAGGAGATGAACCTAGAAAATGTTGGAAATGATGATGCTGAAAGCTGGGGTTTGAACCCAGAACTGATTTCCAAACCCAGACTCATACTCCTCACTCCTCCACTCCACTCAGTCCCATCACAGGCTCCCTTGACGATTAGCTGGTGTGATTGGGGGCCATTGGTTCTGTTCTTTGTGTGGTTCAAAGTCAGATACCAGGAAGAGGGTGAAGAAATCCATTTTCATGTAAGAATAACGTCTCTGTCCTCAGAACCAAAAATGAGAATATCCATTTTGGTACTTACATGAACTCATCAAGAGGCTAGGACAGAATACATGAAATCAGGCCATCCAAGACCTCCAGGACATGGTCACTTTTAATGAGTACAAATGCTTTTCAATCCCCAAAAGCCTTAGCTGTTTCTCCTTTATTCACCTGCAACAAGGAGCACACACAAAACTCCTCCCCTGGCCAGGCCCCAGAAGGGGAAACTGGGACTCTTTCAAATCCTCTCTCTGCTGCACTAGCAGCAAGGTCCCAGTAGGTAGCATGCAGGAGGGGTGGCCTGGAGGTCCGGAGGCCCGGTCCTGACTTCTGGTCACTCTCAGGACCCTCTGTGTGCCTTCCTTTTCATCCCTCTGGAAGAGGACCTCTGTCTGTCCCCACCCTCCGCACATCTGAGGGTATTGCTAGGAAGGATCAAAGAAGATCTCATGAAAGGCCTGGCTCCCACTCCAGGTAATTGCCAGGTAAACACACAGTGTCTTTATGATGTAATGGGCCTGTGCCGGCAGAGCTGAAGGGAGGAAATTGCTCACTTTGGGGAGGGGCAGGCACTCTTCCAGGCCATTATGGTCCACTAGGTAAGTCGCCTTTGCCAAGGTGAAATGGTTCCCTTGTGACTTGAAAAGTGAACTATCTCCTACTATTTCACAAAGCATTTCAGAACCTGGGCTATGAACTTCCTCTTCTCTCTCCATGAAGCATCCGTGGCAGGGCCGCCATACTTCAGGCAGAAAGGCTTGAGAGAATAACGGCGTTTCAAGAGGGTGGGAATTCACACTGGAGAAGGTTGGGGCAGGCACAGGGTTTGGGGAAGAAGAGACAGCTAAGAACTACAGGAGGGGGGTCAGGGTTGCGCCAGAGAGGACCCTGGGGCCAGGTTTTCAGTCCTGGGCATTTCCTGAGACCACCCATCAGCTGAGCCATCTTGAGGATGTCCTTGCACGACCTTGGCCCTCAGATTTCTCATATACAAAATGAGAAGACCATTGCCAAGTTCGCATTCAGCTCGAAAACTCTGTGATGTTAAGCAGCAGAAGAAATTGCACGGGGGCATTTTTAATGGCTGGGATGGCCCATGATTGGGCTAAAATGATCCATCTTTGTGTCTGATCCAGAAACCCCTTCATTATTTGCCGCAGGACAGACTGAGACCTAGATGGGGTCTTCACCCAGGTGCTTAAACAGAACACATGAGGTGGGACTGGTCATTTTCACGTGGAGCTTGGAGGCCCAGGGGAAAAGCATACAAGCATACTATACAAGGAGGGGAGGGACACACACACACTCAGCCCCTGCGTTTTAGTATCAGAAGATCATAAGCGGCATCAACAACTTGGCATTCCCGCTGGTGCCAACCAAGCCCTCTCGCTTAATTACATACCTAAAGCACGGCAATTTGAAATCCTGGCAACCATGTTCCATGCAATTAAAAACAAACTAACAAACAGGCCTTCGTTGCCCCCTAGTATTTTGTTAGAATTTGGTCCTGCTATTCCCCCACTACCTTGGTAACACTTAAGGCTTTTCGCACAAACAGCCTCAGTGCCCTGTTGCCCTAATGCCTGTCCGTCACTCTCCGACTTCAGACAAGAGGCCCACAGTCAGGTGCCGTTCAAACAACAGCCTTGCTGACTCCCAGCCTGAGCTCCCAGGTCACTGTGCTTCCATTTTTCCCAATTAAGGAAAACAAGATTCCTGGACTGAGTTGGGGATGCTGACTGCATCATCACTGGCTTTGGGAGTTGAAAGTGAGACTTGAGCATCCAGCCTCAATGAGCCTCCATGCATTAATCAGCTCTGCTTTTTCTGACTTTCCAGGTTTAGGAGTGGAAATCAGTGCCTAAGAGACGCTCACCATTAGCCAGAATCACAGGGGACAGAGAACCCTGAACCTGGCACACTCACCTCCAGACATCGTCCCAACCAAATGTTAGCCCCAAATACATATTCTCACGAGAGCTCCTAACCAGCAGTGACTTGGTCAGGCTTGAAGTTTAACACACCCCCACCCTCCCACCCCACTCCTGCCCCAGTAAATGCTGCCACTTCACCAGGGAGCAAAGGAGGCCCCATGGGGTACACTTGGGGATGGCATCTCTGCATCAAATCCATCAGCAAGACCTGGGGGTTCTAATTCAAAAATGGCAGCCATTCCTGTCCTTTCCTTCACCTCCAGGGCCGGCTGCCATCACTGCCTGGGCAATGGCCTCTGTTGACAGCTGTGACTTTGTTTCTCCAACTGATTCACCCTCTGCTCCACAGCCTGAAGGGTCTTTGACAAATTCATAGATGTTGGCAACCATGATTGAAAGCATTGATTTCGTTCTACTTAGACTACAGTCCAAATTCCTTTCTGCAGCCTAGAAGACCCCCAGTGCAATCCTCTCTTGATGGGCTCCTCATCTTTCTCAGCTTAAAATCAGTGGTTCTCAGTCCGGAGTAATTTTGGTCCCAAGGGACACTTGACATTGTCTGGAGTCATTCTTTGGTTGTCACAAATGGGGGCAGAGGGTGCTACTGGCATCTAGCGGGCAGAGACCAGGGACGCTGCCAAACATTCCACAACGTGCAGGACAGTCACCATCATTAAGAAGTGTCTGAGCAAGTTTATTCTGCATAGCACAGGGAACTATATTCAATATTCTGTAGTAACCTATAATAAAAAGAATATGAAAACAAACATACAAATGTATACGTATGACCGAAACATCATGCTATACATCCGAAATTGATACAACATTGTAAACTGACTATAGTTCAATTTAAAAAATTTAAAAACAAAAACAAAAACAAAAACAAAAAACAAAGATATGTCTGGCCTAAAATATCAATGACGCCGAGGTTGAGACATCTTGGCTTAAATCCATTTCCTCAGAGAGGCCTTCCCTGACCATCTGTATCTAAAGTTGGTTCCCACCCCCATTGTCCTTCACATCACTGACCACAGTCTGTCAATATGTTTTTGTTTTTGTTTTCATATGTGTATGCGCCACCAGGTTAGAGACCAAGAATGTCCTGTTCAGCTTTGTTGCCTCAGCACCTATCACTTAGAAGATGCTCAATAAATATCTGTGGAAAGAAGGACAGAAAGGGAGGGAGGAAGGGGGGGAGGAAGGGCAGTCATGACCACACAGCCTCCTACTGTTTCTGAGCCCCCTGCAGTATCCTGCCCACCCGCATCTTCATGTGGAAAATCTTCCATTCAACTCGGCCAGTTGTACTGATGATTTTACTAGAGAATAAGCTTAGTGGATATGAAATATTTTTAAAAGCCTGTGGTGGATGGTAGCATGAAGATGTCCAGATTTCTTCAGTATTAACTTTTTGTTTTTCAAACAAGTCCCGGAGGGTAGGAGCCATGTCCATTTCAGGCTCGACTGTAGCCCCAGCACCCTGCACAGGGCCTAGTGCATGGATGGTAGGTCCCTAATGATGTTTCTGAACAAGTGAATGAATGAATAAATATCAGAGGAGGCCTCCCAGAAACCCCCAGCCTAGAGGGGAGGGAGGGGTGATACACATTACACCCACTTCTCTGGCAACTCATAAACCCGTTCAGAGAGCCAGCCCCCAGTTCACACTCTAGTTCCTTTCATTGGTGACCTTTAAAAGAACATTGCCGATAAGCATTTAACCTCTGGAAGAGAATTCTGTCCTTTGTCAGCTATCTGAGGCTGCTCTTGAAGGAAAAATAAATTTGGCTTCAAATTTTCCAAACGCCCATTTACAGTTCCTCACACAAAGCCCAGACATTTGTACTATGTTGTCATCCAGAGGCCAGCTAACTCTCTCAAAGGTGACCTTCTCTCCATTACCCCCCCCACCCCGCTCCCAGTAACTCCCAACCTAATTACCTCCTCCCCCACTCAGGGCTTCCTGTGGGAAGGAGCTGCAGGCTGTGAGGACTACAATGCAATCCTTACTGGAATGGATCTGCCTAAATTTCACTCCTAAACCCCAGAGATTAATGTTATTTTATTAGCAACACAAAATGGAAAAGACTGAGCTCTTTCAGTTTAATCTGCTTAGTTTCCGAGGCTGCAGGGAGCTTCTCCAAGGAATGTGCTTGGCTTTTGTTAGAGGAAGTTAAAAAAAAAAAGTCCAACATATTACTTGGCATAAATCTGCCTAACTAATTTAGATTGTGAAAACCCACTGATTAAGTCCTGGGTCTGTCACTTTCTTCCTATGGAGTCCACAAATACACTGCTATTAGGAAATCTCATACCATAAAACGCACTGTTGCAAATCCCACTTTGATTTTCTGACAAAATTTGCTTTTTATTCTCACCAGCGCCATCTGGTGGTCACTCAAATTCTCTAGTACTTTTAGAAATTATTGAAGCCTCCAGAGTGCCTGTGTACATATGTGCATTCTATCTATAGTTTTGGGGGAAAAAAAAACTCAAAAATTTCAATTTATTAACTCCTTTAAAAATAACAATAATAAACTTTAAAATTTAAACATAAATAATATATTTTAATGAAAAATAACCATATTTTCAAAAAATTCTATGAAAAGGGAGTCATTATTTTACATTTCTGCACGTCTCTTTAACGTCTGGCTTAATAAAAGGCAACCAAGTTCTCACATCTGCTTCTGTGTTCAGTCTGTTTCAGCATCTTGTTTTGGTTGAAAAATACAAAGAAAATCTGGCCTCACACAGATATGTTGTTGGAAGAGAGAGGCTTATTTTAATAGGTTTTCAGATAATTGTGGGTATTCTTCTTTGATACTATACCGAAACTCAACAAGTTATAGTTCCTTAAAGGTTAGTTGGAATGTGGAATCTGAAACCACATCCATGAACTTTATATACTAGGCTGTATTAGAATCCATTGTCTACATCTAGGCTGTATAGAATTCATTGGTCTATCTTGGGCTTGGAGTGGATTTTTAAATGCTTGATTTTTTGGAACAGAATAGAGAGCCCAGAAATGAACCCACAAACTTTTGGTCAACTCATCTTTGACAAAGGAGGCAAGAATATACATTGGAATAAAGACAGTCTCTTCAGCAAATGGTGTTGGGAAAACTGGACAGCAGCATGTAAAACAATGAAGCTAGAACACTCCCTTACACCATATACAAAAATCAACTCAAAATGGATTAAAGACTTAAACATAAGACAAGATACAATAAACCTCCTAGAGGAAAACATAGGCAAAACATTATCTGACATACATCTCAAAAATTTTCTCCTAGAAGAAATAAAAGCAAGAATAAACAAATGGGACCTAATGAAACTTACAAGCTTCTGCACAGCAAAGGAAACCAGAAATAAAACAAGAAGAAAACCTACGGAATGGGAGAAAATTTTTGCAAGTGAAACCGACAAAGGCTTGATCTCCAGAATATAAAAGCAGCTCATATGACTCAATAAGAAAAAAATAAACAACCCAATTCAAAAATGGGCAGAAGACCTAAATAAGCAATTCTCCAAGGAAGAAATACAAATGATCAAAAAGCACATGAAAAAATGCTCAATATCACTAATTATCAGAGAAATGCAAATCAAAACTACAATGAGGTATCACCTCACACCAGTCAGAATGGCCGTCATTCAAAAATCCACAAATGACAAATGCTGGAGAGGCTGTGGAGAAAGGGGAACCCTCCTACACTGCTGGTGGGAATGTAGTTTGGTGCAGCCACTATGGAAAACAGTGTGGAGATTCCTCAAAAGACTAGGAATAGACTTAACATATGACCCAGGAATCCCACTCCTGGGCTTGTATCCAGAAGGAAATCTACTTCAGGATGACACCTGCACCCCAATGTTCATAGCAGCACTATTTACAATAGCCAAAACATGGAAACAGCCTAAATGTCCATCAACAGGTGACTGGATAAAGAAGATGTGGTCTATTTATACAGTGGAATACTACTCAGCCATAAAAACCGACAACATAATGCCATTTGCAGGAACATGGATGCTCCTGGAGAATGTCATTCTAAGTGAAGTAAGCCAGAAAGAGAAAGAAAAATACCATATGAGATCGCTCATATGTGGAATCTAAAAAACAAAAACAAAAACAAACAAACAAAAACAAAGCGTAAATAAAGGACAGAAATAGACTCACAGACAGAGAATACAGACTTGTGGTTACCAGGGGGGTGGAGGGTGGGAAGGGATAGACTGGGATTTCAAAATTGTAGAATAGACTACACTGTATAGCACAGGGAAATATACACAAAATGTTATGATAACTCACAGAGAAAAAAATGTGACAATGAGTGTGTATATGTCCATGAATAACAGAAAAATTGTGCTGAACACTGGAATTTGACACAACATTGTAAAATGATTATAAATCAATAAATGCTTGATTTTTGTTACTTCATTCATTGTTATATGGAAAATATTAGTCCACTGAATTATGCAGAACTTCTAAATGTTGACACATTTCACTATAGGATATAAAATAGTCACACTCAATATTCCTACCAAATTCATCAGAAAAATCTTTTAAGTATTGGCAGACTGTCAAGCTCATGACAGACTCAAGTTTTCCAAAGCCCTACTTTCTCCTTCAAAGTTTGAATTTTATCATTCAGAACAAATACCGTCAGTTGTTTTCCTTGAACTAACAGTCTCACTTTTATTTTCGAGAATGTATCTGCCAAATACTCAAGGCCAAATAGCCATAGTTTGCTGGACAAAGATTCTCTTGAGTAAAAATGGTGTCCTATAAAAACAAAAAGCAGCTGGTGGTGGGGGGATACCTCAGTGGTAGAGCACATAGTTCAATCCCCAGTACCTCCGTTAAGGTGTGTGGGGTGGGGGTTGATGGGGGAGAAGATAAAAAAAAAAAAAAAAAAAAAAACAACGCAGCTAGTTTGCTAGGAACACAATTACATATGTGCTTTCCCTCCAGACAACCCTTGTACTTCCGTGGGCATCAGATGTGATTTATGTGAACTTCGCATTTCACCATGCAGAATGTAAAAAGGTGACCTCATGGGTCAAAATGTCATTAAGTTAGTAATGTTTACCATTTTATGAAGGATGTTCTTAGGTGAAACTGGCCCCTCTGTTACTGTAAGTGCATGGTGGTGAAGAATACAGAGAGTTCAGTCCAGTTTGGGATCGCTACCATGGCATGTGCTAAAGTGCCAGGAATTTTACCCGTTATTGTTTTGAGCCCCTGGTGCAGATAGCAACACAGCAAAAAGGCAAACAACAGTTTAATATTATTGGAAAAATAGTTTTGATCTCACAGACCCTCAGGGACCTATGGACCACACCATTACCCTATGGGCTGCAGGAGGAAGGAGAGAGGGGCCGTTATAATTGGTCATTAATACCATTTGCTCAGAAATATGGTCAAGAAAAAGACCTCCATGCCCAGAGCCCATCTCCTTAACCCCTCACCCCATATGTTATTCCCATTGCCTGCACCCTTTTCGGATTCCTCATAGAGAGTCTCCTTAGAGACAGACTCTTTCCCCACCCTGGGGTGGGGTGGGGGGGGCACAGACTGAAGAGCCAGGTGGGAACCCAGCTGGAAGCACCCACTCCACCTCCCCCTAGTCTAAAATGTGTCTTTTCTTTTTCTCTCCCAGTTATCACCTAACCTTAACACTATGATAAAGAAAGATACAAGAACAAAGTACCCCTGAGACGAGGAATGCAAGATAAGCAACCTGGCAGAGGACAAGAATCCCCTTTATCTCTTACCTTCACCATCCAAATCACTATTTCAGCCGTACTCATCTTTCAGGTCTCAATTTAGACATCAGTTCCCATCTCTCATTCTCTCTCCCTGCCTCCCTCTCCCTCCCTGCGACCCCATTTCTCCCTCTCCCTCTCCATATATATATAGAGAGAGAAACAGTATACATATTCCCATAGTGCCTCGACTGTCTGTTGCCTCACCTGATTTTCCCACTAGATGGTAAACTCCAAAAACGGGAGCAGCCACTCTGTCTCATGCACTCTCAGGGGTTTAAAACAGAGGGGACGTGTTAACATTTACATGTTTTTTTTTTTTTTAATGGATGCCTTTAGATGGGCAGCAGCTCTCATTTGTCAGAGCCCCTCCTCTACTGCATCTTTTTGTCATAAAAATGCATCACTCATTGACCTGCCTGGCTCCAAACAGAACTGGAATTTGCCAGTTCTCCTGCATCCCAGACCAGAGTAGGTCCTCAGTATGTATTTATCACAGGGACGATTATTCTCTTTTCAGGTTGGGTACAGCACAGAACAAGGTGGGAGTCAGCATTTCTTTAACTGGCCTCCCCTCGCTTGCCATGGTCCTCAGGACAGACTGCCTTTGTCTGTAGGAGTCACTTTGTAAGCCCCATCAGTGTATCCTGGCATATTTGGTCTCACCAAGGAGACTGTGACCATCTGGGGGCAGAATCTGGTCTATATTCCTTTCTCCTCTTTCCCTCTTTCTCTCGCCCAATTCTCCCTTGCCTTCCTCCGACCCCCAACCCAAATTTGACCAATTAATTTGTCAACTGCTTAATTAGGTGACAGCTTCGACACCTGGGTACGAAGCAGAGCGTCTGCTCATGACAAAGATAATTGTCTTCAAGCAGGAGGGCTCTGTTCCTGGAAGATCAAGCCTTACAGGAAACAGGGAGGGGTACAGTCTTAGGTGTGGGGAAGGGCTGGGGGAGAAGGGTAGGAAACAAACTAACTCCCTGATGTTAAAACTGTTTCTGATTCATTCTGACTAAGACATCCTGCAACTAGCTCTTTTCCTCCCTTGTTTTCTGTGCTAAACAGCCCCCAAACTTTCCCCCTTTACCCTCTCCCTTCCCTATACATTCTTATATACCAAGAATAGCTTTAACCCAGAGGCTATGCTCCAGGAAGGAGGTCGTGGGCTGAAAAATCTCAGAAGAATGGACAGACCTATCCGGAGTTCCTCCGGGATGCCAGGAAGATTCATTGAGGTTAAGAGGAACGCAGCACCCTGTAAAACCCTGATTGTATCACCTTCTCTGTTCCATCCAGTTTTTCTATAACCTCAAGATCCCAACCCCAAGACGGATTCAAAGTCTCTAAGGCACTAGCCTGCTGTGACTCCCCTTTGCCTGGCAAAGGAATAAAGTGATTCCTTTCTGATTCTCCCAAAACTCTGCCTCCGAGTCTCAATCTGGCTTTTGTGGATACAGAGGCTGGTTTTGCAGCAACAGGGGCAGGGAAATTGTGGTAAGAGATTGGGAAGATAGATTAGGGACCAATCATGAAGGGCCCTTAAGGCCATGTTAAGGAATGTGGATCTTTTCCTGCAGACGTTGGGGTGTAACATGATCAGACCTGTGTTCCACAAGCATATTTTCCAGGGCTGATCTTCCTTCCCAACCTTTCCCTTTCCCCCCTTATCACAAAGAGGTCTCCAGTGTCCACCACTGAGATGGCACAGGAGGCCCTCCTGATTGAGTGGCTGCAGTGTGACCAGCATCTGAGAGGAGGGGCAGGGCCCAGCAGCAGACACCCACCCTCTCTGCCAAAACAGTTCTCCAACTGGAGCTGGTCGGACCAGATCGGGTGGGGACGGGAGGGCTCAGAGGATTAGCACATCCATCCCAGCCTCAAATGAAGCACATTCCATAGTCAAGTGAACAGGGTGTGGTGAACCTAGGCCCAGCCCAGCCTCTTACAGGGAGGGGTGTTTGCATGTGTTGTAGTGCATTGCATGCCTGCCCAGGACCTGACATTCCCAACCAGCTCTGCCCTCTAGGAGCCCTCCATGTACCTCTTCTCTTAGAATTTTCTACGTACATGTATCCTCACCAGGTTCTGCGTGCATCATACAGGGGGCTCACCATTCCAACAGCATCTCTCAATGCAAGGAAGAGATGAGGAAAGGGGTAAGGAAGAGATTCCAGTAGGACCAGGAAGCTGGCTCTGGCCCCCAACCTACCTTCCAAGAGCAGGGCTTCTGGAGTCCCCTTGCTGTATTGCTTGGGACAAAGGGGGCAGCCTTGAAGCAAGTGGCCTCTGGAACATCTGCAGAGAGACCTGGTATGAGAAAGGACCCCCAAACTACTGTATTCACCATTGTTTGGCTGACTGTAAAAGTAACACATATTCATTGTTTAAAAAAAAAAGTCTTAAAAGAGTAAAGAACATTTTTAGATCACCCATAATACCTATCCATAAAGAAATCAGTAACTGTCTTTCCATCTTTTTTATGCCTATCAGGTGTGTAATTCTTAAAAAGATGGAAAGGAAAGGAAATATATTTTCTGTATATAATTGGAATCAAGTTATTCTTGAAATTTTTTGTATCCCACCTTTTAACTTTTGAATAGTTTCCTATTTCCTTACTTATTCTTGAACGATCTAATTTTAATGGCTACATAGCATCACATATGGTTGTATCATAAAACCAGAGAGAGGAAGCAACAGTGAAGCATCACCAGGGGTCACTTTCACACAAGGAAGAGACAGACATGTGCTGCTTGGTGTGAGAGGAAGTCATCTCATGTCTTTGAGCCTTTGTGCTCCTCCGTCCCCTAGGACTCAACTCACATGTTGAGTCATGAAGTCTCTGAAGCCCCAGCTCAGGCTAACATCAATCCACCATCACAGCACTGACCACATTAAACAGAGTTCTATATATCTCAATCTCTCCCAGCAGACCATAAACTCTTGGAGAATAGGGCTCTCCCTGAACAAGCTGTAAATCTCGTGTCCAGCTGGCACCTGGCACATAGAAGAAATTTGATAAATGTGTGTGGGGTGGTGGGTGGTAATAGCTCAGAGGTAGAGTACATGTTTAACACGCATGAGGTCCTGGGTTCAATCCCCAGTACCTCCATTAGAAAAAAAGGTGGGGTGCTAAATAAATAGACAAATGCCTTGCAAAGAAAGATGCAAAGTTTAAGTAACTCCCTGTTGCCAAGCATTTAGACTGTTTCTAATCTGTAAAGAGAGGCTTCATGCTCTCATGTTGACTGAGGAGGGTAGAGGTTGTCGACTGAAATAAATGCACAACCTACAAGTTGAGAGTTATGTTTTATTTGGTGGACAATTCTGAGGAGTCAGCCCAGGATGACAGCCTCTAAGAGATCCCTCTGAGGGACTGCTCTGAAGAGGTAGGGGAGGAGCTAGGATATATAGGAGCTTTACAATAAAGATCAGGTAGTTGGAACATTAAAAGATTACTTGTTAACTAAAGAAAACCAGATATCTCAAGTTGAAGAATTTAGTGCTTTTCTGTGCATGGGAAGAAGCAAACATTTGGGCTCGTTGAATTCATTCCTTTGACAAGCACCTAGCTATCTAGTATCCTGTCCTTTTCTTATTCTGAGTCCCCTCAGAGTGCACCATTGTGAGTGGCTGCAGAGGCTGGGCTGCAGGCTTGTCTTCACTGGGGTTGGGGGCTGATGGCAGCCATTGATGACTTGATGGCTTCAGCATTCTTTGTTTACTGATATGGTTTGCAGTATTTTTCGTTCACAGGTAGACCTCCTAAAATCTTGTTTGTAGTCAAGAGAACCCTCCTGCAAATAGTGTCGGGGTGAATGGTAAACAAGTCTTTGCATCTGACTCATTCTTAGGATGTGAGTGCAGATGCTGGAATCGGAGAAGTCCCAGCTGCACTTTGATAGTTCTGTGGCCTTGCTCCTGCTAGTTGACTCTGATCTTCACTCTTCTCGGTGTAAAATGGAGAGAATGGGCTCTACTCTTAAGGATGTTGAGATGTTGTCAATGAGATAATGCAGGTCAAGTCTCAGAGAGAGGCTTGGCACGTTACAGCCAGTTATTACTGGATGAACTTTCCGGGCCCTTGTTACAAAATTAATGCCATATGGCCAAACTGCTTTGCAGAAACACGGAGCAGTTTATATATATACATATATGCCTCTCATGGCATCTTCTCCAGTCAGCCTTACAAAGGTTAGGTGGCCCTGGTCAGTGCTACTCTGAAGTTCAGTACAAGGTCATCTCTCTCCTCACTGTCTAAGCATTCAGCCACCCCCCCCCCCTTCTCCCTGGTTTGCAGAGGAAGAGGCTAAGGGGAATGGAGGGAGTGAAAGGTCACGGCATTAAAGCTTGAGGGGGTCAATACAGAAGTTGCAGAAGCCACTTTTCCACATGCAGCTGACTGATGACATAGTGGACGAAAGTAATAAAGAATGGCGCCAAACAAGATTCCTCTGTCCGCTTTCACCGTCATCCCTATCCAACACACTCATGGAAAGTGAGAGCACAAAGGCTGCTTTGTGATCAGCTCGCTCCAGAAGAGACCCAGAGAGATTAAGTGGCTGGCCCACGGTCACACAGCTGGCAAGCGCCATTTAGAGTATCAAGACCACGAGGAACCCAGGGCTCACGGCTGGCAAATCTTGTCCACAAGTGTACAACTCCATGTGCCTTTGTCCTCTTAGCGGCATTCACAGCTTCACCAGGAATGTCATGGTGGATATGGACAGGGAGTGAGAGACAGCACACACCTGCTGGGCGCTCTGAAAGCCAGAATCCATGACCTGAGGGAAAGTCAGTTGTGAGAAGAGACTGACCCTCCTGCCGGTCAGAGCTATGCTTCACAAAGGCCCCTGTGGTCCAGGCTCTAGGACCTTCAGGGAGGCGCCCCACCACCTTTTCTTTCCTGCATCATATCCAACCCTCTCTCCAGTTATCTTATCCCTACATATGGAAACTCCCTAGAAACCGTTACTTGACATCTTGTATAATTACAAAGAGGGGAAAGGACAAGTCTACAAAGCACCGCAGCAAACCAGAAATCATTGTTATAACAGTTTTATTCAAGTCTGTATGTGCTCTGGTGGTGAGACCAGGCTGAGATCAGCATTACACTGTAATACGATAAGAGGTTTAGCCATTGAACCAAGCCTGCTTGGCGTCCCTAGTGAACAATTTACAGTACCTTGAAAAAAAAAAAAAAAAGCCAAAGACCCTGATAAGTTTCCTTCAGGACTTTCCTATTTTTAAATATTGTTGACAAATTACAATAACTTAAATCCCAAAGCAAAATGGGAATTCAAGGACATGAGGTCAGCACACGTGGACAAGACACGGGAGCAGGGAAGGCCTAGGGAGGGAAACTCGTGGCTAATTACTGAGGAACAAAACCAGCATGTGTGTGAACTTCACTTTACCTAGACTCAAAGGCTCTAAAGGGGAGGAAAATCCCAAAGAAATCTTTTCTGCGAATTAAGTAAAACCCACCTCCGGCTCCTTTCCTTAACCTTCTAGAAGATACTGATACAGTCTCAGACTAAATCTGTGTGAGTGTGTGTGCATGCGTCTGTGAGTATAAGCATGAGTGCGCGTGTGCATGCACGTGTGTGTGTTTAGGGTGGGTAGTGAGAAAGATTAGAGGAGAAAGTTGACAAGATCATCACCTCCCTTCTTTGCTACAACTGGATACCAAGGGCATATGGCTCGATACAATAAAAAGACAAAAGCCCAATTTCAAGTTCCCACAGAGAAGCTACAACCGAGGCTTCCTAACTCGAGACTGGGAGGGACATGGGTTGAAGCTGTGGCAAAGAGCAGTAATGGGGCAGCTGTGGGCTGGAAACAGAGTGGAGAGACCCACAGGTCTTCGGTGGTCCTGGGAGAAGAGCTACAGAATTGACATGTTCAGCTCTCACGTGGGACAGGTCCCTGAACAATCATGGGGGAAATGGTGGCACAGGAAGCAGCCAGGCAGAGAGGCAGCTGGCTGAGCCCTGGGGCAGCTGCCAGTCCCGCTGGGAGCCTCCAGTCACAAAGGCAGATGATGGGTTAGCCGTAGGACAACTCATCCTTGGACAAAGAGCCACCTCAAAGCCTCAGTGGACCAAAGCTAGGCTGATTTTATCCCAAAGCTTCTAAACAGTGGCCTAAAATACACTCAGAGGAAAACGAGAGGCAGCTCTGGAGCTCAGCAGATCAGCAACGCCACCTCCTAGCCGCATCACCTTGGGCGTGTCACGTAACCATCTGAGACCGTTTCCACATCCTCAGATGAAGGTAATACCCCTCACCCCCACCCCACCCCCTAGGATGACGGAGAGTCTAAAAAAAGATGAGAAAAGAATGTAAATGTCTAGGATGGCACCTCCCCCGTAGGAGAAATGGAACGCTTTCATATAATTTATTGTCAGCCCCCATTCCCAGGGCAGGATAAACCCACACCCCATTCTGAGAGTGATGAAGAAAAGAACCCTAGCCAGTGAAGCTTCTGGGACTGGAGGTAAAGAGAAAAGATGAAAGTAAAATAAAGACGACAGAGCATCATAATGATAGCGAAAAGGATACAAAGGGTACTGATGGAGGTGATGTGACCGGTATTATGAAGGTCACTGAGGGCCAGGCACAGCGCTAGCGAAGCTGCCCTGGGCATGCAAGGGAGTCAGAATGCTTCCGTCCTCTTCAGTCCTTCCTGAAACTGGGAGGCAGAATGATTGGAGGCAGAATGATTTATTTGCTTCTCTGGAAATTCAGAGATGTCCCAAGGAGGTTTCAGATGAGACTCTAAAGCATCCTCTCCACTGTAATCACTTCCCTTTCCCTTACAGCACATACACCCCTCCAAGTGGTTACAGGGTTTCAGAGGCAGAAAGAAAGCTAGAGGACACCAAGAAAAAGTCACCCCAGTCACAGGTCCAAGGCCAAAAACTGTCCTAGGTGTCCCACTACTGTCGGGTCAACACATTCCTATTTAAATGCAAACACTTCCAGAGAGCTACCTACCACCTGACTCAGGACCTATGGGAAGGGCAACCAGAAAAAAACCCCTAAATCCACCTCACAACTCTGCCTGCACTTGCTCACAGATCAGGGTGGGGGGCAGGCCGGGCTGAGGCGAGGATAAAGTGAGTGAGGCACTCACCTTCCATATAAAATTCAAGGCAGGGGCGAGGGGCACCCAAAAAACTCAGTTATCAAGATAAATCACATTTCAATACAATATATTTAAAAATTTAAATTAATGAAAAATCCATGATGAATACAATATCCAAACTTTAAATAAAGTCAGGATCTGTCAAAGCAGATGCAAAGGGGTGAAGGATTTTAGGAACGTGGGCAACATACTCCTTCTGAAACTTGGTCTTGGACTTCAGGAAGTGTACAGCAAGACTGCCATACCCACAGGGGCCAGCATCTGCCAGGACTGCTGTGGTTAAACCAGTCTGACCTCTGGGTTCAGATTTCCTGGATGTCCACCCCACTCATCCCAACAGCAAAGGCTTGTCTCTGAACCTCAGGAACTGTACTCCACGTGTCGTCCTGATACATTTATCCAGTTGTCAGATCCATGCCTGCCAATCAGTGTAGTAAGACTGGGCTGTGGGTGTTTGTAGGGAGGGTGGGTCAGACCCATCAGGAGGGAGACTGGGTCAGGGGAAAGGCAAGTCTGTTTCCAAGAGAAACAAAGAGAGGCGTGGAAAAGCTCTCGGCTCTGGAAACCATCTGGGCCCCGAGGCTCTTCTCTATTTCTAGCTGCAGTTAGGAACAAAAGACCCAAAACAAGGCCAAAGGCAGGGGATGCAGGGAATCACAGCCAGAAAGAATCAGGAAGGACCAGTCTTACTGGCTCCAGACCAAGGAGCAGCCTAACCTTCGGAAGAACAAATCAGGCGGGGCTCGCCCAGCAGCCTAGGGAGGCCAGGTGCTTCCAGACCCAAGACCAGAAATGGACGAAGCAGGGGGTGGGGCCTGTCAATAGCACATCAGGACAAATGGAAAATACTCAGTCTGAGAAGTGGGTGAGAGGCTCACGTTGCCTGCACAGCCAAGCAGAAGCCCAGGGCTGGGTCAGCCTAAGTAGGCCCCCAAGCCTCGTTAATTGCCTTAATCAGCCAGGACTCCAGTTTCCACCGCCTGCCTTCAAAGCCAATGCCTAAGGTGGTGAGCACCCAGGCGGCTGGGCCGGGGAAAAGCCCAGGACTGAGGACTCCCCGGAAGTAGCAGTGGGTTTCCCCTTCCCATGTGGATTTTTACTAATCTGAATTCCTTACCTAAGATAACAACCACCTGTTCAACAGGAGAGATGTGGGACTGTGCTCCTCACAGTAACTGCAGCTTGACGTCATCTCAGGCCTGAACCCTAGGAGAGAGGCAGGGGATCCAGCAGGTCAAACCATATGAAACCACCAACATTCGACTGTTTCTGACCCCCAACCACACGCACACATTTATCCACAGACAGAAGCAATCTAGCAAAGGGAGGCTTATCAGTGCGGGACCTGGGGCCCCAGGACCACACGTTTCAAGCTAGAAAGTCTTCATGTTTCCAGTGGGGAAAGTTGCATCATCCTCAGTTCACGGTTGTTGGGCTCAGAGGTCCAGACAGGGGGAGCGATGCCTGCAACCTCACACAGCTAGTAGGTGGGCAGCTCAGATCACCAGATTCCAGCCACTCAGGCTGCCACGGTCACGTACAAGGTGCTGTGGGCTGCTCTCTCCTTGACCCTGTTCCAGTGTCTGGCACAGCCCTCAGGAAAAGCCTGGCACTACAGAAGTGGCAGCACCTGCTTCTCCCCCCAAATCCTTCAAGAGGCAATGGTGCGTCTGACCTGCCCAATGGGGCCCTCACACACCTGAGTCAAAGGCACAGGCTTCATGAAACACATGCGGGAAAGTCAAGGTTCTGTATTCAGGAGGAGCCTGTGGATGGATCTTTCAACCCTGAAGTGTACCATTCACAGCCACCCAATCTTCAGGATCAGTTGCCCTGTGATTTGAAGAGTTAGGAGTATGTCTCCCTCCTCATGGGGGAGGGTGGGGGGAAGGAGCCTCTAATGGGGGGGGGAGGGCTGTGGACAAGAGTGTTAACACAAAGTCAGGCCTAGGTGCTCTTGGGGTATTTGTTGTGTCCCTGAGCAACTGCAGTCTGAGGGAAAGGGGGCCTTGTGAGGAACCCCACACCATGACATGTCTCAAGGGCCAGCAGACCCCCTTCCAAAGACTCTTCCAGGCACTGGTGTGATTCCAGTCTCTAAACAAATCAGACTCTGGGAATGACTCCAAGAAATGACAGACCCCCAGACTGTCACTGTGATGCTGCTTCCAGCTCCCCACCTCCCATTCCCTCCTTTGTAAGACATTAACGGTAGGGATGTTCAGCCTGACTAGTTAAGTGGGGGAGTTAGGAAGGATGCTTGTAAACACCAGGTGCTACATAAATGCAGCAGAAGAGCATGTGCCTGCCCGTAGCCCCCATTAGTCATGCTAAGCCAACTGCACAGCACCCCTCTTCCACAAGCCTAAGGAAGAAATAGTAGGCAAACCGCCCAGAGGCAAAGGTGGTGAGAACCACACTGTTAACTTCAGCAGTTCATCCTAGTCGCTGGCAGGGAGCCACAGGCTTCACAGACCTGCTCTGATACACACTCTCTTGCCCTTGTGAGGGAAGCAGGTGATGGTCGCTTTTACAAGGAGGAAATCTGAGAGGGGCTAAGAGACTAGCCTGAGGTCAAACACCAAAAGCAGAGTGGAGAATAGAGCCAATCTGTTCAGCTCTCAGAGCCTGGTACCAACTCAGCAATCAGTCCAGGCAGCTTTTCCATTTCTCTTCACTCGAATCTTCAACTTTAAGCATATCCCTTGTCTACCAGCAAGTATATCAAATGCAGGAGGAAGACGATGTAATTTTGTAAAGGTCAGGAGGAGAGGTGAGCACTATTCTGAGCCATCCAAATGTGAGGTACCACCACCACCACCACCATCATCATCATCAGACTTTCGGGATACTGAAGGATATGATGCTAAGAGCATCCGTCAAAACCTCCTAGATGTAACATACGAAGATAACTGGGACATCTACTCAGCCCCTGGCAGTGTCCTGGATCCCCAAGGACAGAGGATCGCCCTATGTAGAATCAGTGGGAGGAGCTGAGGGAGCCAAGGAGAAGGGGCAGAGGGCAGTCTCTGTTTCCTACCACCATCTTCCATGTAGGGAGCACCGGCCAAGGGCGGTGGGAAAGCGTCTGAGGAAAGGGGAGGGAATACCAGCTCACATCGCTGCAGAGGCTGGACCCTCGCTCCAAGGTCTGACCCTGCCCACGATCCTGGAGGTGAGGGAAGATGAATGTATGGAAAGCAACCCAAACCTGTCACTATGTAGGATCCTCACCCCACCCTAGCCTTGCCCGACAGGGAGAGAGTGTGGCAGGCAGGGGCCCCTTGGAGACTTGGTCTGAAGGAGCTGAGAGATGGTAACTCCTCCATCTTCATGGAAGCCCACAGAAGAATCTTCAGAATAACTCTGCTTCTGCCTCTTGCAGGTAAATTCCATCCTTAGCAGAGTCCCAGCATTTCCATCTCTTCCGCAAATATGGATGAGGAAGAACTGGGTGTGACCTCTCACTCAACAGCAAGTAGCCATTACTCAGGTTACACCACATCAGCGACACTACCACTTCCAAGACAGCTGGCTGCAATCTAACAAAATGACCAAAAGGAGAAAGTGAGCAGAGGAAGAACCCTTGCCTCACACCACAGAGCACAGAGCCAGTGTGGTCTGGATCACACTGTAGGCTGCGTCCACCAGAGGGCCGTTCAGTGGGGCCCAGGGTCTACAGACACGTCGGTGGCTTAGGCCCTGGGGCTAAGGAGAGTCCCAGGGAAGGGCACAGAACAGATCATGTCCCTCTCCCCTTCAGAAATGAAGAAGCCCCTTGATTGGCCAGGACTGCTGACTGGATTCAGACTTCCTATCCTTCCAGCCGAAGAATGGGGGATGGGGGGAAACACCTCTTACCTACTGTCTTTGCTGAACAGCGAGACAGAGAGAGATGAGATTCAATAACAAAACCCTGGGCAACAAAACCAACAGTGCCTCCCTTCCCGAGACGAGGTGGGGCCCTCGAGCCAAAGTGCCTGCCAGTGGGCTCGTAAAACCAGGAACAACTTGAAAACCACGGTCACTCCTTGGGTCATCCTCAGGGCAGGGCATCTATCAGAGTCACAGAGAGAAGAGGGACCAAATCCACCCCACCCCCCACACCAGTGTCACCTCTCCTGTCCTGGCATCCAGGCAGCAAACGCAAGGAACCTGAAGGGGGGCCTCCAGCGCCTCCAGAGAAATATTCCAGGATGAAGGACAGTGCAGCGACAGGGCGAGCGGCTTTGGGAGAGGGGCTCGACTCCCAGGCAAGTTGTTACTCCCACATGAAGACAACTGGTCACACTCGACACAGGCGGCTCCAGGTAAGAGGAACAGCAAAGACACACGTGAGAATGCTCCAGAAGAAGCTTAACCTTCTAGTTAAGGAAACAAATTTCAGAAAAGTCGGGGTGGGTCTCTGTTGTCCTTTCTACCCCAGCTCATGGTCCAGAGCCCAGCACAGGGGGCTGTCCGTGCACAGAGACAAGAGGCCTTGGTCGGTCTCCAGTGCTTGGGACTTGAAGGTCACTGCACATCGGGCTCACTGGGCCTCTTACACACATCATCACCTCACCATGCCCATTTACGGAAGGTTCTACTGATGGCTCCATTTTACTTCAAAGGCATCACAGAATGGATGACTGGATGAGGATTTGCCACAGGCCCAGCTCCCAGTGCCCAGGACCCACGCCCACATGCTGTCCTGGTGCAGTACAGAGATGTCTCCCAACCACACACACAACCCCGCGTCCACTCATTCCAGGGACAGAAGGAAAGCTCAAGGGAAAGGAAAAACACACACAGATTAGACGACAAAAGGGACAAACAAAGGAACTATCTCGGGCTTCAGAACTGGCACCAGAGTCTCCCTAGGAACTCTTCCTGGGATGAGCGTGTGTTTGTATCAGAACCTGGTCTGACCATGTCCGGGGCCCAGGTAGAAGGGTGCTGTCAACATGTGCTGGTTTCTGCCCTTATTTGAATGTTTACAAAAGGAATGAGGACAGACAGACTCTGTTACCCTCTTTACTGCAACTCGACTGTATTTCCTAACTCCCTCCCTTCCCCCAGCTCTCACGGAGGCAGGTCCATGACCCCTGACCACTGAACGTAGGCTCAAATAATTAAGTGGGGCTCCTGGAAGTGCAGGCAGGTGGTCCCACCTCCATCAATTCCTGTGCCCGACACTGGGCAGCTTGCCTTCAGTCCCCAGCTGGCACCAAAGGGCTCAGGACGTGGAGGAGCGCGCATCTCACGCCAACGAGATTCTGAGTCGTGAGTGTCAGGGAGGAATGCGGAAGAGGAGCAAAGTCAACCACAGAGCATCCAACACTGGTGTTTGGGAAGGCTGAACTCAGGGCTAACAGAGGGACCCCGGGGGGCAGAGGAGGAGCAGCAGACAGATTCGGCTGAGTGACTCTGCAGGGTCACCCTGAAGGCAAGGAAGACTGAGGAGGGGTGGGGGGACATGCACGCACCCCTCCCTCCCCTACACAGCCAGAGCTGACGGCCACAGCCCCTCTGGTGGACACGGGAAGAAGGGCCCTGCTTCCACCCCTTCCATCTTCAAAGTGCATTCTCAGTGCAAGAAGTAGGGCTGGAGCTCAGGGGGTCCCATTCTGAGGGAGGGCTGTGCCAGCCAGCTCCCCCTTCTCCTCCTGTTTCCCCCACTCCACCCACCCCCAAACCTTTTCATGCTAAGACCAGAACTCTTGCTGGATCTCATAAGGGGCCGGCCTGTGTGTGTTCAGTTCTGCCCTGCACAGCGGCACGGTGCTGTCCTGGCTCTGGCCCTCTGCATCCAGGTCCAGGAGCGTCCGCTCGGCGGGGGGCAGCGGCCCCGCCTGGAATGGGACCAGGGCTGGCAGCCCAGGTCGTTCCTCCACGGTGCTGCTGCTGCTGGCAAAGCAAGAGTCCAGGTTGCTGGGCGTCTCCGTGCTGGAGCTGTTGGCCGGGGAGGCGCTACGGGCATGGCTGGGGGACACAAACCACCATGGGTCCAGCCGTTGCCGGTTGGCAGAAGGGCGTGGCCGAGGCAGAAACTCCAGGGTCTTGGGTCTCTCCAAGGTAGAGTCCTGCTGTGTGTTCCAGCGCCTTGGGGTTGGTGGGAAGACCACGTTGGGGTCAGGGAGGCGGGGAAATTCACCTGGGTCTCGGCTGGGGCTGGGGGTTTTCAACATTCCTGATCAAAGAGACAAAGGGAGAGGCATCAGGTGATGGCCCACATTTCTGGGCCAGATATACACTGCATTCTTCCCGCCTTGCCACAGCCCTATTCACTTGGGGTAACATGGACAACCACCATTCAAGGAGCACCCACTATGTGCATGCAGTGTGTTGGGAAGCACTAGGGCTAAAATGGTCAACAAGGCCACGATCCCTGATTCTGGTAATAATGGGACACATGGGGGTCGTATTGGTGATGAAACAATGAAGGAAATGTCTGTTCACTCACAGTTCATCCATTTAATAAATGCATGACAAGAGCAAAGCTAGGTATCAGGAATCTAAAGACCAGTACTCTAGGGGTCTCTTTTTCCCAAAGAGGTCACCTACCTGGTTGCAACCAAAAGTCTACAGAGTGGAGGGGTGAGCTGACTGGTAAAATACAACTGTCATACGCACTCAACTCTCTCTGAAAGGCTACTGCCATGCTCTCTCCTACCGGAATTGAGGCGGTTTCTAAGTCAGACTGAGGTCTTCTAGGGGACAAGGGAAGGTGGTGGGGAAGACCCAGGATGCGCTTATGCCAGTGACTCCGACGGCGGACGGAGAAGGCACGCATGCGCAGAGGCGCACAGGCGCTGGTTGTCTGGACACATCTCCAGGTCTGAGTCACGAGGGAGTAAGGGATGAGTGATGGAGGGCGTGCTGCCCGGGCGGAAGCTTGCTTGTGAGTGTGTCTGCACTCAAGCTGTAATGAGAGGTGAGAGCCGGGCTACGTGGCAGGAAATACCCTCCCATGTGCAGGTAACTGTGGTCCCCTCTTCAGGGAACAAACGGCGGCACTCCTGCCCTTGCTGCAACCTGAAAACACTGCTCCATGCACTCCCTGACCCAGGGCCTGGGATCCCACCAGAGTTCTGGTGTGGATTCTTCCCAGAACCTGCCTGTCTTCTTTCCCTCCTCCTGGAAGAACCCCTGGGCAGGGGGCCCCGACGCAGAGGAGTTGGCCACCTCCCACAGGCCAGAGCAGTCTGCCTTGATTGGCTGAGTCGGAGGAGAAGTGGAGTTTACTTCCCACTCCCGGGGAAGGCTCGAAGCAGAGAAAGAGGGAGGAGGTGGAGGACAGGTCTCACCTGCTCCGGGACTGGGGCTCAGCCCATTGCTGGAGGGGCTCCTGCTGGCTGGAGGGGCCGCGGGCTTGAGGGCCCCATCGGAAGGAGTCCGCCGGTGAGCGCTGGGCTGTGCGGGGGCCGTGAGGGTGAAGTGGGTGGGGGTCAGGGACTGGTTAGGGTCTCGCTTGAAGCGCTCCACTCGCACGTTGACCAGAGGGTTGCGGGTGCAGGGGCTCGGGGGCAGGGCCTCCAGCGGGCTGACGGGCATCTCGTACACCACAATCTCATCGCTGTCGGATCGCAGCAGGGAGCGGGTCGAGTTGCACTCGGAGATGGAGGAGAGAGAGAGCAGCGTGAGGGAGGCAGAGGGGTCTCCTAGCAACAGCATGGGCTCTTCCTTCTTGAAGAGCTTCCGGGATGGGGGGCTGGTGCTCCGACGAGGACGGCTGGCTCTCTGGAATAGACCCTCGCGCCTCTTCTTCTCCTCCCGGGCCGGAGGCTCCGTCTCCTCCGGCGGCAGCAGCTGGCACTTGCCAGCTTCCAGCAGGTCAAAGCCGAGGCCTGTGGCTGCGAGGACTGCCCCACAGCCAAGCAGAGCCACCTCACAGCGGCGGTGATGGGGGCTGCCCCTCTTGAGGCTGTTGGTTGGCGTCAGCTGAGGGGTACTGGAGGCTGAGTTGACTGGGGTGGGCTCCTCGTGGACGCCATCGCTGGAGGGGCCATCCCCATCCTCCCCGCGAGGGAATGGGATACAGAGGTAGGACTGGTTGGGTGACTGCTGCAGACGACTCTCCCCACACCGTGGGCCTTCACTGTCCTCGTCCTCTGTGAGGGTAAGAGGAGTGGAGGGGAAACAGGAAGTGGGAATGATGAGTAAGAGTAAGAATCTGGCTGTTCTCCCCAACCCTAGGCCCCCTGGCTTAGGGTCAGGGATGCAGAGGTTGAATGGTCTAAGGCACAAGAAAAGGAACAGGGCATTGAACCAACAGGACTTCACTCTTCCATACTCGACCGTGACCAACATGGGAAAATCACACTCCATCCCAGAGCCCGTTCTCCTAACTGCAGAAAAGGGGATCTGCTAATTTGCTACTTGTCACAGGGACCCTCAACTGGAGAGGTATGGTATGAGTGTCCTAGAACAGAAAGATCCCTAATTATTTTACAACTTGAATTTGGAAGGGACCTTGGATTTCTAGAGTGATGGCCTACAGACTTGTCTTAAGGCTGGTCTCCTGCAAAGGATTAGAATCCCCTGCATGGGTGAAGGCCAATCTCCTCTACGGACTGACCGATTATGACCTTGGAATTCTAAAGAGAAGAGTACTATACGAGGGGGAGGAGCCTGGAGAAAGCCTGCCCCATTTAGTAATCACCGGGCAACCCTGGAAAAGCTTCCCTGAAGGAAGACTGAGTGATGTGACGTTGTCTTCTATCACCATCTCCAATTTTGCAGATTCCCTACATTAAAATACTTGGAAAACAGACCCAGGAAAGGGAAGTGCCTGTTTCCAGGCCTCCCTTTTCTGCACTGCCCTAAGGAGGCTACATCCAGCCCCTTGGGACAGGAGGCCAAGGACAGCTTCCGTGGCAGGAGTTGTGATCTGGGAAGACTTAATGGAATGTGAGTAGAGTAAACTGAGAGGGAACAGGGTGGGGGACCAGGGCTCGAGGGAAAGAGGAAACAACCTCCCTGAAGTAGTACTAGGGGTCCTTAAAGAGTCCTAGAAGCTTAGTCAAGAATTTCTAGGGAACAGGGAGAGAGTCAAGACAAAGGCAATGCTTACCCATCTCCATAAGGCTGGTGAACCCTGGTAGGGCTGGACTACTCCTAGGGCCCTTCCCCAGGTTGGGGGCACTGGACGACCACTGTTTGTATCCATCTACCAGGGACTTGAGGCTGAATGAGAGGAAATGAGGAAACTGTCAGAACTGGTTACTACCTCGACTCCACCCTCAGCTCCATGGACCCCTGGATATGCCTCTCCCTGACTGCTTAATTACGCCAAAGCCCAAGAACCCTGGGGTACAGGCAACAAGCCTCACCCAGGCTACCTGCGTCATTAAAAAAAAGTGCACATGCTCTAGGGAGAGAAAAGCGATGACATGACCCACCCTTCACATGCTGCTACGGAGCTGTGGACAGACCTGCTGGGAGGCTGGCAAGAGGACTGCCAGCACCGGCCAGGGTCTTGCCTAAGCCCAACTCAAGGGACAAGCAATCAATCCACAGACGCTGAATACAACACACTGGTGACATCAGAAACACTACAATGCTGAGATCTGCAATGCAGGGCAAGCACCGGGCAATGAGCTAGCGGAGAGGGGCTGGGCACGCTGCTCACACCACTTCTCAATTTCTCCTTCCCAGCTTACGGCATGCTTAGGCCACTTTCAAAGCCATCAGCTTTTCAAAAACAAACAAAAAAAATCAACCAACAAAGCTGCACCAACCCAGTGCACTCTGGGACAGACCTATGTGGGCAGTACACAATGCTGGACTTGGACCCTCGGTCTGTCTGGGAATGGAGAGGAAAAGGACAGGAGCTCGCTTTCAGATCCCTGTAATCAGCTCACAACAGCAAGCCAAGGACACAGACTGGGCACCCTACCAACTCTCTTATAGGAGAGGGGAATCAGAGGCCCAGAAGCACTGGTCTTTTCCCTGAAGAACAATAAAGAGGGAGGAATGAGGAATCTGTGGGCTTTGACTGCCTTGGAGACACCAGGATTAGAACCGGCGGTGGCACTCATTTTAGGGCTAGAGAGAGCCATCCAACGAAAGCCCATTCACTCTCCACAGCCCATCTTAAGGGAGGGAGAAGGACCAACTTTCTCCCTGACTTCAGATCTGTTTCAAGTGCCATCAGAAATACCAACAAATTAAAGTGCATTCCAGCCACCAGTGTTTTCAACCAAAATACACAGCCAGAGATAAGCGTGCTGCCAAACCCCACTGCCTGAGACTTCAGACTGAAAATCTTATAACATCATGTCCAGCTCTGGGTTTGAGGAATCCAGATTAACAAAGTCAAAGCCAGTGCTGAAGACCAAAGGATAATTGTCTCCCTAAAACTAAGGGCACCGCGAGAACCCCGACAATAGGAGTGGTCAGGGAAGCAAAGAAATGGAAAGTCAGATCAACACAGGAATTTTCCCAAGGTGCACAATGGTACTGCTCCAAAAAAAACAAATCAGCATGGCCCTGGCAATAATGAGGCTTGGCTCTACAGGATGTGCTGTGAAAAAGAGGAAATGAAAGGAGGACTATCACCAGTACACGTGACAAAGGGGTGAAGATGATTAGACTCACCCCAAGTGGAAATGTGGCGATTCTGATGGGGTACTTAAACCATTAGCTTTCTCACGTCTCTGAGGGGATCTTCAATGAATAAAAAGAATCAGTAGCAGGCAACAGTGGGTACATGCAACTCAGCCTCTCCCACGCGAGAATCCTTGAGGCTGGGCTCCAACTACGTCGCCAGCCACCCCTCCCCTCCGCCTTGGTCCCCTTGGCAAAGCCCACACCATGAAGGAATCTTAACAAGATGGCCCTGCTACGGGCCCAGGACCTCCCAACCTGTGGGACAAACATCCCTGGGCAGCCACAGCTTAATTACAGGGGATCCAAGCTGTCTACAGACAGTGCATGTGTTTCCTACGGATATGTACTATTTTTTAAAAGGATGGAGATGCAAATTCACTTAACATTCCTGAATTTAATATAGCTTTTTGTCGTTACATAGTTTCTTCAGTCAACAGGGACTAAAATTAGAAATATGATCATAGAGAGGTTCTCAAAAATTTCCAACATTCAAGAAGTCTTTTCTGAAGACTGGGTGGATTTTCCTTATTTCTTCAATAGGAGTTAAGAATCATGAAAAATTAAGTCACACATTTTGAACTGCTTCAAAAGTTTTGAGGACAAATCTACATAAGGAGGAAGAAAACTCCAAAGTTAATGTTTTGTTTAATACAAAATAAAGTTGATTTACTAGCAAGACAAAAAGAAACATTTAAAAAGACATTTAAATGAAGCAAAGCCATAGAAACTACTGGGATCCAGAGCCAACCTGGTAAAACCCATCTGGAATCACCCTAATGTCAGAAATACCAAAGGACTCAGGCTGACTGAGGTCCTCGGCCTCAGCTCAACCCTACTCCAGTCTAAGGCTCAAAGGACAAACTGAGGAGAGCCTGCTCCCACTGAACTTAGTACAGCAGAGCAATCGGCCGTCCCTGAGGATTCAGTCACTGAATCCTTGCAGAGCTTAGGCAGTTTGCCCTACATATCTAAATCATCTATTCCAAGATAGCTAGTGATTTCCAAAGCCCGGCTTCAAAGAGTCCATCCTTCATGAACCGAACTGTTATTTTCACCTTCAGGTCAGATCTGACAAGGGCAAACAGATTTTGGACATGAGATCTTAGTATTTGGAGAAATACCAAGGCCAGTTACAGGTTCAGGGCACTTCTAAGTCTAATGGTCAACCTTAGAAGCTCTTTAGAAAGCCACTGAAAAGGATGAAGGGGGCTGCTGCTCACCCTCACACTTGGAAAAGTCAAGAAACATAGTTCTAGATTCTGACCCCAAGAATAAGAACTACCAACCCCTTACGTGCATTCCTGGGGTCTGAACTAGAATGTATGAGAGGCACGGAAGTCATAGCGAGTATTTACACATGCTTACTACGAGCCAGCCCATCTTCTACGGACTTCCCAAAGACCACCTTAACACCCATATCAACTTCACGAGGTGGGTACAGAGATAATCCCCATTTTATAGATGAGAAAACAAGGTCGACAGCTAGGCACAGTGGAGCCAGGATGCACCCACGCTCTCCACCACTACACTACAAGGAACTGGTCTGTGAAGGATCGAGACCCCCAGGCCACAAGCCCACGGCGAGGACACAAGCCACATCCCAGGCACCAAGGTGCGCTGTATGCTTTGCCCAGAGGAGGAACTCACGTTCGTAAGCTTGGTTAAGGGGTGGGGTCAGGGCCGCCTGCACCGCCAGGGCTGGGTTATTCTGCCTGCCTCTGCTTCAGAGTCAGCCTCTAGTCAAGAAGCCTGCCATCTCTGCTCTTCCTTCTCTTTCCCCGGGCAGATATTTTAAGGGGAAGAGCCAGGTACACGTAGGACGCTCAAGCAGAACTGCTCACATCTGGCGAATGCTTGGGCTACTTGCTACTGTGCATAGGACGCCTCCAGGGGTCGGCCAACTCTAAAACTCAGGGGCTAAACCCTGCCATGACTTGTTTTTGTACAGTTCTACAGGAACACAGCCACGCTCATGCATCTCGTACTGTCCACGGCTGCTTCTGCACTACCACAGTGGGCTTGCAGTTATTTACTACAGACAGCATGTGGCCCACCAAGCCTAAAATATTTATTATCTGCTCCTTTATGGAGAAAGTATGCTGACCCTGTCCTAGGAGGTTCCAGGGAACAAGGAGATTGGAAAACCCTATAATAAAGATCAAGAAGCTTGCAATTTCTTAGAAGGCAGTGAAACACACAACAGAGGAAAAGGTACTTCACATCCTATTTTTTAAAGGGTGCACCCATCTTTCCATGGGAAAGAGTTTCCCATCCTCTGGCACTTACCCTTCGTCTCCCGAGGCAAACTCCTTCTGACCGAGCGAACTCGGCCCCCACGTCCGTCCCTTCTTCTTCGGGGCCCTCTTCTCCTCCTCCTCCCCCTCCTCCTTCGGGATGACAGAGCTCCGGCCCCAGGTTTTGCTGCTTTCGCCTGGTGTCACTGTGAATAACAAAGGTCGGATGCAATCTGGAAAACAGACAGAGAGGCCCCCCAAAACTAGCCTCTCCCCGACCAGACACACACATGCATACATCTGGAGCTGCAGGGAGGAAGTTGGATCCTGTTAAAAATTCTGGGCCCGAGTGGAGCCAGCCAGGCAAGTAAGGGACTTCTCAGCCACCCTTCACTCAGCCCTCAAAGTACCCAGTGTGGGGAGACCTCCCAGACTGGCCCAAATCCCACACACAGCAGGAGCTCAGGCCAGCCAGTCATTGGAGCTTCAAGCAGATCCAATGTAGGGAACGTGTTGCTGGGTGCAACTGGCTTGGGGGGGCAGGGGCGGGAGGAGGAGGTGAGGAAGTAGGTAGGAGAGAAAAAAGGTAAGGGGCAAGGAAGATGAGGAAGTACAGAAATATCGGTAAGAAAGTGCCAGAAAGGAAGAAAATCAGGATTTCAAGACTATGGAGAAGGAAGTCAGGGGTAGGAGGACAGGGTGAAGAACAGGCCTGGGGAAACATAACAGACAGGAGAGGAAGAACCTTTTTCTGACCCTGATACTTCAGAGCAAGAGTTGAAACCCAGTGCTTCAGAGACCGGGCTTATACCATAAATGAGTGGAGTGAGTCAGTCACCAAAAAACAGGGAGTTGAGGAGACTTGGGCAAAACAGAGCACACGAAAAAGGGAATCCACTGATTTGATTTTTCAAAGAAAGCCAGAAATCCACATTCTGGCTAATTTTTTTGAATAAAATCTCTCTATTGTTAAATTAGGACACACACACACACACGCAATATACATATGTACACATGTGTGTTTATGTATGTATAAATTCTTTTAAATAAACACTGCCAAAAAATAAAATCGGTTCAGATTCGGCCTATCATAAAGTATCTGGCCAGTTTCATTAGGATCTGCATTCTGACCAAGCCCTTTCCTGGGAAGCAGGGGCAAAAGAAAAACCACGATGCCCTAAACATGGCAGAGATCACACAGGGTCCTCCGGCAAGGGTACCTACGTCACAGGCCAAACTGCTCTGTGAGTCACTAAAGGTCCTGCCGATCCCCCAAACCTCTCTGCTGGTACTTGACTAAGAGTGAGAGGTAGAGGAGGCAGCGTCAAGTTCATGGAGAGAGACGAGGCGGGGCTAAGGGTCTGCGTACACATGTGCACGTATAGACACATCGTGGAGGAGAGGTGGCAGAAGCTGTGGGTGGAGCAAGCCTGGACCAGCCGGTGGCGGGACCGAGCAGGGGACGGGCGCCCCTGGAGTGTGCTGGCCCCAGCTAACGTGGGAAGCAGTCTCACACTGGATGGCACGGAGGCGCGGGATGATGGTGGGGCTTGCCGGAGGGCTGGAGCGGCTGCTGCTGAGACTTTTCCTTTTATCCATGGTGGGGGAGGCCTGCACCGTGAACTTGTGCTGGAAGTCTGCATGAGGAAAGGCAAACATGTGTGTGTGTGGTAGAATCTCCCCACATCCAGATTCCTACGAGCAAGGGTATCTAGCACAACACCAGGAACACAGCCAATGTTTTAGAACTATATGTGGAATATAACCTTTAAAAATCGTGAGTCCCTTTTGTACACCTGAAGCTTATATAACATTGTACATCAACTATGCCTCTATCGAAAAAAAGTCCCTATGAGAAAACCGACTCTTCCTGGCAGGCTCAAGGGACAGGCCCCATTTCCTGAGAAGCTCCTTTTCACCTGGGAAATGGTCTCTTTCAGAATCATTCCTTTTTCCCACAGGGAAGTGGCAAGATGGACGTATGAAGAGAAGAAAAATTCATTTCATAAAGCAGTCTATATGATGTACACAGGTGTAGCAAGCACATATTCAGAAGAGTTTCTTTTTTTTTTTATAATATCACGAGACTGTGTCGATTATTCTAGGAAATTTAACTTCAAATTCTCCATCTCATTCAATCTATTAGTATGTGCCTTCTTTTCTCAGGGGCCAAAGCAGGGAGGCTCATGGTCCTCACTGAGTGCAGGGTAAAAGGACTAACCCACGGAAACTAGGAAGTGAGGGAGATGCAGTTAATGGTCCAAATCCTGACTTGTCCCAAAGGCACTTCCAGGGTAGTATGAGGAATGTAAAACGCCCAGCTCTGAGTTTCTGAGTTTCATTCTCCTTGTCTGTCAAAGGAGTATGATAAACAGCTGCATGTTTGCACCTAGGTCCCCCTACTAGACTGCGATCTCCCTGAAGGTGGGTATTCCGGCTTTTCTGTCTGCTTCCCCCACATACAGCAAGGTGCTGGCACGTCCTAGGTGCTCAAGGGGCACTTACAGACTGTGTTGTCTGAAAAGAAAAAACTGTGCACCAATAGGAACACATTCACTGAATTACACTAAATGAATTCCACCATCTGTACCTAATCCACCATTCTAGTGCTTAAAACCATCCACTACTGCTCCTACTAAGCCGCTTTCCCTTGGTTCCCCACACTTCTAATAAGCTTGCTTCCTGGGGCCTTACAAACTCAGAACACAATGAACTTTTTTATCTTCATAAACACACACTTGAGTACTCCCCTCCCTCCACGGGTACATTACACCCCACAGAGATTCTAACTCGTGAATTCCCATTCTTTGCATTTTCCCAAGGCTGTCCAGACCACAAATGTACCTCTGTTTAGCTATCTTTTGGAAAGGTTATGTGTAAATCAAGTTCTTAAACATTAATCTTAATCTCAACTGCACACAGAAAACTAATTATTTAAAGAAACCCTGAGATGAATTATTTTGCGGAGCCAAGAGCTCTCTTGTCACACACACCCACAATACACCCTGGAATTTCTTCCCTCCCAAATACATGCTTCCTTCTCCAGGTTTGCCTAAAGTGAGATGTGCCTGTGTGATGACCGTGCTTCCAGCATCCTGGACCGCGCCTGCCTGTTGGGTCCATCACAGTCACTGTCTTCCCTTCACAGTGTGTACAGTCTCGCTCCAAAATGCCCCTGGAATGGGGGAGCTTTTCAGCAGGCCAGTCTTCCCATGGCCCGCTTCCAACAAGCTCCACGTTGAGACCCAGCGTCTCATGTTCCCAAGCTCAGGCCCTGGTTCCCACAAATCACTGCCCAGCAGCCCCGCGTCCCGCTCCCAGCAGCTCCCTGGCCACCAACCGGAAGGGAGGCTGATGCGGTTTCCGTCCTTGAGCTTCAGCCGGCTCTTCCTGAACTTGCCCTTGCGTTTCTTCACCCGGGGCTTCTCCTGGCACAGCTGGTGGATGATGATGTTGAGCTCACGTTCCAGGATGTCGATCTCCCGCTCGGCCAGCTCCTGCTCCCGGCGCCGCAGCAGCTCCTCCTGGTTCTTCTGCTGGAGCGCGGCCCGTGTCAGCTCCTCCTCCCAGGTGCGGAGCTCCTGCCGGCACGGGGAACATCAGAGAGGAGTGGGGCGCTCCGTGCAAAGGGGGCTAGCCTCCGGGGAGGCGGGGCAGTGCCCCGGCAACCTGGAGAGCTCTCCTCCAATGCCCCACACTTCAAGTCCCCGGCAGAGACGGGGGAGCTCAACAGTTAGTTGGCAATTGAACACCTGACCACCCTGACCGGTAAGGAAAGGGAGGCTCAGAAGAGCCATCCTGAGGATATAGCTGGAGTAGCCACAGGGGCTGACAGTCCCCAGTGCCCCTTGATTTACTGATTAAAATTTATTGATATATTGATTACCTATGACCAGGAAAAAGATGGGGGTCTGGGTTGAAAACAGAATCGTGTACTTATATTTTACTGTCTTGGTTCTATTTTGATTTTTTTCCCCTGTTACATAAAGGAGATTAAAAAAAAGAAAAAGAAAAAGAAAAAAGAAACCCAGGGCCAACTTAATGTGATCTAGCTTAAATTGGGCCTGCTGTAAATGAATCACCCTCCAGGCATCATCTAACATTCAAATAAAAATAAACATATTTCCGGGGTAGTTGTTCAGAAGGTTCGTGAGGCACGTCGTCTAATTCTCTGTTCACTTGGTGAGTGAATCCACTGAGGCGTGTGGTTTAAACTTTCTTCTTAAAGGACAACCATTTGCTCTGGAAGGATTGAGAAAGCACAGCAAAGAGAAGAGAGAACGTTTCCTGAAGTCTTTGCCAGGCACCTGCTCTAGAAGCAGCACCACACGAGGTGGGCAGAACCTCTTCCCTGCTGCCCTTGGTCCTTCCGCATGAATCTGCAAGTGAGCTCAGCATGAAGGTCCTGGGAAGGGGCGGGGGTTATGGCATCAGGAAACGAGAGAGAACCCAGGAAAGAGAACAAAGCATGTGCATAAGAATTAAGAACCTGGACTCTAGATCTGGAGAGCATCACTCTAAGTAAAGTAAGCCAGAGAGAGAGAGAAAAATACCATATGATATCACTCATATGTGGAATCTAAAAAAAGGACACAAATGAACTTGTTTAGAAAACAGAAACAGCCTCACAGACGTAGAAAACACACTTATGGTTACCGGGAGGGAAGGGGGTGGGAAGGGATAAATTAGGATTTTGTGATTTGCAGATAATAATGACTATATATAAAATACAGAAACAAGAAGTTTCTACTGTACAGCACAGGGAACTATATTCAATATCTTGTAGTAATGAATATGAAAAGGAACATATGTATGTATATATATGATGGAAACATTATGCTGTACACCAGAAATTGACACAACATTGTAAACTGACTATACTCCAATTAAACAAAACAAAACAAAACAAAAACCAAACCTGGACTCTAAAACATTACCCCTGGTTCCCCGAGGCCTCGGACTGAAGTCGGGTGGGAGAGGAGGACCAGAACTTTTGACGCTTTCACGTCAGTAACCGGAGAGAACCACGTCTAAAAAGTGGGAAGTTTTTTCAATAAAGCAACCTGAGCAACACGTCTGTGGTCAAAACTTAAAACTCTCAGTGAAACGCTCGGCTCTAGGAAGTCATTCTGGAGTAAAACAAAATATCATAGAAATGGAACCTCGAGTTAGAAAAAAAGTAAGTAAACACATACGGGGAAGCAGAACAGCAGGGAGAGAGCCCAAGACAGACAAAATGGAAATAAAATATCATTAAAAAAAATTTTTTTTTAATTTATTTTTTTAATGGAGGTGCTGCGGCCCAGGACCTCGTGCACGCTAGGCATGCACTTTACCACTGAGCTATACCCCCCACTTCAGAATAAAATATTCTGACGAAAGCAGTTTTTCATTTGACTCGCTTGTCATTCTCAAGAGAATATCAAAATAACTACAAAAGTGATAGAAAGAAGTGAAATGAGAAAAGGATTAGCACCGTGAAAGCTGTCTGGTACACAGTAGGTGCTCAGTAGTTGCTTAATAACTGCTGAGTCAATGAATGAAAGGAAGAAGGAGAAAGAAGACAATTTGATAAATGCAATCCTTCTTTAAGGGAACACAGATTCATCACAAGTGCCTGAGAAATGAGCTTGAACTTTTGAACTTTTCCTTCTTTGATGAAATAAGCCCCAAAGAGATTCATTCCTGTGTGCCCTTTAAGTACTTGGCCTCCCTGGCCTACTGCTTTGTTTTCACCAGCAGGAGAATAAAACCACACAGAAGATTTAGAAAAACCATGCCTGGCTGGTTAATTCTGCTGCTAAATGGGAAAGTGGGAAAGTTCAAGCTAATCTCAGCCTTCCTACGTCCTCGCTCCTGCCTGCTCGTGTCTAAGGAATGGCTTGGGTCTAAGCTCCTTCCTCTAAGTTAACTCGAACCCCAGCCCAGAGGCCAATCCATCATCACATACGTAGAAGCAGTAGGCTGAGCCAACCTGAAGGATGAGCTGTGTCACACAGGGAACCAGGACATTTATGGAGTACTCGCCTATGACACCATACACCTCGAAGACCCTCCAACATGCTAAATCCCCCTCTTGTGAAACACCCAGTTAGGGATCAATTTCATAGTATGCAACTCCTATCTTCCACATACAGTGATTTATGAGGACACTCTCCAGAGAGAAAGCTCATTATTCATCTTACCCTCATTGCCCAACTCCAAACCTTATAATGGAGGGGCATTATAGCATTGGGGTTAAGGGCAAGGACTCTGGAACAAACTGTCTGATCTGCGGCCTTGGGCCAGTTAACATGGGTATCATACGTAATATGGAGTTAACAGCGCCAAAATCACAGGGATGTATTATGTAAGATATTATTATCTTATTATGTAAGGTTTATATAAGAATAAAGAATTATATAAGAATTCATACAAATTACTTATAACAGAGCATGGCACATGGTACATGCTCTACAACGTTAGCTATTATGAGCATGGGTTTGACTTTTCCTAGTAACTACTTACTGACAAAATCCAATCTTCATTTTTCTTATTCGCTGGTACCTTTATAATTTCTTCAATCAAAAGAAATAACCAAGAGTCAGTGATTTAGCAATCTTAAAAAAAAAAAAAAAAAGGCCAGGAACTCTGGGATTTTTCTAGTTGGACTAGAATTAGTAATAGCAATAGTCTCTTTTAATCATTCTACCCAATGATCAGTGCAGATCTACCTCCTCTCCTGCTGGGTCCCTGAAGAACTGTCATAAGCGCATTCCACTCCCCTGCAGAAGTGATCCTTGACTTGCCAAACAGAACCAGGTTTAGGATTGCTGCGTTGCATCAAAAGACTTTCATTTTCCAATCAGCTCCAGATATGATTTTTAAGTCATTTGTTTAGGGACACAACAATGATACTGGAAATAAGATGGTCTGGGAATCAGAAGACCCTGATTCCAGATTCTGCTTTCTCATTTACTAGCTGTGTGACTTTAGACAAGTCACTGACCCTCACCTCTGAGATGAAAAAGACAATAGCACCTGCCAAACAAGCTGGTAGCAGGGACCATAAGACTTCCAGAATAAAAAGGACGAAAACGTCTCACCAGAATCTCCAAGTGTAAGAACTGGGAAGCCATAAAGACAGTCTTAGCTACTACTATTATCATTTATATTATTTGTGGGAGGTCATAAAGATAATTTTAGATGCCAATATTATCATGTTGCTTCCCAAATTCCCACAGTAGGGAGTGAGAAGGAAAGGGAAAAATGAACCAGGTCTATATCCATGGACATCCCTCACGCCTCTAGCTACAGGCCCTGCAGTTTAAGCGATGTAGCTGCTTTGATGCACTTCATCTGCGTGGACACTGACTGTTAGCTGGACAGTCTGGGTGTAGAGAGGAGCCATCTGGGGGCTGGTCACCCAACCACAAGGCAGGTCTCTTGTGGGCTACGAGTCTCTGACCTCCTCAGCTGGTTTAGACTTTGAGCCCTTTTCATAAAAACATGAAAAATGCCAAACAATTTCAGGCCCATGGTATTTTTAGCCTATATGCTGTTTCTGATTCTGATACCAAAAGACACTGCCAGGATATTCTGACAACTGCTCTCAAGGCTGAAGTATCCCCGTATCAGGTTAACCCCCATCCAGAAGTCCACTGCACAACCAAGACCCCTTTCTAGCACCCTCTAGTCTTTTCAGGGTACTTGCCCAGCAGACGCTCTGTGAGGAGAGCTCTGGACTCATGACTCACCCTACGTAGTCCTGCCACCTCCCAAAAAGAAAGAATTCTGTATCATCTCAGGTCACACCTGAGGCCTGGAGAACTCTCCATGTAAAGCCAGGAAGGAAAGAGCTACCCTGTTATCGCAAACCAAACAGAAAGGCGGTCGTGTCGGAATCTGCCCAGAGGCCCCAGTGGAGAAGTTCCCCTGATTCAATGCGTGCCTTCTGCTTCTCCTTCTTACCTTTTCTTTGGCCCTGAGTTGGTCAAACATCTCCTGAATCTCATGTTTCCAGTCATCCTGCAGGCAGTGGAAGGAGTCCTTGGGCATTTCAAAGAAACCAGACTCCTCTATGGTAGTCAGCTGGTCCAGGATATTGGTGAAAGATGGTCGTGAATGGGGGTCGGTATTCCAGCAATCTGCACGGAACACACGAGTCAAGAGAAAGCGCGAACAGACAGAGGCAAACGTAAGACTCAGGAGATGACGTGACCTCGTTTGTCAGAAAACCACCTCTCATTTCTCCTTCTAGAAACACAGACTGGGATTTAGGGAACCCCAAACGGGGCTCAGGACATAAAGCAAGCTGCCCAACATCACAACCATCCAGAGTGAAACTGGAAGCAAAACACAACAGTTCTGCACCCGTCCCATTCTGACCATTCAGTTAGCACAAGAAAAGCAAGTCCCGAGAGTTTTCTCGCATGAAGTACAACTACCACAGTTTATCAAGTTGCTAAGTGATTCCAGCCCTTACAATGGGGAACTACACCTTGGGTCGCAGTTTCCCATAAATAAGTGAGCTACCCTTTCCCACCTCAACGGGCTGATGAGAAGGTGAGGATGGAAAGCCCTGGTGTAGGAGTCAAGAAAAGTGAATTCTATCTGCTGTCAGCTCAGCCACTAACTAAAGGAACAGCCACCTATCCATTCAGCTACTCACAGCTTAGGATTCCTCACTTAGAAAATGACAGGGTTTGACTAGATGACTTTTAGAACTCCTTTCTTCTCAAATGTTCTTCGTTTCCACAAGGAAGACACTCAGAGGTCCCAAAATAAAAGCTGCTATACCTTCTTACTTTGTATTAAGCAATAATATTTTGAAGTTCTGGACAGCAGGCTTTAGTCACTAGGGTAAGTTCTACAGTCACTACAGATGAACAGAAGTGACATCCGGGATATCAGTGCTGCAGGGGCTGACACTGTCTCAAAGCAGCTCTTTCCAGCCACCCATGGGCTTCCTCCCGGAGTGAGTAATACTTCATCTCCTCTTCCATTTACTGATCCTGCAGAACTGGCCAAAAACCTATCAACTGCTGGCAGAAAGGTAAATGGTCTCCAGTCCTGTTCCAGCCAGGGTGTCACTTACCTTCCATGAGTTTGGCAAAAGGTTCCGGGCACGTGGAAGGAATAGGAAGGGAGAGCTTGTTCATGGCCACCCCATAAGCAACTGCTAAGCCATCGATTCCTCGGAAGGGCACCTCACCGGTCAGCAGCTCCCAGAGCAGCACCCCGTAGCTAAGGAAAGAAGACAGAAGCCACGTGACAAACCACGGATGCAACTTCAGGCAAACAGCTCGTCAGGCTCTGACGAGCATCCCACCTCCTCTCCAACACGGAGGGAGACTAACAAACCGGATGCACTGAGGTAACACAAAAGGGAGATCATAAGGGCTACTGGCTGTAAGCAAAAACCCCAGAGTCAAGCACACTGGGTTTCAGTCTTGTTCCACAAATTCCTCACCTGCAAAGCTCAAGTAACTCGAGCCATCTCACCAGGTTGTAGTGAGAAATTAAATGCGCTACTCTAGCATTTAAATTAGTGCTTGACGGACACAGCGATTTCGCTGTTGCTGCTGTGAATGTAATGAGCTGGGAGAAGAGGCAGCCTCCCAGGGACATGCTTTTCCTGCTTCAAGAAAACTTCAGCTGCAGCTACAGACACATTCTTTTAGCTTTAGGAGAGCAGAGAGATGTCCACCTAGGACAAACAGATTTTGCTCCTGTGAAAGATCTCTTTCAACACCTGTTCGGTTCAGCAGATTCCTGCCCCCGATCAGCATGAGTGCATCCTTCATGGTGACCTCTGTCTAATTCAAAAGGGAAAATTTCACAAGGGTGTATTGATGGACAGAACAGCCCATCAGCTGGCTGTGAGGGCTTCAGAGTCATCGCCCGATCTTTCAAGTCCACATGAAGAAGTTCTCACGTGTCCTGAGGCATAGAATGGGGAGTACAAAGCTTAGTGGAATAACTATTCTACGAATTCAAAACTAGAACCAGGCAAACTCATGTAGCGCTGACTCCTAGGAATAAGTCAGGACCAGAAATCATAAGGCCATGAACTGATGGAAGAGTGGCTCTCCTTACATTTTCAACACAAACCTCAACATTTTGGTAATACTCATCTGTAGTTTACAACCAACAAGAAGACGTATTAGTTTTAACACTCAGTAATTATTTTATTACGGCACCTTGAATGTGCAGCATGCTAAGATACTCGCAAACATCATCTTGAATCCCCACAAAAAACCTACAAGACAAGTATTATCATCATTTTGCAGATGAGGAAAGCAAGTTTTAAATAGGTTCAGCAACATGTATTAAGGGCATATACAGAGTAAATCATCATGGACCTGGACCAGTTCTCAATTCTTTCCCTCTAGAATGCCCTTCTATCATTTCTCTGCTGGCAAACTATAATCCTCTTTCAAGATCTGATTCAAATGCACCACTATTTATTCATTCATTTTAAACAACTACCAAATATTTACTATGCGTCAGACTCAATGCCAACCACTGGGATACAGGATAAAAGACACAGATCTTATCCAAAAAGAGATGAGTGGGAGGAATAGAAAAAGCATCAATTAGAATTTGGAGAGAGGAGTCACAACGGAGACACTACGGGGCACAGAGGAGGGGCACATAGACCAGACCAGGATGGGGGCAGGGGGCAGCTAAACGCTGAGCAAAACGGTGACTGCTGAGTGAGAGAAGGGCCAGCGCTCCAGAGACAGGGCTGAACAGACACAAAGGAGAGGAATGTGCCCACCGACATGACAGGGCATCCCAGGAGTCTCTACACATAGACCCTCAGTGTGGACTCGCCTGTCTCCTTGGACAATCGCCTTCCCCCAGTGAGCCCTCCAAATACTACCATTTTCTTTATGTATTTTGACAGGAAAAAAAAAAAAACCCAGCGTGGTAGACTGGCAGTTGCAGGTCTGGTCATGACAAGAAGCTGGATGTTAGTCTGAGGCTGACGGGAACAACTGGACACTTTAGGAAGCCTTCCCTGACACCCCCACATGTTACTAAGCCCTCGTTTGGGCTGCTGTGTATCCTAGTTGTTTGTTTACTGGCCTATGGGCTCCCAAAGGGCAGGAGCTTTTAATCTGCATTCTCAGGCCTTGCCCAGGCTCTGGTGGTGTAGGTCCTCATCCAGTGAATGAGACGGTGGGTGGGCAGAGGAGTGAGTGCACAGTTAAACGGTCGTGCGAGCTGCACTGGGTACCCAAGAGTAAGCCCCAGATAACTGCGCCAGGACACCTCCTGCCAAACCTTTAACGTCACTTGTCCAGACAGCGGTCGTGCTGGGTACCTTCCACCCAGTGAGCTAGAGCTCTCAGCGCTGCTGACTCAACTCCAGGTTAGAGCAACTCCCATCTTCAGTCACCTGCTCCTGGCATTAGCACCCACCCCCACCCTGAGGGACAAAACCCCAAGGTTCCCCAAACCCGTTTCTTCCAGCCAGAAAAAGACAGCCAGTGTCCCAAGCCTAACTGCCTGGTAAGACAAGGTGTTTTCAAAGATGCAGACACGTGACCTGTTTGTGTCCTCGTGTCCCCTCCATGACGGTTTTCTCTTTTTTCTTATTTTTATTGAAGTGCAGTTGATTTACAACATTGTGTTAGTTTCTGGTGTACTGCACAGTGATTTAGTTATACATAAGTATACATTCTTTTCCAAATTCTCTTTCATTATAGGTTCTTACAAGGTATTGGATGTACTTCCCTGTACAAGGCAGCCGTCTGTGATGGTTTTCACGAGGAGCCCCAGGCAGTGGAGGCCACTTGGAAGGAGGAGGAGCCAGGGGACCTTCTGCTCCCAGCTCCGCTCTCCCCTGGCGTGTTCTTTTGCTCAGGGCATTCCACTCTGTTTGAAGGGCTCAACAGCAAAGGGCAGTGGGAGGACTGCTGCTCAAGAAAGACTTAGATTTGAGTCAAATGCCTGCTTTACCACTTACAGCTGCGTGACCCCAGGAAAGCAAGTTTGCCTCTCCAAACCTCAGTTTCCTCATCTGTGCAGCAGAGACCGCAACCCCTACCTCACGGAACAGTTAGTTGCAGGAATGAACAACAGCAACTACTCTTCATCCTGAAACTGCCACCTCTGGCTGATAAACACTGTGAGCTTCCCCTTGGAAAGGGCTGAAACGAGAATGTGCGTGGTGAGGGCCCCGTGGAGGGCTGGCACTCAGGGAAGAAGCCTTTCTCGGGATGACTAAACAGCCAAGGTGTTCCTTTGCCAACGTTCCTCTGGATTTTTATAACGCAAGGTGGGTGATGTAAATGGAGGCTTGCTGTCCCTTTGGCAGAACAGAGTCCAAAAACAGGCTGGAGAAATACACGTTAGATGGGTCTGAGCCCCAGGGAGAGGGGGACAGTCGAAGTCCGCATGATTTACCTTGGGTTTAGCCTACTTTCTTGCCCTCCTGGTTCAAGACTGTTTACAAGCAGCTCCAAAGTACCAGCTCAGCTAAAACTGCCTCAGAGTCCCTACCACGTGGCCACCCTGCCTGGGAGGGGACCAGAGGCTCCCACAGTGCTGCCAGTGATTTCCCAAGTCCGCACGGCCTAACCCCAAACCCTGTGTCAGTAATTAACCACCCCCAGAGGTGCACTGATCCTCTCCACCGGCTGGTAATGTCAGAGGTGGGGGAGGGGGAGTTTTTAATTTTCAAAGTCAAGAAAAACATGAGAATGAACAGCAACTCTTTCCAACTGAAGGTGCAGCAATTCTGCGCCTGTGCTGGACCAGGATGGCTTTTCTGATGATGATATATTTGTTAACTTTTTATGTAATACGTACATTAATGTATTTACTGACATAATAAATACCTATTCACATGGCAATACGTTCATGCTGTACTACATTCAAAATGCAAATGCCTCCACCTCAACCCACACACAACAGGCAGGAAGCCACTACAGCACGACAGCCTCTGGCTGTGGCCACGGCTCTCCCTGCACACGCACAACACAGCACAACCCAAGGGAAAGGAAGCTCCCTCTGAGGCGGTCTGAAATCCAAGCAGACTGGGAAGCTCTGTCGTTGAGGATCTGGGCCATTCCCACCCTGCCTCTATCACAGCATGGATGGAGGAGGCCCAGAGAAGAATAGTGAGTCAGACTCAGCAGCCCCTGGGCACCCTGCAAGAGCAGAGGCCCAGAGGCCCAAGGCCCTGGATGAGTTCCGGGGGGTGGGGAGGGGAGGGGATGGGGGTGGGACTCGGGCTTAGCCCAGTACCTGACACTGAAACCACCTCTGTGCTTTACACACTCAGGTCCCATAAGGTAGAAGGAAGATAGAAATGAAATGATCCGTGGAGAACACCAAGCTTGTTTTGCAGAACACCAGGGAACCGACAGATATGGAAACAACCTGCTGACGGCCCCTGTAAGGCGCATGAAGTGGCATGATGAACAGCCGGGCCTACACAGAGCACTCCGGAAACTTAAAACTTACTTTCCACCAAACGTTTCCCAGCCCACTCCCCCTCTTATTCCATACTTCCACAATAAATATCCCACTCAACAGCGATAGACTGAGGAGACAGATCTAAGCATCGCTTCCTGTCCCCTTATTTGGCTGCCCTACAATGAATCCTTTTTCTTTCTGCAAAAGACTGTTGCCTTGGTGTCTGGTCTTTCTGTTATGCAGTGGAAAATGAGCCCACAACACAGAGTAAGTAAGTATTCAACAAACATTTCTTGCAGGAGTAAATGAATTAACAAGTCAATTTGGGAACCAGCTTTGCTGCAAGTTCCTAGGCATGTTTTGGTCCTTTCTGGGATGTCCAGCTGGGTCCCCAACATGATGGGCCAATCACTCTGGAAGAGGGTGCCCAAAGTACAGGAATAAGAGTATACAGATGATCTGGAGGAAACCCTTAATTCAAAAAGACACATGACCCCAATGTCCACAGCAGCACCATGTACAGTAGCCAAGACATGAAAGCAACCTAAATGTCCATCAACAGATGAATGATAAAGAAGATGTGGTACAGACACACACACACACTGGAATATTATTCAGCCACCAGAAAGAATGAAATAATGCCATTTGCAGCAACATAGATGGACCTAGAGATTATCATACTAAGTGAAGTAAGTCAGAGAAATACAAACACCATATGATATTGCTTATATGAAGAACCTAAAAAAATGGCACACACAAGTGACCTTATTTACAAAACAGAAACAGACTCTCAGACATAGAAAACAAACTTATGGTTACCAGGGGGGCAAAGGCAGAGTAAGGGGATAAATTAGGCATCTGGGATTTGAGGATACTAACTACTACATATAAAATAAACAACAAGATCCTACTGTTTAGCACAAGGAACTATATTCAATCTTATAATAACCTATAATGAAAAGAATACAAAGAATATTTGTATATATATGTGTAACTGAATCAATATGCTGTAAACCAGAAACTGACACAACGTTGTAAATCAACTAAACTTCGATTTAAAAAAAAGTATATAGATGGTGACACGGCTACAAAGCACAGTTTCAAGGGATACATATTTAGTTCAAGTCACAGCTTTACCTCTAACACCTGGGTGAACCGAAACAACTGACTTAAATCATCTAAGCCTCAGTTACCTCATCTGTAAAATGCAAATAATAATATCTACTTTCATAGTCATCTCCAAATTAAAGACAAGCTGCTTGCCATGGATAAGCTATCTTTCCCCCATTTTCTGTAGAGTATAATTATAATACTTCTGCAGAAGTAACTGTCACTCAGATGTAGCCATCTGGACAGAACCATATGCTGAGGAGCCCTGTAAGAATCTGAGTTCTTGAATGATCTCACGGTGCAGAGCTGCCCCACCAGCCTGCACAGGCTGGACTGCTCCTTGAAAAAGAGATACACTTCTACCATCTGTAGGTCTCTTTGTAACAGCAGCTTAGCTTAATTACTATATTAACTAATCTCATTAGCCTACAGTCAAGCAATGATAGTGTTATGTTGAGGTGTATGAAATTACTGTTTTTGTGGGTCAAAAGCAGTCAGATGCAAGTATACAGCTCAACCTAATGAGAGTGGGTCAGATATCTTAAGGAAGGGAAACCCTTTTCTTGACAATAGCTACTTCACCCTGTAATTAATGTGTGGTGAAATAAGATTCAATATACAGAAGTAACAAAACATCACTGAAAGAAATTAAAGGAGGTCTAAATAAATAGAAAGATATCCCACGTTCATGGATTGGAAGATTTATTATTTAGATAGCAGTATTTCCCAAAGTGACTGATAGATTTAACACAATCCCTATCAAAATCCAAGCTGCCTATTTTTCAGAAATTGACAAAATGACCTTAAAATTCATATGGAAATTCGAGACACCCAGAATAGCCAAAATCATCTTGAAAAAGAATAAAATTGGAAGATTCACACGTCCTAATTTCAAACTTAACACAAAGCTAAGGTTCTTAAAACAGATGGTGCTGGCATTAGAGTAGACACATGGATCAATGGAGTAGAATTGAGAGTCCAGAAATAAACCCTCACATTTGAGGTAATCTGCTTTCTGACAAGGGTGCTGAGACAATTCAATGAGGAAAAAAATAGCCTTTTAAACAAATGGTACAGGGGCAATTAGAGAGCCACATGCAAAAGAATGAAGTTGGACCCCTACCTCCGACCACAAAGATTAAATCAAAATGGAACAAAGACCTATATATAAGAGCTAAAATTACAAAACTCTTAGAAGAAAACACAGGTATAAAACTTTACAACCTTGGTTTCTTGGATATGGCAACCAAAGCACAAGCAATCAAAGAAAAAGCAGATAAACTGGACTTCAACAAAATTAAAGATGCTTGTGTTTCAAAGCTTACCATCAAGAAAGTAAAAAGAAAACCCACAGAATGGGAGAAAATATTTGCAAATCATACAGCTGATAAGGGACCTGTATCCAGAATATATAAAGAACTCTTCCAGTGTACAAATGGAAGGATATACAACCCAATGTTTAAAATGGCAAAAGATTCGAATAAACATTTGTTCAGAGAAGATATACAAATGGCCAATAAGCACAATGCTCAACATCATTAGTCATTAGGGAAATACAAATCAAAACCACAATGAGATACCACTTCACATCCACTAGGATGGCTATAGTCAAAAATAACAAGCGTTGAGAAGATGTGGAGAAACTGGAACCCTCATGCATTGCAAATGGTAATGTAAAATGGCATGGCTGTGGTAAAAGACTGTTTGGCAGTTCCTCAAAAGGTTAAATACAGAACTACTATATGACTCAGAATTTTCACTCCTAGGTATATACCCAAGAGAACTGAAAACATCTGTTCACAAAAATACTGGTCCATAGCAGCATTATTCACATTAGACAAAAAGGGAAACAACCTAAACTTCCATCACCTAATGAATGGATAGACAAATTGTGGTACATCCATACAATCGAATATTATTCAGCTATTTAAAAAAACGAAGTTCTGGCATATGCCACAACATACATGAGCCTTGAAATCATTATGCTGAATGAAAGAAGCCAGTCACACAAGACCATATACTGTATGTATAATTCCGTTTACATGAAATGTCCAGAATAGGCAAATCTATAGAGACAGAAAGTAAATCAGTGGTTTCCAGGGGGAAGCAGTAAGGGTAGAGGGTACTGGGGAATGACTGCTGATAGGTATTGGGAGTTTGTTGGGTGATAAAAATATTCTGGAAATTGCTAGTGGTTGTCATGGGTTGAATGGTGGCCCTGAAGAGGTATGTCCATCTCCTAATACCCTGACTCCTTATTTGGACGAGAACCTGCCCTTGAGTCTCTGGAGGGAACGCGGCCCTGCTGACACCTGTTTCAGACTTCTGGCCTCTGGACTGCACATCTCCATTGTTTTAAGCCACCAGGTTTATGGTAATTCGTTACAGCTGCCTTAAGAAACTAGTAACAATGATGATTAGTGTAAAACATTGTAAATTTACTACAAACCGTTGGCTTTTACATTTTAAAAGGTGACCTTTATGGTATACGAATAATATCTCAATAAAGCTGTTATTTAAAATACACACACACACACAAGCTCACTTTACGACACATGGAGAAGCAACCACTTCATAGATGAAATACAACAATAATCTCCAGGTCTGTCTTTTGTATACCAAGGCGATGCTACTGCCTCACAGCCATGGGATGCGTCCTCTGTAGATGCCCATCCTCTCACCAGTGGAAACAGGATTTTCAGATGCATGTCCTCGGGACCTCTTGGGCTGACGTTTACTAGGGGGATGGTTGGTATAATCTTTGACTCTGCAGTTCTGGGTGCGTGCTTGAGCCCTATCTTTCCCATTTCTATATCAATGTTCAACAGATAAGATGGAGTCTTGACTAAAGGCTTACCTGGATAACTGGAAAGGGTAATTTCCAGCCCATCAAGAAAAAAAGAGACAGCACAAAGAATAATCATCAGTTGAAGCGCTTATAGGGAGAACAAGTTCAGCGGTAACAGCTACTGTTGCTAAGGAAGCCGGGGTGACCTTGGGGAAGGTCTCCAGGAGTGACTGGGTACCCTCCCTACCCTACAGGTCAGTACACGTTGCCCTTAGAACCCACTGGTCTCTCCTAGGGAGCAATCACTAACACAAAGGGGCCCACACAGAGGTGGTGTCTGCCACAGCACTGGAGGAACTTGTGGTAGTTGAAGACATTAGAAACTGTCCTTTGGCAATGTGGGAAAGAGTGTAGATTGCTCTGAAGGGTCACGAAGACCTACTTGGGGTGCCTGGGATTCTATGCAAACTCTGTACTCCAAGTCTTGAAGCATTTGTGCAGCCAAAATAGGGTTGAGGGATGCTGACCCTGCGCCTTTGGACCTTACCTCCACACATCGCTGCCTTTGGAAAACATGGAGGCACGAATGACTTCGGGTGCCATCCAAGCATACGTCCCTGCCGCGCTCATCTTGGTGGTTCGGTGCCATTCCCGAGCCAGCCCAAAGTCGGTGATCTTGAGAATCTTGTTGCTGAGGTCTCCGTTCTCCACCTTCTGGAGGATCAATACTGGGCAAGGAAAGGAATACAGAAGAAACCAGAGTCCGCGTTAATCACAGGGAGACCACCAGACACAGAGCCCTCCTGCCATCCTCTCGTCCTCTCCTGCGGGCTCCACCCCATGGCAACCATGCGTGGACAGAGGGAGCCATCATTCTCCAACACCCATGATGCACCCATCTCTGTGCCGAGTATTTTACAGGCATTATCTTGAACCCTCACAACCACTTTACAAGGTGGGTACCATTGCCATCCCTGTTTACAGATGAGGAAACGGAGATACAGTATCATGAAATACATCTTCCAAGGACACTCAACTAAGAAGCTGGACCCAAACCCAGGCAGTCTGACTCAGGAGTCTTCTGTTACCATGACGCCACGTGGCCCACTCGCACCCTGCGCAGGAAGAGCTGTGGCATCACAGCTGACTCTTCTGAGGAGCGGCTGCTGGGGCTTCCTGTCTTCCAGGCACCCCTGGGCTCTAACCGCTCAGACCGCAGAGAATGGAGGTGCATGCTGGACTTGCACCAACTATGCCTGTGTCTGTTGGCAGTGTCTGGACAGTTTCCATGAACCTCTCCAAGTTACTTTATTTAAAGTTCCAAGAAAGCATGTCTTTGGGGCACAGAGATTTCCCCTTAATCCAGGAACTCGCTGCCACCTGTTGAGAATGGCTGACAGGCTGGGAGGTCACAGGGCACATGCACGTAGGTGCTCACACCATGTTCTGTGAACATGACCCGGGAAGGAGGAAGCAGCACACCAAACTCTTCTCACTCTGGGCCCTGAACCCTACGTTCCAGCGCCGAAGCTCTGCAGTGTGGGAGCCATCCTGGCTCTCCCAGGACAGCAGGTGAGGCAGCCACCTCGCCCACATGACGGTTCCAGCAATAAGGGTGCCCTGGTGGGAGCCAGTCTCCCTCAAAAGCGCAGAAATGCTCACTGACTACAGTGCTGTAAGCTAAGCCCAGGAACTCTGCCAGAGTGGGCAGCAAGCAAGCTCCCAGGACACATGGGAACCAAGCCTCCGTGCTCACAAGTCAGACGGTTCCAAAGGCCCTGTGCCGGCACATCCGCTCGTGGGCCAGACACTGAGCCACCTGAGATTCACAGCTATGGACACAGGATTTCAGGGAAGGGAGGAAGGTTCTCTCCGCTGTGTAGGTCTAAATGGGGAGAGCGGGAGTGGGGAGGCGGATTTTAGGGCAAGAGCCTAAGGCAGGTCCCTCAAGTCACACAACTGTACTCTCCTCCTGCCCCCAGACCCCGCCCCAGCAAATATCCCCTAAACTGTTACATAACGAAAGGACCTGGGCCACAGACCTCTCTGTCCTACGTGCTTCCCAAAAAGCCAGCATAAAGAGGGACTGCAAGCAACTACAGGGCTGGAAGCAGAAAAGTGCCAGCTGCTCCCCAGATCCAGTGGACTAAGCCTGCTTCCTCCACACCCTCTCCCCACTCCGCCAACACCCCTCTGAATGGGCCCAGGCCTCTGAATGTTTGGGCAGATTAAAAACCAAAAAACCAAAAAACCCAACTTTCTACATCTCATCTAATAACAAAAATCTTTCCAGATACTTCTGCGTCTCTCTCCCCTCCACTGCGGGCAGAGAACAGACTAAGACGCACTCAGACTGCCGGGGAAGTGGCGCCACAGGAACCCCCCATTCCCTCTGCAGCCGCGGCAACCATGCCGCCCTTAAACGGGAGATTCAGAGGGAGCCCTTCCCCTTACACCTCCAGTGGGGTTCAGCCCCGTCACCCCAGACCTGCAGGTGGCTGGGACAGGGTGCAGCAGGAAGAGGACAGCACTCTCACGTTGCTGTATGCATCCAGCCGAGCCTTCTCAGAGTCTCTGCTGGGAAGGGAAGGCAGAGAAGTTTCTCTTAGAGGAAACTGGTATTTAGAAGTAGAATGGCAGGATGAAGATGATCTTTAAAATACATTAGTCTGTCAGGGCTTAAGAGGGATGGCAGAAAGATGGAGGTGGGGCAAGAATCAGCCCAGGGCAGTCTGTCTAAATTGGAATGCCTTTAGACAGGGCAGGTCCAGCCCAGTTCTACCCAATCTCCACTACTCCCTGCTGCCTGGCAACCAGCTGATCTTATTCCAACAGGCTGGGCCCCTGAGGGTTTCTGAGTTAGAAATCCCTGGCCTAGGGGTCCTGCCCTGAGCAAAGAGGAGAGGGTGTAATCCTGGCAGCTAGTCATCCTGGCAGACGGCTACAGGCAATGAGTCTCAAGAACAGTGTCCTGAAATACTGGTACCCTGGGTATCTCCCAAGGATGTATTACTATTAACAAGTGAAGCAACAAATTTTTTCAGAATTTTTCAATTGAGATGAAATTCACATAACACAGAATGAACCATTTTGAAGTGAACAAATCAACAGCACATAGCACTCACAGTGTTGTACAACCACCACCTCTATCTAGTGCCAAAACATCTTCATCACCCCTCAAAAGGAAACGCCACATCCATTAAGCAATTATTCCCCGTCCTCCCCCTCTTTCCAGCCTCTGGCAACCACCAGTTGGCTTTCTATCTCTACCGATTTACCTGTTCTGGGTATTTCATGTAAATGGAATCATACAGTATGTGTCACATCTGGTTATTTCACTCCGCACAGTGATTCCAAGGTTCATCCACACTGTCGCTCATACCAGTACTCTATTCCTTTTTGAGACTGAATGATAGTCCATGGTATGTATATACCACAATGTATTTTCCCCTCTATCCACTGACAGACATTTGAGTTGTTTCCACCCGTTGGTTATCGTGCATCTGCTGCTGTGAACACGTGTGCACATACATCTGTTTGAGTACCTGTTTTCAGTTCCCTAGGATGTACAACCTGGGAGTGGAATTACTAGGTTATACGGTAATTCTACGTTGAAATTTTTGAGGAATCACCAAACTATTTTCCACAGCAGCTGAACAGCTTTACATTCCAATTTCTCCATAACCTCACCATACTTATTTTCCTTTTTCTTCTTTTTTTCTTCTTCTTATAGACATTTTAGTAGATGTGAAGTGGTATCTTCCTGTAGACTTGATTTGCATTTCCCTAAAGACTATAGAGTTGAGCATCTTTTCACTTGTTTGTTGGTCTTTGTATGAATCTCTGGAGTATGTCTGTCATCATTTTGCTGCCGAGTTATGAGTTCTTTCAAATATGTGATTTGCAAATATTTTCCCCTTTCTGTAGACTGTCTTTTTACTTACTCAATAATGGCCTTTGATGCACAAAAGTTTCTAATTTAGATGAAGTCCACTTTATTTTTCCTTTTGTTGCTCACACTTTTGATGTAATTTCAAAGAACTGCCAAATCCAAGTTCATGATGATTTGCCTCTGTTTTCTTCTAAGAGTATTATGGTTTCAGCTCTTATATTTAAGTCATTTTCCATTCTTAAATTTTGTATATCAAAATACGAGACAGGGGCCCAACATTATTCTTTTGCATGTGGATATCCAATTTGCCCTGTTTGTTAAAGGGGAAGGCTTTACTTTTTAAAACAGAATGGAGCACAGTTCTTTCCAGACATGTTCTCCAAGGTAGGAGAGAAAGGTTATATTCACAGTAGCTTGCTTATCTGTACCCACTGCCGTGAACCCATTCTAAGCTTCTACCACTAACAAAGAACTGCAGTGATAACAAACTATGATGATTTCCTTCTTAGAAAACTTAAGGATGTTGTATCAAAATCTGGGGAAGTCTATGAAAGTGTACTGTGTAGACCTCCCCTCTCATGTGGGGGTGAGGAGTGGAACAAATGCTGAAAAATAACAAACCCAAGTCAAGGGGGGCCTTGACAGGATAAGAAGAACAGAGAGGAAAAGATGCATTTGAACTAAAAAGCTAATGATTAACCAGATATAGGGGCTTCAGTGGAGAAGGAAGATATCTCCTGCCTTTCAGACATGGGTGACAAGTAGAATGGTGGTGCCCCTGATGGAGAAGTTAAGAGACAAAGCCCATTCAAGGAAGCCAAGTTCAGTCTGGGATATAACAAAAGTCAGTAAGGAACAGGGAAAAAAAAGGGCAGACTATCTATAAATCCCAGGCAGGACATTTTCCATGTGAGCCTGGGCAAGTTTCATAAACTCTGCATCTCTATTCCCGTTTCTATAAAATGGGGATAAAATTGAAAGGTGATCCAATAATGAAGCACCCAGCACAGTGCCTGACACACAGACGGGCACTCAGGACATTACAGCTGTCATTACTACTATTATGATTAAGTATCTTGTACGTAAATGGAAACCATGGGGCTCTTGAGAACCCTGGCAGTCCCTGACATATAATAACCATGTAGTAAATTTTTACTGTGTAAATAAATAGAATGGTTGATTAATTAATAATGAAAGCTGCCCATTACTGATCACTCACTACATGCAGGCATACCTCGTTTCATCACACTTCACTTTATTATGTTTTGCATATATTGCTTTTTTTTTTTAATACAAATTGAAGGTTTGTGGCAACCTCGTATTGAGCAAGTCTATTGGTGCTATTTTTCTAACAGCGTTTGCTCACTTCCTGTCTCTGTGTCACATCTGGTAATTCTCTTTTTCATTATTATTATGTTTGTTATGGTGATCTGTGATCAGCGATCCTTGATGTTACTGTCATAGTTGTTTTGGGGGGCCACAAACCATGCCCATGTAAGACGGTGAACTCAACTGGTAAACGTGTGTGTTCTGACTGCTCTGCTGACCTGTTCTCTCTCCTTCTCCTTGGGCTTCCCTATCCCGAGACACAGCAATATTGGAATTAGGCCAATTAATAACCTTAAAATGGCCTCTAAGTGTTCGAGCGAAATTCTCTCACTTTAAATCAAAAGCTAGAAATGATCCATCTTAGTGAGGAAGGCATGTCAAAAGCAGAGACAGGCCAAAAGCTAGGCCTTTTGTACCAGTTAGCCAAGTTGTGAACGCAAAGGAAAAGTTCTTGAAGGAAATTAAAAGTGCTCCTCCAGTGAACACACAAACAATAAGGCAAAACAGCCTTACTGCTGATATGGAGAGTTTCAGTGCTCTGGATAGAAGATCAAACAGCCACAACATTCCCTTAAGCCAAAGCCTAATCCAGAGCGAGGCCCTACTCTTCAAATCTATGAAGGCTGAGAGAGGTGAGGGAGCTGCAGAAAAACACTCTGAAGCAAGCAGTGGTTGGTTCATGAGGTTTAAGGAAAGAAGTCATCTCCATCACATAAAAGTGCAAGGTGAGCTAGCAAGTTTTGATGTAGAAGCTGCAAGTTATCCAGAAGGTCTGGCTAAGATCATTCATGAAAGGGCTACAGTAAACAGATTTTCAGTATAGATGAAACAGCCTTCTATTGGAAGAAGATGCCTTCTATTGGAAGAAGATGCCACCTAGGACTTTCGTAGCTAGAGAGAAGTCAATGCCTCATTTTAAAGCTTCAAAAGGCAGGCTAATTCCTTCGTTACGGGCTAATGCAGCTGGTGACTTGAAGTTGAAGCCAGTGCTCATTTACCACCACCAAAATCCTAGGGCCCTTAGGAATAATGCTAAAGCTACTCTGCCTGTGCTCTCTAAACAGAATATATATATTATATATATATATATAAATATATATATATATATTATATATAATATATAATATATACATATATAGAAAGCCTGGATGACAACACATCTGTTTATAACATGGTTTACTGAATATTTAAAACCCACTGTTGAGATCTACTGCTCAGAAAAAAGATTGCTTTCAAAATATTACTGCTCATTGACAATGTACCTGGTCACCCAAGAGCTCTGATGGAGATGTGCAATGAGATGAATGTTGTTTTCATGTTTATAACATAACATCCATTCTGCAGACCAAGGAGCAGCTTCAACTTTCAAGTCTTACTATTTAAGAAATACATTTCTTAAGGCTGTAGCTACCATAGATAGTGATTTCTCTGATGAATCTGAGCAGAGTCAATTAAAAACCTTCTGGAAAGGCTTCACCATTCCAGATGCCATTAAGAACATCCACAATGTTCAAAATATCAATGTTAACAGGAGTCTAAAAGAAGTTGGCTCCGATCCTCATGGATGACTTTAGACAGTTCAAGACTTGAATGGAGGAGGCAACTACAGATGTGGTGGAAACAGCAACTAGAATTAGAAGTGGAGCCTAAGGACATGGGTAGACTGCTGTGGTCTCATGACACGACTTTAGCAAATGAAGAGTTGCTTCTTAATGGATGAGCAAAGAAAGTGGTTTCTGGAGACGGAATCTACTCCTGGCAAAGACTGTTGAAATGACAAAAGATTCAGAATGTTACATAAACTCAGTTGATAAAGCAGCTGGAGGGTTTGATAGGACTGATTCCAATTTCAAAGGAGTTCTACTGTGGGTAAAATGCTACCAAAAAGCACTGCATGCTACAGACAAATCGTCTGTGAAAAGAAACATCAATTGATGTGGCAAACTTCATGGTTGTCTTATTCTGAGAAATTGCCACAGTCACCCCAACTTTCAGCAACCGCCACCCTGATCAGTCAGCAACCATCAACACTGACGCAAAACCCTCCACCAGCAAAAATATTACAATTCACTGAAGGCTCAGATGATGGTTAGCTTTTTTTTTAATCCATAAAGAATATTTAAATTAAGATACATTGTTTTTTAAAATGCAACGCTATGGCACACTCAGTAGACTACGATGTAGTGAATACATAACTTTTATATGTACTAGGAAACAAACAAACTCATGTGACTTGCTTTCCTGGGATACTCACTTGATTGCAGTGGTCTGGAACCAAACCCGCAATATCTCTAAGGTACCTGCCTCAAGTGGCGTGATGCTCTTTACATGATGTAGATAAAGGGCTTCACATATATCACCTTAGTTAATTAATCTTTAAATCAACCCTATGAAGCAGGCATAATTATTTTCCCATTTCACCCAGGCTGAAGCAGACACAGAAAGGTTAAGTCCATCGCTCAGTTAGTGAGGGATGGAGATGAGCTCCAAAGCCAGCCCTCTCTTGGCACACTGTGCCACCCAGAAGACAGAAAGGAACCCAGAAAGGAATCCTATACGTCTGTAAGGCTCAGCACCGGATCCCTAAAACTGTCAATAATTAACTAGTCTTCACTGCTCTCCATTCTTGTGACGAATTCCTTCAGCACCCAAAACTGGTACCACACAGTCTAACGTGATGTGTTTCTTTAAATCATTCTCAAGTGCTGCATGTATGTGTCTCATCATTTTCCTCCAGGATTCGAGCAGAGGACCAGGCTCTCTGAAAGAACTGACCCGTCACCGGTCACTTATTTCACTGAAGGCATATCTGTGCATCTTCTCAGACTATCCACTTCCCCATCCTATTGTTGCCGGGGGTCAGGGGGCATCCCTCCAACGTTATGCACTCTTGAGGCACTAAGGGGAGCTGGGTGGGTACCAGACAAGACAATGAGACTGGACAAAGAGGAAAACTTTAGCCAGGATTACTAGTGACCAACATAGCCTGCTGGTGTCAGGAGGGGCAGGGGGAACACAAGCTAGAGATTCTGCCCTTAAGGGCCCTCTACATGCTACATGGAAAGATACACAACAAAACTGAGTGTCAGGTCAGTTAAGGGCCCATGTTTTACGCCAACAGTAAGATAATCATTTTTCCAAACCCCAGTAACCCCATCACACTATTTCTAGATCAGGACACCACCTATATATCATTTACTTAATTTTTTCTTTATTTATTTTGGGGGAAGGTAATTAGGTTTATTTATTTTAATGGAGGGACTGGGGATTGAACTCAGGACCCTGTGTATGCCTAAGCACACACTCTCCCACTGAGCTATACCCTCCCCCTTCATATTTTTCTTTAAATTGACTTTTAAAAAATTACAAGAAGAAATTTTATGTCATTCTTATAAATGGAAAAAACAAATATTCTCCTAATATTAGGTCACCTACACAAATAAATGGAACAAAAACAAAAATAAAGGTGTATTCAACTTCAGGAGATCCTGCTACTAGTCAAAGTTCTGAGTCTAAGGCTTGCCGCCTCTGCTGGAAAGAAAAGACTGGAAGTGCTAGGGAGGAAGACAGGCAGAGTAGCACCAAAGTGAATCTTGGTGCTCCATGAGTGCAGGGGGGTTGAATGACTTCCTGTGGGATTCAGTGTTATTTAACATGGACCACCTAAAAGGACCTCACGGCCATCCACTGCAAGGTCAGCAGAGGGAGAAATGAGTCAGGCCAGGATGGCCACAAAGGGCTTCGTGAGTCTGACTGAGTGTCATTCTGCTGGAGGCCAGGCTTGGCATAACCAAGGAGGCTCTGCCAGGTGTCCTAGTGGTAAATTTAGCTTTGCTTGATGATTTATCATCTTGAGATTTCTTATTTACTATTCATCTCCATTAGCACAAGGGGCTCTGATTTGCCAAATCACGTTGGTGCCCAGGCTTCCACATCCCCAGGCCTTCATTTGGTCCAAATGATTCCACATCATCTCTCCCAGATCAAGCAACAGGTCTAATTCTGTTCTGAGGGCTGTGTTTTGTGGGCTGTGTTTTGCTAGATTTAGTCTTTTTTTTTAAAGTTTACTGTCAAGTATATATACACACACAAGAGTGTTTAAAACGCATGTCTGATTAAAAACAAAAAAAAAGATGAAACCCATGTGACCCCCCTCAGTCCCTTAGAAGCTCTATGCGCCCCTCCCCATCACATCCCTTGCCCTCTCCCCAGGCGTCTCACAATCTTGACTGCTGTTATTCATCCCTTTACTTCACTTTGTAACTTTACCACCTGTGTAGACATCCCTAAAGCAAGATATCGTTTAGTTTTGAAAAAGTGGGTGACAAGCACAAGTGTAGCTGTGTAACAAATTAACACAAATGTGGTGGCTTAAAACAACAGATACTTACTGTTTCCCAGATCTGAAGGCAAGAATTTGAGCCCAAAATCAAGCTGTCGGCCATGGTCATGCTACCTCCAAAGGCTGTAAGGAAGAGTCCTCCCTTGCCTCTTCCAGCTCCTGATGGTTGTTCCCTGGCTCAGGGCAGCATAACTCTAGTCTCTTCACTGGTCATCTGCCCTGTGTGTCTGTCTCTCGTCTTCCCATGGCATTCCCACCACTGTGTGTCTGTACCCAAATTTCCCTCTTCTAATAAAGACACCTGTCATTGAATGAGGATCAGTCCTCATCCCACAGGACCTCATCTTCACTTGAATACAAAGACCCTATTTCCAAATAAGGTCACAGTCACACGTTAGAACTTCAACGTATCATTTTTAGAGGACATAATTCTGCCCATAATACTGTGTAACAGTAAAAAAAAATGCCTTTTCTAGGTGAAGCCTTTCAAGGAAATGAGCTAAACACAGTGTCTGGTCATAGCCCCAGAGGGCTGACAAGGGGCCTTTCTAGGAAAGTCAGTAAGCAAGATCATATAGGAGTGCTTGAAAAACTGGACAGGTGACACAGCGGAGACATCTGGCAGCGGGGAACTGGGGGGAGAGGCGCAGATACTGGACATCCGTCAGGATATTGGTTGGGGGGTGGGCTCCCTATATTTTCTGTTTCTAAATTCACCTTGACCTACCTCTGGTCCTCAGGGTTGGCAAAAAAAAAAAAAAAAACCAATTCTGTCTATCTGGTCAACAGCACAAGGAGCTGCAACAGCATATGAGCAAGACAGCCGAGTACAGATAAGAATCCTGACCAGGCTCCCCCTGCTAGTCATTCACCAGGTTAAACAGATGGAACCCCGGGGCAGTAGGTGAGCTGGTGATGACAGCGCTGAGGTACACTACTGGATCTAAACTGCCTACCCTCGATGTCCGATGCTTGGCTGCTCTCCTGGGGGCTCCTCTCACACTCCTCCGGGGCCTCCCCTCACCCACCTCCTGTGTCCTGTACCCCACTTTCTCTCTTTGCGGCTTTCTCCTCTTACTTCGGTGATACACGTTTTCCAGCAGCTCCTTAGAAAGAATGCATGGAAGGTACTTTTTGTGTTGTTAGAAAATGTCTACTTTCCATCCCCATACTTGGCATAAAAATGACTGGAGATTTTCCTTCATCATTTTGACGGTATCATCTGTAAATTTCCTGCTTCCAGCATTGTCGTTAAGAAGCCCCAAACCATCTTGCTTCCGGATGCTCTGTGTGTGGGGTGTCTTTTTCTTTCGGGAAATTTTTAGTCTCTTCTTAATCCCGTGTTCTGAAATATCAGAGGGATGTGCCTTGGGTGGAAACTTAGTGAGGATTTTCAAATCTGAACACTCATGTTCTTCAGTCGTAGGGAATTTTCTTGAAGTATGTTACTGTTAATTTCCTCCCCCATGCTTCTCTGTTTTCTCTCTCTCCAGAACCTCTATCATTCAGGTATTAGGCTGTCTTTACTGGTCCTCCAATTGTATCTTTTCTCCTCTCCTTTTTCATCTTTGTTTCATTTTTATCTTCTTTCTGAGATGTCGTCACTTTGTCTTCTAACCCTTCTACTGGGCTTCTCATTTCCCTAACACCATTTTAATTTCTAAGAGAGCTCTTTATCATTCAATGAATTTTTTTTAATTGAATGGCAGGCGCAAACATAGTGGTGGAACAGCTGTTTTTGTAATACAGGTACAATATCCTTTCTTTTACCTGAGTGTATTACTAATGGTTCTTCTTAAATTTCTTTGTTGCCCCAGCTGCTTTTTTTATTTGTGCTTTGGTCTCTAATGCACTTTTGCTCCAAGTTAAAGTAATGCTTGACTTCATGATTAAGAACCAAATTGTGCTTATTTTTTAAAAAGGAAGTCCTATCTTTTAAAGGAACATACTAAAATATTTACCAAAAAAAAAAAAAAATTGCAAATTTCCTTCAAGAGAGCCAAGGGTGGGAAATGAGTGGGGTGACAGAAGCAACAAGATGAACCATGAGCTGGTCACTGTGGAAACTGGGTGAGTACTGGGGGTTCATTAGGCCATCCCTCCTTCCTGGTGTGTATGTTTTCCATAATAATAAGTCCGGGGCTGGGGTTAGGAGTGAGGGATCAAAAGCTGACAAGAACCTCTAAACACATAAGAGGGAGAGCCAGGTAAGCCTAGACAAGAATGTCTGAGGTCATCCTCTTGAGCTGGTCAATCCCAGGGAACAGGACTCTTCAAAACTGTAGGAGCACAAAGGTCTGGCTGCCCGTGTGCTGGGAATCAAGTAGGGGAAGGGCTGCCGTGGTCTCAGAGTACAGGTTTCAGCATGTGAACAGATCTTTCATGCCTCCGTTTTAAAAATAAAGTCCCCATACCCATTCCCTGTTCTTGGTGTCCCCCAGTCCAGGAACTGTTTTCCCTTCCAAAAGGAAAGGCAGTTATTTCCTCTGGAGTGGAGGAGGAATGCATTTCACATAACTGCTCCTTGACCTTTTCATTTTACCCGCCCTTCATTCACTCCAGTCCCAGAGGTACCTGGTGCTGCCAGTTCCTAGACTTTAAAGGAATCTGTGATATAAATTGATTGGTTCTTTGCTTTCCCCACTGTCAGCTTAAAATCATCTTTCTCAAATGTCCAAAGTCAGTTAATGGCTCATCCACCTGTCTTCTAGCTTCCCAAACTCTGCTGCTGTCTCCTGTTCTGCTGGCTGTGTGAGTTCCTGTTGTTTTAGCTGGGTTTGCAGGGAGAGCACAAGCAGGTGTAGTCATTGTATGTGTTCAATCTGCCATCCTAGCCCAGATCCTGCCTTTGGTTTTGTTTGTTTCTTGGGGGAGGAAGAAGGCAACTGGTATAGTCTGCAACCACAGGTATCCTGCAGGGGCTTCCAGCTTTCCCTGGCTTGGTTCTTCCATCTCTCCCAACATGCAAAACCTGTTCTCCTGCTTGCCCCTGAAAACTCAGAGTTCAACCACTGGATGTGTGCCACAGCATCCTCTCCCACCTGAACAGGAACAGTCTCTGAGCTGCAGCAAGGCAGAAAGGGAAAAGCTACCGACGAAGACCCAGAATGTCTGGGTGCTGGCTTCAGCGCTCGCTGTGTGATGTTCATCAGGCCCCCGGCTCGCACCTCTGACATTCTCAGAATCCGTAATTCCCTGAAAGCAGTGTTGGTCTTTCCTGGGGCCAGCCAAGCTCCACCACCCATCTGAACTGAAGAACAGCTACACTCAAGGGCAAAGAGGAGTTAGGCCAGATAATTCTACCCCAGAGAAAAGCTCCATTCATCAGACACAGCCAGACCTTGGGGCGCCTGAGTCAGCACTGGAGACATTTGCTTCCTGCAGCGCATTGTCTCCAGTGGAGGAAGGAAGCCCATCTCAGGCCCCAGCCCCACCCAGCAGCCCAGAGCACCAACGGGCCAACCACGACCACACAGCAGGCCCCCACGGTGCTGAATCAGCACGAGTCACGCAGAAAAGCATCGCTCATGGACCACTACCACGCAGTGAGGGCACAGCCCGCATCAAAACCCCAGCTTCTCCTGTCCCCTGGCCCTCAGCCCACTCTGTCCCTCCCAGGGTGGCCAAGAGAGGCCAGACAGACTTGCTTATTGAGGCAAATGATTCACCACCTAGACTGCTTGACTCTCCACCTCAGTAGAGGTGTGGTGCTGCCTGGAGACGGCAGAGAGGTGCTGGCAGCAGCGACGGCCCCAGCCGGGTTCAGCACTGTCAGCAGAGCTGCAGCAAGTTCACTGGCACAACTAGCAAACAAAACCGTGCTTCCTGACAAACATTCGGGCACAGGCAGCCAGAAATCCCTGTCGGAAGAACTACAGAAAGGGAGAGAGAACTGGGTCCTGGAGGACTTAGGATCCACCCCCTCTTGGTACAGGAGAGGAAACCAAAGTGAACGGATGTGTGTGATGCACTCCTGGCAGAGCCAGAGAACGCTCAGCACGATGAGTGACCTTTCCCTGTGACCCTGAGCCAGCGCAAAGCTGAGCTGTAATGGCCTCCCTTTCCATGCCTGCACCCTGAAGAGGTCCAGTAGGTGCTCAGTAAATGTTTGTCTTGGATAAATGAATGAATATAAACCATTTGTAAGGGTTTCTGATTAAGTCAGTCAAGGCAGTGGTCCCCAAACACCTGTTTGAGGGCTGGCTATATTGGATTCACCAAAGAATCTAAAGCAATGATTCCTAATCTTTTCAAACATGTCTTTCAGCTTAAAAAAAAATTGTGATGATGGTAGATGTGCTTTTAGTGTGTGCTGATTAAGAAGAAAACAGTAACCAGAGCTAATGTGTAACGGGGGCCTTAGGTTAGAGTGGGCTGTGCGCCGAGCTAAGTGATTTACGTCCATAATCTTATTTCATTCTCTCAGAGTTCTGGAAGGCACATCAGATGCAGAGAGTGAAATTCAGAGAGGCTGGCCCACAGGCAAAAAGAAGCAGAGTCAGGACATAACCCAGGTCTGAATAAAGTCACAATGAGGGCTCCAAACCACCCTGCTGCATTAAACACCCCCAACGAAAGATGCTTTTAAATGAATTTGTATTTTATTAACACAATGGCACCTACGCACATGTGAAAAACCAAGATATGAATATTTACACTTTCTTCAATGCATTTAGATTCAAAGACATCTAGCAGTAGCCCCCTCCCCAGGGGTCTGCGGCCCACCCCTGGGAACTGCTGAGCTCAGTGCCACCACGGGAAGCCCGTTGTGCAGAAGGCAGCAGGTTACTGCCCCGGAGGAAAGGACTGACCTGTCTGCCATCATCTCACATCCAAGCAGGTGTCCCAAGGCCTCCAACCCCAGAGGAGCAGATGGGAGAGCATCTCCAAGGAAGGGTTAACAGAGAAGGACAGAGCCAGCAGCATTTGTGAGAACCAGAAAACAAACTGAAAACACAGCAGAAACGAATCGCTGCATTAGCAATCCTGGCAACGTGTCACAAAAGGACTAACAAGGGATTAATGAGGGGAAAAGAGCCTAAAATCTGTGACCCAGACTGCCGAGTCACCCTTCAGTGGTCGCTCTCCCCTCCTCCCACAGTAACAGTACCTTCCCTTTCAAATGGGCACCTGGCCACGGACAACATTAACCACATTTCTCAGGCTCATTGTCCCAAGGAACAGCCAGGTGACAAGAAAACATCATGGGGCTGCCTTCTGTAACCTGCCTTAAAAGATGTCAGCTCAGGGTCTTTGGCCCTTCTTCATCCCTTCCTACACTGTGCTGCCTAGAACATGAATGTGATGGCTGGAGATCTAGCTACCATCTTGGGCCAAGAGGAGAAGATCACACCCAAAAGCTGGCAGAGCTGTGCACGGGAAGCAGGGCAGGGCTCATGGAGCAGAGATGCCATGCCAACCTTGGACTGTCTCCCATCAGGCTTTTACATACAAAAGAAACAGACTTCTTTCAGCCAGTTATTCTGGGTGTCTGTTTCTCATTGTTAATCTAACTAATACAAAGTTCAGTTCCACTACTACAAAATCTCTTTATAGTGAAACAGAAATAGACACATTAAAATTGAAAATTTAAACCAAAAGCCACATTTCAGGCAATAAAATCTCCATTTGATATAACCAAAGACTTGGACGGTCTCTCCAAGCTGCTATAAAATGAATCAACTTGAAATGTGTTTCTTTCAGCTGCATGATTTTGTTTTGTTTTTTTTTTAAGTAGAATGTCATGTTCTATAATAAGTGTTGACTTAAATCCATCCCCCCAAAAGCCCACATGTATAGAGCGCCCATATGCATTGTGCTAAGTACAGGGTGTTCAAATATAAATTAAACCAGTACCTCCCCTCAAGAAGATCACTAGCCAGGAGGAAGATTCGGGAGTAAGAAAGGATAGAGCAGGGGAGCTTTGTTTTTTTATATGATTTTTTATATAATTTGGCTTCTTAAACTAGATTCTGTACATGTGTTACTTTAAAATTATATATTGAAAAGATGTGGTAGGCAATTTAATAATACACGTGACTATATTATAATAAAATATTAGTCTACAAAAATACATAGTTTGATCATATTTCTTTTTGTTAAGAACATGTTGTCTATCTATCTATCACATAGAAAATCTCCTGAGGGATGCTTTGCTAAAGGTAAATGCTAACAGTAGTTGTCTCTGGGTTGAGGGGAAGGTGTTGACAGGCAGAACCCTCCTGCACCAGGTCTGACACCACTTGAGAAGTTGTGAGTTTTGCTTTGGGCCATGCAGGCTGAACCCTGCAAATTCAATACCACAATCTTCTTTACGTCGCAGCCCCCTAGATGGTGTATCTAGGCAAACCGTCGGTGAGGTCAGTGGGAGAGCTGGGAAGAGAACGCTTAAATGTTCAAAAGTGTGAAAATAAGAACTAACAAAGCAGAGAAATCCTAAGATTTTGAAGTTCTGCTATCACCACTGGACCTTCATCCTCAAGACTGTGTGTATCTTGTGCTGAGCAGTAGCAGGCAGGCCCAATAGGTTGTTTAGCAGAGCCCAAAACAAAACGTTCTCAGCAAGGAGGGTATAGCTCAAGTGGTAGAGCGCATGCTTAGCATGCATGAGGTCCTGGGTTCAATCCCCAGTGCCTCCTCTAAGAATAAATTAGACCTAACTACCTCCCCTCACCAAAAAAGTTAATAAAATAAATAAAGTTTATTTAAACAAACAAACGAAAAAAGTTCTTGCTCCAGGATCTCCACTTGGACTTACAGAATCCTCTCTGGTCAGCCTTTGAGTGACTAGGCTGTAAGAACTATGAAACACACCTGGCTGACCCACCTCTACCTTCCCACCCCTCTCCAGGCCCTCTCCAGGGGTGCTGGCCTGGTGCCTATCTCACCATTCCTTTCACAGGGGAATGTTCAGTTCCTGTCCCCACCCACCAAGTCACCATCCACGTCTCTTTCTCCTTTTCTATAATGTGTGCCCTACCCAGTGATTCATCTCCAGACCAGCAGAAAGGCCCTCCAGAGAGTGGTAAGAAAGGCCAAGGCTCATGTCTCAGAAACACAAAGAATAAGTACCAACTCTGAAACTCTGGACCCGAGCTGCACCATCCACCAACCACTGTCCACCAACACTGAAGCATTACTCACTGCTCATTCACCCCAGGAAGGACCATTTTTCACATTAAAAAATGGACAGAAAGGTTATTTCAGAGAGGAAGATTCTCCTTGTTCCTTCACAGTCTAGGGGTCAGAAAGTCTCCCCCTATATGACCAACCTGGTGCTATTCAAAGTAGTCAGGGGACACCGGGTAGAGTTCTGACGTCCATGGAGCAGCCCCTCACTGGAGGGTCAGAGGCCCCAGCAAGTCGACTCTTGAGATGCTGGGCTTGACTTCAGACCATAGGGTCCGACCCTGACTAACTGCAGTGTCCACGCTCCTCTCCGGGAAGGAGGCACCAACCAGCACGGGCGGAAAGGGAAGAGAGGTCAGCTAAGGCCGCTCAAACACTAGCAACATCCAGGGTCACAGCTACAACCAGGAGCTCATCCAGGCTGTCACTCTAAGACATCAAGACTCCTCCCCACTCACACCTGCCTGAGAACCCCACTTACTTGGGCCAGAAAAAGATACCTGGTCAACTAATCTTCGACAAAGGAGGCAAGAATATACAATGGAATAGAGACCGTCTCTTCAGCAAATGGTGTTGGGAAAACTGGACAGCAGCATGTAAATCAATGAAGCTAGAACACTCCCTTACACCATACACAAAAATAAACTCCAAATGGATCAAAGACAAACATAAGACAAGATACGATAAACCTCTTAGAAGAAAATATAGGCAAAACATTACCTGACGTACATCTCAAAAACGTTCTCCTAGGGCAGTCTACGCAAGCAATAGAAATAAAAGCAAGAATAAACAAATGGGACCTAATTAAACTTACAAGCTTCTGCACAGCAAAGGAAACCATAAGTAAAACAAAACGACAACCTACAGAATAGGAGGAAATTTTTGCAAATGAAACCGACAAAGGCTTGACCTCCAGGGTATATAAGCAGCTCATACGACTTAATCAGAAAAAGATACCAACTGCTTTGGTTATTGGAAAAAGTCAGCAGACATCTAGACAGGTAAAGGGGAGAGGAAGAGAGGGATGGAGGGGTGATCCCATCAAGGAAAACAGGATGGCATTCCCCCTCATTCTCATCTCTGTGCCATTCATCACACAGGTGCTATCTCATTTTAAAACCTCATGAAACAACAAGGTCCTGCTGCATAGCACAGGGGACTATATTCAGTATCTTGTAATAGCCTATAATGAATAAGAATGTGTGTGTGTGTGTGTGTGTGTGTGTGTGTGTGTGTGACTGAATCACCGTGCTATATACAAGAAACGAACACAACACTGTGAATCAACTATACTTTAATAAAATAAACAAACAAACCAACCCTCATGAACGGGTCGTGTTTTCATCTGTTTATGGATGAAGCAGTGATGGCTGAGTCAAGTGAGGATCTGCCTGGATGTTACACAGCCAGGAAGTGGCAAAGCCAGGAGGACTGGCTTCAGCTGCCATGCCCTTCCTGACAATCTGATTCTACCCCACCTCATTTGAGCACATGCTGTGGTCCTCCACACTGGAAATAAGAGGTGTAGAAAGGAGGAAACTCCTCGGAGGAAGATCATGAAATAGATGTCTGCTCCTGGAGCTGTAAAGAAGGGACAGGGCTTAGTCTAAGGGAAAGAATCAGAAGGCCACTGTCAGCAGGGGGAGTAATGTGATTCCAGGACAAAAGGGGAGAAAACCCTGGGGCATCCAAGAAATAGGAACCTTCATGAGGGGAAAAAGGAAAAGCCAGAGCACTGGGCAGGGCAGGACTGCACGACTGCAGGCCCCACAGTGGAGCTTGGAAGCTACCCTGGGGTCATAGGCAGTTTTTAAGGAGGGAAGTGATGTGACCAGATGTGTATTTTGGCAAAACCACCATGGTTACAGTGAGACACACTGAGCTGAAGAAGCAAGAGACTGGCAGGAAGGACCCAAGAAGTAACCTATTACAGCTGTCCAGGGAAGGTGGTGAGAAAGGCCTAAGGTACTGGGGATGCGGGTGGGGATGGTGGGAGGTGAGACGGAGTGATTAATTACATGGGGAGAAGGAGTGGCCGCTGAGTCCTAGGAAACCTCTCTGGCTTTGCATCACTCACTTGCTCGCGCTGGGAACCTGTATGTCATCGATCCTACGGATAGGTACAAGCATTCAGGGAGTACAGGGGGCTTTTCTTTTAGAGGTCCCCTTCCTCCACCTCTGCACCAGTATCCACCCACCCACTCTTCCCTTCCAACAAGGACTGAAGCTTCCCGTGCCCCTCCAGGCTCTCCGCCACCATCTAGGAACACGGTTCCTTTGTTTCCAGTTACGGCCACCAGCTCACATGTTACAAACTGCTGCTGTGTGGACCATGTGTAGTTCCACTGCCCTGATGTGCTGAGACCAGACACTATTTGCCAGAGCAGCTCAGGCCTGCACTGATCTGGCACAAAAGACAGGCCCCAGATGCCAGTGCCCGTGCTTCAGGGTGTCAGCCCAGGACGTGCAGCCGAGAGTTCAGGGAACAGCCCAGGCTAAGAAAGAGGCCAGAGGGGACAGATCTGAGATATGAGCATCCCAGGGCTGGCCAGCGTGTTGCTCTGGAGAGGCAGTCCTCAGGCAGGCACCCGGGCCTCAACCACAGTAGAGACAGGCTGGAGAGTCAACAGCACTGCGATACAGAGGCTGTGGCTCAAACCCCAAGAGTGTCCAGGGCTCCAGGCTGTTCCCAACTCTGGCTGGCCGTGTCATGACTATGTGCCATGGGGAATAAGGAAAAATCAGATGTATGCGTCTGGACTAGCACTTGAGAAACAGCTCAAAGCACCAGCCTTCCCCGTAATGTGCCCATGTCTGCGCCGGCCACATGATTCAACAGCAAGGGGGTGGGTTTCTGCTGGCTCTGGGGGCTGGAGGGTAGAAGGGCACGTGGTAGGGAACTACTCTACTTAGAGACTAACAATGGCTGATCTCAGGTAGGCACTGCAATGCATCAGCCTATTCCAAGCTATTTTTCAATGACCCCTTGAGCAGCCCCTGCTTTCCACAAGATCTTCCCTTTCAGCTCTTCTTTGGATGCTGTAGCCCCTTCCCACCTCTGTCACACTGCTGAGGAAAAGTTTTGTTACAGCCATGCTTCCTGTGGTTAAAACAGCAAAGCCGGTGCCACCTCCCCAGTTAAACCCCACAGTGTGTATTTGCAGGACACCTCGCTCTTGCTGACATCCTAAAATATGGCCACTTCAAAAGACGTCTACCTGAGCACCTATGGCCATTGCCATCTTGCACAAATTAAGCCTGGATAACACAGCTGGGACTCCAGCCCTGAGCTCGGCCAGACACAGATGGCACCAGCGGGAGACAGAAAGCTAGTGGCAGGGCTCCTGTGAGGCCACTTGCCCTATTAAAGAACATCTTCAACCCCCGCCTGCCCTGAATAGCCCCACCATCCTGGCTCAGAGTGACTGAGAACAGCTGCCTCGGAAGCATCCAGCTCCAAACTAGATAAAAATCATCAAGAAAGAGTCCGCCTTGAGGCCACTGATGATTTTTGTCAACAAAGGGTCATTCTTCTTTGCTGGCATGTAGACATGGGAGCCGCTGCACCATAGGCTCCCCGGAACCTCGTGTCCCCCACCTCTGCATCAGAGTTCCCATGGCAGGTACGACAAACTGCATTTTCAAAATGGCACAACCTCTCCCACCTTGTGTGCTTCCCTCAATGGGACCCTGATGCTCCCCCCACTGGAAGGTGGGTCTCCATCCCCTGCCCTGAATCCAGGCAGGCCTGAGACTCACTTCTCTGCTAGGAGGCAGTGGAGGTGACACTGCATGACTTCGAAGGCAGAACAGAAGTGATGATGCAGCTTGCTCACGGGAACACCTGTGCCTGAAGCCTTGAGCCCCCACGTATGAAGGCCAAGAGCCCTGATGCAGCCTCGCCCACGGAGGAGTTACACACGGGCAACCCTGCCAGCCACCCCAGCCCTCACAACCTCCCAGCCCAGGCACCGGACGTGCACACGAACAAGCCTTTCAGGTGATTCCTGCCTTCACCTGCGGCCTTACCCAGAGCCTCAAATCTTTCCCCTTGAGGCTCCAGACACTGAGAAGCAGGAGCAAGCCATTCTTCCAGGGCCCTTTCCAACTCCTGATCCCAGATCTCCACAAACACAACGAAACGGTCCCTGTTTGGGGTAGTTTGTTCAGAAACAACAGGAATGGAAGCAGTTGGTGACATATCATGAGTCTGCTCTCATATCTGCTGCTACCAAAGCAGCAGCTGCTCTTGGAAAGAGTATTTTAAGAAAAGGAAAAGCTCCCTTTTACTGAGTGTTTACTTTGTGCCAGGCACTGTGCTAAGGGCTTACCTGCATAATTTCACTTAGTGTGAATTTCAGTGCTACGCGTCACTGCTAGGATCACCCCCACTTCACAGGAGAGGAAACGGGTTCACAGGGTGAGGACTTTGCCGAAGCCAGATCTGCCTGATTCAGAGGCCCTAACACTCGACCCTACTCTGCTCTCTGGCCACGCAGACGCAGGAGCTGTTTCTACAGGGAAGACTCAGCTACTTGGGAGTGCGGCTTTCCTGTTCAACAGCCCAGGTCTGGGAATTTCCTAAAGAACCCAGGCAACAGGGGCACAGCATGGACAAACACTTGGCCTTGTCTGAGCCGGGGCAGGCCCTCTCCTTGGAAAGTCATGACTGCCACCCGCCACCCTATTACCAACTCCCCCTGAATCCCACTCCCTCTTTAAGGCCCAACTCCTCTCTCAAGCCCTTCCATAGAATTCTGTCTCCTCCAGGCACCGCCTCATGTGCCCTTTGCACACTTTTCCATACCATGCCCCACTGTTCTGGCTGTTTGGGGGTGTTTACGTACAATGGCTCCTGAGGGTGGGGAGGACGTGGTGGAAGAGACGTATTGTATACACATACGATAAAGCAACCTGTCCTCTTTCCTACAGCATCTTTACAAAAGCAGCACCTCAGTTTCTCACAAGGACCTCATATAACCCAGGCAGGATGCAGACACTCCAGACCCTGTGACCTGCACTTCACCCAGGACCTCAAAGGGGAGAAAGGATTTGTGGGTGGAGGAGGAAGCAGCATAACCCAGCACGGATACCCAGTACCATCGCCCTGTAAACGAGAAAGCCCCAACCACAAAGGCTCAAAATGATGGGAGTTGCCAGGCTGAACCACAAGTCCTTAATCATCCCGGAAAGCTAAGAAACACAGATTAAGGTTTCCTGTGACTCACTCCTCAACCTCTCTGCCTAAGAGTAGGGAGGGACCAACCTCCAGGATCTCTTCAGGTGAGATGAGCTTTGCTCTGACTCACAGCCATTCTGTCCATGCTGTGGGCGCCTCTCCTAGTCCCTTCCTTCCACCTCCGTGCCCACTGGGGTGGGTGAGACAAGGTTTGGGCCTGCACTTTCCAGCCTACCTCTGAAGAAGACTCTACAAATCCTATTCTCCGTGTGATAGAGTTGAGGACCTTACCATGGCTGGGCAAACTCCAAGGCCACACAGATCCTCAAGGTGGTGAACCTCAGTTTGCAGAGGAAAGCCAGTCTGTTCCCTCCTTCCCTGCTACCTGGGAAGGTAAGCATATTGGGCATGCCCAGAAACTCCTGGGAAAACCCTCAAATGCATTATTTCCTGTTCTCAGAGAACCTCCCTGTGAAGACAGGTCTTTAGAACATCTTTCTGAGCAGGGACATTATTACTCTTTCTGGAAGTCATTATCAGTGACCCATTCTCAGCCTCTCCCCCTACATGCTACACATCAAATCAAGCACCAAAAAAGCTTATGAAGAGCCTAAAATTGGACAGATTCATGGTCCATCCAACCTAGAGCCATGCATATAAAGCCAGACTCACATCTTAGAATCACAGGGCAGAGATGCTTTCCATGGGGGGCATTGGGCTGGGGTGGGGGGAGATTCTGACATAAATCAAACTTAAGTGGACCTACCTTATTTTGTCAGGCACCAGAGGGTTCACATGGCCCACAGCAACTCTTCTGAAATCCTTTTTTCTCCCACTCATTGCCCTTACACAAAGAGTTTCATAAATTTCCTGCTTAAAATTCTTTTGGAAAAAATGTCTGTCAGGCTAAAGGTGCAGGATTCTAGTCCTTGTCCCCTCCCCTTTCCTCCCATCAAAAAGCTCAAGAGTACTGGGAGCAACAGAGTCCAGATTGTCACTGTGAGTCAGGAGAAGGGAACAGCTGGGAAGCTTCACTCCTAATAGCGTCAATCCCCGCAACCAATCCCAACCAGAGCATTAAGGGATGAATGGTGAAAAGACGAATTTCTCTGTCATAGTAGTAATCTAAAAATACAAGTCAAATTTCTCTTTCATAGTATTAATCTAAAAATATTTGCAGGTACCACAAAGCACGCCTAGCGGTCTGTCCTCCATGGCACACGGAATTGTCACACTGGTTTGACATGGTCCACCCAGTTACAAACCCAGCTGCAAAGGAAGCCGGCTCACCTCCCAGATGACACAAGCTAAGAGCCATGACATCTGAACATCCATGCAGGGCTCTGCCACTAACCACTGTGTCCAAGCCCTTTTTGAATGTTTACATTACTCTTCTGGTTAGAAATATTAAAATTCTGTAAACCAGCGCCTGTGAATTTATCTGAAATCTATATATATGTCCTTTGTTTAACCAAAAACAAGACCACAACACAAACACAGGCAAAAACAAGAATCCGAGAAAGTGGAAACTTCTGTTATGGCCTGACTTTTGGCACAGCTGTGTGTAAGCACAGTTTGGGTTCAGGACCAACAAGAAGCAAAGCTTAGGCTACAGAAGGAGGGCTGAGGCTCCTGCTGCACTTCTGGAGGGGGCCTCGGGGAAAGGGGGAATGAGAGACCAGCTCTCAGCTCCTGTGCATCCTAGAACCTCAGGTCTGGAGGTGTCAGACACTCCTGAGTGGGAGCAGTGAAGGATCCCCTCCCTGCAACTCCAGATGTGGGGACGCTCTGCCCACAAAGGCCCAGAATTCAGGTTCAGGGGCCTCCTTCTCTAGCTCTATTCTTGGGCCAGGCATTAAACCTCTGAGCCTCAGTTTTCCTCTACTGGAAATGGGTCACCACCACCTCTGCCTGGAGTCCCTTAGATACCTTAGTTCCAAGCAAAATTCTACAGCAGCAAATATGAAATATGATTCTTCTTCATCCCATCTCTAGGAATACTGGTGGGGAGAGGGCAAATAAGGGCCATTTAATGCTTCAACATGAATAAGCTGATGAAAAAAAATCTGATAATGTCACATTACACTAATAATCTTACATCACCTGAGAGAAGCTTTCATGGAAAAAATTTAAGTCGATTTTCCATTACCATCCATGGGGCTTGATGGGTTATCTCTCCTTGTCACCAGCTGCTTTGCACTTGGGACAGACAAATAATTTAATCCAAATAATTAGAACGGGTAGGTGTCCTATGGCAAGGAGAGAGGAGAACTGCCAATGGCAGAAAGATCATTACTGATCCACCCCTGGGATCCCCACCCCTAAACTCAGGTAGCCAGGAATTGACCGCTTAACATGCAATGAAATGTTTTTCAGTATGATGACAAAATGGGCAGAGGACTCGAACAGAAATTTTTGTTAAGACATACAGATGGCCAACAGGTACGTGAAAAAGCATTTAACATCACAAATGATGAGGGAACTGCAGATCAAAACCACAATGAGCTATGACCTCACCTGTCAGAATGGCTGTCATCAAGAAGACAAGAAACAAGGGTCAGAGAGGACATGGAGCAAAGGGAACCCTCAGGTACTGTTGGTGGGAATGCAAACTGGTGCTGCCACTGTGGAAAACAGTATTGAGGTTCCTCAAGAAATTAAAACACAGAACTACCATATGACCCAGCAATCCCACTTCCGGGTGTACAACCAAAGGAAATGAGATCACTACCTGGGAGAGACAGCCACACTCTCACGTTCATTGTAGCATTATTCACAAGAGCCAAGATGCCTAAAAAAGATCTAAGTGTCCATCTATGGATGAATGGATAAGGAAGATCTCACACACACACACACACACACACGGAAACACTCTTCAACCATTAAAAAAGAAGAAAACCCTGCCATTTGGGACAACATGGATGAACCTTGAAGGCATTACACTAAGTGAAATAAGTCAGAGAAACACAAACACTGTATGATCTCACTTATATGTGGGAATCTTCAAAAGCCAAAGTTACAGAAAGAGAGAGCAGAATGGTGGCTGCCAGGGGCTGGGAGGCGGGAGGAATGGGGAGATGTTGGTCAAAGGGTACAAACTTCCAGTTCTAAGACGAGTAAGTTCTGGGAATCTAATGTACAGCACGGTGATCACAGTTAATAACACGGTATTATAGGCCTGAAAGTGGCTAAGAGAGTAAATCTTAAGTGTTCTCACCACATAAAAACATGGTAATTATGTGAGGTGAATGATGTGTTAACTACCCCTACGGTGGTAATCATTTCACAATATGTAAGTGTGCCAAATCATCACGTTGTACATCTTAAACTTACACAATGTTGTATGTCAATTATAGCTCAATAAAGCTGAGGAAAAAAAGATGAAACAAAAATGTTTTTACTGTCTTTTCTTCCTGAAAATTAAAGCACCTGGAAGAGCAGTGAATACTGTTATCTTTCTACACAACAGTGAAGAACGTGACCAAGTTCTGGTGAGTGGGAAACAGACTTCCCTCCTCAGCTCTGACCCCCGGGCCCTATAAGTCAGTCATCCCTGATTCCTCAGACGGTGTCTAGATCCTTGTGCCAATGCTGCCCGTCATACTGGGGACGGGCTGGCAGGCCGGGCAGAGTAACAGGCCTGCTGTCAGGGTCTGGGGGTGGCTGAGAGCAAGAATATGGTCATGAGACCCCAGAACCCCAAAAGCATGGCTTTAGGCAAGCCGCTCAACTTCTCCAGGTCACAACTTAAGGTTCCTTTAAACTCTACTCTCATCAGTAAACACAAGGGAAACTTAAGGATGACTAGAGAGGGGAGGGTATAGCTCAGGGGCAGAGCACATGCTTAGCATGGACGAGGTCCTGGGTTCAATTCCCAGTACCTCCATCAAAAACAAACAAACAAACAAACAAACCTAGTGACCTGTTTCCCCTGAAAAAAAGAATGACTGGAAACCGAAGATTAGCTCCCTTTTCCCCAACCATGGATAATCCCTCTTGGATTCTAAAGATGAACAGACTGCAGAAACAAAAAAATAGCGTCCAGACAGCATGTACACTGTGACTAAAATGAGAAGATGAGGAACCAGACAAGAATGAGCGAATCTCATATAACAATTACAGCAGCCACATCTGCACAGTGGAATCGGGGTAACTTTTTTCCTTTTTTCAATCATACCTCTTCCTGTTACATTGCCTCATCAGGCACATTAGGCTGCAAACAAGTCCCAAGGATTTGCATTGAAAGGTCTTGGTCACAAGATCCCTCACTGCCAGGGCCCTGCGGCCCCACGGGTGCAGGGACAGGCCTCATCCCTTTCCCACCCCCAACTCTGCTCCCAGGGATGAGCAGACAGACGGAGTCTTCAGAGGAGAGGCTTGACTTCCTGAGCCACTTCAAGGAACCCTTCCTCTAGGGTCCCAAGCTCCTCAAAAGTTTATGAAACGAACTTATAAAAGCAAGGGCTGGACAAGAACTAATGCAGCTCACTCAGTAAAGGAGTTTGAGTCCATCCAGAAAGAAACTAGGGGCAGAAAAGGCAAGATTTCACAGCAAAACTGGAATTGTTAGTGAACATCTGGACTGCCACGTGCCAGTCCTGTGTGAGACATGACTGATGAGGCGGGGGAGGAAGGGAGCAGGGGAAGGTGGAAGACGGAAAACACCACCACCTCTGCTGTCAAGAATCCTACTGGGATTATTATTCTCATGGGAAAAAAAGTATTAAAGGAGACCAAAAAAAAAAAAAAAAAAACCCACAACACCCTTAATTTCATTGGCTTCTAAAAAGTAAATTAAGGGTTTAGGATAAATAAAAGACTGACTTTTCTTGCATTTCAATTTTGTACTGTTTTGACCCTGTGTGTATGCACTGCATGCTGAATTGTAAAAAGCTATAGTGCAACTGGAGAGAATATGACTAAACATGAAAATGCAAATATAAGACAAATTACACTCAAAAGCACGAGATCACAGATTGCGGATCTAAATACTGAGGAATAAAATAGTTGCTGGAATTACAGGGATGATGACCGACGGATGTACGGACCACTTACTATGGTCCAGACACTGCTAAGAGCTTCACGCAGATGATTTTATTTAATCCTCATCTGCACCCTGAAAAATGAGATAGGTAGGATTCTAATTATTCCCATTTTACATTCTCGGGAACTAAGGCACAGAGAGCATATCCTTTGCTGAAGGTCCCAGCTAGCAAGAGCGCCAGGACTCAAACCCAGTCTCACCCAGGGCTCGTCTCCAGTGGAAAAAGGGGTTTACATCCCAAATGTGGGCTCCAAAGGAGGAGCGTCTGGGCATTGTTTGGAGAATGTCTTGGGGGGCAGGGGGGTTCATGCTTGGGAACAGGCACAGGGCTGGAATCTGTGATGATCAAAACCACAAACATTTCTTGAGGACCCTCTAAGTGCTTGACACAATCAGATTTGGAAATAAAGCCACTATACAGAGACAGAAAAGAGGTCCATTCTCCTTCCAAAAGAAGACAATAATACTCAAAATCTCTTTAGCTAACTTAAATATTCCAGAGTCCTAAAAGAGACTGTGCAACAAGAATGCTAAGTTGATTTGGGGAAGCTGGGAGGGGGATGTGAGCAAGGTCATTCCCTTTGACCTTGGCAGCAGACAAGGAAGTGAGAGAAATATATTGCCTTCCTCCTGGGGCAAAGCCATTTTCATTATCAGCTGAGAGGCCAGCAGAGCCATAAAACTGGCCAGCTGTCCCTTTCAATCAGGCCAAAGGCCATAACAAGACGAGGCAGCGTTTCTCAGCAGGCCAAGCACTGCGAGTTAAAGTTGCATCCAGAGAGAGTGAGGCACAGACAGGTTTTTCCCACAAGAGGTCCATGCACAGTAGGAAGGTGCAGGGAGGGGACAGATGCCTTTCCATGGCTTTGGCTGAAACAAATCTGCCCGTTTCAGGGGGACCAATAAAAACACCCCTGGCTGACTCTGGAGAAGGCAGCTCAGGGCTGTCTAAAATCCTCATACTACTTTAATTTTGTGTATTTTTAAAATTGATGTATAGTTGACTTACAACGTTGTGTTAGTTTCTGGTGAAACTAGCACAGTGACTCAGTTATACATTTATATACATGTTTTTTCATATTCAATGCTCATAGTAGCACTGTTTACAATAGCCAAGACATGGAAGCAACCTAAAAGTCCATAGCAGATGACTGGATAAAGAAGATGTGATATATATATGTATCACATACATACACACATATATATATATACATACATACATACACACAATGGAATATTAGTCAGCCACCAAAAAGAATGAAATGCCATTTGCAGCAACACGGACGGACCTAGAGATTATCATAACCAAGTGAAGTTCAGTCAGAGAAAGGCAAATATATGATATCACTTATATGTGGAATCTAAAAAAAAGGATACAAATGAATTTATTTACAAAACAGAAACAGACTCACAGACCTAGAAAACAAACTCATACTGCTTTAATAAAAAAGGAAACCCAACTACACCCTGGGTACACCTAAAGTACCAAGGGATAGAAAGACGTTTCTCCTATTCCTCAGTAAGAGGGGAAGGGGGCAGCCTCTGCACTGACTGTGGTTCCTGTGTGATGTTTGGCACATACATACCATCTCATGCCACCTTAAAACATCACTGCTCTCTTCTTTATTGTCTACATTTTACAGGTGAGCATCCTGGCACTCCAAGAGGCATGCCCAATGCCAGGGGCTCAAGAACTAGCTTAAATTCAAGTCTCTCTGACTCCCAAGCCCTGTTCCTTCCATTAGACCACAGTGGCTCATAATGCCATGCCATGCTTAAGGGGGAAATTCTTTCTTCTCAAATCAAAACCTCCAAGTTTCCTACAGAGAGCAAAACTCCCGGGGAAGTTAGGAGGGAAAGGGACGCGCGACCCACACTTTAATGTGTCTCCTTTCTGTGTCTCACGGTCCGTCTAGTGCGCTGCACAGGAACTGTCTCCAGCAGTTCTGTTGGTGAGTGGGCACAGGGCCACACAATTAAAGCCACACAAGTGGTCTTCAGCCCTATGTGAGAAAGCCTTTTGTTGAATCAGAGAAGTGAGCGGGGAGCCAGTAGAAAAACTCTGAGACACCAGGATGCCCCCTGCTCAGCTCCAAGGACAGAAGTGGCCTTTGACTAACAGCGACCTGCTCCCAGGATGAAGGCTGCCCTTGGTGTACTGTGAGTCCCTGTCAAGATTCATGTGACCGGAGCATCTTGTCTCAGCAAGGCCATCTGTCATGCCCTGGGCAGCAAAGGGGGAAGGGAGCACCTGTGGGCTCCTGGCAGCTGTCTTCTCACTAAAGGGCTTGAGGAAGACTCCCCACCAGGAGCCTCGGCCCCTGCAACGAAGTCAGAGGCACGGAGCCTGGGGGCGCCATAGCCCAACACACAGATTAAGGCAGACTGAGCTGTTAGCATCCACCCTCAAAACACACACATTCACGCTTCAAGTCACATAAGGTCAGGCCTGGGAGGGACCTCAGGGACCAACTCCTCCAAACCTCTCATTTTATAGACAAGGAATCTGAGGCCCAGGGAGATCACGAGATGTGCGCGGTGCCACCCAGCCAGGCAGTGCCAAGGGGGTACCAGGCTGTTGTTCTGTCCACTGCGCCTGTCTGCCTCTTCCCAGATGCCCAATTTAAGAAGTTCTCCACAATGATGTTTCATAGCCTTCTCTGACTCTTGGATTAGTAAAAGCTGTAACCCTCTCTCCTCAAAACAAATCTACACGTATTCTGCATAGACTCCAAGAAGTTCAAGCACTCCATGAACAACCCCTTCTTAGTAAGAGGAGCGAGTGTGGCTCACAGGGAGCTGATGGGGGTCCTGGCGGGGACTCCAAGGTAAATAGACGGGTGACCTGGGGAAGAAGTCACATGTTTCTCTTGACTCAACTGGACCACTGTCACTGCCTTGTGTCCCGGTTTCCCTATCTGCAAGTGACCTGAGCTACCTCGTGAGAATGAGGGGAAGTACCAAGTCAGGAATGGAAAATTTTCCCAAAGACACGGAGCAAAAGAGACACAGGCAGACTCTTATCCTGTCTCCTTCAAGATCCAGAACTCAAATCTCGACCCTGAGCGATGACAGTGCCACAGGCCACCTGCCAAAGGGGGAGATGGCAACTCTGCTGTTACCAGGCTTGCCCGGGGAGTGGTGTGGAGAAGAGAAGACACAATAATTTACCTGACTTTCAAGGTGATCGTGGCTTGAATCAGAGGAAATGTAGGTAAAGGGGAAGAGACTGAAGAATTGTGTGGAAATCAGAGCCCATATACCCTTCAAAGCCTTTCTTCCCCTGAACCCGACCCCTTACTCCAACCTAAGGGCTCAGTCATAGCCCAGAAATAGCGACCAAGAGCCTTCACACAACATCTTCTGCTCTAACTCCAACACTCGCTTGGTAGGGGCCTAAATGTTGCCCAGGGTCCCCAGCTACTCCCTGCCCCTGGGGAAGCTGCAGAGAAGACCCCAGAGTCACCAGGCAAAGGAAAGGCAGGCGGCTCCCCGAGCAAGCTGGGGGATATGAGGGCAAATGTTCCACAGACGGGGCAGTTTCCCTCATGAATCCTTACAAGGCGCTCTCAGCCCCTCCAACTTCAGGAAAGAGCTGAGGTGAGAGAATCCTCAGGGACCGGCAGGGGCACCAGGCCTCCTGGGGGAACGTGCTCCCACTGGGCGTCAGTGTGCTGGCTTTAGGCCCTTCTCCCTGGCCCCACAGGGAGCTCCTTGAGGGCAGGGCCTGTTTTTGCTGTTTTTAATTCCTGTTAGAGTCTCAGCACTGAGTGTTCAAAATGACACACAAATGAGAACCACCTTTGTGCAGGAGACGGCCGCGCCCAGGTGAGAGGGGAAAGCATGGTTCCCAGAAAAGCCAAAAAACTGAGAGGCCCAGCGCGGCCTGCAGGTCCAATTTCCTGGCCTCGTCGGGCTCTCCTGCTGGGTCACGGTCACCTGGCTGGCTATCTGCCTCATTTCAGCTTTGCTCACTGGTATGTTTATTCTGACATGCAGAATGTGTCTCTGTATCCATGGAAAATGCTACCCATCAACTGAACACAATACTCTGGGACATGCCTGGTGGCTGCTAGCTAACCTTGGGTATGGTCTCCTGCAACCAAAGGAGAAATCTAATTCACTGAGTGCTTGCACACTTTTGCCAGGAAAACCCTCAAAATGTGTCCATCACCCTTCACCTCTCTATAAGAGGGAACTTGTAGCAAAGAACCACAAAGACCAGAAATGGGGAGAATAATGCGGAGACTCAGCAGCACCTAAACCAGGTATTGTTGGGAGTATCTCATTTGAGGATGAGTTCAGAAGGCACAGAAAAGGTCATTTACACACCTCTCCAAAGGGACAGGGAGTTGGAGGGGGGAGGGTTTAGCTCAGTGGTAGAGCACATGCTTAGCATACACAGGGTCTTGGGTTCAATCCTCAATATTTCCATTAAAAGAAAAAAAAAAAGACTGGGAACTGGGTTCTCTAGCTGATATTTCACTGCCTGCAGATCCATCCTGGGAATGAGGTACCGTTCCTCTTACTCTCCTACAGAATAATGGCTACTCCTCACCCTCTACTAGGCAAGCCCTCTCTGCCACACGGCCCCTGGCCAGGATGCCTGTGCCTTAGTTGCCACGTCCCTCAGGTGGGAGCATGCTCTGCCTTCATGTACAGGAACATGGACACAAGACGGTGGAATCAGGGGGTCAAAAAGTTCCACACACCTCGCAGCAAGCAGACTCGGCCTGGAGAAATTCTGCACAGGAAATGCAGTCTGGGGCTGTGGCTCAGAATATGACAGCCAGCCTGAGGCCAAGGGCACAATGGACACTCTGAACTCCTCATACTTCAAGAAAGCAGGTCTCCCACTTCCTTACCTTGTGAACTCTGAGAGAAGGCTGGAGAAAAGCCTGAAGCACATGTGAGCATGGAATTGGGGGCAGGGGGGTTGGGGGGAGCTCTGGGCCTCCAGTTGCAAGAAGAACAGCCAATCCAAACACACAATTTAACAAAACCAGGACGGACCCTGGGAGGAGCCTGACAGGGGGTTCACAGCTGGGAACAGAAGAAGCTGAGGCTGGAGAGGACAGATTGGTGGGAGATCCAGGCAACATCAGGGAGTGGCCGGCTCCAACAGGCCGCAGTAGAGACAAGGGTCAGGCCAGCAGGAGTTACTTAGGGCTGGCACCCGGGAAGGGTGCGGGAAGGAAGAAGGTGGGGGCATCAGAGGTGGGTCACAAATGCACCATAAAGATGCCGCGCTCGGCACCCGGAACAGGTTGGCATTAGGCAAGATCCAGGGCCTGGAGGTTATGCTGAGGATGGACAGCAGCCTCCAAGCGAGTGAGGCCTTAGGAACGTCCTCAGACAAGAGATGGGGAATTCTTACATCTGGAGACCCTTCAAGTAGACCAGAAAGTGATACTTTCTTCACTTATTCACTCATTCATTTGCCTGGAAGCTAAAGACACAACGTCTACTTGGAGACGTAGGGAATGCTCCTGAAATCAGAGCCAACGAAGAGAGGAGACCGGGGGACGGAACTGGGCAGTGCGGCGTATGGCCGTGTCCTTCGGCGGCCTGTGCTGTGCTGGGCAGAGCGCGCACTCCCTCAGCAGCAGGCCCACCGGGCCCTCCGGCGTCACAGAAGGCATCTGTGCTTGCAATCACTGGACCAGCAGCTCTGGTCCCTTGTCACCCTAATATTCTTCTGCATACTAGCCAGGCAATCTATGTTAGGCACCAAATGACTACTTAACACTGACTACAGTGACGGGCTAGCAGGAAGGAAAAGTAGCCAGGCTTGAGATGAGCACAGGAAAACGGGTAGGGTTTGGAGAGGCAGAGGGATGAGGCGAGCGTAGCCCCCAAAGTAAGGTTATTCCCATGGCAAGGGTACGCGGCTGGGAGGGCCAGAGGGTATTCCGGGGGGAAGAGGAAACCAGCTTGGCTTGAGGGGAAAATGCTTTCAGAAGAAGAAGAGGGAGCTAAGGCAGCAAAGACGTCCTGTTTAAGGGGACATCTGAAAGGAGGAAGGCAGGCATGGCTAGTCCCAGACCAGATACAGTTCTCACTCACCTCCGCTCCTACGAAATGAAGACTGAGTTGATCATACATTAATGAACTGTGGATGCTAAGGCTCTGTGAGCAGAGGAGTATTATTCCTAATCATATGAAACTAAGGCACTATAGGGCACACGAAATGAATAGTGGGGCAGTGAAACACCCCAGCCGCCCCACAGCAGAGTGCCAGCAGCGGGGCAGCAAACAGGAACACGACCCGAGGAGCCATACCCGGGCCGACGGCTGCTCTCAGGACTGGCAGTGAGCTCCCAGAGAAACGGCCGCCCCTTTGAGCCTCAGCCTCCTCGTAAAAACAAAGGCACTGGGTTGCCGTGAGAACTAGGTGAGAATCCACGTAAAATGCCTAGACAGTGGCTGACCTAGAGCAGGCACTCAATAAGCATTAGCTGCCTGTTTCATCGTCATCATTATTATTATTATTAGGGGGTTTGGTGATGATGCTGATGTAGGAGTTTGCTTTAGTTAATACACTACATCTACACCTAAAGAGTGGAATACTGTACAACCTTTTCTGCAGCAGAAGAATACTTACTTACATCAGAACGTGGTCACAATACACTGACAAGAGGGGGAGGGAGAAGGCACACTACAGCAATGCACTTACTTGGATTTCCCTTAGGGGTGAAAACAAATATCCATAAATGCAAAAACTGGAAAAACACGCACCATATTTAGTTCTATATTTTTCTGTTTTCTAAGGAGAGGAAAAAAGTTATTTAATACTAACATAAAAGTAATAACACTACCTTCACTCTGAGTAAGGCTTTTCATCTTCCAAAGCTTTTTCACATGATCTCATTTTTACACTGATTTGACTTTTAATGGCCCCTATTAAACTGCTATTCTGCCAAATGCCTTTAAGCCAAAATCCTGAAATCCACTTACCTGCCCCCAAAAGGACAATCTTTCCACTAAAAGATGATCTCTCACTAATACCTTTGCTAACAAATCAAGAAGCTGGTTTTCCCCAATCTGAGGGGCAGAGACACATAACTCCACTTTTATAGCCAGGGCTTTTAACGAGCAGTTTGAAGAAGAGATTTTTAAGTTAATGATGCAATGCAGTAAAGCAGTAGAAACCATCTGTTAAGTCAGGGGTCTGAGCCATGTGTCCCAGGGCCTGGCTAACCTTGTTTGACTGTGTGATGCTAAACAGCTAATAGTTCTTCCCCACGTGAGTCCCAAGGTTCCATGGTAAGACTGCCCGTTGATTTCCCACTAGCCATGCCCCCTCTCTTCCTTGGTAACAGACCCTGATCATTAGCCAGACTCAACACCACTCAGAATGAAAGCCTCCATCTCCCAGACTCCCCAGCACCAGCCATGGCTATGTGACTCCTTTCTGGCCACTGAATGCAAGCAGACGTGTTGTGCTGGGCTTCTGGGAAGTTAACAGGAGGCAACTCAGCCACGGGAGCAGTTTTTCTCTGCTTCTGCTTTTCCTGCTCCTTTGGGCCTGTGACTTGGACCAAATAACTGGCATTTCAGCAAACATCTTAGACCGTAAGGTGACCCCAAGATGCAAGCCATGTGCTGGGATGATGGAATGAAAACAGGAGCTTGGGTCCCTGATGACATGTGGAGATGCACTAAAACCCTACAGACCTGTTTTCAGACAAACGAACGTATACTTTGTCTTAGCCACTGCTATTTTGTTTTGTTTCTTAGGTTAGGTGCAATCAAACCCAAATTTATTGCAGATGATATATGAACACAGGATGTTATATGCTGTACACATCTACTGACAGTAAACAGCACGTGACTTTTTTAAGTGGGTCATCAGGATAATAAAGCATTTAATAAATCACTTTTTTACTGAACCTTCTGTAGATGTTTATCACCAACTACTTTCTTTTTCCACAAAGACAGCCCCCTTATACACTTACTCTTTTCTCTAATGGTTCAAAGTCAACTAACACATAGACTTCATAGAATTCTGCCCTCATGTAACCGTGACCAAAATTCAACTCTCTGGAATCCCTAAGAAAAATCAAGAGAGACAGGCCAGTATCCCCAAGTCTGCAAAATACAAAGAAGTTATGACTCTCAAACTGGAGGCAAAGGAGTGGCATAACATTTCTAAAGTGATTTCAAGTTATGCACACAGAGCAATGGAATGAGAATAATGGTGTCATCAAGGTTCATGTTGGATAAATTCAAACCCAGGCAAACAGCCACCTACAGACAAATGTCAAGGAGCTACCCATCTCAACACGTGAGATTTACAGCAGGCACCAGCGTCAGCACCAACCATGCAGCCCAATGGACTATGCACATTTCAGGGCATCAACTGTCTTGATGAGGTCCTTTATAATACTGCCCTATGTGTAAGTCCCACTCCTGCCATCATACACTGTATCTGAGGGCCCCCCTCGGCAATCCTAAACTCCACTTAAGGACAAAGAAGGACCAGTGCTTTGTCTCCTGAGTGACAGATGACAGTCAGATCTCTTGCCATCTCCTGCGAACAGCAGAACCTTGGCAAGTTAGCTTTTCCTTTACAAGAGCCTAGACTTCCAAACGTAAATCATAAAAACGTAAAATCTTGTATTTACAGCTTGAAATTACACCCAGATTTAAAACTTCATAGAGGAAATTATTAACTTTTACAATTCCATCTTCCTAGCCCAAGTTTCTAAATGGGCTCAATTATATAAGGTTAATACACTTTGCCCAGCTCTCCCAGCATAATAAGGCTATAAGAAAAAATTTCTTAAATCCCGCTTCTATATCACATTTTCTACCAACACATCTTATTCTTACCCCATCAACCAAAGCAGTCCCTAGGTAGAAATTACTTCGAAAAGGGGGGGTCACCAAAAGTTTTAATTTACTTCATACATTTAAAGAACAGAATTTTGGAGGAGGGATGATAATAATCATACAGTAAAGAGAATAATGTCAGAAGGAAAAGAGAAACCAGATTTTATTTTATGAAACTTAAATCCTTCACATGCATTATACCTAAAATATGTATTTAATGTTCCATACTCACACAAGGATGAATTTTGCTTTTATTAAGAAGTAAGGTGGTGTGGGTAGAAGAGGTAAAGGTAGTAACAGCTATTTTAAAGTAAATTGAAGGTGGGAGGGTATCGCTCAGGGGTAGAGCACGTGCTTAGCATGCATGAGGTCCTGGGTTCAATCCCCAGTACTTCCATTAAATAAATAAACAAATAAAACTGATTACCTACCCCCACCAAAAAAAAAAAAAAAAGCTTAAAAAAATAACATAAATTGGAAAGTGTGCTGTGTATATATAAGCCATATATACTCCAAAAATTTCTGGGAAAATATGCCAAATTTAAGACTTACACTCTCTGAAGGAAAACATTATGGGTGATTTTTCTCTTCTTTTTGTTTATCTCTACTTTCTAATTTTTATACAACAAAAACACTTACTACCTAAGTAATTTAAAATGTATCTTTTGAATTAACAGATTCACAATAGCATCAACAGAAAAATAAGCCACATCTGGAACAGCTGGGAGCAAAACAAAGTCTGAAAGGTTTCTGGGCTCAAAGCTGAAGGATTCGGAGAGTGGAGTTTCTGGGGCCCCAAGTCCTAATGCCTTCCTCTCTGGACAGGATGCTCAGAGTGACTTTAAGCATATACCACTTAGCAAATTGCATCCTCTCTGCCATGCAGTTTAGGTAAGGGGAAGTCCAAGTTTCCAAGGCAAAGAAGCGTACTCCCAGCACCTGCTGATTCAGCCAAGGAAAGAGACTGAAGTTTCTACCAATTCATCATTTAATTATGTCTAACACTTGCTTTACAGTCTAGTTTATAGATTCCAGATGTTTAATAAACAGTTACTTCTCAGTTTCCTGCTATTAAACACTAAGCAGTTATGACAATTGATTATTGCTACCCCGAGGCCATCAGGAGGGCTGGAGTCCTACCCACCAGGTCAAGCTCTCCAAGCTGACATAGTCACCTGAGTGGGCCTCACAGCTTAAACAGCACACCTCCTCTTTCTTACACGGCGCCTTCTCTGGTGGGGACCTCAGGTTGGGGTGTTTAGGTAGAAATGCAAACAGGTAGGATGGGTTTGCTTTACCTGCTGTTCCACCAAAGAGGAAAATCCTTTTCGCAATCACAGGCACCCTTCCTTCAAGCGGAAAAATAAATCTGTATGTTCTGTTTTGTGCAGTAGATCAGAATTACACACTGCCAACCTTGCCTGCTAGTAAGAGCTCAGAATTATTGCCTCTGGTGCCTCATTCTTCTCTTCTTAAACCAATTTCACTGGCACTCATTCTACCTCCTCTATCTCAACTGAAAGATGGACTGATTTTATACAAGGAGTTTCCCTGGCCACTAAGATTCCTTGGGAATCCACTCTGATGGAAGCCAGGGACTGAGTGTGACAGTGCTCTCAGCCCTCCAGCCCCATGGCTCGGTACTCACTGTTGCTGGATTTAAGGTCGCGGTGGATGATGGGGACAATTGCCTCATCATGTAAGTAGTTCATCCCTCTGGCAATCTGCACGGCCCAGTTCACCAGGATGTCTGGGGGAATCCTTTTTCCAGATAACACTCTATTCAAAGGCCCTCCACGAGCAAACTCCATGACCAAGCAGAGGTTGGGTTCCTTCAGACACACCCCCCGGAGGGCAATGATGTTGGGGTGCTTCAGCATGGCGAAGAGCTTGGCCTCCTGGCGAACATTCTCTATGGTCTGGCTGATGTCCTCATCGGGATCGTGGCGAGCTGCTTTCACGGCGACCTCATCCCCTATCCAGAAAGCACGATAGACCTTCCCAAAGCCCCCGATGCCAATAATCTCTTCCAGGGTTAGCTCCGCAAAATCAATCTCTAACACTGAGAAAGAGAGGAGAAAGAGAAGCAAGTCAGAAACATCCTGCAGGCACCATTTAATCGCCCATTTACCTGGATGGGTACACACAACAAGCTGTCTGTTCACTTGGCTTTTCTGTCTCTCTGCTATAAACTCCCTAAAAACAGGAAATGGGATGAACTTTTTTCTGTTGCAGTATTGTCAGGGACTAGCACACAGTAGGCATTCAATAAATGTTCATGAAATAAGTTCCACTTGGAACGTCCTGTAGACTATTGTACCAAGACCAGCCATTTTAACTAGAGGGAGAGTTGAGGGAGATTGTTTTTATGTGACTCCTTCAGAGTTCACTGTGCACATACTGGGTGGTGAGAAGCATACAATCCAGTGCCAAGGCAGACAGACAACAACCAAACTGCAGTGTGACAAGAGTTCTGTAGCTTTGTATGATCTGAAGATTAGGAAATCACTAACTCCCACCCCGGGACAGGGGTGGTGGGGAAAGGACTTAACAAGGTGAGTGGGGAAAGGACTCTCAGGGAAGGCAACATTTGAAATGGGGCCTAAAGAATGAGTGGGAGGGATCTCATCAGGCAATGAGAATCAGGGCAGAGAAGGACAGTCCAGGCAGAGGGAAGGTCACGAGCAAGAGCATGGGGCATGAGAGTGCATGGCACATCAGGAACTTCAGGGAGTCCAGGGTGGCTGCATTATATGCCTCAGGGCAGATGAGGCTCCAAGCCAGGTCATGAAATGTTTTTAAAGCCATTCTGAGGGACTTAAACTCCACACTGTAAATGACAGGAGTCGTGTATCTTTAAGAAAGGGAGTACTGTCTGAATTGTGACTCAGACAAGAAACCAATTCTGGCAGCCGTGCGGACTATAACCTGGTGGACAGTCTCCTGCAGCAAATGGATCCACTAAGGAGGCCACTGGAATGACCCAGGCGCATGAGCACAAGGGTCTGAACCTTGGAGGAAACTGGGAGCCTTTCACAACTTCGTTCCACCAGGACCCGGTGACAAAGAAGTGCGGGGAAGGAGTCTCCGAGGAAACATCTCCCTCCAGCAGTCACCTGGGCCACAGCTTTACCCGGAGGCTCCCAGCACCACATCCAAGCACTCATCCTCTTTCCCAAATACAGAGTCTGAACCTATGGGACTTGATTCTGTCTTTGGTTCTGGAGAGGCTTCCGTGCATAGGTAATAAGGACTACGAGTGATTAAAAATCTCAGGCTAGATATGGTGCCGCTTATGAGCAAAGTGCTAGCTCTCCTTTTACTCATGAAAACCCTGTCCTCCGTCTTCTCAGTCTCTTTGTCTTTACCTGGCTGACTCACACTTATCCCCCAGGTCTCAGCTTAACTATCAATTTCCTAGAGGAACTTTTCCCAAACCCGCAACCAAATGAGGTCAGGCCCCCATCAAGCACTGTCACAGGAGTCTCTATTTGGCAAGACTCAACAAGGTTATAATTACTTGTTCAACGCCTATCGTCCTGCTAGACTGCAAGAACCACAAGGGTGGATTCTGCCTGCCTTCCTCACCAGTGTCCTTGCCATGCCAAACATTCAGTAGGTGGCCAACAGACAGTGCAGTAAAATGGGGGGAAAAATCTACCTCGGTATGAAATAAACCAAACTCAGATCCAGGGGAAAAAACTGAATTGGCCCTCCTGAAACAAATACAGAGAATAGTCACACTTTGTTAAAAAAAAAAAAAAATTAAGAATACAAATTTCTGGCAAGACCAAAAGAGGAACTGCCCACCGCTGCCTGTTCCCATCCTTTCTCAGCCAGCTCCACGCCACATCCATCCTCTATTCAGATGCTGGTGGTGCTCAAAATTCAGCTCTTGCTTGGTTATAGCACTTCTATCTTACCTAGGGCTAATATTCATTTATATTTTGTAATGCACTTGGCAGTCTGCACAAAGGAAACTCTTAGGAAAAGTTGGCTGGACTGCCTTTAGGTATATGAAATATATAGCCCATCTTCATCCTAAAGTTTCCAACTGTTCAAGATTATCTCCTCATCTAGCAATCTTCTTGAAGAATAAATGGTATGGCAGGTCCTGCAGACTAGCAATCAACATCCATTCTACAATCCTCCAGCATACCTTTCAGTCCTACAGAGACCAGAAAGCTAAAAACTACATTTCCCAGATTCCCTGACAGAGTTCTGGTTCAGCCAATGAGATGCAGAAGATTTGGAAGACAGAAGTGAGATGGGGACCATCTCCCTGCTGCTTCTCCTGGCTTCACTCTTCTGTGGAGGAGTGGGGTTTTTCTGCAATAGCATGTCAGTGTCCAATCATTAGCTCTGTGGATGCGGAAAGGGATGACGCAAGACCAAGTGGTCACCTAATGATCTCTGAACGGCAACCATGACAGGGTGTTCTTGAAGTCAGGAGCTTCAATGGCAACTCCTGATTCTATGCCTTTTCAGTCAGAGAAGCAACAGCCTGCCTGGTGGGCCAGGTCTGCAGCGTTCTGGGAGACAGTCCCCTATGTCCATCTGAGAACCCCTTCTCCCTGTCCTTCCAACAAACCCATAAGCACCTCATTTCCTGCGCTAAATCACTTTCTGCTTAAAATAGCTTGAGTGTTTCCTGGTCCTAAAGTGAATTCTGACTGATTACTAATTCTTGCCTTATCCATCTTCATGAAAGAGAAAAATATGCCTATGTCAAGGAGATTAGAAACGCCCTTGGAGGAGAATGTAAGTTATGTTAGGAGTCCCTTTGCTCATGAAGGGAAGTAACACTCATTTTTTTCTACCAGATTTTTCACTGATGAAGATATGTGCCTATTTAATAAATCTGTATTTACACACCTTATTTCCTCAACTGAATATGTGAATTCTCCTTAAGGAAATTAACTTTTATTTTCTCTTGCACTCTGTCTTCTTTCCTCTGGTCTGAAGCATAGTTGTGAACACCAGGGAAGTGTTAAATATTTATTTAAACATAAGAGAATTTAAAAGATGAGATTCTCAACTAGGGTGCTGAAGGGACAGCTCCTCTGATGGAATTTCACAGAAGACAGAAAACCTCTGTGGAGAAGGCAAAGCAATAATCTCTCTCTGAGTAGAACATAAACTCAGATTCTTGCTATTAAGTCAAGGAAATATTATGACCAGCCTTCAAGAAAAGTATAGAACACAGCTTACAAGCAGACAGAAGACGCAACAGTGGGGAATGCAGGGAGAAGGGAGGGTACTTTCTTCCTTCCCTGCTCAGAAGTCCCTCTGGATAGAAACTAGACCTTCAGCTGCAGCTCAGAGGATGTGGGGCTCTCCTTCCCTTCCCCATTCCAGTCAAGACCTGGTTTTAAGTAAGAATCAGGTCAAGTCTCATACAGCACATTTTTCAGTTTCTGTAGAAGAAAATTTCCAGGAATATCAGGAACAAGACCTTATTTCTTTCATTTTTGGAGTCAAGATGTTATTCCCTCTTGATTGAATCCTTGGAAACTAAATATATAGGTATATTCTGGTGGGTTTGGGGCAAGTGAATGGTACATATCTCATTCATTTAAAAACCTTAATTACATCTGAAAATACATCCTTATATTTCTAATGAATGCAAGAAAAAAATGCAAAATTAGAAATAACCTTAATTTATGCTTGCTTGAAAATATACACAACTCTCCTATAAGAAAAAAAAAATGTAATACCTAGGGTTATATATCTCCCAAGATGATAAGTTCAGGACGGTACATTTTCCACCTTTCACTAAAACAAAGAAGACAACCAAGCTCCTGGGCTGTTTATATTTGTCTGCCCCATGGAGAGCTAAACTCGAATACCTACACTGGAGGGAATAAAAGCACTCTATAAATATTAGATGATTTGTAATAACCCTCTTATATGCTTTCTTTGTCACAAGATTTAGTAAGTTCCCCCTCTTCTGTTTTGATTAAAGTTTGAAACAAAATTTTCACTTTGGAAAGCAACATTTGAAACTAAAACTGAACTTTATTACTTGACTTTGTGTCTTCTATTCATAATCTAATGTCAAATCCATGCCCCAGAGGGGAAGTTCAAAAAAGTTGGGAAAAGTTGTCAGCAGATCAATTTCACTCCAAGTCTTTGGAGACAAGGTGGTCGATCACCTTTATTTTTTAAGTGACACTAACTCAACTGGTGGACACAGCATACAGATCAGAGGCACATCTGTCAGCAAATTTGTGTCCATCTTTATCAAAGCACTGCACTGAAATGATAAGTTTACAGCACCAATTTCCGTGCATGTGTGACTTACAAGCACCTCCTTATCTTATCATTTATCTCCTTGTATTTAATACAGTATCTCTCTTTCACTGTGCACTTTAATTGGTTTTTGACAAGAGTTAAAACAAGAATGAATTCCTGAATTATCTGAATTGAGAATTATCAAGAATTTCATTCAAGATCAGAACTCCCAGTGTGGTTAAATAAAATAACCCACCAAGACTTTCAAATGTTGTGCTTTCCAAGTCAATTCTTTCAATAACACGGATTCTTTCTACTTCCTCATCATCTGAGTTTTAGATCTAGGAATCTACTCCACCCAAGGTAAATTTTGTTACAATAAAGGTTAAGTCCTGGGTGCCCAAAGGAGAAGGAACTTCTCCTGTAACACACTGTGGGCCTGTCTGGCTTTCTGCAGATGCATTCTTTCAGTCTAAGTCATGTTCACTCCTGACTCTGACAGCAGGAAGCACAAGATACTAAAGAAACTCAGTTCCTCCTCGTGAACCTCATACAGCTCTTCTAGTCTGACATTAGCTGTCCCTGAAAAAAAATCACAAAACCTCACCCACAAAGAGCCTTGAAATCTGACATGCTTATTATTACAGTTTTCTAACATGCTTATTATTACAGGCCAACATCTCTTCCAATATGTGACCAAGTTCATCTTCAACACTATTTGAGACACTACATGCTAGAACCCTTAGCCTTCATCTTTGCAGCAAAAAGCCAAAAAGCTGTAACACCTAGAAAAAAATTTAAAGTAATTTGTCACCTCTAAGTATTATAAAGATCAAAATGTAGAAGCAGGAAGTTTTTAACTGAATGAGAGGGAGAGAGAAACAAAGGAAACTAAAGATTTGAACATCAATTTGACAGTCAAAACACCAATAAAAAAACAAAGGAGAGTAGAAAAAAAGGAGAGGGGTTATGATTTTGATATTAATAGATGGTATTTAATAAACATCTTAAGATAATAACACAATTGTTTCCGTGAAAATAAGTCACAGGAATAGAAAGATAACTGTTACAAATAAAATTTTAGAACTATAAAATACAACAAAAAATTTTTAAAAATTAAAAAATAAAACTAAATGTTTAAAGTTGGCCCTTGGTAATGATTTTTTTAAATCAACTAAGATGCAAAATATCCATAATATGGAATAAATAATGATACATCTGTACTAACAGTACTTTTTTAACAGGAAAGAAATTATGTAAACACTCAAAAGCAAAGTAGTATAAACTGCACTGGGAGATATTTATATCTTTCTTCTAAAACCACCTAGCACCACCGATTAAAGGATTCTAATGGCAATTTAAGTCCTTTGAAAAAACAAAGAAAATTTCATTACTGTGTGTAGAACAGGGGGCTCCTGGGAAATTGGTGAAAACCAGGACACTGGAAGAAAGGCCTTGGGAGGGACCCCTGGGCATGGTCCCCCTGTGATTTGGCAAATACCAAATATAGGCAAGGATCTGGGGTGAAAAGAAAGGAGAAAATATACTGTCTGGGTGTCAAGGGGCTGGGATTTAGCCACTGTGCCTTGTGCTCCTGGTCTCCCACGGGGGAACGACATACTTTTCCCTCTCTAATCATTTCTCCACTCAACACCTGCCTCTCCACAAACCCTTCTTAGCACATTATTCATTGAGACTCCATAAGGTACAACTTCTGAGCTACAAGATTAGGATCCAAGAAATCAACACGGTATTTCAAAGACACTTTAGCCTTGAGTTCTCACAGGCTTCCGGGACTAGCCAGCCAGCCCAGCCCTGCGGTGACACCCCCATCTCCTTGAAAGCAAATGCCTTTAAGGGGCGGGGACAGGCGATAGAAGAGGTCAGGAAGGTCCTTGATTTGGGGACTAGGGTTATAACAGAAACCGCCAGCTTGCCTAAAATCCTTCCAGACTGGGGGTGGGGGAAGTGGGGAGATTCTCATGCTGGAGCTTGAGGATGTGGAATCAGGAGCTGCTGCTAAGATGGTCAGATGAAGGTGAAGAAGCCCAAGGGCCTGAGGTTCCAAGGCAAGGCCTGCGGCGTGTCTATCTCGCCCATCGCACGGCCCAAAGACCCTGCAGCGTGAGCGCGCGCGCACACATCCACTCCCAGGTTAATCACTGCCCACCCTAACGTAACCCTGGAGGAGGGATCTGCTCCCTTCTCGACCAGCCCCAGGCCTACACCATTCCCCCCACCCCTCCTCCCTGCCGGGCTCCCGGGCCCCGCCTTCGCCTTACACTGAATGGGCGGGTAGCAACTGGGGTCTTCGCCGCCGGGCTGGCAGCGGCTGGAGAAGGCGGTGCGTGGGGTCACGTAGTTGCTGGGGAAGATGCCCACCCGCTGGTTCAGCTGCCCGGTCCACCAGCCCTCGTCGCCGGACACCTGCGAGTCCTTGGACAGCACCTCCACCACGTCGCCCAGTCGCAGGGTCAGCTCGTCCTCGCCCGCCGCCTCGTACTCGAACACGGCTGTCCAGTAGGGCAGCGGCGTGTCGGAACCCAGCTCCCCGGGGGCCGCCAACGCCTCCTCCTCCTCTTCCTCCTCCTCCTCGGCCCCAGCCCCCGCTCCATCCTCCCCCGGCGGGGCGGCAGCAGCGGCGCTCGCCAGGCAGCCGAGAAGCGCTCTGGAGGTCTCCATGGAGCGGCCGATCCATAGGGTGCGGGGCTGCCGCCGCCCGCAGGAGCCGCCGCCACCTATTGTTCATGCGGCTCCGCAGAGCTGGGGGCACCCCCCTCCCCCGACGGCGGCCGCAGGTAGGGCCCGGGCTGACTGGGCGGGGAGAGCGGGCTCGCTGGCGCTGGCGCGGCGCGGCGACCAGTGCGCCGAGCGCGAGTGCTCACCGCAGCATGAGGGCGCGGCGGGCCGGAGCCCCTGCCTTCGCGCTCGCCCCCTGGGGCGGCCTGGCCACCTCCGCCGCGGGTACCTGCTCAAGCTGCCGGTGCCCGCCGCCGCCCGCTGGCCGCCGCCCGCTGGCCGCCGCTCCCGACTCCGCGCCGTGCCCCGCCCCCAGCGCCGCTCGCACGCCCGGGACCACCTGACGCGGACCTGGCTCCGCCCCAGCCCTGCGGACCCGAGAGGGCGGGGCTTGCGGGGCCCGGGTCCTCCCCCGAGCCAACCTGTCTTCCCATTGGCCGCCGCTGACCCGTCTGCAGGTTGCTCCCGCCACGGTTGGGGCTGCCCCTCTAGCCACCCGGCCCGCCCTTCTCCACCCCTTGCGCCTACGTCGCTCGCTCTCTGCGTCCCCGCCCTCTGTGCGGGCTCTCTCATTCTCAAACCCCAGGTTGACCCATTTCTCTCTCCCATTGGCCCGCCGCAGCTCCAGCCATTGGTCGGAGGTACCTGTCTGTTTCCTGGGAGAGTTCAGCACCGCCCGGCTGGAAGAGGCTGCTGCCTCATTGGGCGCCTGAGGAGGGATGGGTGGATCCTAAAAGGTAAAGCCGAGCCCTCATTCAAACCCGAAGGGCTGAAAGAGACCGCTCCCTTTGTTTGCCGCGGAGTGGTAGGGACTCCGTTGGGCCGCACCTGTGTTCTTGATCCCACAGTGAGTTTTGAGAGTACGCAGAGAAGGAGCTAGCTGAGCTGCACCCTCCCAGGAGAGCTCTTTCTTCGCCTGCTCCCTCTCAGAGTTGAATTCTCCCTTCTCTTAGGTCTGCCTCTGTCCTGGTCACCAGGTGGATCAGCTTCCGCTCCCGTCCGGCCAAATTGCACCCCCACTCCTACTTCCGTAACCTTTCAGCTATTAAGGCCTTCAGGCCCACTGGAATGTTCTCTGGAACTCTTCAAGCTACAGTTCTCTCTTGTATGAAGACTGCATACAGCTCACCCTTCCTTGGGTTCCTGTGGGAAGAGATTACAATACCGTCGATCTTTAGAATTCAGACGAGACACCACCTTACTGGGGCTCAGACTGAGGCTGGGAAAGCTGTCGGTGAAGTGGGCTTGGTCTCTCTGAAAAGACTCAATTTTCTACAAGTGTTGGGTGTCTTTTGCCTGCGGAAATTGCACCTTGGATCATGGTGACCTCTTTACAAATAAGATGAAAAACCAAAGAAGAATATACATACAAGAGGATACTGCAGTTCATGAGCAAGGCCGACCTTTTCCTACATCCTTTTGTTATCCTCCATTTCTCAAGCATTAAGAAAGAAAGAGCTTGGTGGCCCCTAATATTTTTTCTGTGCTTTAATCCTTTTACATCAGTATAGATTTCCAGTGAGAAGGTTCTCTGACATTTCAAAACAAGTCCATGCTCAAAGATCTAGCCTGATCTCTACAAAGCTGCATTATCTTTTCCCCTTCCATGGTAGGGACAGATAAGATTTATTTGGCAAGAGTTAGTGTGTCCCTGAATATTTTTTGTTTGATTTTAGTTTGGGGTTAATTGTTAGACAAACTGAAGACAGTGGGGGCAATTTTGAAAAATAACCAGGGCTGGCATCTCTGGCTCGGCTGCCACCAGCTGCAAGATCTTGAATGAGTACTCAAACAGTCTGCTCATCTTTAAAGTAAGGGGAGTGGACTGGAAGATCTCCTATGATCTTGTAGGCCAGACATTCGGTGGTTTGCACATGAATGTGGCTACACTGTATACCTAGTGTACAGAAATACCAAGACATTTTGGGTTTTGAAGAAGGAAGGATAGAGTGTGGTACTGAAGAGCTTCTGAGTATCTGATATCTGAGTAAATGCCCTAAAACAATGTTCAGGCTATTCTTATTGCACATAGGATGAGTGAACTGGAAACAATATGCATGCATCTTTCAGTAAATTCTCTAAATTTTGTTCAAAATAAAACCATTCCACTCCCAAGCAGAAGAGAACAAGTAAAGGGTAGATGTATTTCATGTTTAAAAAAATAAAAACCATGAGAAAAGAATTTTCTTGATAAAAATTTAATTTGGAGGAAAAAGGAATTTTACAAAATAGTATAGATACAGAGAAACAAACAGGAGGGGGGGGGGAACCCACAAAAAAGATACAGAGAAAATTGCCAGTGGTGGATCTCTTCCAAGTGGTAGGATTATGAGTAATTGGGCAATTTTTATTGTCATTTTCCTTATTAACAATTGTGTTTGAGGATCTATACAGTTTTGAGGATCTCCACTCCTCCCCCACCCAGAAGAGAATAGGAAAAACATCCTTGATCTTTCTCAGTAGGAAGTCTAACTCCCCATAGAACCTAAATCTTTAATACCATAGTGTTTAGAACCTCATGAAGAGTCATTCTTCAAACATTTCAAGAAGTCATTCAGTAAATGTTTATTGAATGGATGAGTGCTAGGAATTCAAATGAGGGAAGATCCTCCAGGCTAAAGCTGTCTGGCAGAAGTTGTCTCGAAGGGTTCATGGAAGAGGCAGAACAAAGCCAGTCCTGGAGGCGGATGTGGTGGATAGGGAGGAACCTGCATTCAGGATTGGAGGGTGAGCGTGGGCACAGCCCCAGAGGTGGGGAAGCTTGGGGAAGCCCACGGTTGGAATAAAAGGATGACAAAGAACTCTGACAAGATAGGTTGAAACCCAATTGTTGAGGGCATTCTAATTACTTGACTCAAACAAGTAATTACTTAATTTAATATTTGTAATTATTTAATGTCTAGCTTATTCACCATGAGGGCAGCAACCATCTGTCTGGTTCATGACAGTTCTCCCAGCACTGTCTAGAGTGCCTAGCACACTACTGGTTCTCAGTACATATTTGTGACTGAATGGCCGACTTGAATTTCAGACTGAGAAAAGAGCCTGGGTTTTGTTTAGCAGATAAAGGTTATCCCTGAAAGCTTTTCAGCAGGGTTGTGAGGTCATCAGATGTTACCTGCACCAAGGACTAAAATAGATGGGAAGGTGCTTATGAGACAGGAGGGAAGAGGGCAGGGCACAACCACTCAAGTAATGACAGTAATTTAACACTAAAATGGTGAAAGATTCACCTCCTAGTTAGCCTTAAGGATTAAGAGGTTTAACTTCTAATAGACCTTGAGCTTCATCATATGCTTATTGTAACAGCATGATCAAATAACATGCTCTCAGGTGCCATGACAGCCCCAAGGCTAACTGCAAAAGGCCAAAGAATGGGTGGTGGCCCAATTCCTGGGAATCCCAGCCCCTTCTCCAGGGCAGTTGAAATGATCCCACCTGTAGGCATGTGAAGCTACCGAGCCCATAAAACATGGCAACACCACGCCTAGTGGCGCCCTTTCACTCTCTCCCCTTTGGAGACGGCCCACACTCTGTCTATGGAGTGTGTACCTACTTTTACTGTAACCTGAGCACCCAGTTCCCACAACTCTTTCCTTGCCTTTCTCTTGCCTTACACTCTATGCAGTGTGTATCTCTCTAAATAAATCTACCTTTACTCAACGGTGGCTCGCACTTCAGTTCTTTCCTGCATGAAGCCAAGGACCCACACTTGGCGGGGCACATCTCAGGGGCTCAACTGAGACCTGGGACTCGGCCCTCCTCACTCCCCACATCTGTTTTCCTGCATCACTTACGCTGGGCATCGAAGGATGGATACAGCTTGATTAGTGGAGAATAAGAAATGTGGAAATGGAAATTACTGCAATGGATAGAAATAACAGAAATACCAGCCTGAGAAGAGTTAAGAGAAGAAAAAGGGTGTGATGGGATATAAAGTTTACTGAACTAAAAAAGAGCAGATTGCCAAAGACTTTGAGAGCCAAGTGGAATTACCAAGATTTCAGCACTATTAAGCAGAGGGGTGACAAATGTCACCCCAAAAGGGACCATTTTCTCTACCACACTGGAAGGTACACATAACATAAAGCAGGGAGAAAACCATAGCGATCAGTAATGCAACTTGGCAATGGACTTGTATCAGAAGATTGAGATTTATCCCTGCTCTGTCCTTTGAAATCTGTGTGACTTTGGGCAAGGTACCTATCTGAACCTCAGTTTCCTCATTTTTAAATAGATATAAAAATAGAACCTGATTTTTATAGAGGTTTATAAGGTTAAATGAAGCAAGTCGTACAAAAGCTGTTAGCAAGCTGCTTAGCACCCACTGGATTTTCAACATGTTTATTTCCTTCTTTCCTCTGTCCGTCACCCTCAGAAACACTCTAGGGAATTCATGAATTAATTGCCCCTAGAAAACTGCAGAGGCTTCTGGAATGGGAGTAGAATCAGGGTTTTTCCTTTAAAAAAGAAAGAAAGGAGGGAGGAAGGAAGGAAGGGAAGGAGGGAGGGAGGGAAGGAAGAAGGAAGGAAGGGAGGGGGGAAAGGAAATAAAAAGGAGAAAGAAGGAGGAAGGAAGGGAGAAAAAACCAAACAGGCATCATAGACTGAAAATTAAACTTTGGGGCATTGGATTTTGACTGAATTGGAATCCACACTCAGTCTGCTGTTAGGCAAGTTAACCCCCTGGTGCCCCAGATTCCCCTCATCTGGAAATTGGGGATAATCCCAATCACTCTGGGCTCCTGGAATGGTTAAATGACAGGGTGTATATTATGTGCTTAGCACAGCATCTGTCATGTAGTAGCTGTTATTATTATTATTTGAGCCTAAAACATGATTTAGTAAGTGATTATCACCCTCTGCTCAGGTCTTCTGGGAACTAGTTTAAATCAATACATTGGTGCTAAAATCCCTCAGGCTGAGGTTAAGCTTTTCCAAAAATCAGCCCATCCCTCTCACCTCTCACGTTATATTATTTCAGGAAAGGAACTCCCATCGCTGATTCATAAACTCCATCTGCAGTAAAATAACTTTCAGTAAATGTTTTGGGAGGGTGTGTGGTAGGGCTGAGAGAACAGAAGTTGGAGCCGAACTCTCGGGTTCAAATCTCTGATCCATGTGTCACTATGGACAAGGCACTTCACTCGTTCATTTGTTGTCAAATGAAGTTGTTGTGAGGATTAGACCGAGTAGACCGAGTAAGGAGTGGTCTTCACGGTACCTAATACACAAGAGGTTCAATCAATTGTAAATGTTCCTACTGCAATTGACAGAACTTTAATTCTTGTCTTCTGAGGGTTAATGGAGCCTGAAACATCAAAATGGTAAGAAATCTCCCTCCTATCTCCTGTGACCACCTCAGTTCAGAAAACAGCTGTACTATGGCAGCTGTTTAGAATGTCTCATCTCTGGAGACCGAGCTGCATTTCAACAATGATCAGAGCCTTTTCATCAAGGAGTGAAGGTCAAACAGTTTCTGCTCCTTTCAGCCTGGTTGCAAAGCTAGGCCCATGGGACGGCTCTCTATGAAATTACACCTCTTACGACCATGCTGGGTCTGCAAGGACTTCCTTTAAGCCTTTTTGTCAGGGACCCCAAATAGGTCCAATCAAAAGAGAATTAAAGGGAAAATTATCTGTGCAATTGGGGTTTTTGAAGAACATGTAATGACTGGGAAAATGATCTCATAAAGTGGGGGAAAAAAAACTATCTGTTGTAATCTTAAAATAATTCTAAAATAAATTTGATAAATCAAGAGAATGAACCGTATATATAACACATTTCTAATTTTATGGCATGTGTGTTTGCATTAATGTTACTCAAAGAGATATATCAAGATGTGAACAGTTGTCTTAAGTCTAAACAGTGGAATTAGGAGTGATTTTTTTCTTTGTCCGGTATTTTCTATCATTAAAATGTACTGATTTGCTAATCAGAAAAGCATGTTGTTATTAACGATGATTATTAAAAAAATTTAAGCATGTGGAAATATGTGTAATATAACAATAAATGAAAAAGTAGTGAAAAAATGCTTCATACAGTATGGTCACAAATGCGTGTGTGTGTGCACATAAATGCAGTATCAAAATCTTATTGGGGGGAGGGTATGGCTCAGTGGTTGAAGGCCTGCTTAGCATGCACGAGGTCCTGGGTTCAATCCCTAGTATCTCCATTTAAAAAAATCTTATTATCAGTTGTTCCTGAGCTAAGTAGTAGAGTATGAGCAATTTGTATTGCCTTCATTTTACTGTTCTTTATTTTCCATACAGCGAAAATAACTATGTAAGACTCTTGTAATTAGAATAAAGAAGCACAAAGCATTTTTATTTTCTGTAGAAGAGAAATAGATTTCAAGCTGAAAGCATTATTGTTAGTTGAAGAGATGGTAGAGAAGGGAAAAAAATAGAACCCAAAGATGACAACAACAATAATATTAACAACAATAATGATAATGGCTACTATGAATTGAGGTTATAATGTGTATGCCATGCACTCTTCACAATCTTCACTTATCAGAGTCTTTAAGGGCTCTTCCAAGCAAACAAAAAGTTCCTGGAATGTGAACAGTCCATTCCTTGCCTGTCTTCCTCACCTCTTGGTTATGTGCAGACAGATAAGTGGCTAGGTGCTTTTAGAACTAATTTAGCATAGCTGTGGCCTCGCTCACCTAACACTGGCATAGACTTCTTTTATTCCTCAGCTTTTCCAATCTCCGTCTTTAAATCATGTTGGTGACAGACATTTAGCTGAAACTCTAGCTCACGGTTTTGCTTTTGAGACGAATGCCTTCTTATCAGAAAACAATATCAATTTAAAGACTTTTGTTATTTAAACAAGCCAGTAAGATGTGATGAATGAACACTCACAGTTGTCTGTAATATTTTTTACAAGACCCAGATCCATGAAAAATAGATTTTAGGAGAGCAGGAGCTGTTTAGTTACGGACTTGACACAGCACAACTCTCTTAGTGCCAACAGTGGACAACTTCGCCACCTTGTGGTATTGAAGAGTATGACAGCCGGCTCTCATTTTTTTAATGACTTTTTCCTATTTTACATTTTAAGTGCTGAAAGTAACCTTAGTGATCACTAGGTGGAGTCCTTTCCATTTGTCGCTGTGGAAACCAAAGCCTAGACAAGTGATGATCTCACTGGGGCTTGAGCCCAAATCTTCAGACCCTTTTCAGGCCCTTTCTTGACACATAACTGCCTCTAGTTCTCCAGTTCAATCAGGGACACCTGCACGTCAGCGGCAGGGAAACTTCGCGCACCACCTACTGCAACAACTCAATGTGACATCCAAAGAATCCCAAGCCTAGAGTGGATAACTTGCTAATAGGTCCACAGTTAACTTTGCACCCCCCTTTTTTTATTCCATTCATTCATTTACTCATCAAATACTTCCACGTGTCTCCCATGTTGCAGGCGCGGTTCAAGGCACAGGAGATACAATGATGAACAAAATAGACAAAAATCCCTTCATAAATCTCGTCTTCTAATAGGAGAGACAGACAAAGATGAGCAGGTAAAACAGGAATAAAATTTTATAGAGGGATTGATGTTACAAAGGAAAAACAGGCAAGGAAGGGAGAGAGTGGGAGATGAAAGCTTAGAAGAGGTTACATTTCAGCGTGGCCAGAGAAGGCCTCCTTAACAAGGTAACTTTCAAAATAAAGATTGAAGGTGGGGGTATAGCTTAGTGGTAGAGTGTGTGCTGAGCATGCATGATGTCCTGAGTTCAATGTCCAGTAACTCCATTTTAAAAAAAAAAGTAAAATAAATAAACATAATTAACTCCCTCTCAAGCTAATTTTTAAAAGCTTAAAAAAAAAAAGAGAGAGAGAGAGAAAGAAAGAGATCTGAAGTGACTGAGGAATCCAGCCGTACAGATATGGGGAAGAGCATTCAGGCAGAGAGAACAGTGCAAATGTGCCTGTGTACTGAAAAAAAGAGCAAGGAGGCCAGTCTAGCTAGTGTGAGAGATCCACGGTAGTAAGAGGTAGGAGAGGTGGCGGTGGAAGGGGGCCAGGTCATGTGGGACTTCCAGTCAAAAGAGGACTTTGGCTTTTACTTTTGTGAACAAAGAAGAACAGAGTGCGTTACTCATTGCCCAGTGCTACGTGGGTTAAGTCACAACCCACAGCAGTTGCCCACTCACAGTGCACCCTGAGAGGAATCCAGGGTGAAAAACAGGATGAGGCCCCCTGTGCTTTGGTTTAATGGCCCCTAGACAGTTTGATGCATATCTCAGGGAAAATTTCAATGACCTCATATTCTTACATCTTCCATCCAAAGAAAAGCACTAAAATCATTAGCCAAAGCTATCTGTTCTTCATGACCAGCAGTAATCTTTTACCAAGATAAATGCTTGACCACATGTGTTCCCCAGCCAAAAAAAAAATTGTGTATAAAGGGGTTCCTTCCCTACCTCTTTGGAGCAGTTTCTCAGCGCTGAGTGGCTTCCTCCCGGTCTAACTTCTCAGTAAGTCTCTGAATAAAACTTAACTCACATCTCCTGTTTTTTTTTTTTGTTTTTGTTTTTGTTTTTTCTGTAAGTCAACACTTTGAATGAGATGGGAGCCGTTTAAGAGTTTTCTGCAGAGGAGTAGTGTGGTCTGACATCGGAGCGGGGACACTTGGGCTGCTGGGTTCACGTGGACTTACAGAAACCAGGGCGGGGCATGAGAAGAGGAGGCGCTTCAATAATCCTGGCAACAGAAAACAGCAGGTTCAGCAAGAGAGGTGACAAGGGATATGGTGAAGGGTGGTCAAATTGTAAAATGTATTTTGAGACTAGAGCAGCTAGCTTTGTGGCTGAAGTGGAAGAGGGAGGAGAGAAAGAGAGACGTCGAGGACAGCGCCAAGGGTTTTGCCTGAGCACCTGACGGTGTAGCGCCGCCCTTCATGGAGAACGCAGAGCAGCTCAGCAGCTGGCTGTTGGACACGCTCAGTGTGAGATCAGCGCCCCACATCCACGTGGAGATGGCAGGTGGGCGGCCGATGATGTAGGTCAGACTCCAGCCAAGAACTGTTAAGTAGTAACAGTACGATTGGCGGGAGGGATGGAGCCCTGAGTGGGGTCAGTGGGAGCCCCAGAGGGCAGCTCCTCAGGCCAGGGGAACATCAGGGAAACGATCTTGTGCTTCCTGCTATGCTAAAGGTGGTGCGAGGCCAACTTGAGGACCTACCTTCTTTGCTTCCTTGAATGGTGCTGATGCCCAGGTCAGGGGCAATTGCTTGCAGCAGTGTGATCGGATGCTTTATTATTTTGCTACTTAACCCACCCCCACCCCGCCCCCTCACAGCTCTGTACATGAAGGAATTGACACTCTTTCTTTTGCATCTTGTCCTCTTTTGGGGACAATGGCAAGGGATGGCAGAGTGACTGAGAGCTTACGAGTACCAGGCAGTGGTTAGGAGCGGATCCACATGTCCTCATGTAGTGTACGAAGACGGTGCCACTGATTCTAATAACAACCGATATTTAAACAGCGTTTTACAGTTCCGAAAACACTTTTACACGTAGGTGCTGGTGCAGTGATTAGGAGTATAGACTCTGAAACCAGACTGCCTGGATTTGAACCCCAGTGCTGCTATGACTTGGTATGTGGCCTAAGACAACTTACATAACTTCTCTGTGAAGCCTCAGTTTCTTCCACTGCAAAATGGGGGTTTAAAAAAATCATACCTACCTCCCAAAGTGTTTTCTTTATAGCTTTATTGAGGCGTAATTGATATACAAAGAACTGCACATATTTAATGTGTGCAATTTGATTAATTTGGACATATGCAAACACCCATAACCTAAGGTGGTTTTAAGCGGGGAGGGTATAGCTCAGTAGTAGAGTGCGTGCTTAGCACACACTAGGTCCTGGGTTCGATCCCCAGTGCCTCCATTAAAAATAAACAAATAATAAAATAAATAAAATAAAATGAGTAAAAGTTTAAAAAATTATTTAAGAATACCACATTTTTAAAAAATAAAAAATAAAGTGGTCTTAAGGATTGAGGTGATCAATGAGCAGCACTAAGAAGAGTGCCTGACGTTCTTACTGAGCCCAGTGTGTCACTGAGCCCTCAACTGAGGCACAAGTGATATCATTACCTCTCTGGCCCTCAAAAAAGTCCTATGAGGCAGGTATTCTGTTTAACCAACTTGGCTAAAAAGGAAACCAAGGCTCAAAGAGGCTATTCAATGCGTTAACGCCGCGCATGTAGCCCAAGCCCTAGACCCAGTCACGAGGAACAGCCCCAGATTCCCAAGCTTTTCCCGCTTGGAATCCACTTCCTACAAGAGGGTTGGTTTGTGTTAAACCAAACTTTCTCACCAGCTCCCCTGGCGTCCGCTGGCCGGTCTTTGTGAAAGGACACGTTGGGATTACAGGATAACAGCAAAAACCACATTTCTTGGGCGTCAGGCCTGTGCCAAGGACTTCTTATGCTTTTCCTGATTCATCTTCACCAAAAATTTACACACTGGGTACTTTTAATAACCCCTTTGTATATAAACTGAGGCCTAGAGCCACTAAGTTCCAGGAGTAATGTGAGTTGGAGCAGAATCCAAGGTTCCCCAGTTTATCCACAGGGAGACTTTCAACCGATAGCAGTTTATCTTTGTGCAAAACTCACTGCACTGTAGAGGTTCCCTTTCCGGACTCGATATGGATCTAGAGAGGCAGAGTGCCTCACACCCCTTTATGATAATCTGACCCCAGGCCATGCCATGACTGCCAAACAGTGATACCTGGGGTGGCCCCACCCACCCTTCAAGCTCAGCAGCTCTGCGGGCTGTCCGTCTTCCCAGCCTGGGGCCAGCCGAACCCCTGCAGCCTGCTTCAGACGCAGTGCAGCCTCCAGCTCAGAGAATCCCTGGTCTAGAGATTCTCTCCAGGTGCAGAGCACAGACTGAGGACGTCTGTTTGCGCCCAAAGAGAGCGCAGAGAAGTCTGGGGTTTGGACTGAATCGCATGCCCCAATCACCATCCCTGACCAGGAACTCACACATCTCCATCCACTCTCCTGGGTCAGGGTTGGGAGTCTGCCTTTATTCCTTGACTCTTTTTTTTTTCCAATTGAAGTATAGTTGGTTAACAATGTTGTGTTAATTTCTGGTGTACATAGTGATTTAGTTATACATATATATTCCTTTTTGTATTCTTTTTCGTTATAGGCTATTACAAGATATTGAACTTAGTTCCCTGTGCTAGACAGTAGAACCCTGTTTATCTACGTTATATACAGTAGTGTGTATCTGCAAATCCAAAACTCCTCATTTATCCCTCCCCACACCCTCTCCTTGCCCCTTGACATTTAGAATCCCGTGTTGCACTTCTGGGCCTCCGGCATGTCAGAAGTAGAATTTCTCTCTCACGGTTAAATGGGACAGTTTCCCCACTCAGGCATGAGGCTGGGTGTGGGAGAAGAGAAAATTTCTGGGGGCTTGGCCTGAGCTTGGGTATCGACGTGAGCAACCTGGTGTTTCTCTCTCTCTCAATCCATTCTTCCTCCCTCCCTCCTTGCTCCTTCCCTCCCTCCTTCTTTTAACCAAAAGGGCAGAACCACAGCTTACAGCTTGAGCAAGCACCAAGGCTCTCGCTAGTCCCACCTGAGGCAGCCTGCTTCCCAACCTGGGTGCGCCGGGCTCAGAACCTGCACTCTGCATCCGTCACGTGTCTTTGGTGCGGGGTGTGGATTTGGCTGGGTATGACTCTCTGCCCCTGAGTTAAGCCACTGGTTGTAAATATATGTCCTAGTGCCTATTAATAACCCACTGACAGCACACTTGTCCCCTGTCACTCCAACAACTCCAACTGTGACCCCGATCTCCTCCCCACAGCACCACGTGCACAGGCTGAGCCATCTGTGCACCTCGTGAGCTACAGCTGGGTCTGCGGATGCTGTCTGCCCCACGTTCCCCTCCCTCACTCGCCTGACCCTCTATCTCTGGGTTACTCTCTTCTGGGGCTGTGACACCAGGTCACTAATAGGGGTAGTTGAGAAGGAAAGGAAAGAGAAAAATAAAATAATAGCAATTTATTCTGATAAACCCTCAAACCCTTAACGTTATGTACCAGGGTGGTTCTGGTTCTCAGAGCTCCCAAGGTCTGTGTTTGGGAGTCCTTTCACTGCATAGAATTGCTATAGATCCTGAATCCATGAACAGCCAAGGAAGTTTATCCGCTTCTTAGTGAAGCCTTTAGCCCTCCCACTCTGTTTGCTTCTTCCCTGTCTCAGCTTCTCTCCTTTCTTGTAATCTACTGCCAAGAAAGGACTTGAAATTTGAAATGTAAATAAAAAATACCTTAAGTATGATCTGAAAGGAGAGTTGGAAACTTGAAAGGGACCCAAGAGAAGCATCTTGACAAAGAACAGGAGCTCTTGAAAAGTCACTTCTGGGTTCTGTGTCCTCAGTTACTAACTGGAGCGTCTTTCACCCACACTCACCTCATTAATAAAATGGGGATCCCAACCCATGCCTGCCTGCGAACTTGTTTGTCCACCTCGTCTGGCAAAGATTCATCTTGGAGAGCTGGGACTGTTCTCCTGAAGGCCTCCAGACTTCAGTCCATTAATATCACAGCCTGGACCCTCCACCTTAAAGCATGATCTTTCTAAGTTGTTGTAGACCCCCCTCTCAGCTGGCAACTGCGTGTAAGCCACGATATAATTGGGGGCTCTTGAGAGCTTATCTGTGATGGCTAAGATTCATCCACTGGATATAGAGAGGAATGAGAACACTGTATTTCTCACCAAAATTCATCAGATTCTCTTCCCTCTAGCTGTGTGTCCTGTAACAAGTCATTCAATACGATGGACCTCACTCTTCTCATCTGTGAAAATAGAAATTCGGTTTAATCACCATCAATTAGACGCCTCTGTGTATAGAGCCCAGAGCCTGATAGTGGGGCTATAGATGCAAAGCTAAACAGAATATGGTCTCTACCCTCAATAAACATAAAGTCAAATGGGAGAGAGAAGAATTAAAATCAGACCCCATGGCAGAGTGAAATTGAGGCAGGAAGCCCCATAAAAAGACTGGCAGGACCCCCAGGCAGGGCTACTACTCTCCTGCCAGCACCATCCAGTTCCCTGGCCCAGAGGCGCTATCTCGCTTCTTGCCTCTGAAATGGTTTACTTACCCCTAAAATTCTATTGGTTCCCTGAGCTCACTCCTGATTGGTTGTTTCCTTCACTCCTGATTGGTTCATTTCCCTAACTTCTGATTGGTCCATTTGTAGTACTTCATTTGCATGGAGGTCACTCCTGATTGGTCATTTCTCTCACTCCTGATTGGTCCATTTTCCTCACTCCTGATTGGTTATTTCTGTCCCTGCTGATTGGTCCATTTCTACAAAGCTTGTTCCTAATTAGTCAACTTTCGTTATACCTCATTTGCATATGATGTTGCAAAGTGTAAACTGGCAGCCTATAAAAGCCTATGTAAACCTACAGATGGGGTCCAAAGCCTGGAATGTCAACTTCCCTGGGCCTGCTGGCATAATAAACCTGAGTTCTCGAACTCTCCAAGTGCTACTTGGTCTCTCACCCAGATCGAGGTTGCTGTCACAGCTGAGCTGTAACACCAAACTGTAACACTGAGCTGTAACACATTTTTTTCTGCAACATTTCTGAAGGCCCCAGCGAGATTCCAACCACCCCGTCCCTCGAGCTGCCTGGGTGGCCAAGCAACCGCCTGGAGGTCGGGAGCTCCAAAAGCGAATGAGGAGGCGCACCACCCGACAGTATTCCGGGTCCTCCTTGGCGGAGGTGATTCAGTCCTCTGGGTGGCTGTGCCCCTACCAGACTCAGTGGAGGAACCAAGCAACCCGGCCGAACAAGGTAGGAGCCCTGGGAAGCATCCATATTTAGGTTGGGGTATTCAGGTTCTGTCCAAGTGGACAGAAGAGGAGACTGATCACTTCCTCCAGGCTCCCTGTCTGATGGTAGTCCAGACGGGGAGATCAGGTTAGATTAGGTTAGTTTAGGGAAGCCCCAGTGATAGGGAGGGGAATGTGCAAATAACCTGTGTGTGTGTGTGTGTGTGTGTGTGTGTGTGTGTGTGTGGCCTGAAAATCATGCAGTCAGGTTCGAGTTTGTAGCTCCATGGCATTCTGCTACAGAGTTCGAGTGAGTCCCAACCTGTGGTTCTGTGGTGACCTCATACGGCTCATGGCGGTATCGGCCCCTCAGGGTCTTGATCAGAGTCAGTGGTTTATACTGACCCACCAAAGCTAAGAGACACCTTTGTCCCCGCGAGGGGAGTGGCCAGGCAGACTCAGCGAAAATCCTCCCTTTGACTCGTTTGCGACACCGGCACAGGGTGGCTACACAGGGAGGGAAAGGGACATAGAACAGCCTATGAGTAAAGGACCCCTGTGTCCTTGGGGACTAAGACGAGACTATTTTAAAAAGTTTCAGACGCGACCTCGTCACCAGTCCCCCGGAATATCCTGTCGCAATTAATAAACCAGCCACAATATACCCCTCTGTCTAAAATTAAGACCACAAGACCTGAGCCAGAAGGAGCCAATCCAAGACTGGCTCAAACTCTCTTTTGAGGTCCACCTTATTTTGGTCCATTTATTCTGCCACTGGCCAACCATCCTGGCCTCATATTTTGTCAATTCAGGCTATAGAAAAGACTTTATACAGAGACCCCTGGAGCTCATCCAGGCCTGGGGGAGTCTCAGGGTTACCTGCCTAACGGGGAACCCCAACTTATTGGCAGCACTTGCAGCCAAGCAGATAGATGTTAGGCCCAGTGAGGCAGCCAGATTTTTGAGAACTCCACTGTTTTGAGGAGTGGGAAAAAGATACTGGGGTCACAGTCCTCAGTGCCAGAAGCAGACCCACACCTATAGGCCATAAAACCTGTCAACTAATAGTAATGGAATCCTCAAAATCAAAGCTGACAGTTCTGGACTGCATGATTAACAATTTCAAAAAGGGTTTCTCAGGAAACTATGGAATTAAGTTGACACCAGAACAATTGCACACCTTGTGCGAGTCAGAGTGGCCCACCTTTGGAGTAGGATGGCCCCTGGAAGGTACACTTGACCTGTCAGCTGTCGGGGCCATACACTGGATAATCACCAAGCCCCCAGGGAACCGTGACAAATTCCCATATATTGATTCTTGGCTAACGATCGCCCAAACCTTGCCTCCAGGGGAACCCTGAAGAACTGCCAATGCTACCCCTCCCATATGTTCCTCCTGCTTCTGCAGTTCCACCACAGCTGCCTCTACTGGATGGCCCACCGCTGCCTGCACCACCCCTGTGGCCCCGGGCTCTGAGTTGGAAGTCCAACAGGAGGAAACTCTATTCGGCCCTGCAGGCCACCCAGCCAGCGGCTACCCTCCGGGTGCCCCTCCAGGAGACCCAAGAGCCCCAACTACTTAACAATGATGGCTCCGTACAGCCCGGTCACTCCATCCTGTACTACCAGCCTTTCAAGTACAATGGATCTCCTGAACTGGCGACACCAAACTCTGCTGTATTCAGAAAAACCCCAGGCCATGATTGACCTCCTAGAGTCCATCTTCCAGACCCACCAGCCGACTTGGGATGACATTCAACAGCTGCTCCTGACACTCTTCAATACTAAAGAAAGAAAACAGATCATAACAGAAACTAAAAAATGGCTACAAGAGCAGGCCCCAGAGGGAACCATGTATGCGGAGGAATGGGCCCAGAATGCAGCCCCAGACACAAGACCAGAATGAAACTCTAACTCCCAAGCCAAACGGGAGGCTCTGCGGACCTATCAGAGAGCCCTCCTACATGGGTTGTGAGCCAGGGCAAAAAAAACCAACGTCTCTATGATCACCATGATCCAAAAGCCAGACAAGTCCCCCATGTACTACGGTGAGAGGCAATTTGGGAGCCCACAGACATGTCATTTCTGCAACAAAATAAGGTAGATATGGAAGAAAGACTGTTCGTACCTGATATGCCTACCTCACAAAGTCGGAACAAGAATCACCTGAGGTCATGAATATCGAGTGTTGTTAAAGCACTGTAAATGTAGGCAAATATGTTGTTCAGATTCTGCAGGAGACACCAACTGTATGTCTGCTTAAATCTCTCTTCTTTTCCAAGAGCTGTTCCTATACCCCAATCCGCATCATGATGGTGACCTCCCTGCTCCAAGCTCCATTTTGGCCATTTTGGCTGATTGGGCCAGGGGCAAACCCCTGCTTCATGCTTGGCTACATAGAGTCCCTGCTCTGGGTTTGGACTGGGAAGGAAGGAAACTCAGTCTCACTCACCCTGGGCTCTTAATTAGAGGAGATACCAATCCTGGAGGCATGGAAAGCTATTTTCTGATAAGATGGACTGAAAATTGAAGAATGCCAGATGGCTGCATTTGAATGGGAATATGGAGCGGATTCAGAGAGGAGGTAAGACAAGAGGCAGAGGCTCCCAGGCATTCAGGCCTTGGTTCATGTCTGTCCCTGCTTGCCAGAAGTGGCATTCCAGCAAGGACCATCTCTTGCTAAAGATAGCTCTGATGGCGTTCAATCCCTTGCAACGAAGCAGTTTCTAAATTAATTCAACTCAGGCTAATGTAGACCAGAAGTCCTCCCTTCGCCCAAGTAAGAGCTATGTGGTTCGTTCATTCAGTCAGTCAATGAGCATTGTTGAATGTCAGCTATTTGCAAGGCTCATAAAAGAAGAAAAGTTGGCTGCACCCTCTATGATGTACACTCGCCACTGGGTGTCAGCCTTCAGGCCAGTCTGTCAGAGATCCTGAAACCCTCCAAGCATGCCCTGGGGGCACTGCGGAGGCACCTGATGCTGCGGTCACTTGCAGTGACCCCTGAGAGGCTCTGGAGCTTTGGACACTGTGACATCTGTCTGCCCATCCCCACCCCTCACTTCTGGTAGCTGCCAGCAGACTTCACTCTTTTTTTTCTTTCTTTTTTTCATTAAAAAAAAAATTGAAGTATAGTTTTTACAATGTTTCAGGTGTACAGCTAAGTGATTCAGTTATACATATATATAATATATATATAAATCTATCCTTTTTCAGATTCTTTTCCATTATAGGTTAATACAAGATATTGAATATAGTTCCCTGTGCTATACAGCAGGGCCTTGTTGGTTATCTATTTTATATCTGCTAATCCCAAACTCCTAATTTATCCCTCCCCCCTTTCCCCTTTGGTAACCATAAGTTTGTTTTCTGTCAGTAGACCCCACCCTCAACCCCCCCCCCCCAACAGACACACACACTTTCAGAGAGTTGCCCTATCCCATCCCATGCTCTTCTGGTGAGGCTGTTTGTCACAGGACTTTCCTCCTGATCACAGCGGGGACATGGGACCTAAGCTGGGCATTCAGATTCTCTTCCTGGGGAATCTGAATTTTGAGCTGAGGCAAATATAGAGGGTCATCTCACAGCAGCACTCCATGAAACAGATCCCCAGGTGTGCTGCTGAGACCAGGGCAGCCTGCTCCCTGGACTCAGTTGTTCCTTTAAAGCTGCAGCCACTCCAGTACCCAGCACTCAAAAATTTTTTCTGAACTAAACTAGCCAGTTATTTGTCACTCAGAGTCCTGACACATCTTTTTGGATGAAAGCTCATGGATGAGTGAAGGAAAGAGAAGGAAAGTAGAAGAAAGAGGAAAGCTGTATCAGGTCCCCTCACCTAAGCCTCAATCCTATTTTTAAGACCCTTTAATGAATCTATATTTACCCCGAGATTTCTTTTTTATTTATAGAAATCTACACAAGTCATTTGGCTGAAGGCTGAAGCCTATTTCAGGAAAGCAAGTCTGTCATTTCTCCAGCCCCTGTTAGCTCCTCCCGCACCTGTTCTCTCTTCTGTCAAACTACCTATCGCTCATTTCCGAAGCAAAAAGAATCAGGACCCAGATTCCAAAGTGGAATGCAAGTGGTGCTTAAGGAAACAGGCTTGTGATTTTTGTCATAAATTGTCTTGATATAATCTTTCCAGTCAACACAGATTCCCTCATGAAAATGCATTTCATACCTCACAAAGTTTGCCTCTCAAAGTAATGCTCCTAGAATCCCAAATAATAGATCATTATTCCAACCCCCACATTTTACAAATGAGGAAACCAAGGTGCAGAGAAATAACAAAGCTAACCAACAGCAGATCCAGGACCAGTGCGCATAAAAGGAGCCTGGAGTCTAGGTCAGAGTTCTTTCTGCCAGTTCACCCCTCCTCTCATACTACAATTCATTTTCTTTAAATAGAAGAATTTTCCTTATCTATCTGTTTATCTATCTATCTATTCCATTAGGCGATAAATACTTGGCAAAGAATCTGGATACAAAACCCTATAATATTCAAGAGCTATGCATTATGCAAATAAAAAATCCAAACCGCACAATTTAGCGCACATCCAACTCTTATTAAATATAATGTAAACAGAGTCACCTAGTACTCAGTTACCTTTTTTTACTCCCCAAAGTGAATGGTAGAATTAGAACCAACAAAAGAAAAATGACAAGAAATTTGATTTGGGCAGGATGTGTTTAAGGGGGTGCTCGGAAGTGGCAAATTCTCCATCACCTGAGGTTTGCACCCAGATACTTCAGCTCTACATCCCACATTCTTAATCAGAGATAAAATTGTTGTCAGGGTAAGGAATGGAGAAAGAGGCTGTCCGTCCTCACACTGTTACACTAGGCCAGAGTTTGGCCCCTGGCTGTTACAGTGGTCTTGCCTCACCTCTAAAGGCCCGGGCTCCTGAGGTTTCATCTGTGTGTTCCACACATGCACACAGTTACTCATTCCAAAGCTCACTCAAAGTGCTAGGTCACTAGGTCAGGAAGGGTTTCTAGCCTTAGACACATTCTGCCCACATCAGCCTTTCTAATCTAATGATTTCAGTACTGGCGTTGAGCCCAAATGGCCATTCCAGGCTCCTTTTATGATAGATTTAAGTGGAACCTTGGTGCCCCTTCCGGCCTGCTGAACTTAGCTGGGACCATCTCAGGCATCAAAAGTGTTGAATAATACTAAACCCCAAAGAGATGTAGTCTAAGTATTAAATCCCTTTTACTCAAGTAGAGTCTTTGGCCCCTGATGTGTATTTCTCCAACCTCTTGGTCAACCATGTACCAGATTTTAGACTAATCCCTAGCCACAAAGCCTGCCATGTTTGCTTCCTTCTTCCAGGACACTCCTTACATGACTAAAGACCCAACTCAGCCAATCCTTGCAAAACAGGATCTTCCCTGAGGTCCTTTGTTGTACCTATCCTAGATGGGGGCTTCAGTAGGGGCCTCTTTTAAAGGGCAGCTTCTCTCTCTAAGGAAATAATTCAACGTTAACTTTCTTGGGCCTTTCTACCCAAGCATTGGCAGTTTAATAGTGTTGTCCAACATACATTGAGCACCTACTATATGTAGGACACTGTGCTGGGAGCAAAAGCTAGAAATAACATGAAAGCTTTCCTAAAGGAAAAGGATAAAAGCTATACAAGACTGTAACATATCCAGGTCTCTGCCCCAAAGATGTCAGGAAGGGCATGGGGATGGCAGAAGAAAGGGCGCAGGGGTAGACAAGAGGGAGGGCAGCCATCAGTAGTCTGAAGACTGTCTGCCAGCAAAATCAGAACAGGCTGGTGTTGAGTCTATTTAAGGACAGCCACAACAAAGAAAGCTCATTAGCCAAAATGACCAAAATAGACCCACTTTCTAAATGTGCTCCCCACATCTACATATAGAGCTATCTTACAAGAGTAACTTCTTTCAGCACATCCTCTGAGATACAGGATGATGTTCCCATTTGAACAGCAAAACAATTGAGTTGCAGATGGTAACTGACTTGCCCCTATCATGCATGACACAAGGCAGTGAAAACACTAGAAGCTGGTCCTTAGGAGCTTCCTGGGAACTGTCTTAGATTTCACAAATGGCCCTTAGGTAAGCATTGAAGTTACGCATTACTGCATAACAAGCCACCCCAAAACTGAGCCACTTACAACAACCATTTATTTGACCACGATTCTGCATTGGGACTGGGCTTAACCCGGGTAGTTCTGCAGTCTCACCTGGGGTCTCTTGTGAGTTTACAATCATCTGGGCGGTTGACCAAAACAGGATGAGCCAAGATGACCTCACTTGCAGGATCAGGGCCTTGATGCTAGTGGCTCCTCCCCAGCTGATGTCATTCAGTAGTCTAGTGCAGGCATCCATGGCTGCAGGAGCATGCCAAAGGGGCCAGGATGTTGCTGCAAAACCTCTTGGGCCTAGGTTCTAGAACTTGCACTTTTGCCACATTTCAGTGTTCAAGAAGCAAGTCACCAGACCAGTCCAAATTCAAGGAGTGGGAAAATAGACCCCACCCACCGATAGCAGGAGCTGCAAAGCATCGTGGCCATGCTTTTCAGTGACAGATAGCTAGACTTCATTTTTCCCCGTCCACACACATTGGCTCTTATTGTCATTGCTGGGACCCAACCAGCCTCCACCAGCCCCTGCTACCTATGTGGATGGGGGACAGAAACATTTTCTACATTGGAGCTTGAGAACTCAGGGACTTAGCTTTAGCTCCTGGATGACACCTAAAATCCTGGGATATTATTACATATCTATGATGAATTATAAATGAAATAGACACATTAGTGGTAATTGCCACCTATACATCAATGCACAGGTACACAGAGGAGACATACATGCATGGGAATTACATCATCACGTGACTTCTCAGGTGATATCGTGTTAGCCCCAGGCACGGCACATCATTTCTTCAAAGACAGGTTAATACGGAGCAATAAGTAAAACCATATAAATGGGTTTAGTAATTTTCTTCAGATTTCAAAATGCATTTTAGAAGAAAATAGCGTGCTAGGCCTGATTATTGTTCTTCTTTATAGGCAGGCCTCTTAACTGGTAGAACACCGAAAAATCCTGGCTCAAACAAGGAGACCAAGGAGTGAGGAAAGAGCCAGAAATGGCTCTGTATAGGATACTCAAGAGAGATAATTTTAAAAAATTAAAGTATAGTCGATTTACAATGTTGTGTTAGTTTCAGGTGTATAGCAAAGTAATTCAGTTAAATATATACATATATATTCTTTTTCAGATTCTTTTCCATTATAGATTATTACAAGATATTGAATATACTTCCCTATGTTATACAGTAGGTCCTTGTTGTTTATCTGTTTTATATATATAGTAGTGTGTATCTGTTAATTCCAAATTCTTAATTTACCCCTCCCCTCCTTTCCCTTTTTGTAACCATAGTTTATTTTCTATGTCTATTAATTTCTCATTTGTAATTTGTATTGTTGTTCATTTGTATCATTTTTTTAAAGATTCCACATAGAAGTGATATATAATATTTGTCTTTTTCTATCTGACTTACTTCGCTTAATATGATAATCTCTTAGTCCATTCATGTTGCTGCAAATGCCATTCATTCTTTTTTATGGCTGAGTAATGTTATATTCTGTGTGTATATATTTTATACATATATATATATGCCACATCCTCTTTCTTCATTCATCTATCAATGGACATTTAGGTTGCTTCCATGTCTTGGCTATTGTAAATAGTGCTGTTATGAGCATTAAGGTACATATGTCTTTTCAAATCAGAATTTTCTCCTGATACCTGCCCAGGAGTGGGATTGCTGGATCATATGGTAACTCTATTTTTAGTTTTTTAAGGAACCTCTATACTGTTCTCCATAGTGGCTGCACCGATTTACGTTGCCACCAACAGTGTAGGAGGGTTCCCTTTTCTTCACACCCCCATAGAGGTCCCCATCCCCAGGCTGTCATTAATCCGCTTTCTGTTGCTATTGATGATTCTGCATTTCTAAGCTTTTATATAAACGAGATCACCTCGTATATACTCCCTTTTTTGCCTGGCTTCTTTCACTCTGCGTGATTATTTTGAGTTTTATCCACAGTGTTGATATACAATAGTTTGTTTATTTTAATTGCTGAGTAGTATACCATTGTGCTGATACACCATAATTAGTTTATTGATTCCCGTGTTGATAGACATTTGGGTTATTCTATGTACTGAATGAAGTATGTCCTACCAAAATTGAAGCCCTAACCCCCAATGTGACTATATTTGAAAATAGAGCCTTTAGGAGGTAATTAAGGTAAAATGAAGTATAAGGATGAGGTCCTAATGGGATACAATTAGTGTTCTCAGAAGAAGCAACCCCAGAAAGTGCTTGTTCTCCCCTCCTCTCTTTCCCTCTCTTTCTCTGTCTCTCCAAGTATAATCAGAGGAAAGGACAAGGCAGCTGCCTGCCAACCAGGAAGAGGTCCCTTCCCAGAGCCAGAAGTCTGATAGAACCTTGATCATGGACTTTCCAGCTTTCAGAATTGTGAGAAAATTTGAATTTCTGTTATTCAAGCCATGCAGGCCGTGGCATTTTGTTACGGCAGTCTGAGTAGACTAAAACAGGTTATTTGCAGTGTGGGGCTATTGCAAATTAAGTTGCTATGAACACTTGTGTACAAGTCTGTGTGTGGACATATGCTTTCATCTCCCTTGGGTAACTATCTAAAAGTGAAATGACTGGGTCATATGGCCCATGTACCTTTACCTTTAAAAAAAACTGTCCCCACACTGTTTTCTAAAGTGGCTGTATCATTTTGTATCTCACTAGCAGTGTATGGAATTTCCAGTTGCTTTACATTCTTGCCAATACTTTGTATGATCAATCATTTTAATTTTAAAAAATTTAATTTTAAAACAATTTAATTTTGGATGGCAATGTATTATTTGCCAGTCTAGTAAACGTATGGTGGTATCTCATTGTAGGTTTAATTTGTATCTCCCAAATGTCTAATGATGTTAATCATCTCTTCACATACTTATTTGTCACTCCTATATCTTCTTTAGTGAAATATCTGCTCCAATTTTTTACCCTTTTATTATTGATTGAGAGCTAATTAAGTGTAAATTTGAATAAGCATAAGCGTAGGAAATTAGATCCAGAATCTTACTGGTTGTCCAGTTTGGGCAAGCCTGAGATGGGAGACCAGAATATCCAGGAAGAATATGTGAGCATTAAAAACTTGGAGGATGGTGGTCAAGGCTGAAAGGAGAGTGGGCGATAGGTCTGAAGATAAATTCTGGCAGCTTCACAATTTTGTCTTAAGTTTGGCCTTGAGGCCTCCCTAACAGTGTTCTCACCATTGACACCTAATTCGTTTGAGAGCCCCAATTTCATGACAGTTTTTGTGGGAGTTTCTTGTTTCAGGAATGCACCATATTTCACTCTTGCCTGAAGAAGCTTGCCGAGTTTGTAGACAGACAGAGACACCCACAAGTAGTATCTAGATAAGATTTGGCCCCAAGTCCTCCCTGGGGACAGAGTTGAGACCAAAGTCATGTCTAAAACACTAAAGAGAAGACCTAGGAAAGGAGGAATGAAGAGAAAGGACTGAAGGATGATAGGAATGAGAACATGCCCCTTACTTGGTGCTGTGATCAAGGACACTGCATTCAGCCATGGATAACTCCATGACAGAAAGAGACAAGTAGGGGAGAATCCAGGAAAGAGCAAAATAAATGATGAGGGATCAGAGAAGCTGATTTATGAGGCTGACTTAAGAGAGCTCACTGAAGCTAGTTCATTTAACAAAATGTGACTGAAGCTAATTTTCCATCAGTGTCTGAAAGAAAATGGAAATGCTCTTGGAAAAGATTAGGAAAATAGCAAATGTAAGAGTCAGCTTTTCTAGCAAACCCATTAAGTAAAGTGGAAATAACTTCTGCATTAAGCAGACTAATTCTTGATCCAAACACGTCCTCTCCGGGGGGGAAGGGTATAGCTCAGTGGTAGAGCGCGTGCTTTGCATACACAATGTCTTGGGTTCAATCCCCGGTACCTCAATCAATCAACCAATCAATCAATCAATCAAATTGTAAAAAAAGAAAAAGTAATAAACACGTCCTCTCCGTGTTCTGACAAGCTTCTCACTGGCATTCTCTTATTCTCTTCCACCTTTCTTCTCATTCTCTCCTTCTTTCTTTTTGTGGTGAATGTCATAGTTATACATTCTTATTTCTTCACCTTTCACAAGATTCTTCCTGCTTGGCCCCCATCCATAGGTCTGCTCATCCATGGCCATATCTACATTCCTTTGGCTCCATCTAGTTTACTTAGACTGAAGTTTACTCTCATCCTTCCCATTATATACCAACTCCTCTTGAGTTAGGACTTTCTTCAAGCCGGGAGCTCAGAAAAAAATAATAAATGATCCTTAATTCCACCGTCCTAACTGATACAATCACCCCAGCATTTTGGAGCATTTCCTTCTAATCATTTTTCTTCTGTATTGGAACCATTCTGGTAAAATTGCATCATCTCAATGTGTAGTGTCATATTAGGGATGTTAGCTCCCACATCATTAAATATTACTTGTGATGTAGTTAACATGAAAAATTCTAACAAAGTGATCATAGGCTTCCCTAACCAGGAATCCAGCCTGGGATATTTTAAGTTCCCTGAAACTATGATAAGCTCAGGTAGGAGATTTTGCAAGCAAATGAGGCAACAGCTTCTGGAGGCATCTTCAAGAGGTAGTACAAAAGGCTATTGGTAAGAAAGAACATTTTATTTCAACCCTCTGAATCCTGTGTGTTAAAATTTTTTACTTATAATTTACCTTAATGTCAGCATAATTATTATTGAAGTTGGCTTCTTTCCATTTAATCCCCTCTCTCCCACAACTAAAAGATCTGCTAACGGGTCTTTATTTCAAAGAGAGCCTGCTACCAGTTCCACAAGGGCCTAACAACTGTAGCAAAAAGAAAGTAATCTCAGCACATTAAAATGTTTTATTAATGTGTCCTCTTACATGTGGTACTGAATAGACATTATACAAAGACCTTTTCTTAATAGTTTATAACATGTTGTCACATATTAATAACTAGTAATTACCATTTATAGAGTGCCTATTATATACCACACAGTTTTAAATGCATTGGTTGTCCAACACATCTGTTAAATAGTGGTGTGTGATTAAGAATTTGACCCATCTTGGTCCCTGGTTGCTGGGAGGAAGACTCTAAATCCTTTGAATTTCCCTAGTAATAGGAGTATCTTTGTTATTCATAGTGGGCTTTTGGAGCACATCTGAGTTTATACTGATCACATGATTCAGGAAGGGGGCTGTTCACAAAAGAAAGACCAACCAATGACTAAAGGATTGGGGCTTCTAGCCATGTGATGTCAACTCAGCCTACTGGGAAGAGGTGGGAGGGTCTGGAGACTGAGCTCAATCACCTGGCCAATAATTCAATCAATCATGCCTATTAGAATTAACTTCAATAAAAACTGTGAAGCTCAGTGAGCTTCCTGGTTGGTGATACACACCCGTGTGCGGAGATGCATCCTGAGAACACAGAAGCTTTTCCTTCGTGACTCTCCCAGAGCCCACCCTGTGTGTCTCTTTGCTTTGCTAGTGCTCTCCTGAGTTCTGTGAGTTGTTCTAGTGAATTATCAAATCTGAGGGGGTTAGTGGGAACTCCCAAATTTGTAGCTAGTTGGTGAGAAGTGCGGGTGGCCTGGGAGCCCCAGAGTTTATGGCTGATATCTTACGTGAGAGGAGTTTTAAGGAGGACTGTGCCTTCAACCTGGGCAGTTTGTCCTAATTCCAGGTAGTCAGTGTCAGAATTATGCTGCAGATATGGTGCCAAAAGATTGGCCCTGTCCCTGACAAGCCAAGTAACCCAGAGACAAGGTCTTGGAGCTTAGACTGGTTCTGGTGGTCTGGCTTCCGGGCATTGTGTAGTTGATCATTATCTAGGGTAGTTAGTTCAGCTAAGGTAGTGTGTACTAGGAAAGGAATGTTCTTTGTTATCTTTAAAGGGCAGCAACAGGGCGCCTGAGGGGCCTTGGAGCAGGAATCTGCCAGATGTCTATGGACCCCACAGATTTGCTATCAGATCCTCTGTCACTTGGAATAAAAAATATTTATTCTGTCTGCAATAATTTGCCTATGAATATTTGCTTAGTCGTGTGGGGAGTGGTAGTTAAAAAGTAGTGCTGACTCTGGCTGGAGAAGAATTCCCTTCAAATCACTGTCAAAGTGTTGTGCTGGAATGGGACCCAGGCTTTTGATGCTCAAAAGCCCAGACTCTTGCGAATAAAAAGTGTCAACATAACAAACTAAAAAAAAAAAAAAAAAAAAAAGATCTGAACAGAAATATCACCAAAGAAGTTATGTAGATAACAAATAAGCACATAGGATTGTTGCTGAAAGATCGGACCCCGTCCCCGAAGACCCAAATAACCCAGAGACGAGGTCTTGGAGCTTAGAAGAAAAGAGGCAATTTTATTGCTTTGCCGGGCAAAGGGGACTCACAGCAGGCTAGTGCCTTCAAAACTGTGAGCCTACCTTGGGGATGGGGTGGGGTGGTTATATAGCCATAGCTCAAACAATGAAGCATCCATAACAATCAACAGAATCATATTCTCATCAGAAGACAGAATGGCATCATGATGCCTCCAGGTGACCAGTTCTATAGAGGCTGGTGGTTAGAACTCAAGGTGTGGTCTTCTTGGTAATTCAGGCTATTTTGTTAAGGTTACAGTCCTGTGACCTTCTCCTTGGAGAAGGACTCAGAGACCAAGCTTGTTTATTACATTCAATGACTGGAATAAATTAGAAAGAGTCAATAGCTTTAGTTTTAACAATGGGCCTGAAACTGTGAGTAGCAACTGGTCAGTCAGGTCAATTGACCATTTTAAGGGCAAGCATAAGAATAAGCAATCTGTTAGCCTAAGTGCGGCCATTTTGTTAATCCTCCTTCAGGATGGTGCTCAACATGAATAGTCACTGGGGAAATGCAAATTAAAACTGCAATGATATACACTGGAATGGCTTAATAATAAATACTCAAAACTATGACAGAATCAAATGTTAACAAGGATGTGGAGCAGCTGGAAGTCTCATATTTTGCTGGTTGGGTGCAAAATAATACAGCCACTTTGGAAAACAGTTTTATCAGTTTCTTATAAAATTGAACATATACTTACCATGCGACCCAGCAACTCTACTCCCAGGTTTTTACTCTGTGAAATAAAAATCTATATTCACACACACAGATCTACACCAATGTTTACAGTGTCTTTATTCACAATCACCAAATACTGAAAAAACCCAAATGTCCCTCAGCAGGTGAATGGTGTTACTAAAAAAATAAAACAGCCAGTTATTTTACCAGCAAAACAAGTTTATTTGGGAATAGTGAAGAATTGCAATTCAGGACTTGCAACTATGGCAAACCACATGCAAGCCCAGAAGAACAAGAGAGTCAACTCTTTTATAGAGGAGAAAGTGAAGTTGGGAGGAGCTGTTATAAACAAAAAGTTCATTAGAGGAAACTGGGAGTTTGACGAATAGTGACTTTTCATTGGCTGAGTTGTCACAGTCTCTCATTGGCTAAGTTGCTGCCAGGCAAGGAGAAAGTCTATCTTCCTCCTGCTGGCAGCTGTAAAGCAGTGTCAATTCTTGCTGGAGATGCAAGGTACATCTCTTCCTGTTGGGATTTGCACCAACCTCAAGTGATAAGTGTGTGAGCACTCCCCCTGCTGGCCTCTTGACAGCATTTTAGTGAGGTTTCCCTTTAATAATTGCCACAATGGATAAACTGTGGTACATCTATACAATGCAATAAAAAGGAACTGTGATATTGTGATCTACAGTAAGATTCGTGTATTTGACCTTCATCTACTTCCTGGCACAGGGCTCCTAAAACCCTTGGAATTTCCAGCAAGGAGAGTGTAAAATGTATCTTCTGTTATATTAATGAGCTGACTTCTCTACCCACACCTATGGATGGGAGCTGGTTGCCAGTGGAGCCAACCAAGTGATTAGAGAGTTGGAACTTTCAGACCCCCACTTCACCCCACCCCTTCCTCCAGGGAGGACCGAGGGTTAGAAATTGAATTCTATCACCAATGGTCAAAGAGTTAATCAATCATGCTTATGTAATGAAGCCTTTATAAAATCCCAAAAAGACAGGGTTCAGAGAGCTTCTGGGTTTGTGAACATGTGGAGATTTGGGGAGAGCATGGAAGCTCCACACCCCTTCCCACATACATTGCCCTATGCATCTCTTCAGCTGGTTATTCCTGAGTTATATCTTTTTATAGTAAACTGGTAAGTTAGTAAGTAAAATTTAGTAAGTAAGAAGTTAGTAAAGTAAAAATAGCCACTCTTGCAAATTAATTGAATCCAAGGACAGGGCAGTGGGATTCCTTTTTAGCTAGTCAATCCGAAGCACAGGTAACAACCTGGATTTGCATCTGTTATCTGAAGTGGGGAGCAGTTTTGTGGGACTGAGCTCTTAACCTGTGGGATCTGATGGTGTCTCTGGATAGATAGTGTCAGAATTAAGCTGAATTGTAGAACACCTAGCTGGTGTCAGAGAATTGCTCAGTAGTGTGTTAAAAATACACACACACATTGAAATTGGTACCAGAATTGTAAGAACAAACTGCTGATATATACAACAAAATGGATAAATCTTAAACACTTTATGCTAAGTGAAAAGAAAGTCAAAAGGCTATGTACAATATGATTCCATTGATAAGACATTCTCGCAAAGACAAAACTGTAAGGATGGAAACTCTATCAGGAATTGCCTGTGGTTGGGGCTGGGGTGGACGAAATGGCTGACTACAAAGAGATATTGGGGGAATTTAGGGGGTGATGGAACTTGACTGTGATGGTGGTTACATGACTATATACTTTGGTCAAAATTCACAGAACCACAGCGTATACAGGATAAATTTTACTGTAAATAAATTTAAAATCTTCATAAAATTAGTGAGGGAAATGTATTGGCTTTTGAAACCCTATGTTATCATTTGTCCTCTGTGGGAATACATACTAGTTAATATCAGGGAAGATTAAAGGGTTTAAAGAGTTGCAGGAGGGAAATGCCTTGATTAATGTCTCCAAAATGTAAAAATGTCACCACAGTCATCATGAGTTGTCCATCCTGATTGTCCTCTCCTGCATTAGCTCCCACATACTCATGTGTGTTGATCTCAGAACAACTTTAAGTAACCTTGACCATGACACCACCCATCGTCAGAGTGCCAGAGTCCATGCCTTGGGTGCCCTCTTTGGGTCTTCCCAAAGCCTCTCATAATGAGGATATCAGAGTGGGTATGAATTTCATGCAGAAGCTGGAAGAAGGGTCTCCTTCCTAACTCTGTGCCTCACTTCATTTTCAGGGCGCTAAAGCCTGGGCCAGCTTGTCTGTTAGACACAATAAACACAGTACCTGGGGTCCACAGTACTTTTAGGGGCCCATGAAACAGTTTTAAGTTCTTTTAAAATCAGAAGAAAAAAACAGAACTTTAGGGCCCCCAACAATGTTTTCATATTTGATTTTAATAAATTCACATTTATATCAACACAGTTATAAAATATAATTTATCATATTTTTCATAGAGGAAGGGGCCTAAGAAGACAGAAGTGCCCCAAGCCCTTGAAAGTTGTAATGTTCCTTCCTAAGGAAGATGCATGCATCACAAAGTCTCTCTTAAACAGTTGGGCCCACTGTTTGCCCTGGTCCTCAACCACAGGGATTCAAACTGTGTCAGATAGTGATGAGACAGCTTTTTCCTTCTTTTCTGCCTCTCCCTTCACTAAAATTCCTCTCCATTTCTCCAGACACAAAATCAAAATTTTCATGCAGGCAAACAAATTCCAATCTTCTCTGAGAAGCTGCCTTTTTTCAATTATTATGTTGGGAGTCTATGTCCTTTGGGCCCAAAGTCTTGAACTTCAATTGAACATTTGCGTATGTAGTGTTTGTCTTGGATGCACCAGAGCCTGATTATGATGGCATGAAGGGTGATACCTTTCTCTCCCAATTCAAACCCAGTTGCTAACCGCCTCTCTGGCAGGGAGCGGCCAGTTGGGAAGAGCATGGGGAGAAGCCTGGGGAAGATGTGTGAGACGTGGGCTGTGCTGGCGTCCAGAGAGCAAGAAAACAGAAGGACTGACTCCCTCCCTCCCTCATCTTGGGACTGGCGGCTGAGAGCTCTGAGTAAGGACCAAAAGAGAGTCAGGTGTCGAGAGATTAACAGACCCTCACATCCCCTACCACCCAGGCAGGACAGTGCAAGGCAGGATGTTGGTCCTAGGAGAGGCTGAAGGGGACTGAGCCAAGCAGGCGAGATCCTTCCTACTCTGTGCCCCACAACTTCATCTGGCTCATGAGCTCCAGCAGCTTCACCAGAACTTTAGATTTTTGTAAGAGAAGCCACCATCAATATAGGTGAAATTTTCCTTAACCTTCTCAAGAGGTGCCCCAAGTAGTCACCACTTTTCATATATAAGGTGTAATATGGATACATATCCCACTAACAATCTTGAAGTTTCTGTAGGTTTTTGAAAAATAAACCAGTGAGCATTAAGTGAACTTCACTGACGCAGAGACAAATTCTTTGACACTGGCACAGAATAAGCACTCCAGCTCCACGTTAATAATGCCAAAATCTGCTTCCAAACTGTTAAAGCCATGTAGCATATACATTAGAAGACGGTGATGTCATTTCTCCACCTCTTGAGCCAATAGTAGAGGCCTGTTCTTGTGATTCATCTAGAGCAGACCAGTCATATCAACCGGCGGAAAGATGATCTGGGAATTTAGAGCTTTATCCCCAACGGGTTCTGTGGCTGACTAAGCCATTTTACTTTTTAAACTTCAATTTCTTTGTTGAAGAAATTAAAGGATTGTACCAGAAGATTCCATCAAACGTAACTGTATTGGTTTCCTGGGGCTGACGTCACAAAACACCACAAACTGAGGGGGGGGGGGGGCTTAAAAAACAGAGATTTATTGTCTCACAGTTCTGGGGGCTGGAAGTCTGAAATCAAGGCAATGGTAAGGTTGGGGCTGTGCTGGAGAATCTATTCCTGTCTCTCTTCTAGCTTTGGTGGCCTCAGGTGTTCTTGGCCTATAGATGGTGGTCTGTAGATCATTGTCTCCTCCCTGCATCTTCACATTGTCTTCCCTTTATGCAAGTCTGTGTCTCTGTCCAAATTTGCCCTTTTTATAAGGATGTAAGTTGTATTAGATTAGGGCCCACCCTAATGCCCTCATCCTAACCTGATCATCTGCAAAGACCCTATTCCCAAACAAGGTCCTGCTCATAGGTATTGGGGGTTAGGATTTCAATATCTTTTTGGGGGAACCCAGTTCAATCCATAGCACTAACTTTGGGGGGAATATATGTGAACCCAAAAGTAAATTGAAATATCTACCAAGAGAAGGTGGAATGAAAGTTGGGTAGGTCTCCACAACCCGCCTCACCTGGTCTTTGCCTAACTGCAGAGTAAGTTTTAGACTCCTTCCATAAAAATTACACGATCTAGGGCAGGGGTAGCACTAGAGAAGAAAACACAATTTCAGAGCCTTCTTCAAACAGTGCCCGTAACACATACATATGAGGGCAAAGGTGTGTATGGATTTATCTGTCCTATAGACCTATAGAACCAGCAGGACTCAAGCACATAAATTTAGCCTTTCATGCTTGATGAGAAGCCAAAATGAGCCTCCATATAAACGTCATTGGAAAATCTTCCAGTGGACTGTTTTCACTCATTCATTCACCAACTAGAGCCTTCAGCCTATACCAACCCATCTTTATTTTGCTGTTTGGGTGAAAATGGATATCTCATTGACTCATCCCAGCCCTCAGGCTCTTAGAAATAAATGGTGAATCCTTCTTGAGATACACATCTAAGCCAGAGCCTAGGGAGTAAATGGATTGTGCCCGGAACAAAGGCCAGTTATTATTATTATTTTATTTATTTATTTATTTTGCCTTTGCCTTCTTTGCTCCTGTCCCATGTGAAATTCCCATGCCTCTCCCCCGACACACACTCTGTAGAAAGACGCAAAATCTTTGTTGAGTAGCAGCCTCTCTAACAATGAGAAATTCCTCACCAGGAGACTTGGGACAGATCGGAGCCAAACCATTTCCTTCAGTCCGTGAGCACATTGTTTCCCTCCAGTGACTCCTGCCATCCAGAAACAGCTGCAAATTCCAATCAAACAACATTCTGACCCAATCCCTCAAGCCATCCTTACCCTTTTGTTTTTCTCTCTGGAGGGTGGAAAGAGAAAAATCCTTGCAAAGCTGCCATGGTGCATTATTTCCAAGCCTCTGCTGATGAAGGCAAGAGCCAAGCAGCCCATTTTTTTTCCTGGAGGAAAGGAGTGAGCAAAAATGGAAGGAAGATATAAAGAATGATGGAGAAAAATCCGAATGAGTGAAATAAAGTTACACAATGGAAAGAGAACTGAGCAGAAACATTAACTATGCGACGTAATTGAAATGCACTCATTCAGAAGGCTTAAGCTCACCTTGCCTCTCACTTCGGGTGAGGCAGGAAGCCATTCTATTTCAGTATTTAATTTGGGCTGTTCTTATTTGAAACTAACCTAATAAGAGACCATCGGGATACATTAAAAATGATACTGTGAAGTGAAGGTGTATAAAAAGGATATTATTTCACAAAATAATTTACAGTAATACTCTCATAATTAGCAGCCTCTGCAATATACTTAAGTGGTGTGCCAATTTATAAAATTATCTTTCATCTGCCCTTTGAGATTCACTCTCTACCCTTTTTCATTCTTTACTGTGCCTGGGAGTCTGGCTTTATGGATGGAATCAGTGCTTGCCCTCCAGCTTCTGGTTGGGATTAGCTAATGGAAAGCATCATCAGAAGACTGAAGAGTAGAGTGAGGTTGAGATATTTATTACTGTGGCTGCCTCCCTCATGGGTCACCATGGGCTGGCTGCTTTTCTCTACTGAAGGTTACAGCTCCTGAAAGAGGGGAGGGTCCCTCTCTCTTCACACAGTGATGCTCTGCCCCTTCCCTTTGCCCCTGCTGTGTTGGGGGTGGGTTACAGAATCCCACGGATGCTGGCCCAATTCCCTAAACCTCACCCACACCTATATAAATAGACTAGTCCCTCAAACTCTTCTCTTTTTTATTTAATTTTTATTGAAGTGTAATTGATGTACAATATGAGTTATAGGTGTACAGTATAGTGATTCACAATTTTTAAAGGTTATACTCTATTTATAGTTGTTATAAAATATTGGCTATTTTCCCCATATTGTACAATATATCCTTGTTGCTTATTTTATATATAATATTTTGTACCTTTTAACTCCCTACCCTTATGTTGCTCCTCCCCCTTTCTCTCTCCCTATTGGTAACCACTAGTTTGTTCTCTATAAGTCTGCTTCCTTTCCCTTAAACTCTTCTTAATTGTACAGTTTGAGTGTGCTCTCTGTTCCCAGGAGGTGCCCTGACTTTCACAAGACATAGATTTTCCCTTTAACTAGACTGTGTCTTCTAGGATGCCCTGTGTCTTCTGCAAAGCATACAGCACTGTCTCATATACAGAGTAAACGCTGTTACTGGACATCTCAGGAAAGTCCTTTACTTAGCCTGGCCCCTCTTCCCAAGGTCACACAACCAGGCGCACTTAGTGAACCACACACGATTCTGCCTGTTCACACAAAGTCTGCCTATCATTGTTGCCCCCAAACTGTATTTAATAGGATTTTGCTGCCTGTGATAAACAGTGGGGTGTAATGGAAACCGCAGGTGTCTTGGAGCCTTGCTGACCCGGGTTCAACTCCCAGCACTGCTATTTACTAATTGGGTAACATGGGAAAGGCACTTAAAGTCCTCAAGAACCACTGTCGTCATACATCACTGTGAGATGCAGCCACATTGCCACATCTCTGCCTCCTCCCTCAGCACCTTTTCCATCTTCCTCAGTGTGGCCAAGTAGAGTTCTTTGTCCTCAGTTTGAACACAGTGTCTGGTAGTGGTACAAAGCCAGGTTCCTGAAGAAGAAGGGATAAAAAAGAAGGGAAGGGAAAATGATAGAAGGTTTAGACATTTTGGCAACACGGACCATGCTTATGATCAGTATTAAATATGTTTTTGGGAGATGTGGAAGACAACTGGGATACCTAAAGAGGCTAAGGAGAAAACATAGGAGGAACTGTAAAAAAATGGCCAAGGTGGAATATTCCAATGCTGCTTGTCTGAAGCAGTGGTGCTATATTAGTAAGTAATCTTTTCACTGAGAACAGATTAAAGCAAAGAATTTTTCTAATGTAGGAAAAAGGACACTAAGCAGAAAATATGTTCAAAAGAGAAACATAGGAAGTGGACATGATTCTTTCCACCTCTTAAATGAGTTGGTTTATAAGTAGCTCACAAGTTCCCATCAAAATGGATTAAAAAATTCTCCAACAGTACCAGTATAATGAGCACCATAATGCAGAACTCTTGAAACAAGTTGATTTTCTTTTATTACCATTTTAAAATAGATACTACCAGGTACATTTGCGGAGTGGGGAAGAGTTTTCCAAGGATCTCCATAAGGCAGACTTGGTGTGAAGTAAACGACGACCCAAGAGAAAAGGACAGGAATGTTTGTATCATGCCCTGGACTGGGAGTGTCTCCATCACTGGCTACAGCCAAATGTGTTCTTTCAGGCAATGCGCCAAGCCTGCATGCCCGCCTGGCTGTTGTGAAGAATCACAGCAGGGTCTCAGGGATTGTAATACTTCCTTCAAAGGGTTGCTACCAGGCATTTCAATGAGACAATATACACAAAGAACCTAGTACCCAGCACGTAGCAGTCACTCCACACCTGCTCTTTATTATTTTTTGTAGGGATTTAGAGCCTATTTACAATTTAGATAAAAGGCTTTTTTTTTTTTAATTTGGAAAATCATTATGGTTGACATTCTTCTACTGGTTATGCCAACTATTGTTATCCTCCCAGAGGGTTATTTCCCACCTCCTTTACACCTGTTTCCATGATAAACAATGAAGAGCATCTGACAACACTGAGGACCAAATAGTACAATGGAGTTACATACACAAGTGTTGAAGTTGCTTGAAGTCAACTATATGTTCAACAAAAGAAAATAATACAGATGAATATATACATATATATGTAATTTTCCCCCCAACAATATGGTCCTTCAATTCAAGCCAACTACTTCATCTGGTGCCCAACCAAAGAAACAGCCATGGCCATCTGTTCCAACTCTGGGGGAAACTGGCTGTGTTGAACCTACAGAGAGATAGCACAGAATACATAAAGCCTTGTTATCTGTACTAGATGGGTGATTTTTAATCATATATATAAGAGATTTGTAATGATACGTTTTCATAGATATGGTTTTGACTCTACGTGTTGACTTTTAGAACTTGAACTCCAAGCTTGATACAACACCACCACCACACACTATTGTGTATCATTTCAAGTTGTCAGACCCTAAGCAAATATGAAAAGTGACCCCTAACAATATCCAGTATTACTCTGACGTTAATTTGGAAACTGTTTAGGCAGCCTTATAGCTGTGAAGATACCTGCATTACCACGTTCCCATCAGTAAATTCCTTCTCTCAACACTGGCATTATTGATATTTTTAATTACTTAATTAAAAAATTCTTACTGAGTATCGGCTACCTGCTAAGCCCTGGATTCAGCTCTCCAGATACAGGAATGAATGACACAGGCTTGGTTTCTTAGAGTTCATGTTCTAGGAGGGGAATCAGATGCATTGATCAACTAATCACACAAATTCTTTCAGTCATCCATTCAACAAATACGAATTAAGAGTCAACCATGTGGCAGATACTGTACTGGTCACTGGGGATAATATAGTCAACAAAACAGACCAAAACCTCTCCTTTAGGGAGCTTACATTATATTAAGGATGATAGAAAATAAGATAAATATGTAAGCTGTGGGGTATGATAGATACTTATATAGTCCAGGAAGGAAAAAAAATAAAGCAATGAAGGGGAATTTTTAAACGTTGAAGGAGTGGTAAATGTCAGCCAGGATGGCTGGAAGGCCTCCCAGAGAAGATGATTTTTGAGTAAAAACTTGAAAGAAGTGAGTTCTAGCCCTAGGTACCTAGAGGAAGACTATTTCAGGCAGAGGAAATAGTGGAAAAGCATGTGTGACTGGCATGGAGAGAAAATGTAGCCGACTAGACTAGCCTGGTCTAAAGGGGCAGATGGTAATTATTCAAATGGTCTCTGGGTGGAGCTGGGACGTTGAAGGCAAAGGACACAGGAGCAATCCTTGCTGTGAGACGTTAACTGCTGTGGAACCTGCAGCTTCAAACCTATGGGTCTTCTATGAACTCTACAAGGATGCTGGTCTGTGTTCTTTTCATGTACAAACATAAGGCTAACCCACCCCCATGACAGAATGTACTTTCAGTTGTAGCTTTGTTTCCTACTAAGACGATAAATCTGCATAGCTTTCATCAGCCTCCTCCATTGATCATCTTTTGAACAATGGTTGCATTTACAGATGGCTAGTCAGGGTCAGGGGAGCAGTCTGCAGGTGCAAAGTAGATAAAGCAGGGTCAACACATTCTATCATCTTGGTCCTATCAGAAAGTGCTCTCACCAACTGAGCAGAGTAGGCCTAGATGAAGTTGGACTTGTCAGCTGGGAGATTCTTACTCGAACGAGAACATTCCCTCTGTCGCTTACATATGTGGTGCATATGTGTTCCTCCCAACTAGTTTTGTACATTTTCTTCTCAGCCTTAATTATATTCCATAGCACTCTTTAAATACCCTAGTTATAATAAGGAAAAGAGAAGAAATAAAGTGGTTCCATTCTATTCCTCACTAGAAAGTTGATTCCTTAACTGTAATCCTGACTCATTTCCTAACCATCTATCACTCTAGGATGTAGCAGGAAAGAACTGGTACAAAATGTGGCACAATGGAAAGAGAATGAATGAAACAGAAAACTAAAATAGTTGACCCTTATTAATCCTTTGTAACATGTACCATCCTAGAAGGTAGGTATAATTATTAAATATAATTTACCTACAAAAATTAGAAGCTTAGAAGTAATGGGCTAGAATGTCACAGCTAGGGCTCAAAGGCAGCATTCCTACCCAGGAAGTCTGACTCCAGATTCCACACTCTTAATCTGTTATATTGCTTTCCTGAAATGAGCAAAGAGTAAGAGAAGAGGAGAATAGTGACAAGAAAAGGGAGAGTTGAATAACAAGACAAAGAAAGGAGGAAGGGACTTAGGTGGTTTCCACATTCTGGGAAATAACCGAGTAGGAGTAACACTGCCCTTAAATCAGAACTATTTCTCTTAACATTCATTCTATTGTTTAAAAAAAAAAAAAGAGTCACTGCTTTCTCTCCTTTTCTTTTTCTAACTTTGCACAGTGCTTAGAGTGACACTCTCTAAACAACATGTGTTCAGTAAACCCTACTGACTAACCCAACAGATTTGCACAAGAAGCATTGAAGGACTCTTAGACCAGCAGATACATTGTAAAATCTGTAGCGATGAGATCTTTTGGATGATGTGTTTTCCATTGTTTACTGCTTGTCTAAAATGATAGGGTCACAAGAGCAGACCCTCAGTGAGAGTGGTACCCATAAAACAGTCTACTGCATTGGGTCTTGGAGTGACTCTCCATCACAAGTTCTACCGCAGCTCCTGGGTGGGCCCTGAGTGGTCTGAGCCCCATCCCCACTGCCAGTGAACATGTCTGGAGTAGACAGGCTGAGGCCAGTTTGGGCCAATGAGTCACTAAGAGGGGTTTTCCAGACACTTCTGGAAAATATGTTTCCTTACCCTTAAGAAAGAGCCATAGGCTCCAGGTTGCATTCTTAGACTTCATGACTCCCTTCCAACATGGCCCAAGACAACTCTCCAAACAAGACCAGAGCAATGAAGTATGGATGCAGCTGCACCAAATTCACAGAAGACCAATTGAAAATCCTCATCAACACACTCAACCCAAACTCTTACCCAGCTTATGGTACCAAATGAAGACTTGCTTTAGAAATCAACACTGAAGAGTCTGGAATTCAGATTTGGTTTCAGAATGAAAGAACTAAGCACCGATTCTAGAAAAGATCAGAACCTGAGGAGGGCTTAGAATCAAGCCAAGACCAAGATCATCCTGAAGAGAAGATTCAAAATAGTGAAGACAGACAATGTCATGCCAGCCACTTTTCCTCTCCATCACACACCCTCATCAAGGCATTTATGGATAACCCTTACCCTGGGATTGATTCCAGAGAGCAGTTTGCTAAAGAAATTGGGGTTCCAGAGCCAAGCACAAGTTTGGTTTCAAAACTGAAGATCTAGACTCTATGTCCAGAAAAAAAGAGAACTTGATGAGGCCTTGGAACAAAGAAAAAAACCAGGGACAAGATCTTGGAGATGGAAGTGTTCAAGATACAGAAATGACAGAGTAACACTAATCTCTAGCAACTGTCTTATTTCTCTGGAGCCAGAAGAGGGTGAAGAGAGAGAGATATTGAGAGTACTTGATATCATCAGCCTGGGCTCCAAATCTCTCTCACCCTTCCTGGAACCATACCCTTCCTGGAAATAGCATCTTCAGAAGCTGAGCCTTCTGGAGATGCTAAACAGGATTCCAGGAAACAGAGACACATAGAAAGCACCAAGTAGCCCTGCTGACTGTGCCTGGATCCAGAGTTCCACAGATCTCAGGGACAATGAAAATGAGCTTATTAATAACGGGGGGAAAAAAGAAAGAAAAAGAAAGAGCCATAGGAATTTAGCAGAATGTTTGAAAAAGGAGGCAGTGAGCCCAATAACTACTAGAAGCTTTAGGGTGAAGTCAGCCCTGGGGACAGAAGAGCAGAGGAATGGAGAGAGCCACTGGCCCCACCAATCCTGAACCCCACCACTACCTCTGATTCCCTGTATTCATGCCCATATGTTTCTTTACCATGGAAGCAAATTTGAAGTTGAGTTGGTTTTCTATTACTCATATTTTAAATTATCCTACTGATATAGCCTGGTAAACATAAAAAGACGGTGAGTATGCATGGCCTTATGGCCAGATTTCACCCCCAGCATGGTTCATTTGTTCAAGTTGTTCTTCCTTTTCCATAATTATGATGGCCTGCTCACCTGACAGGTGCAGCCTTTCTACTGTCATGGAGGCCTGGCTGGAAAATCCCAGGCAGAGTCCTAATGCTTGCAATCTCCCTTCAACCTCCCCACCCACCCCTCCATCCACCAGCCAGCTGATGGATCAATAGATTTAGAGCAAGCATTTATCAAGCCATTTTCCTAGGTATTGTAAGGCTACCAAAAGGAAAAAAATCAAGTTCTCTCTGCTCTCAGAGACCTTACAGTCTAAAAGGTAAGAAAAATTATGTATACAATTAACTATGGCAAAATGTATAAAATTGTTAGGTGTCACTGAAGAAGTGTAGACACAGTGCCACAGCCGATCAACCAAAGGAAAATATTGTTTCCTGCTGGAGGGCAGGGATTAGGGCCATTTTTGTGGAAAGGAGGGATTTTGAGTTAGATTTTGGATAATACAGAAACAGTACACAGAGAATAAAGATTCCTGGCAGAGTGGAGCAGAAGGAAAGGCTCAGCAGAAAATCAACAGAGAATGGACAGGGAAGGGTTGGCTGGAAATGGAGTTGGAACTTGAAAGGGTCGTTGAGGCCAGATGGTAAAGGGCTAAGATTCCAGGTCATGGTATTATTCTGTGAGCAGTAGGGTGGATTTTGAATCAGGTATGAGCTGAGCAATAGAACGTGGTTTTGAAAGAAAGAATATTCAAGACGGAGCTTAGCAGGAGCAAAGAGCAGAACCTAGGCGGAGTGATTTCTCTGTAAAGGTAAACTGAAGCACATTAACATCCTTCCGAGTGGATTTGAGCATACCATGGTTCCAATCAGGCAGCACCAAACCAAAGGCAGTTAGGAGCACTTGACTGACAGATGGTAGGAGAGAGGTTTCTATAGAGAGGACCTGGAAGCAAACAGGGAAATTATGTGCTTGGCTATAGCTTAAGCAGTTACCTTATTTGGGTGAACCTAGTTGGCTGTTTGTGATTGGTTGTTCTTAAATTTCATTTTCTAGAGTATGAGTGCGTTGATTCTGGCTTAGCTTTTGGTTTCCTTATGTAGGCTGCCAAGGCACTGGAGGCACATCAATTTAATGGCCTCTTTGTTTAATTACTTTAACACCTGGGACATCCGGGGACCTCCCTTCTGTAATCATGAGCCAGGACTGAGGTTATAGGAGACACTGCTTGGGAGGCGGAATGGAGAGGGAGGGACAGTTATCCAGCACCTAGGGGCGTCCCTCATTGGTCAGGCCCAGCCAGCGCCCTTAGGAGCAGTGAAATGAGGAAACCCTGGATCAGAACCACATGGACCAATGAGAAGTAGGTGAGTGCTGTGTGTGTCCAGGGGCCAGACGGGAGCATCAGAGTAGAGAACACGAGATCCAGAAGGGATGCATGGCTGGGGAGGACCGAAGAAAGGCAATTCAGGAGCTGACCGGGCAGTAGCATCAAAGGCCCACGTCTAGGATTCAGGCAGAGTCAGGAGCCTCAACAAGGAGTCAGGACAGCAGCTATGTTGTAGAGATAACGTGAAGAGAGCGCAGGCTTCAGAGTCGAGCAGACCCAGGTTTGAATCCGAGGGCAACTATTTATCTGCTGTGTAAACATGGGCAAACCACTTAATCTCTCTGAGCATCTGCTTCCTGGACTAAAAACGGACATAATAATGTCTACCTCACAGGGTTGTTATAATGAGAATAAATAATTCATGGAAAGTGCTTGGCACTTGGAGCACTCAACAAATGAGAGCTATTATTATTATCATCAATGTCATCCTCATTATTTCTATTGAACCGTAGAGATTTCTTCTCCTCAGGCTGAGAAGGCACAGCAAGTGAGAGGAGCGTTTGCCAGGAACAGAGAAGCCAGGAGGGGGAGCCTGGCCTCCCCAGAACTCACCCCCAATGACTTCTCTCACTTAGATACTGGCCATTTGTAATTGTCAGCTTGCTCATTTGTTCTTGTACTCCGTGCTGCTGTCACCGTTGTCATTGTTGTCATCAGTCCCTCCAACAAAAATAAAAAGAACCTTAGATTTCTGTTAAACCAGCTGCGTGGCTTGTACTCTGCGGCCGGCATGTCCATTCATCTTTTCTGTGGGGTGAGCGGTCATTGACATCCAGGGATACCACCTGCTCGGGGGTTTTGACAACCGTCTCTATGGTTTCTGGCCAGATCTCATTAGCTAAGTGAGGTGGAGCCCAGCGAGGTTAATAGGTTAATGCTGGCAGGGGAGATGGGGGAGGGAAGGGGAGGAGAGACACAGGTGGTTACAAGAGATGGTTGTCAAGATGGAAAGGCATGACTGACCCAGCCTGGTGTCAGGGGATGCTTACTGGGATAGAAATCCAAGGTCACAACCTTCTGCAGCCTCTGAGGAATCTGTGACAGCGTATTTCATCAGAGGAGGACGTTCACCGCAGTGATCCTGCATTGTTTCCGGCTAATATGGCTTTCCCCCTTTACACTGAACTCAGCCAGCTCTTTGGGCCCAATCCAATAACAACCAACATTTATTCAGCCCTTACTGCATGCCAGACAGTGGGCTAACCCATTTTACACACTGTCCCATTTAAGCCTCACTACAACACTATGAAGTTGCTACCATTGTTTGCTCCATTTTATAAATCAGTAGAGGCTCAGAGAGGTTAATCAACTTATCCAAGGCCACACAGCTAGTAAACCTGTGAGCCAGGCTGGGAATTCAGGTTTTGCTGATTCCAGTACTCCAGCTCTGAATTAGAATGTTAACCAGTGCCTCTCACACTTTAGTGTGCATATGAGTCACAGGAGATTTGTAAAGATGAAGATTTTGATTCTGTAGATCTTGCTGGGGCCTAAGAGGCTACATTTCTAACCAGCTCCCAGGCTCTGTGTATGCTGCTTGTCCACAGACAGGACATTGAGCAGCAAGGGACTTGCCTGATAGATTTGGTTCACAATGGTTGGTAGGTTTCTCCCCTGAGGAGTTTGGATTTTGGTCTTAGATAAGCTTTTAAGCCATTTATGAGTACGTATTCATTTTCCAAGCTGAGTAACAAGTTACCACACACTAAGCACCTTAAAACAATACCCATTTATTATTTTACAGTTTTTGTGGGTCAGGCATCAGGGAAGAGCATGACTCGGCTCAGATTCTCACGAAGCTGAATGAAGGTGTCCTCTGTGCTGTGTTCTCATCTGGAGCTCAAGGGTCTGGTCCAAGCTCATTCCAGTTGTCACAGAATTCAGTGTCTTGCAGCTGGAGGACTAAGGTCCCTGTTCTCTGGTTAACTGTCACCCAGGGGCCCACTCTCAGCCACCCTAGTAGAGACGAAGCCTTTCTTGTCACCCGGCCTTCCATCTTCAAAGCCAGCAATGGATTCAAAGCCAGCTCCCTATTGTTGAATCTTTCTCAGACTTCAAATCTCTTGGACTTTTTCTGCCTCTGACCTCTAGATCCAGATTTAAAGGGCCATGTGATTAGGACTGCCCCAGACAACCACTCTATCTTAAAGTCAGCTTAATTACACCTGCAAAATTCCTTCACAGCAGCACCTAGCTTAGTGTTCGAACAACTAGGACAAGGCTGAGTGGACAGGGGCCAGAGACCTTGGGGGACAGCTTAGAAGTCTGCCTGTCACAAAGGGTTTTGTGTTTTCTGGTTGAGCCCCAGGGTGATTGTTCTGTATTTTTAGAGTCATGGAAATTGAATCTATATAAACTGCCTCACTTCTGCTTTCACTTCTCATTTGTCATAAGCATCTCCTTCTCTATTAAAGTTTACCAACAATGGATTCAAAATAGAAACAAACTGTCTTGGGGGAGATTCCAGCAAACTGAGCTAAGCCCCTTTTCCTGTTCATGGTATAAACAAAGTGTAAAATAGCAACTGCTAGGTAGATGATTAGGAATTTTTCACTGACTCATGATCACTGTCCAGGAATAAGTCCCCAGACAGAGAGCAACATTTACGTGAAGGCAGCGGCTTCTTCTCAAGGAACTCTGAGTCTCCATAGATGACATGACCTGATGAAACATTAGTGCCTGCATTTTAAAGAAGGATGGTTTGCAACACTCTTGACGTCAAAGATCTGACTGAAGTCCCAGGATTCAAGCCTACCTTTTCTGAACCCTATCCTGTTTTCCTCCCAATGGCGTTATCCTACAGTCACACAGCTCATAAAACGTTAACCCAGTGCTGTTTTCCTTGCTTAGGTCTAAGAGAAGACAAGTGAAAGTAAGAAGTGGGAGGTGAGCTGCTAGAAACCTGGGTTGGGGAGGGAAATGCCAGGAGTCTTCTGCAGCGGGGAGAGTTCCCTCTCCAAGCAAAGCACACCCTGTGGATTCTAGGTTCTGAGAGTGTGGCCAAGAGGTGGGGCCAGGCAGGATATAATCCTAGTGATGCTGTTTCTACCACAATCCTCCTTGGTACCTCCAAAGCTATAGCAAGAACACCAGTAGGAAACACCGCAATTTTCTTAGCCCACTCACAGCAGAGAGCACAGTGTGGGAGTGACTGCGGGAAAATCCAAGTGTCCATGGCAACCTCTGAGTGGTGGTGGGCGGGGAGGCGGGTGGAACTGGTAATGGTGTCCCTTCCTCCAGAGCTTGGAAGGAATGGCTGAGGGGACTGCCCTTAACTACATTTTTGCCAACATGTAACAAGCTCTGCTTTGCATTTTTGACCTCGTGGTGTTGTTTTTGAAATATGAATTATAAAAGCAGTGCACTTCTGCAGTGCCTGCTGAGACCTGCTTTATCACTCTCCTGCTTCAGCGTCGATAAAATGATGCTGTCGTTCAGCTGGGAGGTATTTTGATTGTTCCGGGCAGAAAGCTGGCTGATCACACTGGGAGTGTGAGCTTGTGTGTGTGTCTCCTTTCTGGGGCTGAGAAGGAAATGATCTCATCTCAGCAACAGATAAACGCATTTTGATGGAAACTCATTACCAAGTTGAAACCTTCTATGAAGTCTCCTAGCCCGCGTGGCAATTTGCCGACAGACAGGGAGAATTCCTCGCTGAAGTTATCATTAGCAGGGTCCTATGCCACTGGCTTCTAAATATATAGAAGCATAAACGTAGGGTAGTAAAACAGAGACTAGGAATAAAATCAGAGAGTTGGGGTAAATGATCCCTAAGGGTCCCTTTGATTTAAAGAAAATTTCAAGCTGGACATCGGCAGACTTAGAAATGAGGATAAATGCCCGTGAAGTGAGAGTATAAATTTAGGGAGGTAGTGGAAATCTTCTCAACTGATAAATGAATTTGTGAGTATTGGTGCGCACGTGTGTTTGTCTCTTAACTTTGAGGTGAATTTTTTTTTCATTCTCAGAATGATAGCTCAATTGATGGCAGAGTGGAAAGGACTAAGAGAACAGCCAGAAACCTTGGAGCAAGGCAGGCGTTCCCAGAAGGTCTTGGCAGAGACAGTCAGACCGAGAAGCCAGCGGGCCGGTCAGTGCCAGGAAGGGGAAGAGATGAACTAGAGGTAGCACAACGCACACAGTAGAGAGGACCGGGCAGCCTGAAATCCAATTTAGCTGCTGTGGACAGTGCGCTGCAGGAATCGCACCTTGGAAGGCATGGTTCAGAGGCAGGATTTGGGTCCTTAGGGGGACTGATGGGAGCAAGAGCCCAGCACCCCATCCAGAACAAATGGGATAAAACAAGGGTCACCAAAAAGAGACCCAGATACAGGCTGCTAGGACTCGCTCCTCAGGCATGAGACTAGAATCAGGGAAAAGAAAATCTCCCAGACCATAGAGATACTGGGCTAACTGACAAATAATAGAATTAGGTGTGCAATTTCAAGAAGTTTAAGACATGGTTCCTGTCCTCAGGGGTTTATAATCTATTTGGGAAGAAAAGGTCAACACACATTATATTAGGGAAGAACAAATCTGACTCCATGTTGGCTTCTTTTTTTTTTACCTTACCCTTTGTATTCTATTGTTTTTGCCACAAGTTAATCACTAAAGGGATGTTGCTTATAAGCTTAAATTATACATAATAGCCCATCTCTGGGAACCCTCCCTCCCAGGGAATGAGTGTCAAGCTAAAATACTTTTGTTTAGCTCACCAGAAACATCCGACCAGGCCCACCTGTGAGTGACTGCAGGCAGGAAGAAATTAACAGCTCCTCTCTGGAGGCTGACTGGAATCAGGAAATGCTTGACTTTACTCCCTCCCCTTTTACTGTAAAAGAAGCCTGAATTATGACTCGGGCGAGATGTTTCTTTGGGACACTAGTCCACCATTTTCTCAGTCTGCTGGCTTTCTGAATAAAGTCACGAATCCTCGCCCCAGCAACTCGTCTCTTGATCGACCTGTTGTGTAGTAAGCAGTACAAGCTTGGACTCAGTAACAACATGCGACAGAGAAAAATATGTCTGTGTGTCCACTAACTGCATTACATACAAATTATAGGTGTTACCAAAAAAGAAAAAATTGATATGTGCTGGGGAAGTTGAGGAAGGTTTCGTAGAACTAGTGAGCCTTGGAGGAATGGTTTGAATTTGTTAAGCAAAGAGATTCTGGGCATTGGGAGTGGGAGATGTTCATGAGGGTAGAGAGAAGAGAATAAGAGATACCCTGAGATACCTTCCTCATCCTGTTCCTACCCAAGTAAGAATCTCTGAGCCTCTCATTCCTGCAAGGGCAGGCACCAGTGGAACAGCTGGTGAGCACTTTGAAAGCAGAAGATAAAGAACGGAAGTGGAGTTAGCTTGATAAGAGAGTGTGATGAGAATGACAGTGGAGGGAGCTCCCAGCCTGCCTTAGTGTCTGTTGGTAACAGTCGGCTTTAGCCTCTTAGCTGATCCAGCCTTGACTTGCAAGGTGCCAATCGCAAGCCTGCAGGGCATTTTCCTCTGTGCTTCCTGCCGTGCTCCCCACCCTCATCACTCTGATTCTTTGTTTCCTTTCCATTTATATAATGACTGTGATCGAATCAATTGTTCCTATTAATTAAAACCCTTGGGATCTTAGAGCCTTAGTTGACATCCCCCTCCCCGGCCCCCAGATGACATAATGAGACACATTGTGTTCCAACCGCTCTGGATCCCACTGGTGACAGAATAGGTCACCTGCTTAGCATCGTCAGGATGAGTGTCACCGTCAAGATGACTGCTCTATATTGAGGAGTATGAGTCAACTCAGCATATTTGTCTACTTTTGTGACTTTTACTGTAAAAATGTATGAGTTTTAACAGATTTCTTTAGCACTTGACAGTTGCCTTTCCCAGTCTGCTGCTGCTTAAGAAATTCCTAATTGTTAATGTCAGGTCCCAGGATACTGGCCTAGCATAAAATGCAGACGGAGAATCCTGGCTCTCAGCTGCTGTTTTTACTCCACAGGAGCAGTGAGAAATAGGAGCAGGGATAAATCCCTCCCGTTAGCAGCTGCTCAAGCTGACATTTGGGTTGGATGAGTATTTCGACTTGCCCCAATGTAGAGAAATTACTTTTTCACCTTAAGAAAGTAACATATGTATCACTCCACCAAGGAGGCTTTTCCTACGGGCTTGCAGCAGAAAAAAGCCAGACACCCTACAAAGCTAAACTGGGTGAGCTGTGCAAGGTGCTGGTGGCAGTGGGAGGTTTAATGACAATGATTGACACTTGTTCAGCAATTTACAACAGATTGTTTTAAACCTCATTTAATCCGCTCAACAAGCCTGAGAAAAAGAGGTTATTTTATCATGCATTCTACAGATAAGGAAAGAGACTCACTTTCTTAAGCAACGTTCAGTGAGTTGCAAGCCAGAAATGAACCCAGTCTCTCTGAATCACAATCCCACATCCCTCCGAAGAAATCAGAGGTTCTGGTCCACCACATGGCAATCAGTTGTGATGTGCGTCACACAATATTTGTCACTAACAAAAAGAATTAGATTTGGTGGTGATACATTTAATTTATTTACTTATACATTGAGGTAAAATTGGTAATATAACAGTATATTAGTTTCAGGGACAATGATGATCCTTTTTAGACTCATAAATCAGGTACGTAATGTCTCTCCCACTTTCTGGTATTTGAATGTGCTTTTGGTTCGGGAAGAATGAGTCAAATGGCAGCAAGCTCCCTGGGGAATCACCTGTATCAGTTTTATCTGTGCCACGGCACTGAAAGACCATGGCTGGTGGAGGCAATAATAGTTGTCATGATTGTAAGTTATTGCCCTGCTTCACTTCCCTACAAAATACTAATTTTCACCAAAGTTTGAATCTGAGTTCTCCCATTAGAGTGTGGTGCTTGTGTGACTGTCATCCAGCTTGACGATCTCCAAAGACACAGGTGGAGAATGACTGTGGCTCATCATGCAGCCTGCCCAGCAGATCTGACTCTGGCCAAACATGGTTCAGTTCCTTGGAGCCAGAGCCACTACTCTGGGTCAAGCCTGGGAACCCATCCGTGACATATACCGATGTCACGGACTTTTGCCTACAGGGAAAACTCATATAACTAACTCAATTTTTATTTGTACATAATGTCAAAATGACAGTATTCTATTAATGGCAATTATCACTTTGTAATATGGGCTATAAAAAACTGAAATCACGGTTATTACATAAATACAATATAAATATTCTTGAAGACCTGAGAACAGGCGGCAGCCTCACTCCTGGCCACTCTGCAGATGTTCAGAAACTGCACCACTAGGTGTGACATAGCAGAAATACTCAAAGTATGTCTGGGAGCCATTTTTACACAAAATGCTGTTGTGATTTTTGTTCCCCCTCATGACACTTGGAAATGTCTGGAGACGTTTTTATTGTTGTGATGGAGGGGGCTGGTTTGCCACTGCTACTGGCATCTAGAGATGCTGCTAAACATCTTACAATGAACAAGACAGCACCTCCGTCCCAGCAAAAGATTATTCGTCCCAAAATGTCAACAGAGCTGAGGCTGAAATCCTGATCTCCACTGACACTGAAAGGATAAGCACGTTGGTAGAAATTTTTACCTGATGCAGCTGAGCAAACAACAACCAGTTTCAATTGTAGAAGTGGGGAATATTTGTTACTATAACTGAGCCATCTCTACGTCCTCTAGCTTTTGAGAGTCAGTTTTGTTCAAGTGCCTAGCTTACAGGTGGAAAGTCACTCCCAACATTTCCTGTGGGTTCCTGGGTGACTTTCGTTTTAGCAGCGGTCTGTAGATGCTCTTCACTTTTTTCACTGCTACTGCCTGTTCCCAGATGTTGCTTTCAACTCCTGTGCTTCTACTCACCCCCTCCCCCCGTCCCATCCTAGGACCATTCTTTCTCCCTCATTGCAGATCCAGCCAAAACACCTCCTACATGTGCTTACTGCGGGCTGCCAACTATTGCTGATGGTTCACTGGCCACGATCTTACATAGGGTTTCACTAACCCCATCTATTTGTCACTCTCTCATGTCTTACACATCTCTTTCAGGTGCCTTATGCTGTCTGTTGAGCTGCCAGCTAAAAACTCACAAGTTCCTATTTCTTTCTTATACAAAGCAATTTGGCCTTCTTTGTTTCATTCTTTTCTTCTCTTGCCCTGGGTAGGGTGGGAGTGGGATTACTCAAAAAGGAACATCAGAATATTTTCCTGGACGAAAAACAGCAATCACTAAAAACCCATATCCCACACTGTTCTGAAAGGCCAAAGTGTAAGTACTGTTTCACATAGAATTCTTTTTTCCCCAACAGACTGGGGAGAAACAATGGGATGTAGCTATTAAGATTAGTGGGCACTGGAGTTAGACCATTAGGGATTTGAATCTTGGCAATATTTTTTGCCTGTGTGACCTTGGGCAAGTTACTTAACCTCTCTGTCCCTTAGTTTCCTCACTATTACAATGGGGAAAATAACAGTAACAATCTTATAGAGCTGCTGTGAAAACTAAAAAGGTAATCCATGCGAAGTGCTTTGGTTCAGTGGCTGACACGCGGAAGCTACTCAAGAACTGGTGAGTATTGGAGAGTGGGGTACATAAGCAGACTGTCCGCATAAAACAGGGAGCATGTAATAAGTGCATTCCTATAGAGAGGGATGAGTGGACCAAACTACAGGCATTCAAAGAAGACAAAGAGCTTCTGCCCTTAGACAGTGCCCAGTCTCCTGGGGAAGACGGAGAAGTAAACAAATAACTCTAATGCGACGTGACAGTGCTACAGCAGAAGGCTCCTTACACTTGTCAAATGATGTTTACTCAGCAGTGACCATGACACTGTTGCTGTGGATAGATGTTAGTTTCTGTCCTGCTAGAGAATCACAATGCACATTGCATTCTCCTTGCAGTGGAAGAGAGTAAGTGCACAGTGTCCCTGGGTATCTGGATTTGACCAGCCTCACCGCGAAAATCCACAGCTGAAAGAACAAAGATATGTCTCTGTTCTATCTTTGCTGCTGGGTTCCCCACTCCGTGGGTAGCCTTGGAGGGGCTTTCAGACCCCGGGGTGCACGGCCTCTTGATTAAGATTCGAGGGTCTCAGCAGCGTCTTAGATGCACACAGGAGTCAGCTGCCTGCCCCAATCCTACAGGAGATTAATCACGTCATGTCTAAAAAGGGCCCATATTATTAAGTAGAACATTCAATATGCCAGTTTTAGGTGACTTAAACCCCTAAGTCATACTTCATTGCTTTTAATTATTTATGTTGTGAGTACATGTCCTGAGTAAGCACATTTCCAAACAGCAGTGATGATGGAAGTGCAATAAGCATTATTCTTTGTATGATATCAAGACCTTTTCTTCCCATCATCTCCCCAGCCTCCAAAATATATCGTGGCCGACGATGAGTTACAGAAACTCCAGGAACTATTGTTCTGCTAATTAAAGTCAATGAAAACTTAGATTTTTAAACATTTATAGAGAATATTGACAGCACCTTGAGTGTCACAAAACAAAAAGGGGTATCTTTATGAAACAGCATAAAGTTAAAGTCAATCAAATGGGGAAAAAAAAGTCAAAGTTGGATTTATTCCTCACATCGGACTAGGATAAATTCAAAGCAGATATGATATTTGAAGTCTAAACTGAAACCATTTTCTCTTTTAGGAGAAGCTAAAAGACAGTTATTCATCTTAGAGTGGGGAAGGCCTTTCTCATTGTAACATTAAATCCAGAACCCTGACAGAAAAGATTATATATTCAATCTCATAAAATTAAAATTTTCCACATAGAAAAGCCATAAGCAAAGTTGAAAGACAAATAACAACCTGGATGGAAATATCTGCGGCTCTGTTATAGCCAAAGACTAATTTCCCTTAACATACGTGCTCCGACAAATCAGAAAGGAGAAGACCAATTGTGTGATAGAAAAAATGGGCAAAGAATATGATCAAGCAGGGCCTGGAAGAGAAAGCACAAATGGACCCCAGGCACATGAAAATGGTTCAGCCTCACTCACAATACAAGAAATTTAAATTGTACTGAGATACCAATTTTCAGTGGTCAAATTAGCAAAGACCCGAAAGTCTGATACCATGCTCTGTGATGCGGGGGTTCTGAACCAGGCATTTTCATACCCCGCTAGTAGCAGTGTAAGGTGGTGAAACAGCTAGCTAGAGCAATTGGCATTAACTCTATGTCTACAAATTGAGGCTTTAGATATTCTCCAAATGTACAAGATGAAATATACGCAATATTACCCATTATAGCCATGAGTCAAAAGCAAAACATTATTAGCTACCTAAATGCCCATCCATACGCATTAAATTAATTGTGGCACATTCACACAGTATCATACAATGCAGCGAAAAAAAGAATGATGAAACTTTTTATGTGCTGATATAATAATCTCCTATCTATTGTTAGGCAAAAAAAGCAAGGTGTAGAACAGAGTGTATAGCGTGCTATACTTTGTGTACAAAGAGAGAGAGTATATATGTGTGTGTGTGTGTGTATAGTTTTTTTCCTATATAAACATGAAATATTTCTGTATGGCTGGAGTCAGCAGTAGAAAGGATGTTTCACCATATATCCTTTGGTTTTGATTCTTTTGGATATTCAACTACGTGAAGGTATCATCTATTAAACCTTTAAAAATGAAATAAAAATAATAATAATAAGCCAAAAATTGTAAATAAATCAATTAAAAATTTGTTAACATATTAAATAAAATCAATGCTATTAATAAGTTAACAGCCAAGTTTCTAAACCCATGTATGCTTGTCTTTCTGTTCAATCTCTATTCCTTCTCTTTGATCCTCAACACAATCTAGTTTTATTTAGGCCTCTGCCTCTCCCAATATATCCCATGTCTCAGGCCACATCTGGAACTGCCTGGTCTAAGGGTAGTTCCATTCCCATGGCTGGTAATTGGCTCAGGAACTATGGCCAAAGGCAGTGCGTGGCATTGAGAATAAGAGTTGACTCAAGAATGCTAGAGGCTCCTGGGAAAGAAGTTTCCTTGCTCTTAGATGAACTTCGCCCAAGTCGATGGCATTTCTATGTGAAACTAACAACTGCTGCAGCTGCTTTGCATTTGTGAAGGAAGCAGCCCAAGGTCAAAGCCAACACATAGAGAGGTCATCTCAGGGTATTGCAAGAAAATAGATCCAGAGCCACTAAATTAAACTGCCCCTGAAGCCTGCCCTGCCTCCTGGACTTGCAGTTGTATGAAGCAATACTTTTCCTCATTGTTTATGTGAGTTTGAATTGAATTTTCTGCTACTCAAAGCCATAGGCTAATACTCGGATTGCACAGAGGCGTATGTTTCCAAGAATCAAAGTGAAACACATGGGTAAGACAGAAAGAAAGAAAAAAAAAAAGCCTCCTGAAGTTTCTCAGACTTAGCAAACTGCCAAGGCCCATGGCATGTGTTGACATAAAAACTTTCCAAATCAAGCTCTGAACTCCAATTAGAATATGGTACAGAAATAAGTTGGGAGGAAGGGTAGGAGACGCTGAGCAGAAATCTACCAACGTGCACAGTGCTTGTGACTGGGTAGGGGGCCTACTGGGTAAGTTTTAGCTCCTTTTTTTTTTTTTAATATTTTCTCAGGTAAAGTATGTGAATGTATTACTTTTGTGATGAAAAAACTACATACAGCCCCGAAGGCCACTTGGAAGCAGGATGGTAGAGAGGCTGTGGTCAAGCAAACTGCCAAAAGTTAATGTCAGGTTTTCAAAAGACAAGCCTGAAGGCTAATACATAAATAAATAAATGCTTAGCAAAAGATCTTCATAAATTAGGGATTAGGAAGCTTAAGAATTCCTAGTAAACCTGAGGCTATTGGGAGTGAAGGATTAGAAATAAACAAAATCGGAGACACTGCTTTGGGTAAGATCCCAGGTGTTCAAATTACTTTCAGCAAATAATAGTAAATCCTTCCTTCTCCCACCAAAGTAAATAAATAAATAAAATAAACAAAATGGACAAACCACCTTAGATGAAGGCTGTAATAATTGGAGCAGAGCGCGTTTTTCTGTGATTTTCACAAATGCTTCTGAGGTGTCGTATTTCTGATCACCCCTCATGCGGAGTTTGTTTTCATTTTCTGGTAGTTCCCACAAGTGAGGGTCACCACAGGATTCAGGTTGGGAGGCTTTAGCATCTTCTGGATGAAGGAGAATCCTGGAAGTGGATGATAGGAAGTTTCTTTTCCTTTATTAACCCACTGGCAACCTTTTGAGGAGTAGAAGGGAGATGAGATCTCCATAAAGGATGCTTGAGTCTAGGATGATCAGGGAAGTAAGAGGAAACCAGGAAGAGAGCAATGATCTAGAAGCAAAATATATGACCTAAGATGGGGACTGAAAAGTGCCTGCTGGACTTCACAACCAGGAGATCACTGGTGATTTGGGCAAGAGCAGAGGTGAGAGTTAAGTTCAAGGCAGGGGAGGAACATTGTTTCACCATTAAGAAACCTGGCTGTGAAGGAGAGGAGAATGAGAGTGGAAGCTGGAGTGGACAGAAGGCTTAGGGATGAGAGTGCCAGCAGAGAGAGGATGCTTGTGGAGCCTGAGGGACCAAGCTTACCGAACAGTATGGGTCAGAGACTGCAGGAGATGGGGTCCAGAGCACAAGTGGAGTAGTTTCCTTACACAGAACGACATCTATTCCACTAAGACAAGGAAAAAAGAAGATGCGTGCATGTGTAGATAAATTTAGAAGAAGGAGGGCAGGAAATTGAGAGATTACGGTCCAATATCTTCTATTTTCTTTGTGCTCTGGGAATGGGAGTGGTATAGACGTCTTGAGAATACTGGTGAGATTTTTAAAGTTGTTAAGAGGGATGTGGGACTATATTCAGTATCTTGTAATAACCCTTAATGATAAAGTATATGAAAAAGAATATATATGTATAACTGAATCAATATGCTGTGTACCAGAAACTAACACAACATTGTAAATCAACTGTGCTTCAATTAAAAGAAAAAAAAGAAGGATGCAACAGGTATTGAATAAGAACCAAAGAATTGCTAGTAAGAATCCAGGTAGCAGCTGATTTAGCACTTGGAAATTTAGTGTCTGTGCTAGGGGCAGAAAAGGCAGATAGGTCCGGCATCATGGTTTTGGTTAATGGCAAGGGTGGGAGGTAAAGGACTGAAAAAGCACTAGCCATTGGAATGACTGAATTGCAGAACCAAGAGATTTAAACTAGATAAGGAAGTGAGGTGGGGAGAAGTGGTTGTGATCGTGGCAGTAGAGGGGTCAGCAGAAAGAAAAGAGGGAAGCATTTTTAAAAAGGAAACGTCAGAAACAGTGGTTCTCAATACCAGTTTGCAGAAGAATAGGGAGCTTAACAAAGATGCAGATCTCTGGGCCCCATGTCAGAGACTTCAATTTAGTAAGTCTTGAGTAGAGCTGAGGGCTCTGCATTATTTTTCCATGTTATGAATTGCTTTTTAAAAATGGATAATACGTGTGTGACATAAAATTCACAGAGTACAAAAGACGTGCAAGGAAAAGCAAGTCTTTCACTCACTTCTGTGGTAACTTCTGCTGCCATTTTCTCAGATGTCCTATTAGGACCATTCAATACCATAATCCTATACCATATGTGTGTATATATATGTGTGTGTGTGTGTGTGTGTGTGTGTGTGTGTGTAAAACCATAGCAAATACTCTGTTCTACACCTTTTTATTGCACTTAACCACATACATTAAAGATCAATCCATATCCATTTGTTAAAAGCTAATTCAATATTCTATTAGCTTCATGGAATTCTATTTTTTTAATACTAAAAGACGGAAAACAATGAGTGTTTATATTAATTCTCTAATTCAGAGATTCCCAATAGTGGAAGAGTTTTTCAATACCCTATGAACAGACATGCCATAACTTGGAAGTCTGTGTTTTTAACAGAAGATTATGATTTGGGTGGTTCATGGACTAGGCTTAGAAAAACACTTGTCACAGGACTTGAGAGCACAATGAGTTTAAAAGATGGAAATAGAGAAAGAGAGTGAGAAAACTAGGGAAACAGGGAGGTTTTACTTTGCATTGTGATTCCCTCCTGATTTATTTGAGAGATTTTATCTTGACTATATCACTCCCCTAGGACATATATACAAAATATCTTTACGCATAATTAGAAAATGGTTATGTATATTAACAGCTACTGAATCCCAGAGACAGTAAGCAAAGCAAAACTGAAAATCAAAACCCAAACCCAAACCAAACCAAACCAAGTTAAACCAAGTGAACAAACAAAACTAGTAAGAAATACATTCCCATGTGCTGTCAAAATTTCCATAAAGAAATATGTGACAAATCTCCAAGGGAAAGATGTTTTTATTACATCACTAGGATGTTCATTTTTGCCATTAGGAAAAAGCTGCAGCACTAGGAACTAAATGCAATGAGACAGCAATGCTGAATTCCCCAGGATTCTTGAATTCTGCTCGAATTTCTTGACTTGGGCTAGGACTAATTTAGAAAGTAGAAGACTCTCGATTGAAACACAGGTTTATTTGATTCCATACCCCATGATCTTTCCACTACCTAACATTACTTCCCACCAAGGAATTTTCTTAGTGCCCCTTGCCAGGGGAGCCAGACATCCAGCCTCCAGAAGTGACACCTCTCATTTCTGCCTAACTACAGGCAGATGCTCTAGACGACACTGGTAACTACTAATCAGGTGAGATTTTGGGAGAATCACTCAGCTACATCAGTTGGCCCAATACATCCTGCCGGAATTATGCTACCCTGGCTGAATCGGGATGGTAGCAAGCTCCTTAATATGGTAAAGCTAAAACACAAGGGACATCTGACATAGAAGAATCCTTTAATGTCAAGAGATGGGAAACAATGCATGGGTATGTTGTTTATAATTCAGCGATTCCCAGCATCTGGGGAATTTTGCAATATCCTATATAGTCACCCTTTCATTTCATTGTCCTACCCCGAAAGTGTTGTGTGTGAGTTTAAGAAAAGTGAATTGGGTTTTGTTTTTTTTTTAACATACAACAGAAGATACTCTCAGTGACACAAAACTATAGTGAGAATTACTGAACTAGTTAGTGTCAATTAAAACATGTTCTAAAGTACTCATCGTATGAAACTGACATTTAAAGAAAAGAACAGAGTAGACTGAGATGAGATTTCCAAGAAAGATGAGCTGCTCTTATTTTACTTACTTAGCTCCAGAACCAGATACTGGTATTTTATAATTATATTACGGAAGACTTGGGAAGTCCCCCCACCCTTCCTCAGCCGCCCTTTGACTTTTATGTCCCTGATGGGACATCGAGTGGTATATTCCGTATTTCTTCTAAGCTGGTGAAATGCCTTTGACTGTCGAAGAGTTACCAGCTGAAAGCTGAAACAGATGAAAATCTTTAATTGAAAAGTCATCGTTTTCTGTATTGTATTGATTCACGTTAAGTTGACTGAGTGTCAGTTGATCTTAACAGCATGCTACTGGGCATCGTGTGACAGACTGAGAAGTGTCTTGCCCTCAAGGAACGTACAGTTTAGATGGGATATAAAGTAGTCCACATTTAAGTGCTAAATTAATGGAACATAGCAGTACTCTAAGCTATTCAAAAAAATAGATGAATGGGTTTGAAATAGAATGAATTTTAGTAGGCAGATGGGGGAGTAAGGTTTTGTAGGTAAGGCAAATGGCATCAGTGAGAGCATAGAGGCAGAAATTCATAAATCCAGGGGCTGATAAATAAAAGTGAATAAATGAGTAGGCTGCTTTTTATGTTAAAATGTTTCCTGTTGATGAATAACAGGAGCTAAGTTAGAGAAAATAGTGATTCAGGTTGTGGGGGACCTTGAATGCTTGGCTAAGGAGTGTGTCTTTAGTACTGTGGGCACCAGAAGGAAACTGAAAGCTTCTGAGAAGAGGAGGGCATGGGAAAAGTGGATTAGAGGAATAAATTTGTTGATGGAATGCAGAATGGTTTTGAAGAGAGATTGGAGGCAGTAGGAGCCTATTTGGTCTGAGTTTATGAGAGTATCCACCAGAGTGACTGATCTGGCAAATGTAAAGGAAGGACTGAATAAGAGAAAGGAAAGGACTGCGTTGTCTGTAGGAAATTAGACATGGGAGAGAGTATATGAGGTTCCAAATCTGGGCAAGTGGGAGAAAGCTGGTTTCACCAAGAGAAACAAATAAGAAAGGCTTGTCTGGGGGGCAAGTGTGTAAGGAAGACATGGACAACTGCTACATCTAGACTGTTGGCAGGACATGTGGCTATGGTGTTTCAGCAGATCATGGCTGCCGCATAAACTGACCAGAGCTGCGGTATGTATGCCTCTGCTCTGAGGTGGGCTTGGGGGGGGGATTACTAGAAGGTTTTGCACGCTCAGCTTTGCCCCTTTTGGGCAGGAGAGACCATCTGCTGTCAAAGCATCCCCAGTCCTCAAGGGGCATAGGAACTAGTTAGGAAGTATAATTCTAATAGAATGAGCTGAAAGACAAGCAAATGCCGGGGGTAGTTTGGCAATATGTCATTGCTGCCAACTTTGACATGTTAAGTGTCACATTATTAATGGCTTTTATGCATGGCTAAGAGGGTTAACACTTAGTGAATTGGACTCCTTAGTTTTTGTCCTGCTCTTATATTTTATGGGTATGATAGGGTACGTTACCTCTCTGTGCCTTGGCTTCCCATTTGTAAAATAGGAAGCTTGTTGTGGCAACATTCATAAACATTTTGAGAGCTACATATAAAAAGCAATGTAGGATTCTCTCCCCTCCCACCCCCACCCCAGAGACTGAGTCAGTCTCTGGGAAAGGTCATCCATTTCACTGAATTCTTTGAATGGCTAACTCCCTAAGTCAGTTAATTAACATTTTTCTAAAATGCTTTTACCAATCCAGAGATGAAAGATGTGGTCTATAACTGTCTTTTCTACCTTCTCATCCTGCTGACCCTTTTTTACTCAGTGGCTGGTGCCCTGGGACTCCCATTTCTAGGCTCTCGGATCAACCCCAGCCATAGTGGAGGGGAATGAGAGCTCCACATTAACACTCTGGGACATCAACATAAGGCAACCATGATAAGTGTGAACTGCGGTCTCAGTTCTAGGTGTTAAGCTCTTCCTTTCTTTCTAAGTCTCCTTCCGCCTGCCAGATCTGGCTTTTGGATACTCATCTCGTTGCACTGAGCCCAAGTCCTTGCCCTCCAAACTTGCCTAGTACTTGCTCAAGGACCTGAATTCTATTTGTTTCCATCAGTTCCCCAAAGGGAGAGGAATCTAGACCTAAAAGACAGCACTGAGGCTGGGACCTTGCTATCAGCAACACGTTTTCTTAATGCTTGCCATGAGTTCCCAATTTTGTATGCTTCTGGATTTCCCAAGGCTGCATTCCAGCTGCGCATTGGTTTATCACACTCAAATTCGCTGTGTTGAACTGGCCTGACGCTGGCTGCCTTCCTGGCTGCTGCCGGTTACGTATCCTCCAAATACTGTCTTCTGGCCGCTTGCCCATCAAGCCAGCTGAGTTTGCCGCCAATTCCATGGATGTATCCAGTTCTGGTCTCCCCTTATTCCAGTCCACCTCACCCATATTACAGTTAATCCTTTTTACATTAAACTACAGCAGGTATTTGCTGATGTGGAAACTAATGTGGTGTTGGAATTTTATCCTTGTTTACATCTTTCTTTGTGTTGGAAAGGCTTGGGATCACTTCCAAAACCTGCTCAGAGAGCTTTCCTGTCTCCTTGGGCAGAAACAAATGAACACTTGACAATACCTTGTGTCTGTGACCAAGCCTCAAGGCCACTGTTTTAATTGTAAAATTGCATCATTCACTTTAATTTTACTTTAGACATACTAATATATTTAAAGTATATTTTGGCCAGCGTTCATTCCCCTTTCAATTTCAGGGCATGTTTTTGGAACTCGATGGCTTTGTGCTTATAAGGAAACGAACAAATCAAGGGTGGGGATGGTGTTCTACAATGGCAGTTTCAACTTTTAGGGTATATTAGAATCTTCTGCAGGGTTTGTTAAAGCAGATAGCTAGGTCTCATGCCCAGAGCTTCTCTGGAGTGATACCTGAGAATCTGCATTTCTGACATTTCTTAGGGGATGTTGACACAGCTGGTCCTGGGATTACACTTTGAGAACAACTGGTCATACGTTTAATAGGCCACAGGTGACCAGAGGTTGAGCAGCTGTTAACCAGTTCAAACTTTTATCTGAATGGATAAGGTGGAGAGTGCTGAGAAATAAACTTTCAAAGTTCAGTCCACACAGGATGACTGCTGGTTCCAGAAGACTCTCAACCACTTATTACTCATGAGAGCTTGGGCAATCAGGTTCTTTGAGTTTGGGTTTCCTAATTCATAAAATAAGGATAGCCTCCATGCTGCCCTTACCGGAGTATTACAAAGGTCAAATGAAATGAGTGTGAAAATATTTGAACTATAAAGTTGTATGACTCTGGGAAGTATTGCAATGATTTTTCAATACACTCCTTCAAACGTCACCGCCAGTTTTTGTTGTTGTTGTTGTCTTTTTTGTTTTTGGCTCTCTTGCTTTTCACATTAATTACAGCAACTTTAATCCAGGAATATAGAGTACTTTCATCGCTATCATAAGCTCAAAGTTCAAACTCTTTTTAAAAACGTGTATTTCATTCAATGAGATCAGACATGCCTTATAAATATTACACAGAGCCAAGAATGGTTCCCAGTCTTCACAGCTATAAAAAGAGAAGTACAAGACCCTATTGTGACTTGGGGTGGAGTCACAGTTAATCTTTCAACCCTGTTTAGATTGGCCCATTAATAACAATAGCTACAAGTTACGGCACGTTAAAAAAATAAAATCACCGTGTACAATGATCAATCCGTCTGCCCCATACTTTTACATCTCTTGTAATTTCTATTAATTTATCTGTCTTGGGAAGTAATAAATCCTTCCAGTCCTGGCCGTGGCTATTTTTCTCAGTTAAGGGCCTCCAGCTCACTCCATGGGCCAACATAGTTATTGCTCGTAGTGGGTGCCTTTAGGATTTTCCATCATCAACTGTACCTAATTCGGGCCTTCAATGAGCATCTCAGATATTAGCCTCATTGTTGCTAGGTCTTTAATAGGTATAAAATGTCCACGGTGCTGACAGGGTTCTAAACACGACGTTTCGGGGAGCAGAAGACCCCGTTTGGGGACTGGCCAAGGAACTCCCGAGGTTCGCGTACCGGGAGTGGAAAGGGGTCTCCCAGAGCCCCGCCCTCTCGGTCACCGAAACCTTGGAGCCCCGCCCCCGGGCCAGGGCCCGCGTCCGCTCCCCCCGGGCGCCGGCAGGAGGCGCCCGCGGCAGTCAAGGTGCTGTGCGCACCCGCGGGGAGCCAGCCCAGGGGGCGGAGGGAGAGGAGAGGAGGAGCCGGAGGGGGCGCGGCTAGCTCCCGGTCCTTGCCGGGCGCCGGGCCTCCTTCTCCGCCCGGCCCAGGGCTGGCGGCCGGCGGGGGTCGCGGAGGCAGCGGCGGCGGCGCTGGCGGGCCGCGGGTGGCGGGGGCTTGGCGCCGGCCCCGGGTGTTAGGAGACAAGATGGCGGCGGCGCTCCGGAGGCCGGTCCCCTCCTCTTCTGCGCTCTCCTCCGCCCCGCCGCTCGCCGCCTCCTCCTCGGTCTCCTCCTCCTCGTTCGCTGCCTCCTCCTCCTCCTCCTGCAGCAGCCCTAGCGACCGCCGAAGCTCCGGCCCGCTCTCCGGGAGCTCCGGAGGGGGATAGACGGGGCAGCTGCGGGCTCCGGCGACGGAGGCAGAGCTGGGGCCGGGGCGGGGACGGCGGCGGCGGCGGAGGCGGCGGCGGCGGCGCCGGGTGGGGATGGGGTCGCAGACGCTGCAGATCCTCCGGCAGGGGGTGTGGGCCGCGCTCAGCGGGGGCTGGTACTACGACCCGCACCAGGCCACGTTCGTGAACGCGCTGCACCTCTACCTGTGGCTCTTTCTGCTCGGCCTGCCCTTCACCCTCTACATGGTGAGTGTGGGGGCAGGGAGGAGGGTGGCTCCTTCCCCCTTCTGGCTGGCTGGCTGGCTGGCTGGCTGGCTTACCCGAGTCCGGCGGGCCGGGGGGGCGCCCTCTTCCTCCTCTCGGTGCGCGCACCCCACCATCCCGCACCCCCGTCCCACAGGGGCCCCTCGCCCCCTACTCCCCTCCCCCATCCGTACTCCCCACTCTGCCTGGAGGGCTTTCCTGGTTTCAGTGATGACGGGAGAAACGGATTGGCAGCAGCCCCCACTTCCCGCCCCCGGGCGCGCAGCCCGTTTACTGGGAAATAGTAGCTTCCTAGGCCCCCTTTTCAGGGGGTCCTGAGCCCCTACCCTCCCAGCCTTTCTACCCGGCTGGGTAGAGCCCGAGTGGGGCTCCCTGCCTCCGCGTTTGGTGGTGGGCGCCGAGCATTTTGCTGGAAGGGGCCGCCGCATCCATCCCTGGCGCGCGTGCTTATTTGCGTTCGGTTCCTCGGGCGCCGGGCACCCCTGGGACACTCCCTTCCCCCGAGGCTGTTCTCGCTCCTCCTCTCCCGGGAGTACCCTCCCTCCACCTCGCTTCTAATCCGCGCGCCGAGCCCTTGGAGCGGGGGAAGAATGTGTGCCGCTCCGTTCGGAATGCATTTGTGGGGCGTCCGGGCTCTCTTACTCGCTCAGACGCGGCTGTTGAAAATCTGGCTCTCACCCTTCCTGCCTCTCAGAATCCTGTTTTTGCTTACCACTGGTTCTTTTCGGTTTGGCTCTGTGGTCAATGGCTGTTATTTCCAGGCCAGCTTTTAGGGGAGGGAGCGGGGGAGATACGGGGAATCTGGCTGGCATTTCAGTAGATTTGTTTGGGTTGGTTCAAGGCCTTTTACTGATAGGAAAGAAGAAAGTACTGCCTGTTGCTGAATTTAGTACGGTCAGCTTCTCAAAATGATCCAGTTTTTAAGCTGTATTTTCACTGAAAGTTACGAGCACATTTTCTTTTTAAAAACACGTTAGGTTAGGGTGGGGCGCTAGGGAGACTGATGTGGAAGAGGTGATACGGAAGCGTCAGTTAACATTTTAAAATAACTGGAAAGGAGGAAGGCTTGGTAACTTTGTTTTAGGAGAATGCTTTTAAATATATTTCTGCCAACTTTGTGGTTCTTCGTGAAGCTGTAGTAAGGGGACTGGACTAGAAAATCTGGGAGTATGGACTACAAGGAGTGCCAAAGGTGAGGATACTCAGTTCTTTCCCAAGTGAAGCTCATTTTTACTGATTGGCAGAAAAAGTGGGGGAGGATGTTGTAAATGTCACATCCTCAAGCAAATTTAAATTTTTCTTTGAAATTGTTTGGGAAGGACTTGCTGCTTGAGGTTAAAAAGGCATTTACAAAAACGTGCTGATGACTGATGGCTTACTTTTTTAGGGGACTTGCTCAGTCTTGTCCCTTTTGGAAAATCTATTAACACGAAGTGTTATCATTTTCAATTAATTCTGGCCCAGGGAGTTAGTTCTATTTGCACTTCTTTATCTTCCAGGAATATGACATCATTAATGTACAGGTTAATTACTTTGGGTGTAAGAATCCTCAGGCTGTCACAGAGCTTTTCATAGCAGATTTCTTTTATATCCAAGAGAATTGTAAATTTAAAACTGAAGCTGGTTCTTGAGATGTCAGGATTCGTCGCTGTGTTCCAGTGTAAGGCTCCCATGTTAGCACCAGACCTGTGTTAGTGGGTTAGGGCTCTTTGTGTAATTAACAAACATTACTGAAGGAAATTTAAAGCAAATAGAAAGCAATGCATTGAGTTTACTGCTTCATTTTGGCAGTTTATTCAGTTAAATTTAATCTGCAAATAAATTTTTGAGTGTCTACTATATGCGGGGCATTTTGCTGGGTCCTAGGAAAATGAAATTGCTTCTCTGATTTTCTTGTTTAAGTTAATGGCAACTCGACTTTTCCTAAACTTTTAAAAAGCTCTCCTTGATTCTTCTCTTTCTCTTCACATCCAGTTCATAAACAAATCTTGTGGATTCTATCTTCAAAACCTAACTAAAATCCAGCTAGTCATCACCACCACTCCCTTGGTTTAAGGCATCATTATTTCTCTCCTGGGTTACTGCAGTGTTGTAATGAGGTTCACTGCTTTCACTTTTTTTTTTTTTTTATTCTCTATTCTCAGTAAAGATGTCTGAGTGATTTTTTAAAATTTAAGTCAGATCATAGCATTCTTCAGAGCCTCTCCTCCCATGTGTCCATCCTCCTCCAGCCCCAAACACACACTTGCCTTCTTATGATATTTTTTGTGCACAGTAACTGTTTTCTTGCCTCAGGGCCTTTGCACTTGTTCCCCCCTTTGTCTGGATAACTCCTCTCTTCCAGATGTCTGTGTGACTTACGTATTCTACTTATTTCAGGTTTTAGTTATATGTGGGGCTTCCCTTGGTAGCCTATGTAGAATAGAATCTTCCCAGCTCCTCCAGTACTTCCTAGCCTTCCCACCCTCCTTCACTTACTAACACTTACTATGAATTGATACACGTTCATTACTTAATGTTTCTCTTATCCCATTAGAATATAAGCCCCAAGAGGGCAGAGACTTTTTGTTTACTGCTGTTTTGTCAGGACCTAGATCAGTGTCAAGCACATAAGTACTCATGTTAAATGAATGATTAGAAATGAACAAGACACAGCTTTTGCCTTCAGGGAACTTCAAGTTTAGCTTGCGGAAAATGAACTATTACAAGCATTAGAGCTGTTATGAAAAGGTAAGTACAGAATGACCCTGAGCTTTTAATCAGGGATTGATCCTAGTCTAGGGGCAGTTAGCAAAGAAGATTGGTAAATGTTTTAGGAAACTAGTCGTATTATGGTGTTGCAGTAGTCGAAAGTATACATTAAGTATGTGTGTAGATTCTCTATCCCAAACCCTGTGTCCTCATAGTGACTTGTTTTGCAACTTGAGGCAGAGCTGGGATTTTGAAGCCATTGTATAGGCACCCACCCCCTCACCTTTTTTTTTTTTAAAGACCTAGCGCCTGTGAAGAGTGGTATGTTGAGTTAGGAAGAGTCTTACGGCTTTTTGTATAGGATTCAAACACTTTGCTATTTGTAGCTTTTGTGACTACTTTGTATATCCACAAAATTTATATAGCTTTTGTAATTATAAAACTTTTCAGTAGTGAAAATCAAGAAGTAACTTTTCCTTCTTACTTTCATTGTCCTTCTGTTTTCCTTAAGGCACTCACCCCATTTTATCTTGCTATAATTATGTGTGTACATGACATGTCACAGATGGTGAGCTGTGTGGGCGTGAGCTTTGTGGCATTTTCGTGTGGTGGAAAGCAGACTGGGGTTCGTGTCATCTTGATTTTTGAATCTTGGCTCTGTTATTGATTGTGTGCCCTTTGGGCAAGACTCTCCACCTTTCTGAACTTGGATTTACTCATTTGTGAGATGTTTCATGGGTATTTTTTAAGAAAATATTTACGAAATAGATTAAGTTATTCACCTATAGAGTGGCTGTCAGTAAATGTCATTTGCAAGAGCTGATTAGAACAGTATTTCCTCTGTAATGTTGTGGGACTAGAGATTAGAAAGCAAGTCAAGCCATTATCTTCACATATTGTTGTTCAACATAATATTTTCTTTTCCAAAGAGTTGTATCCCTAGGTGATGATCTGTAACACTAAAACCTCTTTCTGTAAGTGGTCCTCAGACTCCAGTTGACTTGAGGATCACTTGGACATGTTAAATATGTGCATATGTGCATGTTCATTCTGATGCAGACGATCTGGAGTGTGACCTGTTATATTTTATAAACACTCCCAGTCAGTTTAAAAACCTTGATCAATATGCCTCAGCCTCCCAGCCCCTGACTTACAGCCAGCTGCTTACTCAGCATAATCTCTTGGCTGTGTCACAGGCATCATGTCTAACAATGTTCTTGATTCCCCACTACACACACCCCTCTCCCCCCAAAAAACTTGTTTTCTTTCTCTGTCTTTGTTCTGTTAGTTAATGGCACCGTCTTATATCTGGTTGCTCATACCTTCCCCCTCTTCCTCGCCTTATGAGCAGTTCTTATCATTTCTTCTGACAAGTATCAGCCTTCCTTTCCACTTCCTGATTCACGCTGTTTTTTGTCTGCACTGCTGCCTTAGTTTCTGTTCTTGCCCTTTTACAACTCTTTCTCCGCAAAGTAAGAGACATCAGTCTCCGTTCGTGTCCTTCCCTCTTTCTGATATCCTTCAATTATTTATTTATTTTTGCACTTAGAATAAAATCCATCATCCTTACTGAGGCCTCACCAAAGACAAAGTCTTTGATAAAGTCCCCCCTTTATCAGCAGTTTGTGCAGTTTTCCCACTGTGCTCTTGTCACACTGGCCACCTTTCAGTTTCTTTGACCTACTGAGCTTGCTCCTCCAGGGGGGGTCTTTGCACTTGATGTATCTTCTGAAGGGACACATTTCCCTCCTACTCTTTGCAAGCCTGCCTGTTCCTGGGTCTTTAGGGCTGGCTTAAAAGTCGTCTCAGAGGCCTAACCAGATAAGCATAAACAGGTTCTGTTTTCCATTATTCTGTCCTGTAACTTCTATAGTGCTCATGACAAACACATTTATATCTTTGCTTGCTCATTAGCTGTCTCTAATGTTCCCTCCCTCCCAATACCTTGTAAGTTCCATGAGGACAGAGGCCATATCTGATTTATTTGGCAGTGTATATCCAGTGTCTCCTCTTGTGTTTGGCTTATATTATATTAGATTCTGAATAAATATTCGCTGGATGAATGTTTTAGTTATACGTGTAAACCTTCTTTAGACTTAACACCTTAACTGACAGAGAGTAGTTTGGTGTTGAGGGGACACTGTGGTAGGCTGTATTCTATGGTGGAGTCACATCTTATCTGGTGGGTAGGTTTAGTATCAGTATACATGACAAAAATATGAATATAGAATTACTGAAAAATCAAATACACAATGACTTGAAAAACCCTTTAAGTCACTCAAAGTGCAGCATATATTGCTTTTTGTGTATACAACTTTGTGCAGTTAAATGTACATGTACAAATATACACATGATACATACAGTCATATATACTGTATAAATCTGTGGAGAGATTATATTCAGAAACTAAAGCATTCATATCAAGTATATGAAGGTTTCAGCTTGTTCTTCCTGGTTATCTTACTGTTTTATCTTCTGACCTTTATCATGTACAAAATGCTAAATGCTTTAGTGAGTGTTTCTGAGGCCCTCAAGTCATTCTTTCCTAAAGATTTAAACATTTTAAAAACCAGTGTAAGCAAGATTCAGTTATGACTAAAACTGAAATTTTCAAATTTTATAATTTATTTTTCCTAAAATGTTTTCCTTAAGTTAGGAAAGTTATTTGTACATTTGCAATTAAACATGATTGTTTAGTATTATTTTCTGTGTCCTTTAGGAGAAGTTTAATGAATAGTGGATGATCTGTTTTGACCTATGTCCTGTGCCTTTTCTTAGCATTATTTTCAGTGTTTAGTATCAAGGTGAATTGGCTCTGCATAGATGTAGTTCTTATCTGTTATGTCCCCTAAGTAAATTAAGGATACATTTTCCAAAGATAGTTTACAAATGAAGGTTCCAAGAAAGCAGCCATTTTGTCAACTTGTAGAAAAGCCCGTGAATTTATAAAAACAGCAGTTGATTCCTAAAATGTATTAGTGTCTTTTGTTAAAGATGGAGTGTTTCCTGCCATTTGAGAAATTACTCCAAGTTGTAAAATCACTTGGTAATTGAAAAACTAGGAAAGTTTTCATTTTTTCCCAGCCTTTGAATACACAGATTTAACCAGGTAGTTTGCTTTCTGTAGCTGACTTTACTTTCAGTAAATTTTCCCAATATTTCGTTTTGAGAATTTTCAGGCATATAGTAAAGTTGAAAGAATTGTTGCCACCACCTGGATTCTACAACTTTTAAAAAATTCCATGTCTCTGTCTATGCATTCCTCTACCTATCAAGACTTTTTTTTTTCCTTTTGAAGGGGGTTGCTTGTGAATTAAGTTACAAGTAACAGTATAAGTCACTCCGGAACACTTCAGCACACATACTGTTAGCTAGAGTTCTAAAAGTGAACCATCCGATGACTTTTGAGTTTTGATAAATGCGTACACCTGTGTAGTGCAAACCTGTCACACTGTAGAACATTGGCATCACCCCAGAAAGTTCCCACTTGCCCTTCCCAGTCAGTTCTCTCACCCTTGTTCTGATTTTTTTTCCATCATAGATTAGTTGATCCTGTTTTAAAACTTCATATAAATGGAATCACGTAGTAGGGACTTGTCTTTTTCACTCAGCATAATGTTTGAGAGAATCCTCCATGTTGATATGTATTTCAGCGGCTTGTTCCTTTACTGCTGAGCAGTATTCCTTTGTATGAATACGGTCCAGTTTGTTCACCTTGATCTACTCGCCTATAGATGAGGAGGACCTCTTTCCAGTTTTTGGCTGTTACATAAAAGGTATCACTCGAGCATGAGGGTAGGTTTTATCAGAACTGAAAGAAGTTGGAAAACTTTATTGGATATCAAAAATGTTTTCTCTTTCCAAATAAGACCAAATTTTAATTTAAAATAATTTAATGATAATTGGATACTTCATCTTCTCATTTCACCTTTAGTAGTCTTTAATACTGTACTTTTATTTGCTCAGTATTTCAATTTTTCTGTTTTGTCAATTCAGTAGAACCTTTTTGTTCAAATATAAATATATATGCTAAATGAGAAATTATAGATAAGTAAAAAGAAGAAAATAAAAACCATCTGTAATCCCATTCATTTAGTCTGTTGGACATTAATTTTAGTAACCAAAATGTATTTGGAACTTAGAAATACATACTGTGTTTCTTCCTTACAAAAATGGGCTCATAAGATTTGTACTGTTTTGAAACCTATTTTTACTTGACTATAAGTTGTGAATTTTCCCAAGTAGGGAAAAAAGTAGCAGTTTTAATAGCTCTGTAGTAAACTATAATAGTTTCCTTGTTATTGGGTATGCAGGTTGTAGTTTTTAGCTATTTGGAAAACACTGGCGTGGATATTCTTGTAGTTAAATCTTCATGCTGGTTTTTGTATAAATTCCTGGAAGTAGACTTGTTGGATTAAAGTATTTTTCTTTAATAAATAATTATTTTCCATTGAATGAATCTTTATGATGAAAAAGAACAAGGGTGAGAGAATGAGAAATTGAAATAATATGCAAGGTCCCTGAGAAGGCAAATAGGTCTGTGGTCCAGGGAGCACAGATAGTAAGGGATCAACCTCAGAAAGGAGGAAGGAAGGAGGTAAGGACGAATGCTGATGGAAGAGGGGATAAACAGTTGCTGGTGATGGTTAAAGTAGATCTTATGAGTTATGTAATCTCCTTAAAGTACAGAGTCAGTGTTTGCTGTTGAGAGTGGTGGCGGGTGGGAGGAGGATCTCCAGAAGGTGACATGCTCTCCTTATTTTCAGAGAGCAGGAAAGTGACTAACAGACGGTAGGATTGCTGGGCAGTTTTGAGGGTACCTTTGGGGTTGGAGAACATGAGTTCACAGTGTGGAAGAGGAATGTTCAGGAAGGAAATTTGGGATAAAATTTTCTTGGAAGTTATCAGCATTATAGAGGACAATCCAAGCCACAGACTAGAAGACCTGGGGAGAAACTGTAATTCATTAAAAAGAAAAAGGCTTGGACAGAACTCCAGATCCCAACAGCAGTTAACAGTCAGCAAAGGAGACAAGAAAGAAGCCAGGAAAAAGAGTTTTTAAAAAAGAAGATAATGGTCAAAAATGCCAAATTACCCTCCTGAAAGGTTGTACTAATTTAAATTTTCATCAACGGTTTGAGAGTACTTGTCTTCCCACCTCTGCTCAACCCTGCAAAGGAGAGTGTTATTGTAAATTTCTTATGGAATGTTGAATAAACCATTTTAGTAATGGTCTAGTTTTGGTAATAGGCAGAATTTCTCTTAAAGTACTTTTTAATCCAAATTTTTCTTAATGTAAACTAAAGATGTTGACTGCACTAACGTATGTCACATAACTTTTATCTGATTTCAGATGATTTTCACAGCAAGTAATTGGTAAATAAGCAGAAACGTTTCTTTGAGAGGAGACTTACTGTTTCTTTCTGTTATTTTATCTGAGTTAAATGGTTTTCCGGTGTTTCTGTGCATAGCTCAGGAGGACAGAGAATTATTTTGTAGGTGGGCTAAGACACTTGGGACACTGGGAATAGTAACAGTAGAATAGCACAGACTAATGGTATAGAAAAGAGCAGACTGCAACACATATTCTGTAGGTTTTACTACTGCTGACTTGTTTAGCGTTACAGATGAATTTTACCAAACCCCAGTGTAATAAATAGCTACTGATTCTGATTCCTTTGGTTCCTTTGTCTGTCCCCCCAAAAGTTGATTGAATGCTTTCTTTGGTAGAGTTGTAAAACAGTTCACACTTTCCTTCCTTTGTCATTGGAACCTGAGGGGCTGCATCTTTTATAACTTGCACCCTTGGTGCCAGTCTCGTTCCTTTGTGTTATGGTAAGAAAAAAAAGAAAACCTTGGGGGAAGCAAGCCATTTCCTTTTGAGGTTTTAAGGGAAAACAAAAAGAAAGCCCTGTCTTGCAGAGGTTTGTACAAACCAAGCAGAATCCTGAGTGCCAACTGCCCTGAGAATAGGCAGGGATATTAGTCACAGATTTGAGAAGCTTGAATCATGCATCTGGCTGTTTTCTTTTCCTAATCCTCCTCACTCCCTGAGTGTTGTCTAAATACAAACTAAGCAGATCTAAGCACTGCAGTTATCATCTTTAAAACTTTATATTTTGAAATAATTTTAGGTTTACAGAAAAGTTGCAGAATAGTATAGAGAGTTCTTGTATACCCTTTGCCCAGCTTCCTCTAATATTAAAATCTTACATAACTGTGGTGCATTTATCAAAATGAAGACATTAACTTTGATACAGTACTATTAATGAGTTATAGATGTTATTTGGATTTCACCAGTTTTTCCAGGGATGTCCCTTTTCTGTTTTAGGATTCAACCCACTATGTTGCATTTAGTATCATCATCTTTAATACGGTTTTCTTCCTGTTTTCCCTTACCATGCTAGGATTCTGTTCTTTAAGAAGTTTTACAATTTGTAATGCTTAATCGAATTTTGTCTTATAAGAAAAATCAGTAAAAGGCTTTATGTTTATGATAGATACATCTTAGGTGGATGAAAGAGGAGAGTATTCTGAATGATTTTTAAACCATGCATTGACTATTAACCTATGTGTGGCTATTTTAAAATATAAATATTTTACATATGAAGAATTATATGACATGAAATAATTCTAAAGATGAAAAAGACTTTAGACTTCATTCACACCAAATGGATACTAGTGTCTTAGCTTCCTCTTATAATGCTGTTTTCCTGATTTATAAATTAGAAGCAATGAGACAGACACAACCATGTTACAGGGTAGAATATGACTAATCCCTTATGTGTCATAAACTGTTCTGGAATTGGAGGATGCAGTTATTTCCTAGAAGGCTTTATGCAAAGGACAGTTGTTCAGACATTCAAAACATTTACTGTACGCTGGTCACTGTGGTGGGCCTTATGGTGGGGACCATTACGAGGTTTGTTTTTGTGCTAGGACATCATTTCCTATAATCTTCCCACCAGACAAGTGAATCTTTGTCCTGAGGTAAAGATTGTTTATTGAAAGCATATGTGTTCCTGGGTGTAATGGTTTGCTCTGCTGTCAAGTATCTTACTATAATATATTCAACATCATAAAACTTTCTTAAACCTTGTTTAATTATTCAAAGTTATAGTTCTTAGAACTTATAAAATTTAGCATGATGTTTAACATGATTAGTGTGCTGTTGCAAATTTCCCTTTCATTGTTGCTTTGCCTTTGATTTGGTAATCTTACACAGCTACTAACAAATGTTTATAGCATCCTTCTGTTCACATCGTTATACAGTGTTAATACACTGGATATCTATTTTGACCTTCTTACTTAATAAAGAATATCTGTAGGTAAACTATGGAAAGTCATAGTAACTAAAATTACAAAAAGCACCATACAGCTTTTCACACTATTCTAGGCATTGACATGTGGCTCTCAGCTAATTATAACATATATATATATATTTTTTTTTTGCTCAACTAATAGGGGTGATAAAAATCAGAAGTCTCCATGGGATGCTTTCAAGCTACCTGCCCCCAATCCTCTGCTCATTCTGAGTAACTGCTGGTCTCCTCTTCTTCTATAGCAAAATGCATATCACAACACAGGCTGGAGTGAGGCTGATGTAGAGATAATCCTGAATCTGCCTTTTTTTTTCTTTTAAGGAAATTATTCAGCAGCTTTGGACGATTATTAGGAATTCTTACATGCATTGCTAGTGTTTGTCATGATACTCCACTTGGGAATTGCTGGCCTAGTCCGTATGACACAGGCTTCTACACAAGTGATAACCTAGGACAGAGCTACCATTATCTTTCCTCTTAAAAAAAAAAGTCCACCATCTAATAACTGAGAATTGACTTGCCTGAGGTCCTATTTTGCTTTACTCCAATAAATCAGTATCTGGGGGAGATTCTGGGCGTGCGTATTGTGAAAAACCACATTCCCTAAATGTACAATAGAAAAACAAAACCCTTAGGCGATTTCTGATGAATGTCTCAGGAAAATAGTCACTACCTGGGAGGCTTTAGTCTATTATTTGTGAATGTTTGAAAATAACTAATTGTTTCCTGCTTAGGTTGTTCGTTTAACTCATCTTCTTCTTTCAGCGGTGAATAAATTACTGAATAATTTTGATTCTGGCTGTAGAGGAGACTTTTATGGTACTGAGAATAGTAATGCTTATCTAATGCTTTTTACCCAGTATAGTATATTCATGGAGCATTTCACCCTCCAGTTAAAAAAGCATTGTTAGGTTTTTATCATGAAAATAATAGTAGTTGTAGAAATTGTTCCAGGTGTACTCAAATATATATAGTCTAAAATAAAAATATATATAGTCCAAAGTAAAAGCAAACCATGCTGTGGCAATACTGTGATGCACATTTGTGTATGTAAGATTTCACTTGTGAAGTTGGTAAGTTTCTAGAAAAATTGCTGAGTCAGGTATGCACATTTAAGTTTAAACTAGATGTTGTCAAATTACACTTCAGAAAATTTTATACCAGTTTATATTCTCACCCAGTGTATGAAAGGGCCTATTTCCCTTTGTTCTCACCACATTGACTATTACGAATCTTTACAGTATGATAGTGTAAACAGCATCTTGTTTTAATTTGTGTTTCCTTAATAATGGGTTATTTATTTGAGTATCTTTTCACAGGCTTAGTAGACAGTTATTTATTTATTTTTTCCTTTACCTACTTTTTGTATCTGTTATCCTTTTTTGAAAGTCATGTTCTAAGTGGTTTTTGAGGCCCTTTGTATGTATAAAAAGTAGCTCTTTATCATGTATTAAAAATTTCCCCTAATTTGTCTTTCAACTGTATGATTGGGGTTTTTGAGCATGTAAATTTAACATTTTTAGTAATCACATTTACTAGTTTTCTTCATGTAATAAAGACCTTTCCTTTAAAAGTTTGTAAAAAATTCATGCTTTCATCTAAAAATTTTAAAATTGGGGAATAAATTTGCATGGTTAAATAAAAAAAAAAAACTAAAATGTGGTGAAAAGTCACCCTTTTCTGCCTGCCCACCATCTTCCCAATTTTCCACCTGCACTACCTCCCCTAAGAAACCACTGTGAATAGTTTCTTGTGAATCCCACCACAGCATACAGATGCAAATTCAAATGTCTGTCTCCCTCCCCCAGCTTGCTACTCTATATAGTTTTTCCCCCACTTAATATATCTTAAACACCTGTACATCAGTACCAAATAGGCTTCTTCAGTGTTTGTTTTTTTTAAATTGAGATATGCTTTACATGTAACATTAGTTTCAGGTACACAACATAATTTTTGAATATTTGTATATATTGTGAAATGATCACCACAGTAAGTCTAGTTAACATCTGTTACCATGTTTTTCTGGTGTTGAGAACTTTTAAAATTTATTCTCTTAGCAACTTACAAATATGCAATACAGTATTATTTATTATAATCACCATGCTGTGCACTATATCCTCATGACTTACTTATTTTATAACTGGAAGTTTTGTACCTTTTGATACTCTTCACCCATTTCACATCTCCCCCTGCCCCCACCTCTGGCAGTCACTGGTTTGTTCTCTATGTCTATGATCTCTGTTTTTGTTTTTAGGACCCACATGTAAGTGAGATCATATAGTATTTGTCTTTTTATGTCTGATTTATTCGCTTAGCATAATGCCCTCACAGTCTATCTATGTTGTTGCAAATGGCAAGATTTCCTTCTTTATGGCTGACTAGTATTCCATTATATATATATATACCACATTTTCTTTATCCATTCATCCATTGGTGGACACTTTGATTGCTTCTATGTCTTGGCAAGTGTAAATAATGCTCAATGAACATAGGGATGCCTATATCTTTTTGAGTTAATATTTTCACTTCAGATAAATACCCCAGAGTGGAATTGCTGGATCATCTGGTAGTTCCATTTTTAATTGAGGCACCTCTACTGTTTTCCATAGTGGCTACACTAGTTTATGTTCCTACCAATAGTGCACAGGGGTTCCCTTTTCTCTACGTTCTTGTTAACACTTGTTTTCTCTTGTCTTTTTGATAATAGCCATTTTTACAGGTATGAGGTGATATTGCACTGTGGTTTTGATTTGCATTTCCATGATGGTTAGTAATATTGAGTACTCTTTTATGTACATGTTGGAAAACTGTCTATGCATATCCTCTGCCTGTTTTTTAATTGAATTGCTTTTTTTTTTTTTTTTTTTTTTTGCTGTTGAGTTGAATGTGTTCCTTGTATATTTCCGATAATAACCCCTTAGCACACATGAGTTGCAAATATTTGTTTTCATTCAGTAGATGGCCCTTTCATTTTGGAGATGGTTTCCTTTGCTGTGCAGAAGCTTTTTAGTTTGATATTTTTACTTTTGTTGCTTTTGCTTTTGTTGTCAAACCTAAAGTATCATTAAACTAAGACCTATGTCAAGGAGCTTACCTCTGTTTTTTCCTAGGAATTTTATAGTTTCAGGTCTTACTTACAAGTCTTTGCAGATGTTGAGCCATCCCTGCATCCCTGGAATAAATCCCTCTTGATCATGGTGTGTGATCCTTTTAATGTCTTACTGAGTTTGGTTTGCTAATATTTTGTTGATTTTTCAACTGTGTTCATCAGGGTTATAGGCCTATAATTTACTGGTGGTGTCCTTGTCGGTTTTGGAGCAGTGTAATGCTGGCCTTGTAAAGTGAGTTTGGAAGTGTTCCGTCCTCTCGTGTGTTTTGGAAGAGTTTGAGAAGGATTGGTTTTAATTTTTTGAATATTTGTTAGAATTTACCAGTGAAGCTGTCTGGTCCTGGACTTTTGTTGGGTTCAGTTTTTTAACAGTTGCATAGTGTTCCATTGTGTGGATGTTTATCGTGTTCTATGCTGATAGATATTTAATTTGTTTGCAGCCTTTTTCTAACAAAAACTTTGCTGCAGTAAATAATTTGTACACATATCATCTCCCATGTGTCTTGGTGTAGTATTAAGATAAATTCCTAAAAATGAGATTGCTTGGTCAAAGGAATTGTAAATGCTTTTGTCCTTTAGAAAGACTGCCAAATTGCCCTCTAGAGAGGTTCTAATCACACATGCCTGCAAGCAGTGTATTAGAGTACCTGTTTGTGCCCCTGTGTGCTGCAATCTCACGCAGTTTTGCTATTGTCATAGGTAAGAAATAGTATCTTAGAGTGGCTTTCTTTTCTTTTTTTTTTTTTTTTTTAAACTGGGGAGAGGTAATTATTTTTGTTTGTTTGTTATTTTAATAGAGGTACTGGGGGTTGAACCCAGGACCTCGTGCATGCTGAGCATACGCTGTACCACTGAGCTATCCCCTCCCCGCCTAGGGTGGTTTTAATTGGCATTTCTCCTACTTTGAGTAGGATTGAATAGCTTTTCATCAGTTTTAGGATCACTTTCTTTTCTTCTATTTTTACATGAATAGTTCATGTGCTTTATCCATTTTCTATTAGGTCGCTTATTGATATCTTAGAGTTTTTATATATTGGGGAAGTTAGTCCTTTGTAATCTAATTGAAAACATCTGATATTTTTATAGTTCAGCCCATTTGGAATTTACTTTGCTGTAAGCAATGCATGAATGCCTAGTTTAAAAACAATTTTTTAATAGGCAGTTGTTCCCGTCAACTTAATTTGTTAAACAATCCCATTTTCTCAGTAGTTTTTATGCCAACTTTTTCATAATCTGAGTTTCCACTGAGGTATTTGCATATTTTATAATATGTCTGTTCTTGCATGACTACCATATTTTTCAGTAATCTTAGTTTTATACATTTTTCTTTCTTAGTAGTAGTCTTAACTGTTATTTCTTCTTGTTATTTTCTTGGCTATCCTTGCATGTTTATTCCTCCATTTTGTTAAGTTTCTCAGGGATGTTGTTGTATTTTTACTGAAAAACATTGAACTTTGGATTATTTTAGGGAGAAAAGTTTGACATCTTTATAATATTGAGTTGAGGTGATCTCTTCACTTTCATATCCCTCAGTAGATTTTTTTTTAAGTTTCCTTTATGTTAACCTTGCACATTTTCCCTTAGGATTATTATTTTTAGATTTTACTTTCTAACACTAGTGTAAATGGAGCCATTTCTTTCACTGTGTTTCTAACTGATTATTGCTCTATGTGAGAAAAATCATTATTCTTTTATTTTAAAAACAAAACCCTTATTTTAGAACAGTTCTAGATTGATAGAAAATTTGCAGAGATAGTACAGAGAGTTCCCCTATACCGTGCACCCAGTTTCTCCTATTGTTAACATCTTAGATTACTGTGGCACATCTGTCACAGCCAGTGAGCCAATATTAATACATCATTATTAACTTATAGTCTGTACTTTGTGCAGATTGCTTTAGTTTTTACCTAATGTCCTTTTTCTGTTCCAGGATGCCATCTAAAACTATTGATTTCAATTTATTAATTTTGCAACCAGACACTTTATGGAATTAGGTTATTCTTTCTAATAATTTTTCTGTTTATTTCAAAAGGACTTTCAGATACACAGTTTATTTGTAAATAACAATTTTAACTTCTTTCAGTATTTATACTTTTTTCTCTTGTATAATGCTTTGCATTGTACTTCACATATCTGTATTAAATAATGCTGAAAATACGGACAGCCCTGCCTTGTTCCCTACTTTAATGGGAATTCTGGTATTTATCATACCAATTTTTTGTTTGAAATAAAGATTCTTTTTTCTTCATTGTGTTACAGAAGTGGTTCTTCATTTTCCAGTGACTTCTGGCTATTCACTATCAGACTAATATTTACCTCCATGTATTCTGAAGTCTCACAAGTCTTAACGACCTCATCTTTTTTATAGCTCATCTTTGGTTCCTATGAACCATTTCTACTCACAGGTCTTTTTGTTCACTTACCTTAGTTTTATCAGTACATTGCGTAAACATTATTAATAACATCAAATAGTTACTGTGCTATTATATGCCCATGTACCATCTTCTTTTGAGTTTTCTCACTTAATCCTCACCATAGCCCTGTAAAATGAAGATACCGTTATTAACCCTGTTTTACAGATGAGGAAACAGAGGCTCCTAGGACTTAAGTCACTGGTTCAGGTTTATGCAGACCGCCTCTGCCGTTTCCTCCCTTTGACCTCGGGACCGGCATCACAGTCACTCTTCACCACCCTCCTCCGCAGTCTCGCAAGATGCATTTCTGATTAATCTGTTCCTGAAAGCCTACTTATGATCGATTGGGCTGAACTAAGTGTACCCTGGTCTTTTTCAGTATGTATTCTGAATCTAGAACTCTGAGAGCTGCCCTTGCAGTCACCATCTAATTATATCTATAATCCTGGCTCCCCTTCTTGACTGGCATATTGTGTGAATACAGTGGAAGCCCATTATAAATCTCCCAGGGATTTAGTTAATAGTTCTCACATGTAGTTGAAGTGAGATAATTTGTCTCATCGTTTTGGAGGGAGTGGTTAAAAGCCTTACTCTGTAGCATGCACAGGCACACCTCATTTTACTGTGCTTCGTTTGTCACATATTGGTAATTCTCACAATATTTCAAATTTTTCACTATTAAATTTGTTATAGTATCAGTGATCTTTGAGTATACTATTTCAAGATTACAACTTGCTGAAGGCTTAGGTGATGGTTAGCATTTTTTAGCAATAAAGTATTTTTAAATAAAGGTACGTACAGTTTTTAGACCTAATGCTACTACTGCACACTTAATAGACTACAGCATGGTATAAATACATATATATATAAATATATATACACATACACACACACATATAGGCACTGGTAAACCAAAAAATACATATGACTTGCTTTATTGTGATGTTCACTTTATTGCAGTGGTCTAGAGCCAAACCTGCAGTATCTCCAAGGTATGCCTGTATTATAAATGGATTCTATTAAAATTTAATATCCTTTTATTTACTGGTGTTATGTGGGCCTCTTTCCCTGCTGTGTTTATATAAAATACTACTTTTCATGCCATTGCTGCTGCTATTACATGTGCTCCTTCACTCCAGCCACAGAGATGCAGCTTTTGCAGTCTGCTTGTATCCTGTCCATTCCAGCTTTTTATGAACAAAATCTAGAGCAGTAGTCCTTATGAATATGTAAATAGCAGCGAGAGAAGCAATTGTTTCAAGGTTTGGAAACTTTACAGAAAATTTTAACCTAACTTTGGCACAGAGGTCCTGTTGGTTTCTAGTGGGTAGAGACCAAGGATTGTGCTAAACATCCTATATTACCTAGGTCAGCCCCCAACAACATAGGGTTACCTGGCCCAAAATGTCAGCAGTACTGAGGCTGAGAAACTGCTCTATAGCCTTAATTTTCAGTGAGTGTGTTGTCATCCTCAAGGGGGCTAAAATTAGTCCTTGGTTGAGGGTGGGGTGGTGATAAAATCTTTTTAGGTACAAAATATAGATATACATACAGTATATATAGATATACAGCGTATCTGTGGTGGTAAAATTTCATAAGGGGCAGTGTTTAGAAAGCCCACACTTCTGTGTGTTTCTCCTTTACCCTCGCACTACCACACTCACAGCACTTCTGACACTAGATGTGTGAGGGTTTTCCCACACAGCAATTCATTGAGATACCAGCTGGGTGTCTTACAGTTTAATCCAATTCAGATACTGTCTACCCGGAGATAGCATCAAATCCCACAGGTTAAGGTCTCAGTCCCTCAAGACTGCTCCCCCTCTCCACAATTGAAAGTCCAGGTTGTTACTTGTGTTTCTGACTGACTGTAGGTCAGAGGTTTCCGTGACCCCATCCTGAGGTTTGATTGATGTGCTAGAGTGGCTCACAGAACTCAGGAAAACAGTTTACTTACTGTTTACCAGTTTATTATAAAAGACCATGGTAAAGGACACAGGTGAACATCCAGCTGGAGGCGCTGCACAGGGCAGGGTGTGTGGGAAAGAGCACAGAGCGTCCATGCCCTCTCCTCTGGCTGTGCCAGCCTTCAGCTCCACCCAGTGTTGACCAACGTGGAAGCTCTCTGAACCTCATACTAGTGGGATTTTATGGAGGTTATATCACATGGTTAATTATTAACTCCATTTCCAGCTCCTCTCCCCTCTCTGGAGATTGAGGGATGAGGCTGAAAATCCCGTTTCTCATCATGGCTTGGTCTTTCTGGTGAGCAGCCCCCACCCAGGAGCCTACCAGGAGTCACCTCATTAGAACAAAAGGCATTCCTGTCACCCAGGAAATTCTGAGGGATTTAGGTGTTAGGGACCAGGGTCAAAGCCCAAATATTAGAACAAAAGATGCTCTTTGTTCTCTTATCACTTAGGAAATCCCCAGGGTTTTAGGAGCTCTGTGCCAGGAACCAGGGGTAGAAAACAATATATGTATTTTCTGTTATTTCGCAGGGAGTGATTATGGGAAAAAAATGTCTAAAAAGACTCCTTAGACGGGTGATAATGAAAAAAAGTTGAGAAATACTGCCTTGGAGGGAGACTGTCTACTGGTTAAAAACTCAGGTTCTTAATCACTGGAGTCAGACTGGGTATAAATCTTTGCTGCCACTTACCAGCTGCAAGCAGTGACTTCATAGCCTAAGTTTTCTTACCTGTAAGATGGAGATTATAATAGTACTTTCTTCAAAGGATTATTATGAGATAATCCATTTAAAGCACCTGGCACTTGGTAAAACATTGGTCATTCTTCTAAGATGCTCAAGGAGAGAAAGGATCCTATTTATTAACAGTGTTTCCATTCCTAATCTGGGGCTTAATAGGTGTTCAGTAAATATATATATTTTTAGTTTTTATTTTTATTTTTTTTAGGGGGGGAGGTAATTAGGTTTAACTTTAGGTTTATTTATTTATTTTTAATGGAAGGACTGGAGATTGAACCCAGGACCTCACTCATGCTAAGCAGGCGCTCTACCACTAAACTATAAACCCTTCCCCCATCAGTAAAATTCTGAATGAATAAATAAAACTTACTCATTGTGTCAGAGTTGCCTTTATGGAAGCTGAGGAAATGGATGGTAGTAAGGTAAGTTATACTCTCCTTTATTCTTTTTTTCTGTTAGGAAACTTTTATACTTAAGTTCACTGTGTTGTACATTGCCTAATTTTAGCATTTACTTTTAAAGGTAGAAGTGGACTATATAGCAGGCAGTGCCATCATTCTGGTTCAAGCCAATTGAGTGAGCTCAGGGCAAAAATGACATATGGGTTCTGTTAATACTCTTAAAAGAGCTAGTATACTTTTTTTTAATTTATGAATCTTTCTGACTTACATTTTTGTTTTAGGGTTTCAGCTTGTAGTTTATCCCCCTGAATTTTTGAAACATAATATAATCAAATAATATTTCATAACCTAATTTTTTGTATGTAGTCATATTTTATTTTAAAATATTTATTTTTACTTGATCCTTGTAGTTTTACTTTGGCTTAACACTTTTGTTATTGAATTATTGTGATTTTTAAGCCTTAAATTTGAGTTACTGTTACTCATTTTGTGCTTGTACAGTACATTATAGTTATAGGAGTACAGCTAGTAAGTGTAGGAAGAACCCCATTATTTTATGTGTTTTTGCCTATGAGATAGTATCACTGAATATATCCTGAACTATTGTTTTGTGAGGTATAGTACAAAGATAATAACCTAGCTTCTATTCTTCTGAATTGCAAAGTCATGCTGACAGATTTCTTATTTTCACTTACTATAAATCCTGAAAAATTGTTTCAATAGAATGTATTAGAAACAAATAGAATAAAGAAATAATTCAAGCAATTTAAGGTGAACTTTGTGAGACAGCTTCTGTTCCTCATATTTACCATTTAGATGAATTTTTTTTTTATCAGTTTATTCAGGGATTTACTTTGACTGATTGAACTAATGAAAGAGTGATTCATATACCAAAATGTCAAGTTACTAAGTTACAAAAAGAGATATGAAGCTAGTTCTTAGTATAGGATACCCTACTCTCCTTCCTGGTTGGTTAGGTTTGCTCAGAAAAACGTATATAAACCAAAACATTGGTGCCTCTCCGTTTATGTTTGTATAATTTCATTTGGGTAATTTTTGGGTAAGGAACAGAATCAGTCTCTAGGTAATGCCATCTGGATAATATTGAAAGATAAATCTGTACGGCCTCTTCAATTTAGATGCATAAATATCTCAACCTTTCTGTTTTTATTTGCTGTCCTGACATAATAACCAGTTACAATTTCCAGATGTATCAGGTTTTTTTAATTATACTTTAGGTTGGCTGCTGCTTAATGGCTTGAGAATAGGTACCTTAATCTCATCAGAAAACCATTTCAACACTTAGGGAAAGGTGGATTAGCTTTAGAAAGGATTTTTATCAATTACTGATTCCACCTATGTAGTTTGGATCGTTGGATCTTGATATTTGAGGGCCTACCTCTTTCTTCATTTTTGAAAATTTCCTGAACTTCAGTGTACTATCTTCATAGAGAAATTCTAGACAGGAATTGTTTGGAGACCCTTTTGGAATTACGTGACTGTTGTTTTTCACTTTCCTTTTGTTCTGAATGGTAATCTAAAGATGATTATGGAAATTGAGGGAAAGCTCTGCTGTTAAAATACACGCTATTTTTTTTTTTCCGTTTACCATCTTGTTCTTGTTTTGCAGTGTTCCATATCTAGTCTGTCATATTATTATATATATTTTAATACAGGCAAACCTCGTTTTATTGAACTTCACTTCGCTTTATTACACTTCACAGATACTGCTTTTTTTTTTTTTTTAAACAAATTGAGGTTGGTGGCAGCCTGGTATCAAGCAAGAATAATGGCACCGTCTTTCCAACAGCATTTGCTCAGCTTGTGTCTCTGTGTCCCATTTTGGTGATTCTCGCAATGTTTAAAATTTTTTCATTATTTGTTATGGTGATCTGTGATCATTGATCCTTGATGTTACTGTTGTAATTGTTTTGGGCACCACGTACCATGTCTTTATAAAAGCAGACTTAATCGATAAATATGTATGTCTGACTGCTCCATCGACCAGCCATTCCCCCATCTCTCTCGCTGCAGGCCTCCTTATTCACTGAGACACAGCAGTATTGAAATTAGGCCAATTAATAACCCTCCAATGGGCTGTAAGTGTTTAACTGAAACTCTCTCACTTTAAATGTCTCACTTTAAATCAAAAGCTATAAATGATTAAGCTTAGTGAGAAAGGCATGTCAAAAGCTGAGACAGGCTAGGCCTCTTCTGCCAGAGTCAAGTTGTGAATGTAAAGGAAAAGTTCTTGAAGAAAATGAAAAGTGCTACTTCAGCGAACACACGAATAATAAGAAAGTGAAACAACATTATTGCTGATATGCAGGAAAGTTTCAGTGATCTGGATAGAAGATCAAACCAGCTATAACATGCGCTTAAACCAAAGGCTGATCCAGAGCAAGGCCCCAACTCTTCAATTCTGTAGGCTCAGAGAGGTAAGGGGCTGCAGAAGAAAAGTTTGGGCCCCTCTTCCTGCTGAGATGGACCGCATTCTGTGTATGGAATGTGTATCTCTCCAAATAAACTTTCACTTTAAGAAAAAAAGAAAAGAAAAATTTGAAGCTAGCAGAGGTTGTTTCATGAGGTTTAATGCAAGAAACCGTCTCTGTAACGTAAAAGTGCCAGGTGAACTAGCAAGTGCTGATACAGAAGCTGTTGCAAGTTATCTAGAAGATCTGGCTAAGATAACTCATGAAGGTGGCTGCACTAATCAGATTTTCAGTGTTGATAAAACAGCCTTCTATTAGAAGAAGATGCCACCTGGGACTTTCAGTAGCTAGAGAGAAGTCACTGCCTGACTTCAAAGCTTCAAAGGACAGGCTGATTCTCTCTTTAGGGGATAATGCAGTTGGTGACTTTAAGTAGAAGCCAGCGCTCATTTACTATTCCAGAAATCCTAGGGCCCTTAAGAATTATGTTAAAGCCACTCTGCCTGTGCTCTATAAATGGAACAAAGCCTGGATGACAGCACATCTGTTTACAACATGGTTTGCTGAATATTTTAAGCTCACTGTTGAGACCTCCTGCTCAGAAAAAAAGATTCCTTTCAAAATATTACTGCTCATTGACAATGTACCTGACCCCCTCCAAGAGCTCTGATGGAGATGTGCAATGAGATTCATGTGATTTTCACGTTTGTAACACAACATCCATTCTGCAGCCCATGGATCAAGAAGTAATTTCAACTTTCAACTCTTACTGTTTAGGGAATACATTTCTTAAGGCTATAGCTGCCATAGGTAGTGATCTTGGCAAAGTTAATTGAAAACCTTCTGGAAAGTATTCATTCTAGATGCCATTAAGAACATGTGATTCATGGGGAAAGGTCAAGATATTAGCATTAACTGGAGTTTGGAAGAAGTTGATTTCAACCTCATGGATGGCTTTAGGGGTTCAGGACTTCAGTGGAGGAAGTAACTACAGATGTGGTGGAAATAGCAAGAGAACTAGACATGGAGCCTGAAGATGGGACTGAATTGCTGTACTTATAATAAAACTTGTATGGATGAGGAGTTACCTCTTAATGGATAAAGAAGGTAGTTTGTTGAGATGGAATCTACTGGTGAAGACTGTTGAAATGACAAAGGATTTAGAGTATTACAGAAACTTAGCTGATAAAACAAGGGCGGGGTTTGAGAGGACTGACTCCAATATTGAAAGGTCTATTGGTGAAATGCTGTCAAACTGCATTACATGCTACAGAGAAATTGTTTGTGAAAGGAAGTTGATCAGTGCAAACTTGTCTTATTTTAAGAAATGACCACAGCCACCCCAGCTTTCAGAACTCCTGCCCTGATCTGTCAGCAGGCATCAACGTTGAGGCAAAGACCCTCCACCTGCAAAAAGAATATGACTTGCTGAAGGTTCAGATGATGGTTAACATTTTTTAGCAGTAAAGTGTTCTTTAATTAAGGTGTGTACATTTTTTAGACATAATGCTTGCACACTTAATGGACTGTAGTGTAAATACATCTTTTATATGCACTAGGAAACCAAAAAAGTCATGTGACTTGCTTTATTGCAGTGGTCCGGATCTGAATCCACAGTATCTCAGAGGTATGCCTGGATAAGGCTAGATTCCTCCCTGTCCTCCCACAACTATCTCTTAGCAAAGAAAGAATTACCATGTTACCTGATTCATCACAAAGTCTCTTATATTACCTGCTGCTTGCTCAGTTACTTTTTCCCCTAATTGCTTTTTTGTGTTTTCAGCAACACAGCTTGTTTTTTTTTTTTTAATTCTAAAAAATTTAACTAGTTATAGTAACTGTTACTAGGGTTATAACAATAATTTGCAAGTATTGAATGTTGTGATACATACAGAGATAGGAATATCCATTTGTGAGATGAATTACCTCATTACCCTAATGAAATGCAAATAAGTATTTATGTAAACAAGATTTCCAGTAACAGCATCATGTACATTCAAAAAGTGTTATAACTTCAACAGTATATACCAAGATGATGACGATGTGCTGTGTAAGTCTCTATTAGGGAGCTTGTGATGGTTTTTGTGAAGAAGAAAGCTCTGTTGCTAAAGATAGTGTGAGTGAATTGAACAGAAATGTTCTATGAAAAAGGAGGGTGGGAATACAGTATATCTAAATACTTTTTATATAAAATTTTAACTGTAAAGGCATTAACTTTCACCAAAATTTATAAGTTCAAATTGTCTAAAAGCTTTTTCTTTCCTTGCTGGGAAATAAGGAAAATCCTATAAAGTATGTAAAATTATTTTAGTTCATCAGTATGCATCCTTTTATTTCTTAGGGGTTTTTTTTCATCCCTTATTTTTCACATTTGTGCCCTGTTTTCTCATATATGTTTTAAGCTGCCCATCTTTAGCCCCCAATAAACAGATATTCATGATGAGTTGTATGTACGATATTATTTTTGGTCCCTTTTCAGCTTGTTAATGTATATTTTTAAATGTTGCTTTCCTAAGAAGAACATTCTTCTGTAGGTAAAAATGTAAATACAAATGTGTTTTAGAATGACATAAATATAAAATGGATATGTATACAGAAAAAGATAGTATCTAGTATTTTAAGTTATTCTATTCATATTAATATATTTATTATGTAGATGAAACATCTGTAGAAATATGGGTAGGCTCAAGTTCTAATAGTTCACTTGTAAACCAGTGCCTTTGGGGAAAGTGTATTCTGAGTCTGTTAGAGGTTCCCAGATGGCTCGCTGAAATCAGTTTGACTCATTGTGTAGTTGGAATTACAGAAAATTTTATTTTTTTGGTTTTTTTCTATGGGAAATTATTCCTGAATCTTGACATTGGAGCAGTTTCTCCCTTTTCCTCTGCGGCCGCATCCTCTGAAAGGAAGTATCTACCTGGAATGCTTAACTCAGCCCCGGAAGGAAACTGTGGCAAGAGGGCTGAATCCCTAGAGCCCTGCTTGTGATGTGAGGGCCTTTTCTAAGTCCTCTGGGGGCAGCCTGCGTATGAAAACTGTAAGACTTAAAAACATCCATTTTCTTTTTGATCTCACCTCTTCCCATACCCCTAATTAACAGTCATTTTCTACAATTTATGGGCAATATTTGGTTACTAAGACCTCCCTCACTTTCCCCCGACGTTCTCTGCCAAAATGAAAAGTGATGCAGATAGGGAACTGAATTCTGCACTTTGTAGGAATTAGCTTATCCTTTTATCTTTTTTTGTGAATAAGTCAAAAGGGATTTCCCTTGACGATGAGTAGGTGTAAGTGTTCCCCCACCTTCAGGTTAGAAGAGCTAGAAAAGCTAGAACCCCAGTAGAAGAGCTAGAACCCCAGGCCAGCTGGCTATCTCAGCATATTTTACATAAAATAGGTCTTAATTCTTGGCCTGATTGGCTATTTGTACCCAGAGATATAGCCATAGGACTGACGGATTTAGGGGTAGACTCTGGAAGGAAGGCAGCACCCTTACTGTTACCACTTTAGTTTTTCTTTTCCTGAAAAACTGTTAAGAAAAGCTAGTCCAAATATTTATGGATAGAATTTGTAATTTATGACAGGATTAGTATCTGTGGTTCCCCATGTCATCCCTAGGGCATAAGGCATACTACTTTCCAATTATGCTAATTTTTGCTTTCATTTGTCAGACAGACCTTTTTTGCTACCATTTCGTTTTTACTCCCTTTTCTGCTACAGATTGACAAAGCAGATAGAACTTTAAAGCTAAGGAAGATTTACGTTTAATTTTTTCTCTAAATATGTCAGTAATTATTTATGTTGTAGCTCAGTAGAAGTACCTTAGTAGTTGGCAGCATTCAAAGATCCCAAACCACAAAAGGAGAAAGGCATGGACTTAAAAAGAATAATCTGAATGTATTTAGTGTTTTGACCTTGGAAACAAAACTCTTACTCAGTTTTTTCTTAACAGCTTTCTATTTCTATGAATTTGACTGTTTTAGATAGCTCATAAAAGTGGAATCATCCAGTATTTTGTCTTTTTTGTGACTGGCTTACTTCACTTAGCACAGTGTCCTCAAGGTTCATCTAGTTGTAGCATGTGACAGGACTTTCTTACTTTCTCACGCTGAATAATCCATTATACACGTAGACCACATCTTGTTTATCTAGTCATCCATTCTTTGACGTTTGCTGTGCTTCTACATCTTGGCTATTGGGTATAATGCTGCTTTATATGTGAGTGTGCAAATGTCTCCTCAGGTGCCTGCTTCTAATTCTTTTGGACAAATATCCAGAAGCGGGATTTCTAGTCATATGGCAATTCTAGTTTTAATTGTTTTGAGGAACTGCCATACTGTTTTCATAGAGGCTGTACCGTTTTACAGTCCCTTCAGCAGCGTACAAAGTTTCGCTTGTCAACACTTGTTGTTTTCTGGTTTTTCCCTTTTGTTTTAATTGATGGTAGCCATTGTAATGGTGTGTGGTGATATTTCACTCTACTTTTCATTTGCATTTCTATCCATCCAGCTTTTAAGAGGGATGATCTTATTCAAAGTATCTAACACATTCTCAGTAAGGAGGCTTACTACAGTCAGTCTATATTTGATCTGAATATCTAGAGCTCTCTGACAGACATTAACACTTCCTCTCATTCCCAGGGATATATAATTGAGAGTTAAGATTAAAAAAAAAACTTACAAATAACGATTAGGGTGAGAAATGCTTTGTTGTGGAACTTGACCTACTGATAAGTATTCCATTATTGTGAAGAATATAGGTCTAGTCTTTGTAAAAGATGAAAGCTAATATGCTTTTTCTAATATGAAAATTTTTATCACTATTAAAATTTTAGCTCTTTTTTCTAATTGTGAAAGAAATACATGCTTATTACAAAAAATCAAAATACAGTAAAGCGTGAGTTTACACTTGGAGTATAATACATACTGTATTTGTGCAGTTCATGTTGTGCATGTAGCTGTAGTTTTCATTGTTACATTCCATTGGTAACTAGTCTGCAGTTTACCACTTTCCTGTGGATTTTCAATTGAATTTTCTCCCTATTTTTTGGTAAAAATCTTGTGCTTCAAGTGCAAGAGTTTCTCTCAATTTTATGCATATGAGAAAAGTTGCTGGATTTTGGGTGATGTATCTATCAATTTCTAGTAGCAGTTTATAAGAATTCTGATTCTCTGTACTTAATTTTGTGTGATTTCTTAATTTTCGTCCCTTAAGATGGATGTTAAGTAATAGCTTGTTGAGGTTTTAAATTGCACTTTGCTCATTACTGATGAAGCTGAACATGTTTTCATACGTTATTTTTATTGGCTATTCATACTTCTTTTTATATGTAAGGTCTGTCTAGTAGTCCTTTATTTTCATTGGTTTGTTTGCCCTTTTTTTTTATTGATTTTGGAGGCATTCTTTATATAATATGTGTATTATATACATACACATACATATATACAGTGATACATGTTTTAATTAATTTTCTAGTCTGTGGCTTGTCTTTTCACTCAGTTTATAGTTTCTCTCAATAAATAGGTGTTCTCTTTTTAAAAATTTAGGTATACTTGATTTACAACATTGTGTTAGTTTCAGGTATACAGCAGAGTGGTTCAGTCACATGTATATATTTTTCAGATTATTTTCCATTGTAGTTTATTACAAAATACTGAATATTGTTCTCTGTGTTACAGAGTAAATCATTGTTGCTAATCTATTTAATATATAGTAGTGTGTATCTGTAAGTCCTGTACTCCTCTGATTTTACCCTACCCCTAGCCCTTCCCTTTTGGTAACTGTGTTTCTTTTCTGTGTTAGTGAGTCTGTTTCTGTGTTGTAGATAATATTCATTTATATTTTTTTTTAGATTTCACATATAAGTGATATCGTATAACGTTTGACTGACTTCCTTCTCTTAGTTGATGTTCTCTGAGGTCATCCATGTTGCTATAAAGGACAGTATTTCATTTTTTATGGCTGAGTAGTATTCGTGTGTGTGTGTGTGTGTGTGTGTGTGTGTATGTGTGTGTGTGTGTGTGTGTGTGTACACCCCACATCTTTATCCAGTCATCTGTTGATGGACACGTAGGTTGCTTCCAGGTCTTTTAGCTATTATAAATAGTGCTGCTATGAACATTGGTGTACATGTAACTTTTTGAAGTAGAATTTTCATTTTTTCCAGATAAATGTCCAGAAGTGGGATTGCTTGATCATATGGTAACTCTGTTTTAGTTAGTTTT